>NW_027507758.1:189874797-190474797 GCF_037356315.1 Lithobates pipiens | reverse complement strand
GCAATCTGCATCTGGTGGTAGGTGACGTGGCAAGGGACAAATTGCATCTGGGGACAAGTGATGTGGCAATAAACAAGCTACATCTGGTGGCAGGTTACGTGGCAAGGGACAAAAAAGCATCTGGTGGCAGGCGACGTGGCAAGGGACAAAATGCATCTGGTAACAAGCGACGTGGCAAGTGACAAGCTGCAATCTGAAGACAGGCGACGTGGAAAGTGACAATCTGCATCTGGTGACAGGCGATGTGGCAAGTGACACTCTGGCACATTCTGCGTTATGGTGAGTTGAACTATTTCATTATATATTACAATGTAATAATAGAAATAATGCGCTTCAATGATGGTGCCGGGATGATTGAAGTACCAACACCAGCCATTGCCCTGATAAATTGCCCACAAAAATCCGCATACACCCCGGTCCTTGGCACAATTTTCTTCAACAACACCGGTCCCCGGTGCCAAAAAGGTTGGGGACCACTGCTATAGTGTATACTACAAAAAAATTGCCATGCACCTCTAAAGTGTGCGGGTTTGGCATGAAGAAATGGTGGCAACCCTATCTCAACCTCCACTCAACCTAACTGCTTCTGCCAGTTTCCTTCTCTTATGCTCAGCCAGTTTCAAGATCGCTCTTTTCTGCAACCTGCTCTGACCACCAGCCTGACCGATTCTGTTCCTGCTTAACGATTCTTTACAATGTTGGGTTCTGCCTGGGTGTTCAGCTACCACTGTTCAGGTAAACCCTGCCTTTTTGCTATTTCCACCACAGTCCAGGACACATTTAAAAGAAAACAACATTACACAAGCCAAAGCATGCAGTTATGCCAGATGAAAAGGTTATTATTCTATAACTAGTGAAAGGCTGCCTATGGATAGGAAAGAATTATTGAGCTATATAAAAATAACTCAGTGCAACAATTGCCCTGTGTTTTAAAGCTGATGTTGGGTTGTTTTAGAAAAATATCATTACAGAGGTTTAGGGTCCAGGAAATGTTTGCGTGATTCATTATTCTCTTTGCTAATTTATGCCTAAGAGAGAGAAAACACTAAATCTATGGTCAGCCCTTGCTGTATACTCCTGCAATTTAATAGCCATTGCCTTTGATCTTCTTTACTAGCAGAGAAGAACTAGAAGACTTTAGAACCACTGCAAGTTATTTTTCCAGCTAGTAACTTATCATTTTTCTCTGTGTCAGCAATTCTGTTGCTCTAACATATTCTCTGTGAAAGATTTCATCACAGCATGCAAGCAACTTCCTGTGAGGTGCCAGCACACTGTGCAAATGCAGGTGTCGACACTTGTAAATCCTGGCAAATGATATCTGTTTCATATCAGGATGACTTTTTAGAGCTAAATTTCAGTCAGATAATATACACTACTGTGCAAAAGTTTTAGGTGGGTGTGAAAAATGCTGTAAATTAAGAATGCTTTCAGAAATAGAAGTGTTAAAAGTTGACTTTTTTAAATTACCTAAATGGAAAGTAAACGTACAGAAGATAAATCCAAATCAAATCAATATTTGGTGTGACCACCCTTCAGAACAGCATCATTTTTTCAATTCTTCTAGGTACACTTGCACACGGTTTTTGAAGGAACTCATTAAGTAGATCGTTCCAAACATTTTCCTGCTGAAGAAGCTCATCAGCCCTTGTAAACGCGGTCGGAGAATCCGTCGGAATGTGTGCTATCGGACCGTGTTGTCGGATAATACGACTGTGTGTGGTATGCATCGGACTGATTCCGTCGGAATATCCGTCGGACCCAATTTTCCAACTTGTTGGAAATATTTTCAGACAAACTGGTCCGATGGGACATACTCCGATCATGTGTAGAGAATTCCGATCGGACAAAGTGCCACGCATGCTCAGATCAAATTCCTACACCAAAGCTATTGGCTACTAGCCTGAACTTAGTCCCGTCGTAACGAAATAACGTCATCACGTTCTGAATGATCGGATTTTCCGACAACTTGGTCCGACCGTGTGTATGCAACAGTTTCGGACACAATCCGTCGGACAAAATCCAACGGATTTGGTTGGCAGAATGTCCGACCGTGTGTACAGGGGCTTAGAGAACGTAACGCGTACAAATGGGAGGTGCCGCCATTCAGGAAGTTTTTCTCCGTTTTCATCATTATTGATGATATGCATGTTTTTCACATTTATATGTTAGCATCTTATCCCAGAGTTAAGTTTTATTATTTTGCACAGAGTATTATGGTTTGCCTTTGTTTTATATGGCTACACATGCCTGACTGAGATCCCGGAAGGAGGTCTGAGCTGTCTAGGTTTCGTGTTCGAGGTATCCTGAGAGTTAATTCACCAGGCATGTGTGACTCTGTAGTGGGGTCCATATCGTGAGAACCCGGGAGGAGGTCTGTCTTCTCCAGGAACACCAGGAGGAAGAAGGGTTTCCCTGAGGCATCCTGAGAGATATTACTACAGGCGTGTGTGACTCTGTAGTTTGATCAACATTGGGAGGTGAGCAGGCATTCCAGCTAGAGGTGGTGGTCGTTGAAGTCACTGAATCTCTAGGAACTGTCAATGAAAATTGCACTATGGTGGAATTTTGTCAATATTTACACTTGATTTATGAGTTTTTGGTTGCAATACACTATATACATTTTGTTTATTCTCTGGACAGTAGATGGGTGTACCTGAGTCCAGGCCCAGATTGGCCATAGGGCAAACCGGGCACTTGCCCGGTGGGCCGCGGCCGCCAGGCTGCAAGTCCTTGCGGGGCTTGAGCTGGCGCCGTTCATCCAGCCTCTCCTCGGCCGCGCGGCTGCTTAGCCATCGGCGCCGGGAGGAGGAGCTAGATGAGACTCCTTCGGCCTCTGCGCGGCCGCCTGTACAGGTCAGCCGTTGGTGCCGGGAGGAGGAGCCAGAGCAGACACCTTGGAGCCGGTGAAAATGAGTTCAGCGCCCCCCCCCCCCCGTAAACTGCATAGAAGGAGGGCTGGGGGCGGCTGCATATAGAAGAATAATTCTCTCCATCTTCCTCCTGCAGTAGTGGAATGCCTACGAGAGGGAGAGGAGAAGCATTCAGAGACTGCAGGAGGAGGATGGAGAGAATTATTCTTCTATATGCAGCCGCCCCCACTGCTCCTCATATCCTGCTTCTCTCTGCTGCTCCCCCCTGGGCTCTCCACCGCACCCATACTCTCTGCCATCCCGTGCTCTCCACCTCCCCCATGTTCTCCAAGGCACCCATACTCTCTTCCATCCCCCCATATTCTCCACCTCCCCCCATGCTCTCGGCCACCCCCCCATGCTCTCTGCCACCCCCCCATGCTCTCTGCCACCCCCCCATGCTCTCTGCCACCCCCCCATGCTCTCTGCCACCCCCCCATGCTCTCCGCCACCCCCCATGCTCACTGCCACCCCCCATGCTCACTGCCACCCCCCATGCTCTCCCCCCATGCTCTCCACCTCCCCCCATGCTTACTGCCACCCCCATGCTCTCCACCTCCCCCCCATGCTCTCTGCCACCCCCCATGCTTTCCCCCCATGCTCTCCGCCACCCCCCCATGCTCTCCGCCATACCCCCTTACTCTCCGCCATACCCCCTTACTCTCCACCTCCCCCCATAATCTCCACCTCCCCCCATACTCTCCGCCATCCCCCCATGCTCTCCGCCATCCCCCCATGCTCTCCGCCATCCCCCCATGCTCTCCGCCATCCCCCCATGCTCTCCACCATCCCTCCATGCTCTCCGCCATCCCTCCCATACTCTCCACCTCCCCCCATGCTCTCCACCTCCCCCCATGCTCTCTGCCATAACCCCTTACTCTCCACCTCCCCCCATGCTCTCCGCCATCCCCCCATGCTCTCCGCCATCCCCCCATGCTCTTCCCTGGTCCCACCTCACCCCCTCCCCCTCTCAGGGGATCTGTCAGGGAGGACAGTGGGGAAGGGGCCAGTTAACATGTTATGGGCTGCTCAATGCAAAATGCCCGGGCCTATTTTTTGTCCCAGTCCGGGCCTGCCTGAGTCCCACTGGTTTCCACCAGTACTGTGCTGATGGCACTGCTGGACATCTTTCAATGTTGAAGGGAAGTAAGCATGATGAGTCTTTCATTTGCTGCATTAAGATTCCTTGACCAACCACTGCATCTACAGTTCTCAAAGTTTCCAGTTTCTTTGTGCTTCTTCAAAAGAGCTTTAATAGCACTTCTTGAAACCCCAGTCTGCTTTGAAATCTTTAGAGACTTTGCTGATGCGGTATTTCTACCTTGTGCCTTGATGATGTGCTCAGTCTTGCCATGGTGTATGACATATGACATAAAACTGTTTTCCACAACCTCATCTTAGTAGCAGAGTTTGTCTGTTCCTCACCCAATTTTAAGCCTCTTATACAGCTGTTTCCTGTTTCAGTTATTGACTGTTTCAACCTGCAGTGCACATAAAAAAAGTCTACACACCCCTGTTAAAATGTCAGGTTTCTGTGATGTAAAAAATTTAGGCAAATTTTGGCAATTCAGAACTTTTTCCACTTTTATTGTGACCCATAAACTGTACAACTCAATTGAAAAATAAACTAAAATATTTTAGGGGTGGGTGGGGGGAGTAAAGATAAAAAAAACTAAAATAATGTGGTTGCATAAGTGTGCACGCCCTCTTATAACTGGGATGTAGCTGCTTTCAGAATTAAGCAGCAATTACATTCAAACTCATAGGAGTCAGTACACACCTGCCATCATTTAAAGTGCCTCTGATTAAACCAAAATAAACTTCAGCTGCTCTAGTGGGTCTTTCCTGACATTTTCTTAGTCACATCCTACAGCAAAAGCCATGGTCCCCAAAGAGCTTTCAACACATTAGAGGGATCTCATTGTTAAAGCGGAGCTCCACTTTAAAAAAAATAAATATTAAAAGTCAGCAGCTACAAATACTGCAGTTGCTGACTTTAAATAAATGAACCCTTACCAGTCCGGGGTGCCCGCAATGTCGGCAGCAGACGACGAGCAATCGCTCGTCTCTCGGTTGCCCCCGCAGCCATCCTTGGTCAGGGAATCAGGAAGTGAAGGGTTGCGGTTTCACTGCCCGGTTCACTACTATTTAGTAGGGCATCTGCGGCTAGCTATTCCTGGAAGTGGGTGCAGATACCTGGATTAAACAGGTATCTGCACCCCTCCCCCCCCCCCCGAAAGGTGGCAATTGTGGCACCGGTGGGGGGGGAATCCGATGAGCGGAAGTTTCACTTTAGAGTGGAACTTCACTTTAAAAAGGCATCAGTCAGGCAGTGTCATCTTAAGAGCATTATAGGACCCGGGCAATACAGTGCACTGAGGCCCCGTCTACACAATCACGCACGAGAATAAAAATGCAAATTATCAATAAGGCTATATTTATTGGTACTTCCAACAAAATCAGTGTTTAAACAAGGAGCTGGCAAAGGTAATAATAATAAAAAAAATCAGTACCCTAGGACCTGTGAAATATAAAAAAGAAAAAGAAAAAAAAAAAAAACAGTGCCTTAGGACCAGAATAACCATACAAATTATAATCTGAGCACAATCTACTTTAGACCTACTAACAACTATAAATTTATATAGGGCATGTTTGATACAGATTGATTGATCTAAAACTGTAAAAAAAAAAAAAAAAAAAGAAGAACAGTACAGTCGGATTGCAAAAATTTATTGAGCATCCCATCAATGTAATAAACCAATAGTGGGGATTGGGATGGAGAAGGAGGCTGCTGTGACCAGGAGGCTGTTTGCGGGAAAAAAGCCTGGAGGCTGGATTACTAGACAGAAGAACAGAAATGTCAAGTATCAGGGTTTTTTCTTTGTAACTTACCCACTCTTGCCACTGCCACACTATTTGCCCAGTAAAACAACTCCTTTATTTCTTGATTCAAATACCATTTCCTGTGGCAGAGGCAGGCAAAATATCTGACCGTGGCGGCAATGGAAGTTGTTGCAGGCGGTAGGCTGGCTGCTCTGCTCTCCTCAGAGTGACTGACTCCATCCCAGGGGAGCAGGAAGCTTGAGTACGCAGCCGCCTCCACCGTGGACTACAACTCCCATAAGCAACAGCAGCGGCCGTCTCACGCAAAGTCACCTGACAGACTGACAGCCAGTCAATAGTGAGTCGTGATTCAGCGGGCGGAAACTCAGACAGCCGCGGCGCCAGCCGGCGGCCATAGTTTTGGTTATACAAACAGATAGTACAGTACTTGGGGGGGCACATGGGGAGCAAACATTAAAATTAAAACATTAAAAAAAGGAACGATGATAGTCGTAAAACGTGAAACCACCGTACTTGTGTGCCAAATCCACCACCTTATGAAGGTATAGGTCCAACTCTTCCCTCCTACCCGGACTGACCGAACAGATAATGTCTCTGAAAATTTTACAAATTCTGGCACACTGAGTTTGGGACTAAGCCTGGGATCCTTGGTCTTGAGCACCACCGACACTTCTCCACAAGCAAAAGACTTGTTCTTTGTAGCATCTTGGGCCGCTATTAGTAGCGAGGCTAAGTTGACATCCTTCCCTTCTAAAATATCCTTTTTGATATTAGCAGGAATGAAATTGGCAGGGGACACAGAAGGCAATACTGCCAACGGTGACGGAGCTGCCGAAGGTAAAGATAGGACATTACCTGTAGCCGGGCTTGGAAGAGCCGGAGCTGGGGGCGCAGCAGACACCCCAGCGCTGGCTGTCACTGCTGCACTGACTGAGCGGGCTTCAATTACCTCCATCCTATCCTGCAACTGCAGCATGGAGGCAGAGAGTGTATTTAAAGTGGGGTGCCCCTAGAAAAATAAAAAAAAAAAATTAAAAGTCAGCAGCTATAAATACTGCATCTGCTGACTTTTAATAATCGGACACTTACCTGTCCCAGGGTCTAGCGATGCGGGGGGACGAAGCACCCCCTCGTTCCCCGCTCCGCTCGCGGCGCCATCATTCGTACTGTGGGCACCCGGCTGTGGCTTTACAGCCGGGCACCCACTGCGCATGCAGATTTTTAGTCACTTTTTTATTTTTTGGTGGGAACACCACTTTAATACCGCATGTATCTGCGTCAAAGAGTTGTGCACCGAAGCATGTTCCGCGCTGGTAGATGACAGCGGTTGAGAAGGAGATGGAAACAACCTGAAGAGTTCCGCTTTCCTAGCCGTAGCAGGGAAAGGAATACCCTTCCGACGAAGCTCCGTTACCAGCCTAGGTACAGTCCAACTTCTAAATGATCGTGAGCTGTCTTGCTCTGAACCCCTACGAGGGGTAGGTGGGATGAACCCGAATTTGTCACTCTCTGACACATGAGACATAACGATATCTAAGAAGAAATGAACTGAGAGAAATAAGAAGGAAACAGTACCACCAAGAACACCCCTACATGCCTCGCTAAATACACACGTGTGTGAAATAGTGACAGACCAACAGCGCGTGAAATGAAATAAGTGACCAACCATCTTAAGGTGTATGGAATGAGTAAGCCAAAGAAAACCTGCAGCGCAAATACAGGCAATTAAACAACGAACACTCAGGGCTACGATACCCACAGACTGTGGTGGGCAGATATGAATGAAATGAGTGATAGTGCGACGTATGATGCGTGATGTACAGACGAGAAGATTGTGGTCCAATCAATCACTTAAAAACATAAGCTCAGCCTGTACGGATCTAGACATGACAGACCCTGAAATGTACCTAAAACTGCCTAACACCCGTGATGAAGAGCATACACACGCACCTTGCTGATGTAACCAAACGCTGAAAAATCCTGACCTTAAATAATATCACAAGTAACTGTAATTAACCCACCGGACGTAACAATCATGAACAGAAAAGAATGTGAATAAATTAAAAACCAGACGAACAGTGCCGTACTCCCATGATGGAGTTCAAGAACACGCAACAGCATGGCTACAGCAAACCTGTGATAGTCAGCGAGGCACAGCAACCGAATGGTGACTGACCACCCCCCCCCAAAGAACAGCCCGTGGCCTGATAGGCCAGAACAGAAATGAACCCTTATGAAAATGAAAATGACAGAAAACATGGCAACAAATGACCGACTGTGTGACATACAATTACATACAATTATATACAATAATTGACATACAAACGACATACAATTGACAGATCATAAGATCGAACGTACAACAAATCGCAAGATCGATCGCATAACAATCGCAGACAGATATCAGACAGATCGCAAGACTGATCGTGCAACAGATCGCAAAAATCGATCGGCGAAGGATCGCAAGATCCAATCACATGATCGATCACACAACCGTGACACGATGAATCGCGAATGATGAAACACATCCGACTGCCTGCCAAAGTAGATCGACCACACGATCGGTCAAATGACAGAGATCGCCGATCGGACCCTTGCCAATCAAAATTGCACAAGTGATGTGGACCCATGATGACAGATGCAAACCCAGCAATGACCCCCCTGATAAGTTGCATCCACCCCCCCCCCCCAGCGGATACCTGCCGCCCCCTCCCCCAACCCATGACAGAAGATCAAGCTAACACTAATGTAATGTGCAATGACCCCCCCCCGCCAATTTACATACCACACAGATTGAAAATGGGAGCTAGTAACCTGTAGTGCTTGTGCAGCTGTCAGACAGGGAACAGACAGCATACAGCAATGATACACCAACGTTCCAACCCTGGGATATAAACACAGCATACAAGTATATCTAGACTCCCTGAATACTATCTCCGTGAAATACCCCCACAGGCTCATGCACCACAGCACCGCTCCCCCCCCCCCCCAACCATCGTATGGCAATATGGCCAGCAAAAACTGAACCACGAGGCGAACGGGTGTACAGAGGCTTCCCCCAGATGATTCAGCTGCCCCCGCAGCCGTGAAACCTGAACCACGAGTCGAACAGAGGCTTCCTCACAGCAATCCTACCGCCAGATGATTTTGCTGCACAGAGGGAAATGACGTCAGAGTCGCACCGGAAGCGACGAGCGTCAGCTGTTTCCCTGCAAACCAGAAGACAAGACGACGAGGGTCCGGTAGGAGGAGAAGGGATATATACTCCCTCAGACTCCTCCTACAAATCCAGGCTGGCCCCTGGCCAGCCTTCTGACATATCACCAATTAATGCAGTCATTTATTCAAAAACATTGTATGATCACAAATAAGAATGGGATAAAATATGAGATGCAGAAAAAAGTTCCCCTGCCATTACCCTGAAGAAAAATGTACATAAAATAATTTATAAATGAGAAATACAGCATCCAGATTTCAACAAAATTTTGTAGTCTGTTGCTGCAAACTGTGGCAACATAAGCACAGTCACTCATCCATTATTGGATGTGTATTAATCATAGGATACCGAATAATAAGAAACTTCCAGAAGCAGTGGCGGAACTACCGCCATAGCGAGCCATGCGGGCGCTATGGGGCCCGCAGCCATTCTAGGGCCCGGTGAGTGGCGTTGCTAAGCGTGTGCGGGCCGCACCAGGTGACACCCGCCAGCGGGGTGACATCCTTGGGTAGCGGCAGCCGCACCACTAACACCTGTGCCTGTGCTCGAGCGCAGGCTGAGGGACACGGCGTCGCAGACGTAAGCCACCTCCCTCCTCTCTGTTTACATCCACAGAGGAGGAGGAGCCTGCGCTCGAGCCTCGAGGAACACACCGCTGTATGGGGAGAATGTCAGCGCTGTTGTGAGGTATGTAAGGGAGGGTGGGGGGGTTTGCACTGCTGAGGGGGGGCTGCACTACTGTGGGGAGGCTGCATTACATAGGGGGTTCTGTACTGATGGGGGGTCTGCACTACTGAGGGGGAGTCTGCACTGAGGGGGGTCTGCACTACTGAGGGGGGCTGCATTACATAGGGGGTTCTGTACTGATGGGGGGTCTGCACTACTGAGGGGGAGTCTGCACTGAGGGGGGTCTGCACTACTGAGGGGGGTCTATACTACTGAGGGAGGGTCTGTACTGAGGAGGATTCTGCACCACTGAGGGGGAGTCTGCACCACTGAGGGGGGTCTACACTACTGAGGGGGAGTCTGCACTACTGAGGGGGAGTCTGCACTACTGAGGGGGAGTCTGCACTACTGAGGGGGAGTCTGCACTACTGAGGGGGAGTCTGCACTACTGAGGGAGGGTCTTGCACTACTGAGGGAGGGTCTTGCACTACTGAGGGAGGGTCTTGCACTACTGAGGGGGGAGTCTGCACTACTGAGGGGGGAGTCTGCACTACTGAGGGGGGAGTCTGCACTACTGAGGGGGGAGTCTGCACTACTGAGGGGGGAGTCTGCACTACTGAGGGGGGAGTCTGCACTACTGAGGGGGGAGTCTGCACTACTGAGGGGGGAGTCTGCACTGCTGGGGGGGGGAGTCTGCACTGCTGGGGGGTCTGCACTACTGAGGGAGGGTCTGCACTACTGAGGGCGAGTCTGTACTGAGGGGGTCCTGCACTGAGGGGGTTGTCTGCAAAGCTGGGGGGGGGGTCTGTACTGCTGGGGGGTCCTGCACTGAGGGGGGTCTGTAATGGGGGGTGTGGGTACTAAGGGGGATATCTGCATTGCTGGGGGGTATCTGTACTGATGGGGGTCTGCACTGAGGTGGGGGGTGTTTGTACTGATGGGGGTCTGCACTTGGGTGGGGGGTCTGTACTGATGGGGGTGTCTGCACTGAGGAGGGTCTGTAATAGGGGGTGTCTGTACTGCTGGGGGGGTCTGCACTGAGGTGGGGGGTGTCTGTACTGATGGGGGGGGGGGTCTGTAATGCTCGGGGGGTCTGCACTAAGTGGGGTGTATGTACTAAGGGGGGTGTCTGCACTGCTGGGGGGGTCAGTACTACTGAGGGGGTCTGCACTGAGAGGGTTGGGTTTGCACTGCTGGGGGGGTGTCCTGCACTGAGGGTGGTGTCTGCACTGAGGGGGGGCCTGTACTGAGGGGAATATGGATGTGTATCCTTCAGGGGCTGCATACAGTATACTGCATACTTTGTTGGTTGAAATTAATATAAGCTGTTGCCTGGGTACTGTGCTACATGAGTGTGGTAATCTGTTGTTCAATGGCATTAGTTCATTTTTGGGGCCCTGTAAATTCTAGTTACGCCCCTGTCCAGAAGTAAGACAGATCTATAGTCTTTGTCACATTCACTGTAAGGGCAGTCCGCACACCGGGTAAAAGGTCAGGGCAAGCAACATAGAAACCTGGCTCAAATCAGAAGACAAGCAGAGTTGAAAACAGAAGATCAGAAGTACATACTAGTGGGTGCAAGAGCTCAAAATGAAGTATCAGACAAGAGTAAGCAGTACTCACCTCTTCAGTGATCCCCAGTTTCTATCTCAGCTGGCAGGTCTTTTGTGCATGTAGAGAAAGCCACATAATTGCAGGGTCCTCTATATAAGCCAAAATATTTCATGATGCATTTTAGTTTAGATTTTTTAAAAATCCATACATTTGTCCAAATGTATTTTGAGTTTTTATGTGTATAGTCCTTATAATTATCAAGTATTCCAAGGAAAAAAATCAGTGTCTTGATATATATCACACAATATAATCTATCAAATACAAATTCAACAGCCTCTGGCAAAAAGTACCAATATAACAGTCGCAATTTAAAAGCACAGCATATCAGATATAATATAACATCTAGGGCTTTCACCTGCCGAAACGTGCTGGTACTTCAGACCGGCACTTCCTGAGACCCGCCCTCTGCTGGGCAGCGCTGAGTTATAGCACAGCTGGAAGCCAGACCAGTCAATAGTAGCCAAACAGCAGCTGTGCAGAGAGTGGTGTTGCGGAGTTGGAACAGAGAGAGTGTGATGCTGGGAGCAGGTAAGTATGAGCACTGGCTGATGTGTGGGTGCCTCTCAACAGTCCTGGATTATGCAGGACTGTCCTGGATTTTGCAATAACTTCTAAGTCATACTGTCCTGTGTACAGAGACTCTGCCCACAGCTCATTACTACTGTGTGAACTTATGTATAATTTGCATATGAATGATCCAGATGGCTCAATAATATGAAAATCTTTCCCCCCCATTCCAATGCAATTCAGTGGGGTAGAAGAGAGAAGAGGAGGGGGCAGGACAGTACAACCTTGGGTGGGAAGCCAGGTCCTGGTCTGTCACTAGAGTAGTAGTGAAGGTGTTGATAAGAGGGGAGATATGCGAGATGCTGCTCACTTAGGCCAGCCATAGACGGTTTGAATCTTGTCCAATTCAGCAGGGACCCATAGGGATTCAAAACATGTATGCACGGGCTGATTGTACCCTAGTTGATTGCTCGATCAACTTGCGTACAACCTGCCTGTCTGATTTTACATGCAACTTTTGCTAGCGACTGTTATAGCCGCTAACAGTAATCACTGTGTTCTCACAGCGAGGACGGCTCCCCCCCGGGAAGAACACAATGGCTCCACGGGAGGGACTGAGTTGATGTGGAAATCAAGCGATTTTCTTGCAGGAAAGAAAATAGCTCCATCTATGGCTGGCATTACATTGCACATCCACTCTATCCTCATTGTGCAGCCACACAATCCCCACTGCGCACCTGTGGGGTTTCTGCTGCTTAACATTTCTAACATTCCCTGCACGCTCATTACCTGCACTATGCACCCACACCATCCACCTGCACTCTATACATCTGTGGTACATTATACTCCTCACCCCTTACCTGTATACTTTGTTGTGCGTTATATCCTTGACCATAGCACTGCATTAACTTATGTTATACACCATTATGTTGTCTCTTGCACTGTACACTATAAGCTATTTTGTACATTATATTCCTGTCCCTTGCACTTTATATGCTACTTTGTATGTTATACTCCAGATCACTGCATTGCATTCCAACAAAGTCTTAACTAGTTTTATTACACAGGATTTTTTACCACCTACAAAAACATTCAACCCATCAGCCTTTAACGTGCATTAACGCTCATCAAAAGCTTCAAAAATGCCCATACTAAAACTCATTAATGTGAGTCTAATGCCCATACTAACACTATAGGAGCATGTTAAGCGTTAGAAATTTAGTCAATTGTGAACAAGCCCTGAGGTTGATTTTTGCGATCTGTGTCCCATTGGGGAGCTTACCCTTCACGTCCAGTCCCATAGCTAAAACACTAAAATGAGGAAGGATTTGGTTGTCACCAGAACTAATGTTCTGATTGGAAGTTATTCCCCCTATTCCCCCAAACAGCAGTACAAAGAGCAATACGAAGCTGACAGGTGTTCTAATAAACCTTCTTTGCTGTGGCTGCACCCAGAGACCCCCCTTCTTACCTGAACCTGCCATTCCAGCGACGAGCACGATCCCAGCAGCTCCAGCTGCCGTCTCTGTCCTCACTGGATAGATTGATAGCAGCAGAAATCATTGGCTCCCGCAGCTGTCAATCAAATCCAGTGACACAGGAGCGGGGGGGGGGGGTCAATGCTGAGTCCTGCTGTCTGTGTGGCCATGGAAAGAGTCTCTCCGTGGGGGCACCCGATAAGGGGAGAGGCCAGGAGCTTCAGTGGGGCACCCAAGAGGAGGAGGATCAGGGCTGCTCTATGCAAAACCCTTGCACAGAGCAGGTAAGGATTTATTTCATGACATGTTTGTTATTTTTATTTAAAAAAATGTGAACCTTTACAACCCCTTTAAGCCTAGCAGTGACTGATGTTAGCTATGTACTGCAGCAGTAAATACTTGCCAGTGCACACTGAAGCTAATCAAGCTCTCCTAACCAGAAAAAAGACAACAGGAAGAGTTGGTGAGATAGAAAATTGTCTGCAGACTGTGAAAGGTAAACAGTGGTTGATAGACATTAAATTCAATACCATTACTAGCCTCCTTCTGAATATCTCTTCCAAAACAATCATGCAGCATGTGAAATCAGAATCTGCTTAATTATGTCTTATGACTGAGTATTGAATGTGTTAATCATAGAATTGAAATATAAGTTGGAGGATGGGCGTATTTAAGTATCTGGGCATGAAAATTACTCAAGCCGAGTTTCCTTTCATCAATGGAAGGTCAAGTGTCTTAAGAGTGATGACACCAGTGTACATGACTTGTGGTTTGAATGGAGTTCCTATTTCTTAGTGAAAATTGAAAATCCTTTACTTGTCTTTTAAACAACAGTTACACTACTCATAATGCAATGTTAAAGTGCACATGTGCCAAGACTATGGCCATTAAACTATTAAAATAGAATAGTATATCTAAAAGTAAAAAAATTTTTTTTTTTCATTTTGGATAGCCTTGGAAAGTGAGAGGATATACTGTATTCCTTACTCTATGGTGATGCCCTCTAAGCCCTTGTACACACGGTCGGAGAATCTGTCGGAAATAGTCTTATCGGACCATGTCTTTAGATAATCCGACTGCATGTGGTATGCATCGGACTGATTCCATCCGAATCTCCGTCCGACCCAATTCTCCAACATGTTGGACATATTTCCCGACCAACTGGGCCAGACGGACCATGTGTAGAGCATTTTGATTGGACCAAGTGCCACGCATGCTCAGATCAAATTCCTACATCAAAGCTATTGGCTACTAGCCTGAATGTAGTCCCATCGTAACGAAATTACATCATCACGTTCTGAAAGATCGGATTTTTCGCCAACTTGGCCCAACCGTGTGTATGCAACAGTTTCGGACACAATCCGTCGGGCAAAATCCGACGGATTTGGTTGGCAAAATCTCCGACCGTGTGTACGTGGGCTAAGACAGTTGTCAGGGGGAACAAGTGTAAAAGTTTTGAAACAGGCACTCTCTAGCTGAATATACTGTGACATAATTAATTCTAAAAGATCACAGCAAAGACTAATGCAGGATTCAAATAGTTTCTAACAGCATAGAAACACCTATTGAATGTTTACAAGGCTGGTAGGCTACCAAGATCAGCTCTAATAGGAAAAAGCTAAGATTTTAGGGTGTCTGTTGTAAATTTGAAGATGAATTTCTTCACAATGCCTATAGCTACAAAAGGTAAATAAGGGTTTGTTACAGCTTATTCAGAATATGAAAATACTTTTTGAATTAGCGAAAGAGGGATATAGGGAAAATCTTGTAATGGGCAGACTAGTTCTGGTGACTTTGGTGTCAACCAGGCATTCCTTAACTTTCAGACGCTTTCTATTTGGACTTTGGGAGAGGAAGAGAAGAAAAAGCTCTGCAATGGGACACAGATAGTGAAAAACAAAATTGCCAGGGGTTTTAACCCTTTCTTACCCCAATCAAAATGAAAGAGAAAGTTTTGCCTTTAGTTCTACGCAGTGAAAGTGTGATGAATCGGCTACTGCAGAGAGTGAAACACTACACACAATTTAATTTTGCAGAGATGGTACTCCCTTGCTTGATACGTTACAGGACTGAAACCCTTCACATATAAGCAACAGATCACTTCAGGTAAACAACCTACAAAAGTCTCAATTAGCTGAATTTTTTTCTAATGTCTAAAAATGATCATCAGATTAAAAAGGACATTATGGCTGTCAATGCTGTAAAAAAGTTATTACTGTGCCCAGAAGCTTGCCATTGAGAAATCACAAAGGAAAACTGCTTTAAGAATTTTACCTATTTAATTGCCATTTTCACCCACTGTAAATCTCATAACCATCCAGTTCGGTGGACGTGTAGGGGCATGGGTCTTCCTATCTTATCTTAGACTAAATTTCATACAATTACATATTGTGAAAAATGCAGTAACCCGTAGTAATCACTCAAAACAAATATGTTTTGTTGTTTATAAAATGAATGAGCGATTTAAGTGGATATTCTGCACTACCCAAAAAAGGTTATGTACCTGCAGTTTTGAAAAAGAATAAGTACTATAATAGGCAATGCCTTTGTTTTTCCTTTTTAATCCTATTTTTTTTCAAATGGCACACAGAAAGCTGCAGTACAATGCAGATGGAGCAAAACCAATTATGTGCCTCTAAGACCAAGACCCATTCTCGGTCCTCAGTGAGCAGAGAGCCGGTGTCAGTCACCAGTTTTGTATAAAAAAAAAATGTTGGTGCACAGCAGCCCCCACAATACTTACCTGAGGCCCCTCTCAATCCAGCGATGTCCGTGGGAGCCTTGCCTCTCCAGGGAATCACACTCCTGATTGGCAGTAGCGGCAGCCATTTGCTCCCACTGCTGTCAATCACAGCCAGCATACCAATCAAGGGGCAGGCCCGAGTGTAACCCCACAGCAAGCTAAACAAAAACAAAAAGTGAACCAACACCTTCTAAATGTCCCTTATAGTGGATTATAAGTAACAAAATCCAACAGATGTAATATGCAATACAGTCCTGAGAATTCCCAAAGAAAAGAGTAAAAAGTGATTTCTTCTAAAATCTTCCACTCTGTGCAGACAAAACCTCCATGCAATAGTAAATAACCTACCACCAGATGTGCCCTCATTTGGGGGATATGACCACAGAATTGGTCCAAATAAGCCTTTTGCCCACTGCAGGGGATCTTTAGTTGTTCCTGTGACCCACAGGAGAAATAAGAGCTTTGGTCCTACTTCTCCTTTAAGTTTTGGAGCGCTGACTAGATGTTGAGTCACATGTAAAAAAAACTTCCAAAGGGTAATTTGCTTGCCTGGAAAAGTAGAAAAGCAATGCTAGGAGTAGGCCTTAAAGCTGAACCCTGGGAAAAGCAAGTATTATCCAATTACAAGGGGCATGCGTATTCTTACTTAAATCTTTGTGTGCCTTGTGTATTTTTTGAGATCTGTGCTGTAATTCAGTGTGAAACTTTGTTGCTGCACAGAAGCTTCTTGTAAAAAAAAAAAAAAAAAAAAAGATATCACTGCTGCACTTTTTTTATTGTGTATAGTGACTAGTATTGTATCCTGTAGTTTTCTGCAGACAGCCTGTAGTGGTTGGGTTAACTAGGTCTGATATTACAGCTTTATTTACAAGGTAATAACTGGGTTTTTCCAAAGCCTTTGGTTACAAAGTGGATTTTTATCCTTTGTAATTATTGAATATATTTACTGTGAATAATAGTATCTGTTCCCAGAGGTCAACTTAAAGAGATGTCCACCTAAAAAAAATAGGATTTTTATACTCCCCGTAAAATCCCTTTCTCTGATGTTCATTGACGGACACAGCACTTTAATCTTGACCTTGGGGTTATATCGCCACCTTTAGCCTCCTCCCGCCCGCCCTATAGCCGAAATACGGCCGTGGGGCAGGCGGGTTCGTCCGGGCGGTCGTCCCTGGACGGCTTTGTGTTTACTTCCGCAATGCGCGCGCCCGGCGGCGCGCATCGCGGAAGTTTTGTATCCGCCGTGTCTCCGGGAGACAGGCGAATACAGATCGCCGTGAACGGCCAATCAAAGCGGCCGTTCACAGAGCGATCACAGCTGCCAATAGGAGATGATCTCAAATGTAAACAAATGAGATCATCTCCCGTTGCCTGTCTCTCTCTCCTCACACAGAGACAGCGTGTGAGGAGAGAGAGCGGATCTGTGTGAGTTGTGAATTACTGTGCTAAGATCTGTCAGCCCCAGTGCCAGTGCCAGTGCCAACTGTCAGCCCAGTGCCAACTGTCAGCCCAGTGCCAACTGTCAGCCCACTGCCATCTGTCAGCCCACTGCCATCTGCCATCTGTCAGCCTAGTGCCATCTGTCAGCCCAGTGCCATCTGTCAGCCCAGTGCCATCTGTCAGCAGTGCCGCCAGTGCCAGCACCAGTGCCACCTACCACCTGCCAGTGCCACGTGCCACCTGCCAGCCCCAGTGCCGTCAGCCCCAGTGCCGTCAGCCTCAGTGCCGTCAGCCTCAGTGCCGTCAGCCTCAGTGCCGTCAGCCCCAGTGCCGCCAGCGCCAGTGCCGCCAGTGCCAGTGCCGCCAGTGCCAGTGCCAGTGCCACCTGCCAGCGCCAGTGCCACCTGCCAGCGCCAGTGCCACTTGCCAGTGCCGTCAGCCCCACTGCCGTCAGCCCCACTGCCGTCAGCCCCACTGCCGTCAGCCCCACTGCCGCCAGCGCCAGTGCCGCCAGTGCCAGTGCCACCTGCCAGCGCCAGTGCCATCAGTCAGCCCCAGTGCCGTCAGCGCCAGTGCCGTCAGCCCCAGTGCCGTCAGCCCCAGTGCCGTCAGCGCCAGTGCCGCCAGTGCCAGTGCCACCTGCCAGTGCCAGTGCCATCTGCCAGCCGCAGTGCCATCTGCCAGCCCCATTTGCCAGAGCAAATAGCCAGTGCCATCTGCCAGTGCCAGCCCCAGTGACATCTGCCAGCCACATCTGCCAGCCACATCTGCCAGCCACATCTGTCAGCCACATCTGTCAGCCAGCCACATCTGCCAGCCACATCTGCCAGCTACATCTGTCAGCCACATCTGTCAGCCAGCCACATCTGCCAGCCAGCCACATCTGCCAGCCAGCCACATCTGCCAGCCCCATCTGTCAGCCACATCTGTCAGCCCCATCTGTCAGCCACATCTGTCAGCCACATCTGTCAGCCACATCTGTCAGCCACATCTGTCAGCCCCATCTGCCTCCAGTGCCATCTGCCTCCAGTGCCACGTGTTGTCAGTGCCACGTGTCGTCAGTGTCACCTGTGATCAGTGCTGTCAGTGTCACCTGCCACATCAGCGTCGCCTGTCAGTGCCATTTGTGATCAATAAAGATGTCACAAAGATTGTATTCAGCGGAGGAGGCATATGATATCCTTGCAGCCGACGAGAGCAACGGGGAGGTTTCCGCTTCGGATTCCTCCTCATATTCAGATTGTGACTCTGACGTGGACTACGAGCCTGTCCTCAGCAGTGGTACCATGACAGCCTCAGAGGAGGAAGATGATAGTCCGCCCGTCAGACGAAGGCGCACTGGTGAGGAGGCGGTACCATCCACCAGCACCGCAGAGCCATCCACCGGCAACCCAGTGCCATCCACCGGCACCACAGTACCTCGGCAAAGGCCACGTACCAGTGGGGTGTCAACTCGGCCCCAAAGGGTTAGGTCCCATGCCAGCCTTCCCTATTCCCTCCAGAACCCCTTGTGGCTTCCTCCTAACTCAGGAGAAGCCAACGTTCCCCCTTTCACTGCCAACCCAGGAGTCCAGGTGGACACACAAAATTTTTCCCTGATGGACTTTTTCCACCTAATTTTTACAGAGGACTTGCTTGAATCCATTGTGGTCCAGTGCAACCTATATGCCCAACAATTTATTCAAAGTAACCCAACGTCCTCTTATGCCCGTCCCTACGAGTGGAGAGCCCTAACAGTGGAGGAGTTTAAAATTTTTTTGGGCCTCACATTTTGTATGGGACTAAACAATAAAAATGAAATACGTGCATATTGGTCAACCCTCCCCATCTATCACATGCCCATCTTTTCCTCAATAATGTCCCGGACCAGATATCTAACGATAATGAGATTCCTACACTTTAACGACAATACCCAGTGCCTTCCCCGGAATGACCCAAATTTTGATAAACTTTACAAAATTCGGCCACTAATAAATTATTTTTCTCAGATTTTCCCCCAGTTGTTTACCCCAGACCAACACATATGTGTGGATGAGTCCCTGATAAAATTTTCTGGCAGGCTGGGCCTAAAGCAATTTATTCCCTCCAAAAGGGCCCGCTATGGAGTGAAGATGTATAAGTTGTGTGACCGAGCCACAGCGTATACATATTCCTTCATGGTATACGAAGGGAAGGACACCCAGCTACATCCCCCTAATTGCCCCGAATACATCGGATCGAGTGGAAAAGTTGTTTGGGAACTCATAAACCCACTCCTGGAGAAAGGCTACCATCTCTATGTGGACAATTTTTATACAAGTTTACCCCTGTTCCGCAATCTCCATAGAAAGCAAACTCCAGCATGTGGCACCGTACGAACAAACCGGAAGGGCTTTCCTCAAAGCCTCGTCAACAAAAGGCTAAGAAAAGGCGAAGCGGCGAGCTTACGGAACGAGGAAATTTTGGCTGTGAAGTGGAGGGACAGAAGGGATGTCTATATGCTTTCTTCGATCCACAACAACACTTTTGTTGAGATCACCAGGAGGGATGGCCCAATACAAAAACCCACTTGTATCCATGAGTACAACATGTTCATGGGGGGTGTCGACTTGAACGACCAGATGCTCGAACCCTATCTTGCCATGAGAAGAACATACAAGTGGTATAAAAAAATTGCAATTTATTTCTTTAATTTGGCCATATACAATACATATGTCATTTATCGTAAGTCCACAGAAAGACCCATACCCTTCCTTGGCTACCAGGAGGAAATCACCATTGCCCTTATATACCCCAACGGCCCGCCACAAAACATTCGATCCGATGTAATTAGCAGACTCTCTGAACGCCACTTTCCTGACAAAATCCCTCCCAAACCAACAGGCCGAAAACATCAGAAAAAATGTCGGGTGTGCAGCAAACGAGGAGTGAGAAGAGACACCACTTATCATTGTGCCGAATGCCCTTCCCAACCAGGCCTCTGCATAGGTGACTGTTTCCGCCGTTACCATACTTTAGTGAATTATTAGTGAAGTATGGTAACCCTAACCCTCACTTCCTGCCATTTACCTTCAAACCCCTTATGCCTCTGCTTGCTCTGTAACTGACCCTGGCTTGTTATTCGACCACGCTTCTGCCTACTGATTTTGTACAAAGCTCTGCCTGATCTGGAACTGACCCTGGCTTGTTATTCGACCACGCTTCTGCCTACTGATTCTGTTTATGCCTCTGCCTGATCTGGAACTGACCCTGGACTATTATTCGACCATGCTTCTGCCTACTGATTCTGTACATACCTCTGCCTGATCTGGAACTGACCCTGGACTATTTGACCATGCCTTTTGCCTGCCTCTTGGACTGATCTTGTACCCTCTGTGGACTAGTGGGATTCATAACAGGGGTCTCACATATGTGAGGGGCTCCAGAATAGATTTTTTGGATGAAGAAGACAATTTCCTTTGTTTTCTCATTCCTAGGGTCTGGAGACTCGGAGGCTTCAAAGAGATTTGGGTGGGAGAAGCCTCTACCCCTATCCCCATTCTGTCCTGAACAAGGCCCTACTTCTGCCTGCTGCCTGTAGGACCTATACCATCATGCCTCTGCCTGTCGCATGAACTGACCACACAACATGGATGGACCATGTTCCTGCCTACTACCAGGACCAATATTTTGGCAATGCTGACGATCTCTGCCTGCACTGACCTTGGACTGTATATGGACAGTATCCCTGCCTGCTGCCAATATTGACTATGGACAGTATACCTGCCTGTTGCCTGGAAAATTGTGTTCATTTTTGCTGACCAAGTCCCTGTCTGCTGCCTGGACCAGTGCTAACATCCTGTGGACAACTGTGCTGCTAAAACCACAGGTAATCTTTTGTTTACTCTTTTCTCGGCAGAATGTATTTTGGGGTGTAATTCTTGGTATGTGCATGCTATGTGTCCCTGGAACACCTGATGGTGTTCCTTGCATGTTGGGCCTCTGTATGTGGCCAAGCTGTGTAAAAGTCTCACACATTTGGTATCGTTATACTCAGGAGGAGTAGTAGAACGTATTTTGGGGTGTCATTTTTGCTATGTAAATGTTATGTGTTGGAAATATCTTATAAATTTACAACTTTGCGTAAAAAAAATGCGTTTTCATTTTTTTTCCACATTTTCCCAAAACTTCTGGAAAAAAAATGAACCATCAAACGACTCATTATGCCTCATAGATTATACGTTGGGGTGTTAGCTTTCCAAAATGGGGTCACTTTGTGGCCATTTCCATTGTCCTGGTGCTCCAGGGCCTTCAAAACTGTAATAGGTGGTTGAGAAATAAGATGTGTAATTTATGCTCCTAGAACGCCTGATGGTGCTATTTCAATATTGGGCCTCTGTATGTGGCCAGGCTGTGTAAAAGTCTCACACATTTGGTATCGTTATACTCAGGAGGAGTAGTAGAACGTATTTTGGGGTGTCATTTTTGCTATGTATATGCTATGTGTTGGAAATATCTTATAAATGGACAACTTTGCGTAAAAAAAATGCGTTTTCATTTTTTTCCACATTTTCCCAAAACTTCTGGACAAAAAATGAACCATTCAAACGACTCATTATGCCTCATAGATTATACGTTGGGGTGTTAGCTTTCCAAAATGGGGTCACTTTGTGGGCATTTCCTTTGTCCTGGTGCTCCAGGGCCTTCAAAACTGTAATAGGTGGTTGAGAAATGAAATGTGTAATTTATGCTCCTAGAACGCCTGATGGTGCTATTTCAATATTGGGCCTCTGTATGTGGCCAGGCTGTGTAAAAGTCTCACACATTTGGTATCGTTATACTCAGGAGGAGTAGTAGAACGTATTTTGGGGTGTCATTTTTGCTATGTACATGCTATGTGTTGGAAATATCTTATAAATGGACAACTTTGCGTAAAAAAAATGCGTTTTCATTTTTTTTCCACATTTTCCCAAAACTTCTGGAAAAAAATGAACCATTCAAACGACTCATTATGCCTCATAGATTATACGTTGGGGTGTTAGCTTTCCGAAATGGGGTCACTTTGTGGGCATTTCCATTGTCCTGGTGCTCCAGGGCCTTCAAAACTGTAATAGGTGGTTGAGAAATGAAATGTGTAATTTATGCTCCTAGAACGCCTGATGGTGCTATTTCAATATTGGGCCTCTGTATGTGGCCAGGCTGTGTAAAAGTCTCACACATTTGGTATCGTTATACTCAGGAGGAGTAGTAGAACGTATTTTGGGGTGTCATTTTTGCTATGTACATGCTATGTGTTGGAAATATCTTATAAATGGACAACTTTGCGTAAAAAAAATGCGTTTTCATTTTTTTTCCACATTTTCCCAAAACTTCTGGAAAAAAATGAACCATTCAAACGACTCATTATGCCTCATAGATTATACGTTGGGGTGTTAGCTTTCCGAAATGGGGTCACTTTGTGGGCATTTCCATTGTCCTGGTGCTCCAGGGCCTTCAAAACTGTAATAGGTGGTTGAGAAATGAAATGTGTAATTTATGCTCCTAGAACGCCTGATGGTGCTATTTCAATATTGGGCCTCTGTATGTGGCCAGGCTGTGTAAAAGTCTCACACATTTGGTATCGTTATACTCAGGAGGAGTAGTAGAACGTATTTTGGGGTGTCATTTTTGCTATGTACATGCTATGTGTTGGAAATATCTTATAAATGGACAACTTTGCGTAAAAAAAATGCGTTTTCATTTTTTTTCCACATTTTCCCAAAACTTCTGGAAAAAAATGAACCATTCAAATGACTCATTATGCCTCATAGATTATACGTTGGGGTGTTAGCTTTCCAAAATGGGGTCACTTTGTGGGCATTTCCATTGTCCTGGTGCTCCAGGGCCTTCAAAACTGTAATAGGTGGTTGAGAAATAAGATGTGTAATTTATGCTCCTATAACGCCTGATGGTGCTATTTCAATATTGGGCCTCTGTATGTGGCCAGGCTGTGTAAAAGTCTCACACATTTGGTATCGTAATACTCAGAAGGAGTAGCAGAACGTATTTTGGGTTGTCATTTGTGGTATACACATGCCACGTGAGAGAAATAACCTATTATATTGAAAATTTTGTGAGGAAAAAAAAAAAAAAAAAAAATCTTCATTTTGCAAAGAATTGTGGGAAAAAGATGACAACATCAAAAACCTCACCATGCATCTTAGTAAATACCTTGGAATGTCTACTTTCAAAAAAGGGGTCATTTGGGGGGTATTTGTACTTTCCTGACTTGTTCGGGTCGCAAGAAATGAGATAGGCCACCAGTACATCAGGTGTGATCAATTTTGTGCGATTCGCACCACAGCTTGGAGACTCTCTAACTTTCACAAAGACCAAATAATATCCACTAATTTGGGTTATTTTTACCAAAGATATGTAGCAGTATAAATTGTGGCCAAAATTTATGAAAAAAAAAATATAATTTGCAAAATTTTATCACAGAAACAAAGAAAAATGCGTTTTTTTTCAAAATTTTTGGTCTTTTTTCTTTTATAGCGCAAAAAATAAAAACCCCAGAGGTGATCAAATACCACCAAAAGAAAGCTCTATTTGTGGGAAAAAAAGGACACAAAATTCATTTGGGTACAGTGTTGCATGACTGAGTAATTGTCGTTCAAAGTGTGAGAGCACCAAAAGCTGAAAATTGGTCTGGGCAGGAAGGTGTTTAAGTGCCCTGTAAGCAAGTGGTTAGGAGAGGACTAGGCAGAACACATAAAAACAAAACAAAAAACACAGCACCGCCCAGGGACGGTGCTATTGGCTATAGCCCCTCACTCTGCTTCCAGCAGCTCAGTTCGTCAAAAAGCAAACATAAACAGGAGGGTGGGTGCTGAGTCCATCAATGAACATCAGAGAAAAGAATTTTACAGGGAGTACAAAAATCCTTTTCTCTGTCATTAATTGATGGAGACAGCACTTTAATCTTGACCTTAGGGACGTCCCCAAGCAGTGTCAAAAAATGAGGGGGGGGGGGGGACAGCAAGAAAACAAACTCCACCCATAACAAAAAAGAACTCCTCCTCAGTCGTCGCAAACTCAAACGGCCGCCTGCAAGACCTTTAAACTTTAAACTGAGAAAGAATTTTATATATATATATATATATATATTTTTTTTTTTTGGGGGGGATATTTATTATAGCAAAAAGTAAAAAATATTGCTTTTTTTTCTAAATTGTAGCTCGTTTTTTGTTAAAAATAAAAACCGCAGAGGTGATAAAATACCACCAAAAAAAGCTCTACTTGTGGGAAAAAAAGTATGTCAATTTTGTTTGGGTGCAACGGCGCACGACCGTGCAATTGTCAGTTAAATTGACGCAGTACCGTATCACAAAAAGTGCTCTGATCAGGAAGGGGTTAAAATCTTCCGGGGGTGAAGTGGTTAATGTTAAATAAAACCGCCTTCATGCTCCATTCACATCTAGGCGTTGCTATTTTACAGGCATTTGTATGGGCGTTTTGAAGTTCAAAAGGTCACCAATGTAAAAGCAGTAAAATGCCTGTAATCTGCCAAAAAATAAGCAGATGTACTTTTTTGAGCATTGGGCGTTTTACTTTAATCACTTACAGACCGGAACATTTTGCTGGCTTAAGACCAGACCACTTTCTGCGATTCGGCACTGCGTCGCTTTAACTGACAATTGCTTGCTCGTGCGACGTGACGTTGACGTCCTTTTTTTCCCACAAATAGAGCTTTCTTTTGGTGGTATTTGATCACCCCTGCGTTTTTTTTTTTTTGCGCTATAAACAAAAATAGAGCGACAATTTTGAAAAAACGCATTATGTTTTACTTTTTGTTATAATAAATATCCCCCAAAAATATATAAAAAAAACTTTTTTTTTCCCTCAGTTTAGGCCAATACGTATTCTTCTACATATTTTTGGTAAAAAAAAAAAAAATTGTGCAAAAAATTATTGATTGGTTTGCGCAAAAGTTATAGCGCTTACTAAATAGGGAATAGTTTTATGGCATTTTTATTAATAATTTTTTTGTTACTAGTAATGGCAGCAATCAGCGATTTTTATTGTGACTGCGACATTATGGCGGACACCACGGACATTTTTGGGACCATTGTCATTTATAGAGCAGTCGCCGCTATACAAATGCAGTGATTCATGTGTCTGTGATGGCGGGGCGGCATTTAAAACAGGACGTACCTGTACATCAATATGCCTGCCCCTGCCATTCTGCCGATGTACATCGGCGTGCGCCGTTCAGGAAGTGGTTAAGCAGCAGAACGCTCAGATATGAACAGGAGCCATTAAAATTAATGGGATTTGTCTTGTTGGGTGTTTTTAGAACTGAGGCTTAGAGCTGAAAAACTCCCAAAAATGCCTAGATGTGAAGGGAGCGTTAAATGAAACATGAAGATCAGATTTAAAAAGGTGCCAGTTGTGTTACACTAGGAAGAGAGTCTGATATATCCTACTCCACAGTTTCTTAACCACTTGCTTACTGGGCACTTAAACCCCCCTCCTATCCAGACCAATTTTGAGCTTTCAGTGCTGATGCACTTTGAATGACAATTGCACGGTCATACAACACTGTAACCAAATGAAATTTTTATAATTTTTCCCCCCCAAATAGAGCTTTCTTTTGGTGGTATTTGATCACCTGTGCAATTTTTTTTTTTTAACAAAATGTAAAAAGACAAATTAAAAAAAAAAAGATATATATATTTTTTATTTTGTTATAAAATTTTAAAAATGGGTAGTTTTTGTCCGTTGTTGATGTACGCTGATGAGGCAGCACTGATGGGCACCAATAGGTGGCAGTGATGGGCACTGATGGGTGGCAGTGATGGGCACCACTGGTGGGCAGATAGGTGGCACTTGTGGGCACTGTCAGATGGCATAAATGAGGCATAATTGCCTCTTCCTTTTCGGGACTGATATCCCTTTAGGATGAATCGGTGATTGGCTTTTTTTTTCCTCCTCTGCTGTCAGCGTGAGGAGAAAAAAAAAAGGATCACAAGCTTTTGTTTTGATCAGGTGATCAGCTGTCAATGGCTGACAGCTGATCACATGGTAGGGGGCCTGGACTGACCCCTTACTCGGATCGGTGATCAACCGAGTCTCAGTGACTCGGTGATCACAGCGCGCTCCGCACACGACCTGTGACGGCCTCCCGGGAATTCAGATCCGCGCTGTGGCTGTCGGTCATAGCACGGATGTCAAGTGGTTAAATAAAACCATAAAAAAGTTTGCATGGTGTATGTGTTTAGATATAAGCAGGGGCATTGCTAGGTTACATAGTTAGGTTGAAAAAAGACACAAGTCCATCTAGTTCAACCTATGTCTACAAAAGATCTAGGGCTAGAGCCCATAGCAGCGAAGTAAAGAAAGTCATATGCTTGGGTGAGCAGACACATGTATATAATGTGTGTGTGTGTGTAACATTATATATTATCATTAAATCAGGGTACCCAAAGCCCCCTCTCATTACATCAGGGTCCCCAGAATGCCCCCCTTTACATCAGGGTCACCAGAGAGCTTGTCATGTTACCTGCCACAAGATGCAGATTGTTAAATACAGAGAGGCTAGTGTATATAGAAGACAGGCTAGTGTATACAGAGAGGAGATTCTGGGTATACAGAGAGGGGAAAGGCTGGGTATACAGTGTTTCCCCCCCTCTCCCTCGATCTGCACTCAGGAGCTCTGTAAGAAAAAGTTCCTTCCAACTACATGATATGGGAAGAGCAAGGGAAGAGACTCACTCTCTCACACTGATCTCCCTTCTCTGGCTGTAATGCCGCATACACAAGATCGGACTGGTCCGCCGGACAATTCGAACGTGTGGGCTTCAAAAGTCCGGTGGGCTTAGAAATAAGACTTGCTTTAAAATTGTCCACTGGACTCGGCTTTTAGAGAACAAGCCGTTCGTCTGTGTGCTAGTCTGGCGGACTAAAACTGACTGAGTCCGCCGGATAGTCCGATCGTGTGTACACGGCATTAGTGAACCACAGAGTGCAAAGTACTCAGTGAGAGTGCAGCGGCTGTGCAGGAAGCGCTGTGCCAGACAGCCCGGGACACTCACTGTAGGGCTGGCTCTGGACTTGGGGCTATAGGCCTCAGATTTGGGGGGCTCCAGCCTCAATAGTCACCCATTAACGATGCCACCAAGATACAAGACTCATAGATTTGCATTTTATTTGACGGTCTAAGATTTCAAAAACTTTACAACTAAAAAAATAAAGATCATATTATTTGGAACTCACCTTCTAAATCATCAAAGCCGAGTACAATGTCTGAGAAATTTCCATGTCTGTCTTTGGTTTCTAAGCAAGTTATTATACAGCCAAAGGATATGATTTCCACCTTGACGAACTCTGACTGAAGATGAAACCTTTTCACGGTTTGTCCTCCGGGCAGGGACCCAAACACATCACTTGTTACAGATGTCATTGCTCTGCCAAAATCAGACTGCAATTTGAAATAAATATACAAATAAAGCGAGTCTAGCATTTACAATTTGTTCTGTTTCTATAAATTAGACAGTTGATGCTAAAGTCGACTTTCTGTTCTGACTTTTAAAGCAGCAGCTCAACATTTATCAACTATGACCCAAGTGTTTATTCTATTAAAGTACAACATATTTGTGACAGTATATATGGTGAAAGACCTCTTCTGCTTTGTGGCAAATGGTTCCCTCGCTTCTCTGTAAAGTTTCTACAAGAGCCACTGGGCCCTGCAGCAAAAAGTGATCCAGGGACTCCTTCCGTTCATTCAAAAAAGTTCCAGGGGATCTCAATAACACCACCAACCATAACAAAAAGTGAAGGAAATAAAACGGTACTTTGTTCTGTATAGATTTGGATGACCATGTGGTAGGTAAATGAAGGTGTTGGCAACATAGCACAGATGCACCTTCTGTATCCTCTTCAAACACAACCTATGTATGACTAGATTGTGCAAATAACCGTTTTATTACATCAAATGGCCAAAAGACTGCTAGAAAGATAAGCTCAATGCATTCCAGAGACTCTGATGGCCTTACAGTTTTTATTTTTTTAAATAACAAACATCTTTATATATGAGCGGTTACATGTATTCGACTGACCTTGGACACAGCCAGCGTCCTATGTTTACACACGTATCCAACAATAAATACAAGGAAAGCAATAAAAAGTGTAAAGCCCCACATAATATCAGATTTTCTGCTGACATTTTCCTTCAGATTTACCTAAACCATGCAGTAGAAGGGCCTGCCTGATTGCATACAAATTGAAACTCCTAAGGTTTGACCTCATATTATATGGTTTTGGTAAATCTGAAAAAAAAAAAAAAAATCGGAAAATCTGATACTGTGCATGGGGTTTAAGAACACAATCAGGGTAGCTAAAATAGACCATGAAAGGTCCATAGCGGAGGAAAGTAAAAAAAAAAATAATAATCCCAAGACATGTTTTAACCACTTCAGCCCCGGACCAATTGTCAGCCTAAGGACCAGAGGTCTTTTTACAATTTCGCAATGCACTGCTTTAACTGGTAATTGCGCGGTCATGCAATGTTGTACCCAAATTAAATTTGCGTAGTTTTCTTCCCACAAATAGAGCTTTCTTTTGATGGTATTTGATTGCCTCTGTGATTTTAATTTTTTACGATATAAATGGAAAAAGACCGAAAATTTTGAAAAAAAAAAAAAAGGTATTTTCTTTTTGTTATAAGAAAAATTGAATAAACTCAATTTTAGTCATACATTTAGGCCAAAATGTATTCAGCCACATGTCTTTAGTAAAAAAAAAAAAAAAGTCAATAAGCGTATATTTATTGGTTTGCGCAAAAGTTATAGCGTGTACAAACTAGAGTACATTTTCTGGAATTTACACAGCTTTTAATTTATGACTGCCTAACTCATTTCTTGAGGTGCTAAAATGGCAGGGCAGTACAAAACTAGGGATGCACCGAAATTTCGGCCGCTGAAACATATCAGCCGAAAATGGTGTTTTCGGCAAATTGCCGAAAGGAAAATCTTGCCGATAATGGGGCCGAAAATGGGGGTGGGCCTTGCGGGGCTCCGCCCCCTGGTGCCGCCCATTGCACGGGTGTTTTCCTGGCTCATCCCCAGTCCTCTGTCCTCCCTCCTCCTTTCCTCCCGCCTGACAGTGCGGTGATCTCCGTGTGTCACGGAGCTGTGCCTGGGCGGCTGCAGTAACAATGTCCCGCCTCCTGTGACAGACGGTACACTGATCCAATGGCGGGACATTGAATCAGCGTGACGTGATTACAGGAGGCGGAACATTGTTACTGCAGCCACCCAGGCAATTCAATGCACAGCTCCGTGACACACGGAGCTCACCGCTCTGATCCGGGCATGGGTAAGGCTGCATTTAGACACTGGCAAGCTGCATGAGGGGGGAAAGAGTGTGCCCAGGGCAAGCATTGCACAGTTTTTTCCGCAGCTAAATCAAGTTTTTTGTGCCCACAGTGCTGCTGCATCCAAAAGTCATTTGTTTGCCTCTGAAACTATCTACCTCTGGCCACTTGTGTGAATGTAGCCATGCTATATAAACCAGGTCACAGGACAAAGGCTGTACTCCCTTTATTGGCCATATAAAAAAATAAAATAATAATCTTGATTTTGACCCAGCTAGGTTTTTATCGCCATGTGATAGAATGGGGAAGGGTGAAGTTATTGCTAGAAGAGGTAACGATATGAGCATTCCCAATAGAAGTCTGTTGGAACGGAACCAGGTAGCTTGCTTGGGGCCAGTTCACACCAGATGCAGTTCTGTGTGCTTTTTTTTTTTGCACAAAATGCATGCACAGTGTTTTCCATGTATTCCAATGGCTCTAGTTCACACCATGCAGTCAGTTTCCGCACCGGAAACTGACTGCATGGTGTGAACTAAAGCCATTGGAATACATGAAAAACACTGTGCATGTATTTTTATCAGGCAGGCTGCATCTGAGGGGAACTGGTGAGGCTGCTTTGATCTCCTGTACCATGCCTGCAGTCTCTGACCATCTCCTGTACCATGCCTGCAGTCTCTGACCATCTCCTGTACCATGCCTGCAGTCTCTGACCATCTCCTGTAATATGTCCCCAGTCTCTGACCATCTGCTGTATGAAAATATTTTTTTAAAACAGTCATTTTCGGTATCGGTGCTGTTTCGGTATCGGTTTTCGGCCTAGTGTATTTTTCATTTTCGGTATCGGTTTCGGCACCAAAAAACCCATTCGGTGCATCCCTATACAAAACCCCCCCAAATGACCCCATTTTGGAAAGTAGACACCCCAAGGAAATTGCTAAGAGCCATGTTGAGCCCATTGAATATTTTTTTTTGTCCCAAGTGATTGAATAATGAAAAAAAAAAAATGTTTACAAAAAGTTGTCACTAAATGATGTATTGCTCACACATGCCATAGTTATATGTGGAAATGCACCCCAAAATATATTCTGCTGCTTCTCCCGAGTACGGGGATACCACATGTGGGGGACTTTTTGGGAGCCTAGCTGCGTGCGGCACCCCGAAAACCAATCACCGCCTTCAAGATTTCTAAGGGTGCACATTTTTGATTTCACTCCTCACTATCTATTACAGTTTCGAAGGTCATAAAATGCCAAAATAGCACAACCCCCTCCCCCCACAAATGACTCCATTTTGGAAAGTAGACACCCCAAGCTATTTACTGAGAGGCATGTTGAGTCCATGGAATATTTTATATTTTGCCACAAGTTGCGGGAATATTACAAACTTTTTTTTTTTTTGCACAAAGTTGTCACTAAATGATAGATTGCTCACACATGCTATGGGCATATGTGGAATTACACCCCAAAATAAATTCTGCTGCTTCTCCTGAGTACGGGCATACCACATGTGGGGGACTTTTTGGGAGCGTAGCCGCGTACGGGACCCCGAAAACCAAGCACTGCCTTCAGGATTTAAATATAAAATGCTACCAAAAAAAACTGTTAGCGATCACAGGGATCAGGCCCGACTCTATGAGCGCTGCAGTTATGCGTTTAGTGTTTTGTGACAGTGATCGATCGATATTGCACTTGGGTGGGCTGGGCGGAGGGGCAAAACGCATGTGTTAGCAGGTATCTGGGCTAATCCCGCTAACAATGCGTTTTTTTGGAACCCTAAACTGCTGGGGACGCTAGTATAGATCTGATCAGATCAGATATTGATCTGTTCAGATACTATACGACTAAGGGAGGTGTATGCTTTGCGCGTGGGTGTTAGCGGTACTGGCACTAACCTGGCGCTGCCTGGGGCGACGCAGACCCTATCTGATCCTAAAACCTAATTGATATCACCCGCCGGGTGATCAGAGGGTTAAACCTTTATTGGGTAATAAATGGTGGGTGCCCTGATGCTATAAAAAGCAAACTAACTAACCAGCGTCACCCGTAACACTTATACGGTGATCACTGGTGAAAGGGTTAACTAGGGGCAATCAGGGGGTTAAAACCTTTTTTAGGTAGTATATGGGGTTACCTGATGCTATATATAAATCCTGACGGGGAACCTAAATAACTAACTGGCTAACTTCACTCCTGAAGCGAAACGGACTGCCGCAGTCAGCGGGAGGGGGTCTGATCGGACCCCCCACCCGCTGGAAGGCAGGCACGTACGGGTACGTGATTGTGCATGTCCATGTGCCGATGTATATTTACATGCGGCGGTCCTTAAGTGGTTAAATACATTAACAGTAAGAAAGTGAGGCCAGAGCATATTGGCGCCATAAGGGATAATGAAGGGAATTCATTACAAAAGACAAAGAGAAGGAAATGGTTTTAAATTCATTCTTCTCCTGAGTTTTCACAAAGGAATAAGGGGAATATAGTAACCAAGACAGTATTGTTAACAACACGTCATAGAAAGTACCCGTGTGGCTAACAGAGGCCAGTGTCAGAAACAGACTTGAAAAACCTAACCCAAATAAATCACCAGCACCAGATGGCTTACACCCAAGGGTCCTTAACCACTTTCCGACCGCCGCACGACGATGTACGTCGACAGAATGGCACGGGCAGGCATATGGGCGTACCTTTACGTCCCTGCCTTCCCGCGGGTGGGGGGCCCGATCGGGCCCCCCCCGGTGCCTGCGGCGGTCGGTAATCGTTCGGGAGCGATCCGGGATGAGGGGGCGGCCATTCATTCATGGCCACCCCCTCGCGATCGCTCCCGACGAATGAAATGGCAGCGTGACATCACTTCCTCTCCTGTAATGTAAACACAGGCAGAGGAAGTGATGTAATCTCTCCTCGTGTCGGTCTTTTTCGTTCCGGCACCGAGGAGAGAGGATCGGTGAGTTGCACCCAACACTACACTTACAGTAGAACACGCCAGGCACACTTTTCACCCCCCGATCACCCCCCAATCACCCCTGCCCCCCCAGTCACAGTGACACCAATTGCATTTTTTTTTTATTTTTTTGCATTGGTGTCATTTGTGACTGTAATAACTGTTAGGGCAGTTAGGGTTAGCCCCCTTTAGCTCTAGGGTGCCCCCCTAACCCCCCCCAATAAAGGTTTAACCCCGTGATCACCCCCCGTCGCCAGTGTCACTAATAAGCGATCGTTTTTCTGATCGCTGTATTAGTGTCACAGGTGACGCTAGTTAGGCAGGTAAGTATTTAGGTTCGCCGCAGCTTTTTATAGCGTCAGGGACCCCCATATACTACCGCATAAAGCCCCCTGATTGCCCCCCAGTTAACCCTTTCACCAGTGATCACCATATAACTGTTACAGGTGACGCTGGTTGGTTAGTTATTTTTTTTTTGTTTCAGGGCACCCGCCATTTATTACCTAATAAAGGTTTAACCCCCTGATCACCCGGCGGGTGATATAAGTTTGAGGGTCAGATAAGGTCTGCGTCGCCCCAGCGTCAGGTTAGTGCCAGTCCTGCTAACACCCACGCGCAAAGCATACACCTCCCTTAGTAATATAGTATCTGATCAGATCTATATTAGCGTTGCCAGCATTTTAGGTTTCCCAAAACGCATTGTTAGCGGGATCAGCCCAGATACCTGCTAGCACCTGCGTTTAGCCCCTCCGCCAAGCCCAGCCCAGCCCACCCAAGTGCAGTATCGATCGATCACTGTCACTTACAAAACACAACACACATAACTGCAGCGTTCGCAGAGTCAGGCTTGATCCCTGCGATCACTAACAGTTTTTTTTGTAGCGTTTTGAAACAGTCGCTGACAGGCTAGGTGCTTTTTTACCTGTGAGTCTCACTAGTGTACCCCTAAATTTAGAGCCCAAAATGGCAAAGCGAAGGTACACTAGTGAAGAGGCCTACACGTTTCTGAGCATGACAGATAGTGAAGAGGACGTCACTCATCTGTCAGATTCAGGCTCAGAATACGATCCTGTAGAGGACAGCGGCTCCATGACAGATAGCTCTGACGACGGAGATGAGGTCCCTGTTAAGGACAGGTGTGCCCGATCCCGAATGTATTCTGTTGTTCAGGTGCAGGAACCGCAGGTCACTCGTATGGAGCAGAGACGTACTAGAGCCGCTCATCTTTCTGGTGAACTGGCAAGCACCAGCGGCCTAGTACACCCTGGACCTACATCCAGCACTGCAGTAACACGTGGTGACGTGGCGAGTCCCATAAGTGCAGTTCAAGCTGGCGAGGTGGCAAGCACAAGTAGTGTCCCGCTGCCACCAAGAAGAAGACAAAGACAGGCCCGTCGTACCCATAGTGCCCTTCCTGCAGAATTCGCCAATCCTATTTGGGTGCCCACCACTTCTGCAGAACCCGTACTTCCCCTATTCACTGGCCAACCTGGCATTAACGTGGAAACAGTTGATTTTACGACACTTGACTTTTACTCACTGTTTTTCACCGAAGATCTCTATAGATCTATTGTGGACCAAACCAATTTGTACGCTGGTCAACACATCGCCACTATTCCCCAGTCCGCCCTTGCCAGACAATGGAAACCAGTTACGGTTTCCGAATTTAAAATCTTTCTGGGCCTCTCCCTCAACATGGGTATAACCAAAAAGAGTGAGTTGCGGTCATATTGGTCCACTGACCCAATTCACCATATGCGCGTGTTCTCTGCTTCCATGTCCAGGGCACGATACGAGCAGATTTTGCGGTTCATGCACTTCAGCGACAATGAACTCTGTCGTCCTCGTGGAGACCCTGAATACGATCGGCTCTACAAAATTCGGTAAACCACTTCAACCAACGTTTTGCAGACTTGTTTACTCCCCATCAAGTTGTCTGTGTTGATGAGTCCCTGATTAAGTTTTCTGGTCGCTTGTCATTCAAACAATACGTCCCCAACAAGCGTTCCAGATACGGGGTCAAGATGTATAAGCTCTGTGACAGGGCCACAGGCTATACACGTAGTTTCATGGTTTATGAGGGTAAAGATAGTCACGTAGAGCCGGAGAACTGCCCTGACCACATAGGAAGGGCTGGCAAGATAGTGTGGGACATGGTGTCACCCTTATTCGGAAAGGGGTACCACTTGTACGTGGACAATTATTACACAAGCGTGCCACTGTTTAGTCACTTGTTTGATCAGCAGATTGGAGCATGTGGCACCGTGCGACCTAATCGCCGGGGCTTTCCCCAGCGGCTTGTAGAGTCCCGTCTTAGGCTGGGGGAGGGAGCCTGCGTGCGCAGTAATAATTTGCTCGCTATGAAGTGGAGGGATAATAAGAATGTTTTCGTTCTTACCTCCCTTCATGCAGACACGACGGTCCAAATTCCTACGGCGACTGGTATTGTGGAGAAACCCCTCTGTGTCCACAAATATAACCTTAACATGGGAGGGGTGGACCTCAATGACCAGTTGTTGGCGCCGTATCTAGTTGCCCGTAAGGCCAGACGCTGGTACAAAAAAGTGTCTGTTTATTTATTCCAATTGGCTATACTGAATGCTTATGTACTACACAAAGCTTCAGGACGGACTGGATCCTTCCTTAAATTCCAGGAGGGTATCGTCAGAGCCCTTCTGTATCCAGGCGGTGATCCACCTCACGTTCCCCAACCAGATGCAGTATGCCGGCTGCATGAGAGGCATTATCCTTATGTCCTCCAGAGTACCCCTACCCAACGAGCCCCCCAAAGAAAATGTCGTGTCTGCAGAAAACGCGGATATAGGCGTGACACCCGTCATTATTGTCCCCGCTGTCCTGACAATCCTGGTCTTTGCATTGGTGAATGTTTTGAACGCTACCATGAACTAGTTGAGTTTTAGAGTAGGGTACAGCATTGCACAGGCTAGGCACACGTTCACAGGGTCTCCCAAGATGCCATCGCATTTTGAGAGACCAAAACCGCTGGAACCGTTACAACAGAAGTGTTAAAGTTACATAAAAAAGTGTTTAAAAAAAAAAAAGTAAAAAAAAAAAGAAATAGTTGTCGTTTTATTGTTCTCTCTCTCTCGATTCTCTCTCTATTGTTCTGCTCCTTTGTACTGTATTCTATTCTGCAATGTTTTATTGTTAACCATTTTTTGTTTTCAGGTACGCCATTCAGCTGTAGCGTGGATTTATTTATCTTGACAGCAACAGCGTTTGCTCCCACGATACGTAAAGCCACGACTCCAGCGCTGTCGGAGGTGATTTCACCACCACAGTTAAAAAAGAGCATATATGCCGAAGCATGGGGGCATACGGGGTGGAGGAGCAATCTGCTCCTACCTTTTGCAGGAGGATGCCCCCATGCTTCGGCATATATATATTTTAGGCACAGATTGTGTTAAATGTGTTATTTTTTGCTATTTTTTTTTTGTATTTGCTTTGCAGGTATGGTACGTCTTACTGTTATACTGTAATGTTACTTTGTTTTATTGTTAACCATCATTTGCTTAGCAGGTACGCCATTCAGTTGCAGCGCGGATTTATTTATCTTGACAGCAACAGCGTTTGCTCCCACGATACATAAAGCCGCGACTCCAGCACTGTCGGGGGTGATTTCACCACCACAGTTAAAAAAGAGCATATATGCCGAAGCATAAGGGGTGGAGGAGCGATCTGCTCCTACCTTTGCGGGAGGATGCCCCCATGCTTCGGCATATATAAATGGTGCATGTATGCCCACCATTAGAAGTGGGTGGATGAAGGGAGGTATCTAATGGTGGGCATACCCACCGATCAATATTTTTTTTTCGTTCAGCCCACAGGCTGCATGAAAAAAAAATTACAATATATGCCCAACCAGTTCCAGCAACATACTGGTATGTTGCCGGACTTTGAGTGCTTATACCAGAATGATGCCTGCAGGTTTAGGTATCATCTTGGTATCATTCTTTTCAGCCAGCGGTCGGCTTTTATGTAAAAGCAATCCTAGCGGCTAATTAGCCTCTAGACTACTTTTACAAGCAGTGGGAGGGAATGTCCCCCCCCCGCACCATCTTCCATGGTTTTCTCAGACTCTCCTGTCCCAACAGGGAACCTGAGAATGCAGCCGGTGGTTCCGCCAGCTGACCATAGAGCTGATCAGAGACCAGAATGGCTCCAATCATCTCTATGGCCTAAGACACCGGAAGCTACGAGCATTTCATGACTTAGATTTTGCGGGATGTAAACAGCGCCATTGGGAAATTGGGAAAGCATTTTATCACACCGATCTTGGTGTGGTCAGATGCTTTGAGGACAGAGGAGAGATCTAGGGTCTGATAGACCCTAATTTTTTCAAAAAAAGAGTACCTGTCACTACCTATTGCAATCATAGGGGATATTTACATTCCCTGAGATAACAATAAAAAATCATAAAAAAATATATATAAATGAAAGGAACAGTTTAAAAATAAAATAAAAAAGCAAAATAAATAAAAAAAAAAAAAACACCCCTGTCCCCCCCCTGCTAAGGCGCAACGTCGAACGCAAGCGTTGGTCTGGTGTCATATGTAAACAGCAATTGCACCATGCATGTGAGGTATCACCACGAAGGTCAGATCGAGGGTACTAATTTTAGCAGTAGACCTCCTCCGTAAATCTAAAGTGGTCACCTGTAAAGGCATTTAAAGGCTTTTAAAAATGTACGTAGTTTGTCGCCGCTGCACGTTTCTGCGCAATTTTAAAGCATGTCATGTTTGGTATCCATGTACTCGGCCTAAGATCATATTTTTTATTTCATCAAACATTTGGGCAATATAGTGATTTTTAGTGCATTAAACAAAAAAAAAAGTGTGATTTTTCCCCAAAAAATGCGTTTGAAAAATCGCTGCGCAAATACCGTGTGAAAAAAAAAAATGAAACACCCACCATTTTAATCGGTAGGGCTTTTGCTTTAAAAAAAAACACTTCATGTTTGGGGGTTCAAAATAATTTTCTTGCAAAAAAAAATATTTTTTCATGTAAACAAAAAGTGTCAGAAAGGGCTTTTTCTTCAAGTGGTTAGAAGAGTGGGTGATGTGTGACATAAGCTTCTGAATGTTGTGCATAAAATGCCAGGACAGTTCAAAACCTCCCCAAATGACCCCATTTTAGAAAGTAGACACCCCAAGCTATTTGCTGAGAGGCATGTCGAGTCCATGGAATATTTTATATTTTGACAAAAGTTTTGGAAAAAATACATTATTATTATTTTTTTTTTTTTTGCACAAAGTTGTCATTAAATGATATATTGCTCAAACATGCCATAGTTATATGTAAAATTACACCCCAAAATACATTCTGTTGCTTCTCCTGAGTACGGGGATACCACAAGTGTGAGACCTTTTGGGAGCCTAGCCGCGTACGGTACCCCAAAATCCAAGCACCACCTTCAGGATTTCTAAGGGTGTAAATTTTTGATTTCATTCCTCACTGCCTATCACAGTTTCGGAGGCCATGGAATGCCCAGATAGCACAAAATCCCCCCAAGTGACCCCATTTTGGAAAGGAGACACCCCAAGCTATTTGCCGAGAGGTATGGTGAGTATTTTGCAGACCTTCATTTTTGTCACAAAGTTTTGAAAATTGAAAAAAAGAAAAAAAATATACATTATTTTTTTTTTCTTCATTTTCAAAAACAAATGAGAGCTGCAAAATACTCACCATGCCTCTCGGCAAATAGCTTGGGGTGTCTACTTTCCAAAATGGGGTCATTTTGGGGGGTTTTGTGCTATTTTGGCATTTTATGGCCTTCAAAACTGTGATAGGTAGTGGGGTGTGAAATCAAAAATTTACACCCTTAGAAATCCTGAAGGCGGTTCTTGGTTTTCGGGGCCCCGTACGCGAATAGGCTCCCAAAAAGTCCCACACATGTGGTATCCCCGTACTCAGAAGAAGCAGCAGAATTTATTTTGGGGTGTCATTTCACATATGCCCCTGGCATGTGTGAGCAATATATCATTTAGTGACAACTTTGTGAAAAAAAAAAAAAAAAAAAAAAAAAAAAGTTTGTAATTTTCCCGCAACTTGTGGCAAAATATAAAATATTCCATGGACTCAACATGCCTCTCAGCAAATAGCTTGGGGTGTCTACTTTCTAAAATGGGGTCATTTGTGGGGGTTTTGTGCCATCTTGGCATTTTATGGCCTTCAAAACTGTAATAGGTAGTGAGGCGTAAAATCAAAAATTTACGCCCTTAGAAAGCCTGAAGGCGGTTCTTGGCTTTCGGGGCCCCCGTACGCAGCTAGGCTCCCAAAAAATCCCACACATGTGGTATCCCCGTACTCAGGAGAAGCAGCAGAATTTATTTTGGGGTGTCATTTCACATATGCCCATGGCATGTGTGAGCAATATATCATTTAGTGACAACTTTGTGTAAAAAAAAAAAAAATTTTTTTTTTGTCATTATTCAATCGCTTGCGGCAAAAAAATAAAATATTCAATGGGCTCAACATGCCGCTTATCAATTTCCTTAGGGTGTCTACTTTCCAAAATGGGGTCATTTGGGGGGGTTTGTACTGCCCTGCCATTTTAGCACCTCAAGAAATAAGATAGGCAGTCATAAACTAAAAGCTGCGTAAATTCCAGAAAATGTACCTTAGTTTGTAGATGTGACAACTTTTGCGCAAACCAATAAATATACAGTTATTGACTTTTTTTTTACCAAAGACATGTGGCTGAATACATTTGGCCTAAATGTATGACTAAAATTGAGTTTATTGGATTTTTCTAATAACAAAAAGTAGAAAATATCATTTTTTTTCAAAATTTGCAGTCTTTTTACGTTTATATCGCAAAAAATAAAAATCGCAGAGTCAGTCAAATACCTTTAAAAGAAAGCTCTATTTGTGGGAAGAAAAGGACGCAAATTTTGTTTGGGTACAACATTGCATGACCGCGCAATTACCAGTTAAAGCAGCGCAGTGCCAAATTGTAAAAAGACCTCTGGTCATTTACCAGCAAAATGGTCCGGTCTGAAAGTGGTTAAGGAACTCAGTCAGGTGATGGGTAGACCATTAGTGCTAATTTTTATGGACAGTTTACTGACTGGAATGGTACCAGCTGATTGGAAGAAATCCAACGTGGTACCAATATTTAAAAAAAAAAAAGAGCAGAGATACTGTATATTCCTGTAAACTACACGCCAGCAAGTCGAACATTAATAGTTTGTAAGATAATTGAGGGGATGATAAGGGATTATATTCTAGAATTTGCTGATAAAAAAAAAAGTATCATTAGTAGTAATCCGCATGGATTTATGAAGGATTGTTCTTGCCAGATCAATCTATTATCATTCTATGAGGAAGCTAGCTGCCATCTAGATAAAGGAAGGCCTGTTGATGTGGTGTATCTGGATTTTGCAGAAGCATTTGATACAGTTCCCCACAAATGTTTAATTTACCAACTGAGGTCTGCCAGCATGGACCATAGGGTATGTACCGGGATAGAGAACTGGCAATGGAGGTGGGTCCAAAGGGTGGTGATAAACAGCGAGTAATCAGAATGGCCCAGTGTGGTAAGTGGGGTCCTCCGAGGATCTGTCGTAGGACCAATTCTGTTTAAAATACTTATAAACGATATAGAGGATGGGATAAATAGCTCAATCTCAATATTTGCTGATGATACAAACCTAAGCAAAGCAATAACTTCCCATTAAGATGCAGAAACCTTACAAGAAGGCCTTAATAAAATAATGGATTGGGCAACTACATGGCAAATGAGGTTTAATGTTGAAAATGCAAAGTAATGCATTTGGGTGCAAAAAATACGAATGCAAGTTACTCGCTAGGGGGAGAACCTCTGGGGGAATCCGAGATGGAAAAAGATCTGGGGGTCCTAGTAAATGCCAGGCTTAGCAAAAGCATGCAATGCCAAGCTGCTTCAAGCAAAGCCAACAGAATATTAGCATGCATCAAAAAAATGGATTTTTGTACTCACCGTAAAATCCTTTTCTTTGAAGTTAATGGACAGACACAGCTCCTTTAATTTTTGACCTTAGGGTTATCACGCCACCTTCAGGAGAGGACTAGGCAGAACAAGTAACACGTAAAAACAGCAAGACTGCACAGCACCACCCAGGGGGCGGTCCCTCTGGCTATAACCCCTCATCCTGCTTCCAGAAACTCAGTTCGTCAAAAAGCAGTACAAACATAAATAGGAGGGGTGGGTGCGGTGTTCGTCAATGAACTTCAGAGAAAAGGATTTTACAAAAAAATCCCATTTTCTCTTTCGTTCATTGACAGACACAGCTCCTTTAATTCTTGAGCTTAGGGACATCCCCAAGCAGTGTAAAAAGACGAGGGGTGGAAACAGCAAAACATAACTACACCCACAACAAAAGGAACACCTCAACAGAGAAGTTGCTGTCTTAAATGGCCGCCACCAAAATCTGCAGCCAACTTATGCATCAAAAGATGCGTTCACAACAAAGCTTGTAACTTAAGAAAGCATAACTTGCAACCTTACACAGCCGCCTGCAAAACCTTGCGGCCAAAACAAGCATCCGACGAAGCACTTACCGATACATCAACTTTGTAAAATTTTGTGAAAGTGTGAATGGACGACCAAGTCGTCGCCTTACACACCTGGGAGACAGACGCTTGATGTCGGAAAGCCCAGGAGGTTCCAATTGCCCTGGTGAAATGAGCCGTGACAGGAAAAGTGGGCACCCGCCCCTTTAAAGGCATAGACCTGAACCACGATCTGTCTGATCCAGCTATAAATGGTTGACGACGAGGCCGCCAGACCTTTTTTCTGACCAGCCACCAAAACAAATAGAGAGTCTGACTTCTGGAAGGGAGCCGTAGCAGACAGATACACCCGTAGAGCCCGGACCACATCCAGGGAATGTAAGGCAACTTCTTTCGGGTGTGTCGGCTTAGGACAAAGGGATGGTAATACGATGTCCTCATTTAGATGAAATGCAGAAGCTACCTTTGGAAGGAAAGAGGGCTGCGGACGTAGCACCGCCTTATCCTTGCGGATGAAGGCCGCCAACTCAGAAACCCTCCTGGCAGATGTAATAGCCCCTAGGAAGATATTTTCTGAGAAAGTCAACAAGGGAATCTCCCTAATGTTTTCAAACTGCGGTTTTTGGAGCGCCGATAGCACCAGATTCAGATCCCACGGAGGTAGTGGAGGTTGATCCGGAGGGACTACGTGTCGATCCCCCTGCAAAAAAGTACCCACCAATGCCTGAGTCACCAAGGGACGTTGGAAAAAGACAGCCAAGGCTGATATCTGTCCCTTGATGGTGTTTAAGGCAAGTTTCTGATCCACTCCTCGCTGCAAAAACAGCAGGATCCTGGAAACTGAATAAGTGTTCGGACGCCACCCCATCTCCTCAGACATGGAGATGTAATCCTTCCACGTACGATGGTAAATCTTCTGAGAAGAAGACTTCCATGCCCTCAGTTTAGTGGAAATTACAGAGTCTGGCAGACCTCGGTCCCTTAGCACCTGGTTTTCAACAGCCATGCCATTAAAACCAGCGATGGTAAAGCTGGATGAAGTATCAGACCTTGCGATAGAAGGTCCTCTCGCAGAAGTAGCCACCAAGGAACATCCGCCATCAGTCGTACTAGGTTGGCATACCAAGGACGCCAAGGCCAATCTGGGGCAATCAGAATTACTGGAATCCCCTCGGCCTCCACTCTGCACAGCAGACGTAGTAGAAGTTTGAGTGGGGGGGGAGGCATAAATCAGCCGATAATGCCCCCATGGAGCCACCAACGCGCCCAGGATATATATGGCCGACATAGCCGGCATGTGTCGTTCTGCCCACTGGAGGATGAGAGCAACCTCCCATGCTGCAGCTCAGCTCCTTGTTCCACCTTGATGGTTGATCAGCCGTGGCATTGTCCGACTGGATCCTGATCAGACGCCCTTGTAGCCTCATTGACCATGTGGAGAGGCACAGCCTGATTGCCCGAAGCTCGAGCACATTGATCAGCAGTTGGGATTCTTCCGTTGTGATCACCGTCCAATGGAGAGGAAGGAACGATCTCCCGGACCAAAGGTTCGGAGACCTCAGCCACCAGAGAAGGGAATCCCGGACTAGCTGGCTCACCCAAGTTTGACCATCCAGGGATAATGGAGATTTGTCCCATTTTGACAAAATCTCCTTTTGTAGGACTCAAATGTGAAATTGAGCATATGGTACTGCTTCAAAAGTGGCTACCATGAGGCCCAGAACTTGTATGCAGAAGCGCAGCGACGACCACCTGCAGTTCACCAATAACCTCACCGCAGTTTGAAGAGTCTGCAGCTTGTCTGAGGCAGAAGCTGCCCTCAGAAGGAGGTCGTCTAGGTAACCCATGATTGCGATCCCACGTTGCCTTAACAGCACCAGAATTGGAGCCAACACTTTGGTAAAGACTCGGAGTGCTGATGCCAGGCCAAAAGGGAGAGCCACAAACTAGTAGTGTTCCTCCGACTGCAAATCACAGAAACCTCTGATGCCTGAAGCATATGGGTACATGCAAGTATGTTTCGTGCATATCCAGGGATGCCAGGAAGTCGCCCTGATGGAGTGCAGAGACCACGGAGTGAACCGATTCCATCCTGAATCTTTGCACTTTCACAAAGCTGTTGAGGGCCGTCACAGTCTCACAGTCAGTTAGGTTGAATAAAGACACCAGTCCATCCAGTTCAACCTGAGTGAGTGTCTACAATTGTCCCTATCCCTGTAAATTGCACACTCACTTCGGTCCCTACCCTCAAGGAGCTCACAATCCAAGGTCCCCCTTCATATACTAGGGTCAAGTGTGGGAGGAAACCGGAGTATCTGGAGGAAACCCACGCAGGCACAGGGAGAACATGCAATCTCCAAGCAGGTAGTGTCATGGTTGGGATTCGAACCAGCGACCCTTTTTACTGCTAGGTGAGAGTGCTAACCACTACACCACTGTGCCACCATGTCCAGGATTGGCCGTACCTCTTCCTTTTTGGGAACGACAGATTGCAGTAGAATCCCTGAAACCATTCCAGTGTCGGTACAGGTACTACCACCCCACACAGTAGCAGGTCCCGTACTGTCCCAAACATGGCTTCCCGACGAGATGGAAGTAGAGGTAGGTTGGAGGGAAAAAATCAGCTTGGTGGACAAGAAAGAAACTATCTTGTATCTCGATGAAAACAATTCGGAGACCCATTGGTCGGACAGTAGAGAGGTCCACAGAGCTGCCAACTCCCGAAGGCAACCCCCAACCCGAGAGTTGGGCTGGGGGCAAACCTTCATGCGGTAACATTTTTGCTCGCAGACTTGTTTGGTTTACGATTTTGTCCTTCAGCAGGTGCCTTGTCAGACTGGGAACGCTTACCTGCCGACCCGGGCAGGTGAAAAAGCCATTTTTGAGCGGAAAAAGAGGGCCCTTGCCTACGGCATGGCTCCTTACCCTTCCTGGACTGTGGGAGCAACGTGCTCTTCCCACCGGTATCATTTTTGATAATGTCATCCAGCGAAGCTCCAAAAAGCCTCTCCCTTTAGAAGGGCAAATCCGCCAGTGCTTTTTTTAGATGCCTGGTCCGCAGACCAACATTTCTGGCAAATCAGGTGCCCTAGCACCACTGCTGATACTGATGCTCTAGAGAGCAGGGGGGCCGTATCCAGGGCTACATCACAGACATACTTAACCACTTCAGCTCCGGACCAATAAACACCTTAAGGACCAGAGGTCTTTTTGCAATTTCGCACTGCGCTGCTTTAACTGGTAATTGCGCGGTCATGCAATATTGCACCCAAACGAAATTTGCGTCCTTTTCTTCCCACAAATAGAGCTTTCTTTTGATGGTATTTGATTGCCTCTGCGATTTTTTTTTTTTGCGATATAAATGGAAAAAGAGCGAAAATTTTGAAAAAAAAAGATATTTTCTTCTTTTTGTTATAAGAAAAATCGAATAAACTAAATTTTAGTCATACATTGAGGGCAAAATTTATTCAGCCACATGTCTTTAGTAAAAAAAATGTCAATAAGCGTATATTTTTTGGTTTGCGCAAAAGTTATAGCGTCTACAAACTAGAGTACATTTTCTGGAATTTACACAGCTTTTAATTTATGACTGCCGATCTCATTTCTTGAGGTGCTAAAATGGCAGGGCAGTACAAATCCCCCCCAAATGACCCCATTTTGGAAAGTAGACACCCCAAGGAAATTGCTGATGGGTATGTTGAGCCCATTGAATATTTATTTTTTTTGTCCTAAGGGATTGAATAATGACAAAAAAAAAAAAAAAAATTTTTTTTTACAAAAAGTTGTCACTAAATGATATATTGCTCACACATGCCATGGTTATATGTGAAATGACACCCCAAAATACATTCTGCTGCTTCTCCCGAGTACGGGGATACCACATGTGTGGGACTTTTTGGGAGTCTAGTCGCGCACGGCACCCCGAAAACCAATCACCACCTTCAGGATTTCTAAGGGTGCAAATTTTTGATTTAACTCCTCACTACCTATCACAGTTTCGAAGGCCATAAAATGCCAAAATAGCACAAAACCCCCCCAAATGACCCCATTTTGGAAAGTAGACACCCCAAGCTATTTACTGAGAGGCATGTTGAGTCCATGGAATATTTTATATTTTGCCAAAAGTTGCGGGAATATTACAAACTTTTTTTTTTTTGCACAAAGTTGTCACTAAATGATATATTGCTCACACATGCTATGGGCAGAAGTCAAATTACACCCCAAAATAAATTCTGCTGCTTCTCCCGAGTACGGGGATACCACATGTGGGGGACTTTTTGGGAGCCTAGTTAACTAGCTACCTAGCGACACTAGCGACACTGATGCAGCGTTCAGAAAAATTATCGCTTAGTGACACTGGCAAAAGGGGGTGAAAGGGTTAACTAGCGGAAATCAGGGGGTTAAAACCATTATTGGGTAGTATATCGGGGTACCTAGCGCTATAAAAACCTGGCGGTGAACCTAAAAAAATAACTAGCTACCTAGCGACTGTAGCGACACTAATGCAGCGATCAGAAAAACGATCGCTTAGTGACACTGGCAAAAGGGGGTGAAAGGGTTAACTAGCGGCAATCAGGGGGTTAAAAACATTATTGGGTAGTATATCGGGGTACCTAGCGATATAAAAACCTGGCGGTGAACCTAAAAAAATAACTAGCTACCTAGCGACACATGCAGCGATCAGAAAAATGATCGCTTAGTGACACTGGCAAAAGGGGGTGAAAGGGTTAACTAGCGGCAATCAGGGGGTTAAAAACATTATTGGGTAGTATATCGGGGTACCTAGCGCTATAAAAACCTGGCGGTGAACCTAAAAAAATAACTAGCTACCTAGCGACTGTAGCGACACTAATGCAGCGATCAGAAAAACGATCGCTTAGTGACACTGGCAAAAGGGGGTGAAAGGGTTAACTAGCGGCAATCAGGGGGTTAAAAACATTATTGGGTAGTATATCGGGGTACCTAGCGATATAAAAACCTGGCGGTGAACCTAAAAAAATAACTAGCTACCTAGCGACACATGCAGCGATCAGAAAAATGATCGCTTAGTGACACTGGCAAAAGGGGGTGAAAGGGTTAACTCTAGGGGCAATCAGGGGGTTAAATCTTTATTGGGGGGTGATAGGGGGCTACCCTGGACCTAACACTAACTGTCCTGACAGTTTTTACTGTCACAACTGACACTGAATGCATTGATCAGTAAAGAAATGATCAATGCAATCAGTGACACTGTGACTGGGGGGGGAGGGGGGGCGGGGGGGGATCGGGGGGCGATCGGGGGGGGGGATCGGGGGGGGTTTGTGTGCCTGTGTGTACCTACATGTCAGTGTAGTGTTCGTGCAGACTTACTTTTACTCTTCTCCTCGTAGTCCGGTCAAAAAGACCGCCCCGAGGAGAATGACATCACTTCCTCCTTCCTGTGTAAACAATACACAGGGGAGGAAGCTTCTCATTGGCCAGGAGCGATCCAGAGGGGGTGGCCGAAAACGAACGGCCATCCCCTCATCACGGAGCGCTCCTGCACCGAATCGGACCGCCGTAACCAGCGGGAGGGGGTCCGATGGGACCCCCCACCCGCTGGAAGGCAATCACGTAGATGTACGTGATTCTGCCTGCCTGTGCCATTGTGCTGACGTACATTGGCAATACGGCGGTCCTGAAGTGGTTAAGGAACATAAAAACAATCCGTGTGCCCATTCCTAGACTTCATTCATACTGGCAAAAGTTTAGGGTAACCAATCAGATCCTGGGACTCGCAGAATTCTATTTTCTCTAAATGCAGCTAAACTGACCGCACCTAAACTCAAGTAAATGCTTAGTGTGAATGGCACCATTGAGCATTCATTAAATGCATTTGTATGCATTTTTGTTTCTAATACCCTGTACACACGACCAGTTTTCCCATCGGAATAAACTCTGAAGGTTTTTCCTGACGGAGTTACGATGGAATTCCGCTGAAACTGTCTTGCATACACACAATCACATCAAAGTCCGACCATCAAGAACGCGGTGACGTATAACACATACGACGGGACTAGAAAAAGGAAGTTTAGTAGCCAGTAGCTTCCGTCTCATACTTGCTTCAAAGCATGCGTCGTTTTTGGTCCGTCGGAACAGCATACAGACGAGCGTTTTTCCCGATAGGAATTGGTTCTGTTGGAAATATTTAGAACATGTTCTATTTCTAGGTCCATCAGAATTTTCGATGTAAAAAGTCAGATGGGGCATACACGCGATTGGAATATACTATGAAAAGCTCCCGTCTGACCTTTTCTGTCGGACATTCCACTCGTGTGTACATGGCATAAGTGTCAGTGCGAACGAAGCCTTGGCATTGGATTTGTCAGTACTCCATCACTGGCTTGCAGATAAAATCCTGCTGCTCTCTGCGTGAGAGCAGTGATTCAACAAATCCTCCAGCTAATTTAGTCCTACAGTTTTGCAATCAGCAACGCTAACAGTTCCTGCTAATAGCGATTTTACAAGTAAATCCAACAATAAGAATTTGCAGACTGATTGTTTTTATGCTCTCTAAATAGATTTAGGCTGGGTTCACACATGTGCAGTGTGAATTGAAGCTCCGTTTTCATAGCTCATTGACAAAGTAGTTGTCTAGTGCCCTTTCACACTGGGCTAGGGCCGAGTTAGTGGTAAAGTGTTGTTCGATTTAGCTTTTGCAGGCGCTTTGGCAGTGCTGCCCATTGATTTCAATGGGCAGGGGCGGTGGAGGAGTGGTGTATACACCGCCCCCCCACCGCCCCAAAGACGCTGCTTGCAGGACTTTTTCTTACGTTCTGCAAACGAACCGCCCCAGTGTGAAAGCACTCGGGCTTTCACACTGGGGAGACGGTTTACAGGCACTATTTTTAGCGCTAAAACACCTGTAAAGCGATTCAGTGTGAAAGGGGTCTTAGCGTTTTCAGGTCAGTTTTTGATTAGGATCAGGCCAGGTTTGCATTAGGTCAGTATTTTATCCTGTTCACAACTGAATGACGTGCTATTCAGAAGCATTCCCGTGGACGGCAATGGGCCCGAATTCACACCTGAGCCGGACCAAACTGCTCAGAAAACTGGACTCTCTTTCAATTCGCACTGAATCTGTACTCCGGCTCCACCAGACATATGTGAACAGGCACAAAAAAAACAATGTTCTTTCACATTTCATGTGAATTGGATGCGGTTCAAATCCAATTTGCATGTGTGTGAACCTACCCTTACAGCATTTTGTAGGAACTTTCAGTACTATTCATGCTAGATCACTTATGGCTGGCCCCTTTTGCAGGTATAGCTATGTAAAGCCCCTTTCAGTTTTTTAGGCGGACCTGAACGGACGCTCCATACAGTTCTGTGGAGCAACGGATATCAGCCGTGACATGTCCACTGACATGAATCCAGATGGATGGAAACCCCATTTTCCATCCGTCTGGCGGATCGGATGAAAAATGGACAGGCGGTCCATTTTTCATATGATCCCCCATAAAGGAGAGCAGAGCTCTGACAGGTCCATCCTTGCACAGTCAGTGGAGACAGACCTACCATTCGCCGGCTCAGCAGGGATCAATGGATCAATCCCCGCTGATCAAGGGGATTCCGTACACAGACAGCCCCGTGTGAAAGGGGGATTAAACATTAAAAATAAGTGCCTCTACTGTTTAACCACTTGCTTACTGGGCACTTAAACCCCCCTCAGTCCCAGACCAATTTTCAGCTTTCAGCGCTGATGCACTTTGAATGACAATTGCACAGGCATACAACACCGTACCCAAATGAAATTTTTATCATTTTTTTCCCACAAATAGAGCTTTCTTTTGGTGGTATTTAATTACAGCTGGGAGTTTTATTTTTTTGCTAAACAAACAAAAAAATAAATAAATAAATAAATCATGTTTAATAGTTTGTTATAAAATTTTGCAAACGGGTCATTTTTCTCCTTCATTGAAGTGCGCTGATGAGGCGGCACTGATAGGCTGCACTGGTGGGCACTGGTGGGCTGCATTGGTGGGCACTGATGGGCTGCACTGGTGGGCACTGATGGGCTGCACTGGTGGGCATAGTTAAGGCGGCACAAATAAGGCAGCACTGATGGGCAAAGATGGGCACATAAGATGGCACGGATGGATGGCACAGATGGGTGGCACGGATAGGCACTGATAGGTACCACTGATAGATGGGACTGATAGGTGGCACTGCTGGGCACTGGTAGATGACACTGATGGGCACGGATATGTGGCACTGGGGTGCAGCACCTTTGTTAAGGCAGATTGTGGGCACTGCTGGGTGGCACTGTGGGCACTTACTTTTTTTAATGTGGCACTTGCAGGGGGCAGGTGGGCACTAGCAGGGCTGGCCGTGATCGGGACTCATGTCCCGATCACGGCCGCCGGTGATCGGCTCTTTTGTTTTCTCCTCGCGCTGTCAGCGCGAGGAGGAATAATAGCCGATTACCGGCTCCGTTATATCACATGATCAGCTGTCATTGGCTGACAGCTGATCACGTGATAAGGGGTCGGGATCGACCCCTTGTACGGATCGGTGATCAGGCGAGTCTCGTGGACTCGCCGATCAAAGAGCGCGCCGTGCGCGTCCCTTAGGGCACGGGACACGGGACGACGTCAATAGACGTAGTCCCGGAAAAGGAGCTATAGTCAAATGACGGCTACAGCGTGGATCTCAAGTGGTTAACCACTTCCCGCCCAGCCTATAGCAGAATGATGGCCCGGCGGTGGTTCAGTTATCCTGACTGGGCGCATATGACGTCCTGCAGGATAATAGCCGCCGGGCGTCCAATGGAGGTTCTTTACCACATGATCAGCTGTGTCCAATCACGGCTAATCACGATGTAAACAGGAAGAGCCATTGATCGGCTTTTTCTCCCTAAGGTCAGACAGACACGAGTAGAGGAGAGCAGATCGGCGGCTCTCCTAACCGGGGGGGGGGGGGGGTCTGTGCTGATTGTTTATCAGCGCAGCCCCCCCCCCCCCTCGGGACCCTCAGGACCACCAGAATGGCCATCCACACTGGACCACCAGGTATGCCCCCCAGATCACCAGGGAAATGCAAATATGTGCCAAGGCAGCTGCCAATCAGTGCCCACTCACAATGCCTACCACTGCCACCAGGAATGCCCATCAGTGCCGTATATCAGTGCCGCGTATCACTGCTCATCAATGCCCATCAGTGCCCAGCAGTGCCATCCATAAGTACCCATCTTTGCAGCTTCGCAGTGTCCAGTGTCGCCTATCAGTGCCACCCATCAGTGCTGCATATCAGTGCCGCCTACCAGTGCCGCATATCAGTGCCCATCATCAGTGCCTGTCAGTGCCCATTCATTGGTGCCACCTCATCGGTGCCACCTTATCAGTGCCCATCAGTGAAGGTGAAAACGTGCAAAATTTCATAACAGAAACAAAAAACATTTTCTTTCAAAATTTTCAGTCTTTATTTGTTTAGCAAAAAATAAAAACCTCAGAGGCATACCTCCCAACATTTTGAGATGGGAATGAGGGACACCTACTAACAAATGTTTGTAGGCATAGAACATGCCCCCCTGCCACAACCCCTTAAAGGAGAATTAACCTCCAAAAAAAGGTTTATCAAATCCACAGGTGTTTTTTTTTACCACTACTATTCCTTTATACTGGCTTTTAAAATGTACAAATGCAGCAATTTAGAAATTGGATGAAAGGTTTAGCACTGGAAACACTTTTTGAAAATAAAAAGTGCATTTTATATAAAGCTATATGAATCAGACCAAAATGAGGGACAAATCAGGAGGAATGAGGGACAGAGGGGCATTGTTCGAAATCAGGGACAGTTGGGAGCTATGGCAGAGGTGATCAAATACCATCAAAAGAAAGCTCTATTTGTGGGAACAAAATGATAAAAATTCTGTTTGGGTAGAGTGTAGCATGACCGTGCAATTGTCATTTAAACAGCGACAGCACAGTAAGCTGAAAATTGGCTTGGGCAGGAAGGGGGTAAGTGCCTGGTATTGAAGTGGTTAAAATCCAGTAATACTCTGTTTCACCATGCTCAGTTGCACTCTAATTACAGGCTCTGTTGTGTCTGTAGAGGCCGATCTGCTGACAGCCTTAAAACAAAATTAAACCCTCCTATCATTACAGCCAAGGAAGCTGCTACTGTTTGACTTGCAACTGCCATGGTGCTGCCCATGTGGTCAGTTATGACATCAGCCATTCCATGGTTTGCCAGTTTGGTTGAAGACACAAGCAATTGTGACAGTTAACAATCCCAGCATTCCAGGAATGTAACTTTTTTTTAAAACCAATGGGTTTAGTTACGCTTTATGATTTACTGCAGGGGCTCTGGGCTTCAGCAAAATGGCAGCTCCCGGGAAGAAGCAGCAGGAGCAATGCTGGAGGCAATTTTCAGCGCACGCCAATTTTGATAGCATAAATATTAATGTGGAATGTATGTTCCTTGCTAAATAACATTTTTTATAATTTTTTTAAGGGGAAAGTTCCACTTTAAAGTGTATGTGAAAGCAAAAAATAAAAATGACTATTCATTGAAAAGCTAGGTTCCTCTCTTGCTTAACTGCTTGCCAACTAGCCGCCAGGTTGGCACGGCTGCGCGAATCAGCGTAGGTGTATGGCGGCCACTTTAAGAGCTATAGGGAGGGCACACATGCCCACGGCGCAATGCTGGAGCCAATGCACATGGCCGGAATGTCTGCCGGCAACCCACGATTGCTCCTCAGAGAGTCAGAACGGGGATCTGTTAATGTAAATAGACAGATCCCCATTCTGTCAGGGAAGTAGAGGAAGATTTGTTGTTCCTATTGATCAGAACAGCGATCTCTCCCTACTCCCGTCAGTCCACTCCCCCCACATTTAGAAACACCTCCCTAGGGAACACTTAACCCCTTGATCACCCCCTAGTGTTCCCTGCCAGTGACATTTATACAGTAATCAGTGGCTATATTTAGCTCTGAACGCCGTATAAATGTAAATGGTCCCAAAAAAGTGTCAAAAGTGTACGATCTATGCGCTGCAATGTCGCAGTCCCCCTAAAAATCACTGATTACCGTCATTAAAAAAATATAATAAAAATGCCATAAATATATCCCCAAATTTATAAACGCTATAAATTTTGCGCAAACCTATCAATATACGCTTACTGCACAAATTACCACAAATATGTCGAAGAATAAATATTGGCCTAAACTGATGAAGAAAATTTTTTTTTGGGATATTTATTATACCAAAAAGTAAAAAAAGTACTGGGTTTTTTCAAAATTTACGCTCTTTTTGTTTATAGCGCAAAAAATAAAAACCACAAAAGTTGTTCAAATACCACCAAAAGAAAGCTCTATTTGTGGGGAAAAAAAGGCCCTAAATTTTGTTTGCGTACGTCGTCGCATGACCGCACAGTTGTCAGGTGCCATATCGCAAAAAAAATTCTTCTGGGGCTGAAGTGGTTAAAACATGCTGAAATACTGGCCGATATTACCTGTACCACCCTTCTTCCTCAGCTTCCTACTCTATTTTGTGATCACTATCTTTGGGTTTAGACCTGTGATAGCGTGGACAGATGTGCAGTTAAGCTTTAATGGTGAACAGTAGGATGCTGTGTAAAAGTGGGAGTGGGCGTGGGTTTGACCTGAACTTGGGTGCTGACCAATCCAAGAACGAAGTTGTCACTCCCACCCAATCAACTGAGGCCAAGGCATTCTCCACCCAGAGAAGCATATAAATAAAGGCGCAGGTGAATGACATTTCCTTGAAACGGTCATGTGGCCATATTAGGTAAATGATGTCATTAGCAACCCTGCCCCTTTGTGTACATGCAGTTGAGGGATGGGGAAAGCCCTGGTCTGGGTTGATTGGGCAGGAGTAACAGCTTCCTGCTGAGTTTGGTCTAAACCGTGTTTGAATCAAACCCAAACTCTTTTCTATGCAAAAGCTTGGTCGGCATGCAGTTTCCTATGTCATCAGAGGCTGACATGTCTATAGTTCAACCCTTTCTGGAAGAACTGGCATGTAGACTCACTGTTTAGTTATGAAATAAGAAGACCTTAGTTTCCCTAAGCTTGGTGCCTTAGCAAAGCCCGTGGGAGCCAATAGAGCACTGGATTGAGTGAAGGTTCAGGTAAATATAAGGGGGGTGATACAGATACTGGAACATTTTCACTTTAATGCAGGGGGTGCATTAAGGTAAAAAATGTTTAGGCTTTAGAACCGCTTATGGGCATTGTTGGATAGCAACATGGTCTAATGTCATATTTCTTGAGTTTCTCTGTCAATGTTACTGCATTTATGGGTAACAGTGTTTTAGTATTATCCAGAGTTTGAATTGGATCTGTCATAAATCGTACAATGAGGAGAGATCCCTATCTTACAGTTATAGTTAGTAAGGTTGAATAAAGACACCAGTCCATCCAGTTCAACCTGAGTGTCTACAATTGTCCCTATACCTGTACATTGCACACTCACATTGGTCCCTGCCCTCAAGGAGCCCACAATCCAAGGTCCCCATTCATATACTAGGGCCAATTTTGGACAGAAGCCAATTAACCTACCTGCATGTCTTTGGAGTGTGGGAGGAAACCGGAGTACCCAGGGGAAACCCACACAGGCACAGGGAGAACATGCAAACTCCAGGCAGGTAGTGTCGTGGTTGGGATTCGAACCAGCGACCCTTCTTACTGCTAGGCGAGAGTGCTAACCACTACACCACTGTATGAAAACGTCACGTATGACGAAACGCGTATGGGGGGGCACGCTGTGACGTCACCACATGTTGCGAGAGGAGGACGGGCTCTCGTTTAGCTGGCCGGCTTGTTTTTTTATGCGAATATTTGATGTTTTTATGCAAGTGTATTTCTATTACAATTAAAAAAGTTTGGACGTTTTTTACACTATGGGAAGCTTCTTTTCTTTTTATATCATGAGCGTGGATTTTGGGTATTAATGGAAATGCGGAGCGGCATGTGACTCTTCACTATATGGATCATCTGTTCCCGAATGTTAAAGTGTTTGGTGAAGGCGAGGAGCTGCCAGTGGTTTGGGATCATAAACGCTCCTGTGCTTTTACCGTCTGGTAAGCGCACTCTTTTGTCGGTGGCTGGGCACAATAGTAATAAGGAAGTGTGGATCACCGTGGTGCGACTGCTTTCCCTTCTTGAATAACAATATACTCTTCATGGACTTTACTTTATAGTTTTAGTTTATTGATGTGTTTTTATTATTTGGCGCAGCTCTTTTTTCAATTTTTTGTCTCTTTTTTTGTGTGTGTATCCCACAGTAGAGCAGCAGCCTTACACATTTTTTGTATATTCATTTGTAAGAAAAAAATTGTTCTTTAGTTGTGTTCAATTCTAGAATACATTTTTTGGATATTCATTTGATAATATATTTTTTCTTGCCTGATAAGTAGAAAAAAGAAAATCTCCCTTTTTTTCTATTCTCAGCGCGGTTTAATATCTTTTTTCTCACATCTATGTGAATTGGATTCGGATTTCTCCTCATCCAATTCGCATGACAGGAGATTGTGACCGGCTCTCTGCGGAGCCGGTTCACATATATCTGTTGTGGCAGCAGAGCTGCTTGCACAGGAACGTCTTTGGTTTCGTTTCAGGGCCAAATTCTGGCAAAAATGTGACCCCAATTCATCCCTGAAATGGAGAACAGGGAAGCACCGGACCTCTGCTGTGAGCCGCATCCATCGGAGGTGTGAACCCAGCCTAATGGTTGCCATACACTCCGACTGTACAAGCCCTGTTCAACCTCCTATACATTTACCAAAACTATGTAATATCAGGGCAACCCTATACAATTGCTAGGTGGGGCATTAATGTCATCACGCAGGGCGAGAATAGGATGCCATTTTGCCGGAGTTTTTGTGTATGTACAAACCTGATGGTGTCTCATGTATACCTCATGGAGATTTATGCGGTTTTTACTTATGCACATCTGAGTGAATTTTTCTTTTAAAATAAATATTGTTTGTGGCAATCTACACTATTAGGCCTTTATTTCCCTTATGCCTTTATATGGTTATATCTGCTGGAGGAGACATTTAAACAACCAGGAACCTTGCTGGCATACATTTATATGCAAAGCTTGTTTGACCCTTATGGCAACATTAGGGTCCATACATTAAGGTGGAAGACACCCAAAAGGGGTCCTGGTGTTGGGCACGCTGACGGTAAAAAGTGTGTGGAAAATAAGAAATCAAAATGCTTATGATACATTCTTTAGCGGCATATGGGATATGTTTTATAGAGTGGACACCTTTCCTACTATTGCTAGACTGGTGACATGTGGACTTCGATTACTATTTGCCTGAACAAGTGTGATTTAGTTACAAGCTACAGTGATGACACGTGAACTTTGACTAGAAGTAATTTTATTTGTGATAGATACACACACAGCCTTCAAAAAGTATACCATACCCCTTGACATTTTCCAACTTTTGTCATGTTACAAGCAAAAACTTAAATGTATTTTATTGGGATTTTATGTGATAGACCAACACAAAGTGGCACATAACTGCGAAGGGGAAGGAAAATGATAAATGGTTTTCCAAATAAACATGTAAAAAGTGTAGCGTGCATTTGTATACAGTCCCGTTTACTCTGATACCCCTAACTAAAATCTAGTGTAATCAAGCCTTCAGAAGTTACCTAATTAGTAAATAGAGTCCACCTGTGTGTAATTTAATCTCAGTATAAATACAGCTGTTCTATGAAGCCCTCAGGAGTTTGTTAGAGAACCTTCATGAACAAACAGCTTCATGAAGCCAAGGAACACACCAGACAGGTCAGGGATAAAGTTGTGAAGTTTAAGGCTGGGTTCACACTGCTGCGGCTAGGAGACCCGGATGTGATTCGCACCGCACTGCAGTGCAAATCACATCTGATCTCTGTGCGATGCGAGTTCAGCCATACAGATAGTATGGCTGAATTCGCATCGCACCCACCCCAAACTCGCACAGGACCCTTTTTTTGGTCCGCAGCAGAATCGGATCGCATGGGTGTTCACACCATGCGATCCAATTCCTGTCAGGGTTTGCAGATCGCACTGTGATATGCGAACTGATCTGGGGGTGTCATGACACTCCCAGCAGTTCGCATAGGGCAGTGTGAACTGCCGCCGGGGGGCATGCGATGCGGGAACCCGCCGCGGATTCGCGGCGTTCCCGCATTGCTTCAGTGTGAACCCAGCCTTAAGCAGGGTTATGTTTAAAAAAATATCCCAAGCTTTTAACATCTCACAGAGCACTGCTCAATCCATCATCCAAAAACGGAAAGAGTATGGCTAAACTGCAAACCTACCAAGACATGGTCGACCACCTAAACTGACAGGCCGGGCAAGGAAAGCATTAATCAGAGAAGCAGCCAAGAGGCCTATGGTAACTCTGGAGGAGCTGAAGAGATCCACAGCTTAGGTGGGAGAATCTGTCTATAGAACAACTATAAAGGCCTGTACACTCGATACGAAAATCTGATGTAAAATTTCATCCGACGAACGATCTGACAATTTTCGGTTCGTTAGTATGGTGCTTTCGATAGCCAATGTTGGTTTTTCGTCAGACGAAAGATGGATGTGCAGACTATAAAATTTTTGTCCTACAGGAACTCAAGATCCGATTTTCGTTTAATTAGTACGGTTTACGTACGAAAAAAAAACGTAAGAGCAAGATTACACATGCTCAGAAACAAAAGAGTACATACAGAACTATATGAAATTTTTCATATAGTGAGTAACCTCTTCACTTTTGACATGAGATTAGCATGCAACAAAAAAATGGACGAACGGTCATCCGAAAATCTAATCATGTGTACAAGGCTTTAGTTGTGCACTCCACAAATCTGACCTTAATAGAAGAATGGCAAGAAGTAAGCCATTGTTGAAAGAAAGCCATGAGAAGTCATGTGTGCAGTTTTCAGGAAGCCATGTGGGAGACACAGCAAAGATGTGGGAGAAGGTGCTGTGGTCAGATCAGACCAAAATGTAACTTTTTGGCCTAAAAGCAAAACGCTATGTGTGGCAGAAATCGAACACTGCACATCACCCTGAACACACCATCCCCACCGTGAAACATAGCAGAGGCAGCATCATGTTGTGGGGATGCTTTTCTTCTGCAGGGACAGGGAAGCTCGTCAAAGTTGATGGAAACGTAGATGGAGCCAAATACAGGGCAATCTTAGAATAAATTCTGGCAGAGTTTGCAAAAGACTTGAGACTGGGGTGAAGATTCACCTTCCAGCAGGACAATGACCTTAAACATACAGCCAGAGCTACAATGGAATGGTTTAGATGAAAGCATATTTAAGTGTTAGACCCCATACACACTATTAGATTTTCTGCATTTTTTTTGTCTTCAGATTTACCAAAACCTTATAATATGAGGTCAAACCTTAAGAGTTTCAATTTCTATCAGGCAGGCCCTTGCATTACATGCTTTTGGTAAATCCGAAGACAAAAATCTGCAGAAAGTCGAATAGTGTGTATGGGGCCTTAAAATCCAGACCTAAATCCAATTGAGAATCTGTTGCAAGCCTTGAAAATTGCTGTTCACAGATGCTCTCCATCCAATCTGACTGAGCTTGAACTATTTTGCAAAGAAGAATGGGCAAAAATGTCACTCTAAATGTGCAAGGCTGGTAGAGACATAACCAAAAAGACTTGCAGCTGTAATTGCAGCGGAAAGGTGGTTCTACAAAGTATTGATTCAGGGGGGCTGAATACAAATGTACACCACACTTTTCACATATTTGTAAAGCCATTTGTCATTTTCCTTCCACTTCACAATTATGTGCCACTTTGTGTTGGTCTATCACATAAAATCCCAATAAAATATATGTTTTTAGTTGTAACATGACAAAATGTAGAAAAATTCAAGGGGAATGAATACTTTATATTTATATTACACATACATACATATATACACAGTTGTGCTCATAAGTTTACATACCCCGGCAGAATTTATGATTTCTTGGCCTTTTTTTAAATACGAATGATAACACAAAATGTTTCTTTCACTCATGGTTAGTGTTTGGCTGAAGCCTTTTATTATTATCAATAAACTCTGTTTACTCTTTTTAAATCATAATGGCAACAGAAAATTCCCAAATGACCTTGATGAAAAGCTTACATACCCCAGTTCTTTATATTGTGTATTACCCCCTTTAACATCAATGACAGCTTGAACTCTTTTGTGGTATTTGTGGATGAGGATCTTTATCTTCTCAGATGGTAAAGCTGCCCATTCCTCTTGGCAAAAAGCATCCAGTTCCTTTAAATTATTGGGCTGTCTTGCATGAACTGCAAACGTTTGAGATCGCCCCAGAGTGGCTCAATGATATTGGGGTCAGGAGACTGAGATGGCCACTCCAGAACCTTCACTTTATTCTGCTGTAGCCAATGACAGGTCGACTTGGCCTTGTGTTTTGGATCATTGTCATGTCCAAGTATGTCTCATGTGCAGCTTCCTGGATGCAAATGTTCCTACAGTATTTTTTTGATAACATACTGCACTGATCTTGCCAACAATTTTGACCAAAATTTCCTTTGCCTTTGTAGTTCATACATCCCCAAAACATCAGCGATCCACCGCTGTCCCTTTCATCATAGGCCTTGTTGACTTCTCTCCAAGTGTAGTGTTTATGGTTGTGGCCAAAAAGCTACATTTTGGTCTCATCATTTCAAATGACTTTGTGCCAGAAGGTTTGAGGCTTGTCTCTGTGCTGTTTGGCGTATTGTAAGCAGGTACTTTGTGGCATTAATTATAGTAGTGCGTAGTAATGGAAAAAAATTAGAATCCGCTAAACCCGTGAATTAAATTTGTGAATCATTAAACAAACTAGAGCTGCCACGACGAGTCAACGTAATCAATTACGATGACTACAAAAATACGTTGACGTGCGTGCAAGGCGTCGATGCGTCACACAGTGAGTTGCAGGTCCACACCCCCATGGCGGCTTTCAGCACGGTGCTTCTCTCATCCTGCTCTGTGTCTCTGCCGCCCCCCTCTCTTCTCCCCCTCCGTGCATCCGTCCCCCTCTCTCTTCTGTATCCCCCTCCGTGCATCCGTCCCCCTCTCTCTTCTGTATCCCCCTCAGTGCATCTGTCCCCCTCTCTTCTCCCCCTCTGTGCATCTGTCACCCTCTCTTCTCCCCCTTCGTACTGCCGCCCCCCCTCGTAATCTCAGGATGGAGAGCGGAGGTAGGAGCCGGTAAACCGGCTCCTTAGGTTTTCAGAATGGATAGAGTCAGTGACCACTGACTGTCCATTCACATAACAGAAACATTGTAACATCCTGTGATTACGATGTCTCAGTTAATGAATGGAGAGAATCTGCTGTCTTCTCTCCATTCATTATCAGTGCAGCAAAGGCTGCAGAGAAAGGGACTGGGGAATCTGTGTCCCTAGTCCCTTTCCCTGTCTCAAATGGGAGATGTCAGAGAAGACCCCTGATATCTCACCAATCTCACCATAGCCCCCCCAACAGGGCTAATAAAAAAAAATTGCAATAAATAATAAAAAAATATTTTTTTCAAAAGAATAAAAAAAAAAAAACACACTGACATTGTCCCCACACACCCTCCCCCTTAAAAAAAGAAAGCATTGTAAAAAAATAAATTATAAACATACATGAACTTCTGAACCGAAAATAAAAAAGAATATATATATATATATATATATATATATATATATATATATATATATATATATATACACTTTTATTCACACTTACAATAGTGGTATCAGAATGAACGCCTGAAGTCTGGTGCGCCAGCTGGCTCACACAAAGACAAACCCATCCTGGGAACACGAATGGCAACACGAGGTGACGTCAGTGCTTCGCTCTGCCGTACGTGTTTTGTAAGAGAATTACGTTGTCCAGGGTGCCCCTTACAAAATGCGTAGGGTGGAGCGACGAGATGACGTCACCTTGTGTTGCCGTTCATGTTCCCAGAACGACAGGTTTGTCTGTGTGTGAGCCCGCCGGCGCACCAGACTTTAGGCGTTCATTCTGATACCACTATTGTAAGTGGGATTTTTTTTGTTTTATGCATTCAATTAATTTTAAGGTTTTACACTACTGTAATATGTTTTACATGCCATATACATCTATCTATCTATGGGTTGGAATTTCTGTGAGGCGGTTTGAAGAATAACAGCCCCGCTTGGCTTATATTGGAGATCGCAGCAGTGTCATAAGCGATTTGAAGTGCAGTAGTTCTACTTGATATGCTCTGGAAGGTTTACCATTGTTATAGGCTTTCCCAGATCCTCTGTAACGGGGGATCACGGGCTTCTGGTAAGAAGTAATTCTTTACGCAGTGATGGTGGACTCATCACATCTTTCTTCATATTAGCATTGAAGATCCATTTACCTGTAGATGAACTTTTTCTTACTCTATGAATTTGCATGGGTGGATGTCACATATATGTTTGGACATTATTTATGTATTTTCTTTTTATAAGTTTTGCACATTCAGTCACTTGGTTTAGTTGAATTTTTTGGCTAGTCATCTAGCATTCCATTATACCACTCTATGTGTGTTTGTGAATATGAGCCTGATAACTCTGGTATATAACACATATAGACCTTTTTCACATTCATCTTGGATTCATTTAATTGGGTTCCACTTGTCGTGGCAGCTCTAGTTTGTTTAATGATTCACAAATTGAATTCACGGGTTTAGCGCGATTCACATTTTTTCCAATCACTGTATTAATGCTATGCAGGATAATTACTGATTCCTAATTTTGTATTTTATTTAGACAGTTGATGCTAGATAGATATATCTGTTTATTTACATTCAACTTAGCGCAGTTTCTTTTTCGTTTTCCATTTGTGTAGTAATGGCTTTCTACTGGCAACTTGACCATGCAGCCCATCTTTCTTCAAGTGCCTCTCTATTGTGCATCTTGAAACAGCCACACCACGATTTCAGAGAGTCCTATATTTCACCTGAAGTTATTTGTGGGTTTTTCTTTGCATCCCGAACAATTTTCCTGGCAGTTGTGGCTGAAATTTTAGTTGGTCTACCTGACCGTGGTTTGGTTTCCACAGAACCCCTCGTTTTCCACTTATTGATTAGAGTTTGAACACTGCTGATTGGCATTCTCAATTCCTTGGATATCTTTTTATATCCCTTTCCTGTGTTTTACAGTTCAACAACCTTCTCCCGCAGATCCTTTGACAATTCTTTTGCTTTCCCCATGACTGAAACGTCAGTGCAGCACTGGATGAAAGATGCAAGGATCTGTCAGGAGTCCAGAAACTCATTTACCTTTTATACACACACACTAATTACAAGCAAACAGATCACAGATGAGGATGGTTACCTTTAATAGCCATTCAAACTCCTTTGTGACAACTTGTGTGCATGTTATCAGGCCAAAATCACCAGGGTATGTAAACATTTGATCAGGGTCATTTGGGTAGTTTCTGCTGTGATTATGATTTAAAAAGAGTAAACACAGTTGATACTAAATGGCTTAAATTAAACACTAACCACGAGTGAAAAATGTTTTTGTGTTATTCATATTCTCTGAAAAATGGCCAAGAAATCATAGGGTAGAGTATATAAACCTATGGAGCACATACATACATAATCTCACAAAATTAGTACAACGCTCACATTTTTTGTAAATATTTTATTATATCTTTTCATGAAATAACTCTAAAGAAATTAAATTTTTCTATAATGTAAAGTAATGAGTCTACAGCTTTTATAACCGCTTAAGGACTGCCTCACGCCGATGTACGTCGGCAGAATGGCACGGCTGGGCACAATCACGTACCTGCACATTGCCTTTAAGTGCCCAGCCGTGGGTCGCGTGCGCCGCAGTTGGTGGCGCACTCGCGACCCGGTCTTGAGCTCCGTGACCGTGGACGCGGGACCCGCGGACCTGATCGCCGCCGGTGTCCCACGATCGAGTCACAGAGCTGAAGAACGAGGAGAGGTAAGTGTAAACAAACCTCTCCTTGTGCTTCCTACTGACGCTGTCACTGATCGTCTGTTCCCTGTTATAGGGCAAGACGATCAGTGACGTCAGACGCCAAGCCACGCCCCCCTACAGTTATAGAAAAAAAAAAACACACATACACACACTTAACCCCTACACTGCCCCCCTAATGGTTAACCCCTTCACTGCCAGTGACATTTTTTAGAGTAGAGTAATCTGTGCATTTTTAATTGCACTGCTGTATTTTATGCCAATGGTCCCAAAAATGTGACAAAATTGTCCGACGTGTCTGCCATAATGTCGCAGTCACAAGAAAAATCGCTGATCGCTGCCATTACTAGTTAAAAAAAAAATAATAAAAATGCCATAAAACTATCCCCTATTTTGTAGACCCTATAACTTTTGCGTAAACCAATCAATAAACGTTTATTGCGATTTTTTTTAACCAAAAATATGTAGAATACATATCGGACTAAACGGAGGAAAAAAAATATGTTTTTTTATATAGCAAAAAGTAAAAAAATATTGAATTTTTTTCAAAATTGGTGCTCTATTTTTGTTTATAGGGCAAAAAATTAAAACCGCAGAGGTGATCAAATACCACCAAAAGAAAGCTCTATTTGTGGGGGAAAAAAGACGCCAATTTTGTTTGGGAGCCACGTCGCACGACCATGCAATTGTCAGTTAAAGCGACGCAGTGCCGAATCGCAAAAAGAGGCTTGCTCCTTTGGCTGGAAAATGGTCCGGGGCTTAAGTGGTTAACAGTGTCAATTTGCTGTCCCCTCAAATTAACTCAACACACAGCCATTAATGTCTAAACCGTTGGCAACAAAAGTGAGTACACCCCTAAGTGAAAATGTCCAAATGGGGCCAAACGTGTCAATATTTTGTGGGGCTACCATTATTTTCCAGCACTGCCTTAACTCTCTAGGCAGGGCAGCCACCAGAAATGGTGAGGCCTCTTACACAGCTTTAGGCCTGGACCATCCCCCCCCCCCACACTGGGCCTGACTGCCAACAGTCCCCAGGGCCCGTCCACTTGCTGTTCCATCAAATCCACCCACTGTGCATCCCACACCCTCCTTCTCCATCCCATGTTCTCTATCCCATGTCCTTTTCGTCCTTCTGCAATCCCATCTCCTCCACCCCATGTCCTCCTCCTCCAGTCCCATGTCCTCCTACCACAGGGGGGGGAAGTGGGACAGGAGGGGGAAGTGTCACAGGAGAAGACCAGCGTGACAGGAGGGCGCAGGTGAGGGGGAAGTGGAACTGGAAGGGGAAGTATCATGGGAGGAGGTCAGCGGGACAGGAGGGGGCCAGCAGGAAAAGGGGGGGAGGGGGCAGCATCACAGATTAGAGGCAGTGTCTCAGGTGGGGACAGTGGGGCAGGTGAAAGGCAGTGTCACAGGTGGGGGGCAGAGGGACAGGTGGGAGGGAATATCACAAGTAGGGGGACAGGTTGGAGAGAGTGGGACAGGTGGGAGTCAGAGTTAGGGGGCAGCGAGACAGGTGGGGGGGGGGGCAGCGTCACAGGTAGGGGGCAGCAGGACAGGTAGGGGGGCAACGGAACAGGTGGGAGGGAGTGTTGCACACACCTAGGGAAGCACCAGACCTTCCTCTCACAAGTCCAGCAGTGCCAGGAGGGGTAGCTGAGCCTGTGTCCCATCTCCACCAGGATCTTCAACGGTAGCTGCAAGAAAGGGGAGGGGGTTCTTCCCCCTGACCTCCTCCTTCATGGAGCCCTCCACTGGCACAACTGGTCCCACCCACCCCGGCACACACTGGTACCTGACCAAAGCAGAGCTTGCATGCACAAAAGAGGGGGGTTCCTCCACCCAACCTCCTCCTCCATGGGTCCCTCTGACCTGCACACAAAAGAGCGGGGAGGGGCTCCTCACCCCTGATGTCCTCCTCCATGGGGCCCTCCGACCTGGCACCTGACGTCACCCCACCCTGCACAGTGTCTGACAGTGGGCCTCAACCTGCACACACGTGGGATCCGCCCACCTCTCCAGACTCCCCTGTATTCTGGCAGCCGGTCCGCTCTTACGGCAGCTGCCTCATGTTAAGGATAGTCCGGCTTGTGACCTGTGGTAGGGGCCCCTTACATGTGTACCGGCTGTACCCCCCTGATGGTGGCCCTGCCTCTTGGGCATGGAGTTCACCAGAGCGTCACAGGTTTCCACTGGAGTCCTCTTCCACTCCTCCATGATTACATCACAGAGCTGGTGGATGTTTGAGACCTTGCGCTCTTTGCCATGCCCCACAGATGCTCAATAAGGTTTAGGTCTGGAGACATGCTTGGTCAGTCCATCGCCTTTACCCTCAGCTTCTTTAGCAAGGCAGTGTTCACCTTGTAGGCGTTTGGGGTCCTTATGTTGGAATACTGTCCTGCAGCCCAGTCTCTAAAGGAAGGGGATCATGCTCTGCTTCAGTATATCGATACAAAAAAAAAAAAAAAAAAAGACACCACGTGCTTCCATCAATAGCTGGCTATCACAGTAAAAAGCACTGGAAGGCTAACAACAGGTACAAACAAGGCCAAGAATAAATACAAGGGAAAAACCAAGCTCAACTTACCACCAGCCCGCAGACAACCAAATAACCTGTCTAACAGTATGCATTAAAAGCAGGGGTTTAGTCTGCACACATTTGCAAATGCATGCATGCATATGCCACAGAGCCTTGTCAAGGCACCCCGGTATCTGTGGTACCTAACATTAATTTATAAGTGTCCCCACAGTGGAGGCACATGCATTCTGATGGATAGATGAAAGCAGGTGGACTGAAGGGGAGACACTCCTTCTTAAAAAGGTACAGGGGCACACTGAACACCCAGCACATATCACAATGGCTGCAAAGATGTCAATGCGTTGCCTGACCAAAAAAAACACGACATGATACAAAAAAGATGCCACTTGCTCCCATCTATAGCGGGCTATCTCAGTAAGAAGCATTGGAAGGCAACAACAGGTACAAACAAGGCCAAGGATAAATCCAAGGGAAAAAACAAGTTTAACTTACCACAAGTCCGCAGTTAAGCTTGGTTATTCCCTTGGAGGTCACGGTACATGTTGGAATTCATGGTTCCCTCAATGAATGGTAGCTTCCCAATGTCAGCAGCACTCAGGCAGCCCCAGACCATGACATTCCCACCACCATGCTTGACTGTAGGCAAAACACACTTGTCTTTGTACTCCTCACCTGGTTGCCGGCACACACGCTTGACACCATTTGAACCAAATGAGTTTATCTTGGTCTAATCAGACCACAGGACATGGTTCGAGAAATCCATGTCCTTAGTCTGCTTGTCTTCAGAAAACTGTTTGCAGGCTTTCTTGTGCATGATCTTTAGAAGAGGCTTCCTTCTGGGACAACAGCCGTGCAGACCAATTTAATGCAGTGTGCGGGTATGGTCTGAGCACCGACAGGCAGACCCCTACTCCTTCAACCTCTGCAGCAATGCTAGCAGCGTTCATATGTCTATTTCCCAAAGTCAACCTCTGAATATGACACTGAGCACGTGCACTCAACATCTTTAGTCGACCATGGCGAGGCCTGTTCTGAGTAGAACCTGTCCTGTTAAATCGCTGTATGGTCTTGGTCACCTTGCTGCAGCTCAGTTTCAGGGTCTTGGCAATCTTCTTATAGCCTAGGCTATCTTTATGTAGAGCAACAATTATTTTTTTTTCAGATCCTCACAGGGTTCTTTGCCATGAGGTGCCATGTTGAACTTCCAGTGACCAGTATGAGTGAGAGCAATAACACAAAATGTAACATACCTGCTCCCCTTTCACACCTGAGACCAGAGTCACATTACACCGGGGAGGGAAAATGGCTAATTGGGCCCAATTTGGACATTTTTCACTTAGGTGTGTACTCACTTTTGTTGCCAGAGGTTTACACATTAATGGTTGTGTGTTGAGTTATTTTGAGGGGACAGCAAATTTACACTGTTATACAAGCTGTACACTCACTACTTTACATTGTAGCAAAAAGTGTAATTTCTTCAGTGTTGTCACATGAAAAAGATATAATAAAATATTTACAAAAATGTGGAGGGGTGTACTCACTTTTGAGAATACATACATACATACACTATTTTTTTCCCACAATACCAATTTATTACTTGCTTTTTGTGTATACATTGAAGAATTTTGAAAATGTATTTTAGAGTGCTTCACTATATGCTTTTTTGTTTTTTTTGCAGGACAATCCCTGTTCAATTTCATACACATTTACCTAAACTGTAATATCAGGACAAACCTATACAATCAATAAATTTCTATCCAATCGCACAGACCTATACATTACATACGGTATTAAAGCGGAGGTCCACCCTAAAGTGGACCTTCCGCTCATTGGAATCCTTCCCCCCTCCGGCGCCCTCCGGCGCCACAATTGGCACCTTTCAGGGGGGAGGGGGGTGCAGGTACCTGTACAGTACAGGTATCTGCACCCACTTCCAGCGTAGATTCTGCAGAAGGTATGCCCCTTTCCGCAGAATCTACGCACCTTTCTGAAAGTCCCCCGCTGCCTGCTGGGAAACACACGGATCCCAGAGACAGCGGGGACCATCCTTATTGCGCAGCGCGACTCGCGCATGCGCAATAGGGAACCGGGAAATGAAGCCGAAAGGCTCCACTTCCTGACTCCCATACCCAAGATGGCGGCGGCAGCCCCCGAGAGACGATCGAGAGATCGGCTTCGGGTGCAGACATCGCGGGCGCGCTGGGCGGGTAAGTATCCTTATTTTAAAAGTCAGCAGCTGCAGTATTTGTAGCTGCTGGCTTTTAAAAAAAAAAAAACGGCGGAACTCCCGGCGGACTCCCGCTTTAAGTGTAAAGTGAGCTGTATTTGTACTATTACATAGTTCTTAGTAGATCTAAAAAGGAGATTGTGCAGTCAGATTGTATAGTGTACGGCCAGCTTAACAGAGTGCCTGATAAGATAAGCCATATGTATTTGGCTGCCTGCTGTGATGTGCAGAGGTGGACAACATGCTAAGTGTAACATGGTGCCTGCTGCAAAATGCTGAGTAATGCTGTGACTGTTGCAGTATGCTAATAGTGTGCTAAGTGTAATGGTGCTTGATGCAAAGTGTTTATGGTAAAATATGCCTTCTGCAAAGTGCAGAGTTTAACAGGATGCATGCTGCAGATTGTAGTGGAGTTCTTCCTGTAAAGTACTTAGTGTAATGGGGTGCATGCTGGAAAGTGCTTAGTGTAATGAGGGGCATGCTAAAAAGTGCTTAATGTAATGATGTGAATGCTGCAAACTGCAGGGTGTATTGAAATGCATGCTGTGAAGTGCTTAGTGCAGTGTTTCTCAATTACAGTCCTCAAGGCGCCCCACCAGGTCATGTTTTCCTTTAGATGAAACGGCTGTGGTAATTACTAAGGCAGTGAAACTGATCAAATCACCCGTGCAAAATAATGGAAAACATGACCTGTTGGGGCACCTTGAGGACTGGAGTTGAGAAAGACTGGCTTATGCCACGTACACACGACTGGCCTTTCCGGCAGACTAGGTCCGACAGACTTTCGGTGGAGTTCCGACGGGCTTTCCGAATGAATGGACTTGGCCACACACGAATGGACTAAGTCCGTTCGTTTTGAATGTGTTGACGTAAGCGGGACTAAACAAGGAAGTTCAATAACCAGTAGCCAATAGCTGCCCTTGCGTCGTATTTGGTCCGTCGGACCAGCATAGAGACGAACGGTTTTCCCGATTTTTAGTCTGTCGGAATGGAGTCCGTCGCATAGATTTGAAATAATTTCTATTTCTAGGTCCGTCAGATTTTTTTCACGAAAATCAATCGGACTAGACCACACACGATCGGGCCTTGTCTGCCGGAAAGTCCAGTCGGGTGTACGTGGCATTAATGTAATAGGGTGTATGCTGCCAAGTGCAGAGTTTAACAGGATGTATGGTGCGTAGTGTAATAGGGGTACAGGATGTATGCTGCTTAGTGTGATGGGGTGCAGGCTGCAGAGCGTAATGGGATACATGCAGCAAAGTGTAACAGGATGTATGCTGCAAAGTACTTAGCATAATGTGCCTTCTACAAGGTGTTGAGTTTAAAGAGGTGTATGCTGTGAACTGCTAAGTGTAACGGTGTTCATACTATTGTGTGCTTAGCTTATAATGTACATGCTGCAGAGTGCTGAATGCAATATGGTATTCGCTGATGGGGTGCATTGTGCTAGTTGCAACACGTTGCATGATATTGCATGCTCAGTATAATTGGGAAGCTCGCTGTAGTGTATCGAGTGTAATAGGTTGAATGAGTCAGAGTCCTGAGAGTAACAAGGTGTTTGATATGGAGTGCACTGCTCGGTGTATTTTATATATGTTACAGTGGTCAAAGTGTTTGTGGGGTACATTACGGGGAGGGCTGAGTGTATTTGGGTACAAGGAGATATTTTCCAGCAAAACCTGCATGCCTTGCCTGGAAATCAAACTTAATGAAAAATGGGAGATTTCACTTTTCTGTTTGTTAGTGGCAGATTTTATTTTTATTTATGAAATGGTATTCTATATAAAAGAACTAATCAGTAGGTAAAAGGTGTGTGTGTGACTACTAAGCACATTCACTCAGCAAGCCCTTGTCTGCAAAAGAACACTGATGCATTTTTATTGAACATTACAGTTTAGCAATATTATATTGTGTCCGAATAACATATGAAAGTGATCCAGGAACTGAATGTCATGCAAAGGAACTACACAAACAGGCTCTTCATTCTGCTGAAGATTACATAATGGAACCTTTGTACCAATTCCTGGAAAAATAGCGTTTAATTGTCTATTTCTATTAACTCTAAATAAAAATCACAACATCTGCACCATTATAGACTGAGAGAAACAGGAAATACTAAACCTGAAAACATTCAGAGATCAGAGCTGCTCTTTGTTGGTTCTTCCTCAATGACCCTCTGTGGCTGCAGACACAAGACACACCCCCTGTGAGTATTGAAAGACAAAACTTTATTCACCAGAATCACTTGCATCAGGGACAGCAGGACAGATTGGAAGGAATGTAGAAAATAGCATTTCATTTACACCTCTGACCATGACAGATTCAATTTTGCAACATATTCAAATGTAAAGTTTTTAATTTTTTTTAATCATAAAAAAAAAGTTTATTAAAGTACAAAGCAGATTTACATTCATAACTCCTATGCAACAATATATCAAATATAGAAGAGGACGTAGTTTGTATAAATCAACATGGAGTATCTTCTGAATCATCTCTATATTGGTGCCGCATAGCATTACCACTTAGAGCTGTAGATACATAACTCTACATATTTAAAGAGGTAAAACATCACATAACAAAGAATAGTGGTGGTTATATTCTAACAGGTTGTTATATTCCCTCCCCATCATCCTCCAATTTACATTTGTAGTAGTTTGTCCTACACCAATTGGTGTGGTCCTAATCCAGGTGTATCTAGCCACGGTTGCCACAAGAAATATAATTTTTTAAGAACATTCCTAGGTTGATAAGTGAATTTTTCACGTATAATTGTACTATTTACTGTGTTCATCCATTGCTTTCCCTTTGGTACTTGTAGAGATATCCAGTACAGAGCAATCAATTTGCGAGCTATGTACAGTAGACGCAACACTGCAGTATGACCATTCGGAGAAAGGGAGGGTATTTTCAGAGCACCTAGCAGGCAAATAATTGGGTCATGTGTTAACGGGAATTGAAAAACTCGTGAGATAGTAGAGAGGACATAATACCAATCAGAGGTGTAGCTTGAAGCTTGTGGGCCCCGATGCAAAAGTTGACCAAAATTCTTTAGAATATAAATTATGCCATATGGGGGTATGTGGACAGAAACCAAGGATATGCAGAATAGTTCTGATCTATTTCCATAAAGTGTTTAAGAGGAGTAAATGTGGGGAGTTTTTGGGACAGATGTGAGAATCCTGCTTGTAAATGGGATAACGCAGGGGTTGGAGAGCCGCTTGGTATTAGTAAGTTCCTAATGGGGTCTGCCACATTCTCATGTCCCCAATCTCCTAATTGTTGAACTTGGGAGGTTACAAAGTAGAACCTAGAATGGGGGACTGCCAGACCACCCTGGTCTTTGGCAAATTGCGGCATAGATAGGCTGATAAGTGCTTCTTTTTTTCTTGAAAATCTTTTTATGGAGTATAAAACATACCACATATACAGGCAGACAAACAAACCATTAACCTGCCACAGCATAGGAACAAGACCCACGCAGGGGTCAGTGCCAGCCCGCACAATGTAATGCAACATTCATTAATGTCGAACACCTGTGGCATGGTAAAACCTTATTGCTACATTGACTCTTGCTCAGGGATAAGAACAAGGAAATTATGGCTTCCAATCAAAACAAACAAAAGATAAATAAAAAATGGCCCCTAGAATAACAATAGACCTCCTCATCAGGCGGTGGGGCAGCAAGTCAGTCAGCTGTTGCTGTGGAGGTTTTAGCCATCATTTTTTTGGGCAACCTCTATTTTGATAAGTTTCCTTATAAAGAGACAATACGTTGTTAACTTGTGTAGCGCCAGCTCCTGAAGAGCACACGCTACGTTTTTGAAATGTAATGTTACACCTGAACTGTAGTTTGGTTTGGGTATAATTATTCTAAATTTTGACCTCAGCATTAGTCTGACTGGACTATAGGGTGTTCAGCCTGGCCATAGGGGGCACTGTCTCTTCTGGCAGGCATGGAAACACAGTCTGGTTGGATGCTTTAGGGTTACTTTCTCTCGGAGCCAGCCCAGTGGGAGTGTCACTCTTGCTGTGATTTCTGGGAGAGGGTACTTAAGATGTGGATGTCACGTGATTTGGGGTTCCGGTCCAGAAGTATGTTCTGACTCCATGGTCTTGGTCCTCCTGACCAGCCCCCAGGAAGGCTATGACTTTATGTCTCGGGGCTGGCTAGCGCGAGGCAAGGAAACTAAGGAAAGGATTCGGAGGTGGTCCTCTGCTGTCTCCGTTTGTGGAAAGGCCCAGCAACTTCGTAGCTATCCAGGGGAGGACTCTTCAGAAGAAGACCACGCACGGGTTGGCTTCTTAGTAAGAGCCTGGTGAGGCTGAGGGACCTAAGTGAATCAAAATTTTGTGAGGTATCGCCGAACCGGCTGAAAGATACTGGTACCACGCAAGTGTTCTACAAGTATTCAAGTTTCCTTGTTCATGTTCTACAACAAAGTCTGTGGCAGAGACTTGTTTGTGATTTAAAGCGGAGGGCCGGTTATAAAAAAAAAAAAAAAAAAAAAGTCAGCAGCTGCAAACACTGCAGCTGCTGACTTAATAAACACACTCACCTGTCCAGGGCGCCCGCGATGTCGGCCGCCCGAGGCCGACCCGTCCCTCGGCTCTCGGGTCCCGGCGCCGCCATCCCTTGTAAGGGAAACAGGCAGCGGAGCCTTACGGCTTCACTGCCCGTTTCCTACTGCGCATGCGCGAGTCCCGCAGCGCTTTCTGAATGGGACGCGCTGTGTTCTGGAACACACAGTTCCCAGAACACAGCGCGACTCATTACCCAGAAGACGCCGCGACGAAGAGAGAAGACAGAAGATCTCCGCGGAGGAGGAAGAGGAAGATTAGGATAAAGTGCCTAGCAACAGGCATTTCTGGTAAGTAAAAAAAAAATAATTTTTTCATTTTTAGATTTTTTGTAATTTTTTACATTTTTTTGTTTTTCAGGGTGGCCCTCCCCTTTAAGTACCCTGTTGGCTGCTAGGCCTTGTGAGAGAGGAACTATCCAACTAGAGTGAACATCCAGCTGTGAATGGCTATTCTCTGGATTTATTCAAAGTAAGCAAGTTCTTTATTATTGACTTTACATAGTTACATAGTTAGTAAGGTTGAATAAAGACACCAGTCCATCCAGTTCAACCTTAATGTGAGCATCTGCAATTGTCCCTATCCCTGTACATTGCACACTCACACCAGTCCCTACCCTCAAGGAGCCCACAATCCAAGGTCCCCATTCATATACTAGGGCCAATTTACCTACCTGCATGTCTTTGGAGTGTGGGGGGAAACCGGAGTACAAGGAGGAAACCCACGCAGGCACAGGGTGAACATGCATACTCCAGGCAGGTAGTGTCGTGGTTGGGATTAGAACCAGCGACCCTTTTTACTGCTAGGCAAGAGTGCTAACCACTACACCACACGCTCCATCTGACTTTTTCCATCGGGATGTCCGGCCAACAAAGTTTGAGAGCTGGATATAAAATTTTCCGACAACATGATCCAATCAGACTTTGTCCGATCGTTTGTAGAGAATTCCAATCGGACAAAGTGCCACGCATGCTCAGATCAAATTACGCGACCACAGCTATTGGCTACTAGTCTCAACGTATTTCTGTCCTAATGTACAAATGTCATCACGATCGGATTTTCCAACAACTTTGTCGAACCATGTGTATGCAACACTAGTTACGGAAAAAAAAAAAAATCAGACGGATTTTGTGGTCGGAATTTTTCACCTAACCCTTTGATCTTATACCGAGAGACTATTCGTTAACTACATTTTTGCAAATAAAAATGAGAGAGAGAGAGAGAGAGAGAGAGACCACTTGGACAGCTGCTGCACAATCAGGTATAGGTTGTGGAAGTGGGTGCTTTATTCTGCGAGGCTCGTACATGAATGGTCCAAGGTTCCAGGGTCATGGCAAACAGCAGGGGCGAAAGTGGGCACCCCTGCTGAGTGCCCCTGAACAGCCGGAAAGGTTCCGATAGGTTCCGGTCTCAATTGACCCACATCCTCGCAGAGGGGGATGCATCTAACCAGGGCCAATGCTGGGCAGGTGCCCAGGCGCAGCAGAGGGGGGCCGCCGAAGTTCCAGAGTGCTCCCTCCTCCTCTCCTTGTGTCCAGTGGCGTCACCAGGGCCGCTGATAGGGGGGGACCTGGAAGCACAGGGGGGCCCAAACAGGGAAGTAGATCAGTGTGGTGCGTGTGCGACAAGTACAGGAACGATGCCCTGTGTCTCTCCCTCCGGCAGCGGAATGTGGGCAGGAGAGACCCACAGAGCATCGTTCCTGTACTTGGCACACCACACTGTCCCTGTTTGGGTCATATATGATTCCCCCCGTGTGTGCCTGGGCACCCCATCGCTTTTCTGTCCCGGTCGATATGTCTGGAGTGAGGGGCTGTCTTAATGTACAGGCGCATCTAGAAACTGCCCATGGGTCCTAGGTGCATGAAGGGGTCTTGAAATTTCCTCCCAGCAGTCACTGTACTGCCAACAGTTCCCCACGCCGTGGTCGGCTCTTTTGCATGTCAGGTCAGTCACCTTATCTATTTCTTATATCTCCAGACTAAAGCTATCTATAGTCTATCTCTTCCTCCGCGCCTCAGCCACTATCTCATTTCCTTTCATCCTCGCACAGCTCTGTCTCTGCTGGTCACACTGCTTCCCTCTCAGGTCCTTGTACACCCTTGCTGCCTTCTCCCAGACAGCCGGTTTGCCAAAATTTAGCCTCTTCCCCAGCTGACTGGTATTCTTTTCCTGACACCTGCCCAACAATATTCCCTCACTAGTTCCCTCACTCCCCTCCCCCTCCCAGTCTTCTTCTCTGGCGGCACTCCATCTTCGCACAGGTGTGTGCCCTCACCCCAATACACAAACATTGCACATGTCCAGAATCTATTCCTCTTCAGCCCCTTGACCTCAATCTGTTTGCCTCTCCTACCTCCTTCCCTCATGCCAGCAGAAATCCTCCTTCTGTATCCCTATACAGACCAGGATCCCCCAGTTTCACTCCAGTTCTCCTCTACCCACCCCCATCTCTTACCCACTGCCCCACCCCCACTTTTTTAATTGGCTAAGGAAGAACCCTGGGGTGGAGCATCTTATTACTGCTGCTTGTGTGGGTGGGATTTGTACTGCGCCAATTACGTGGGATGAATAGGAGGGGAGGGTCAGCAGTGATTGGCGCAGGACACATCTCGCTCACACAAGCAGCAGCAGTAATAAGATGCTCCACCTCAGGGTTCTTCCTTAACCCCTGCAAAGTGCCAGAAGAGAGCCAGAATCTCTGCAGGGGAAGATGTCCTTCCAGTTTTGATTTAGCCCAGTGAAAGCCTGCCAGAATAGGTGGAATCTGTAACAGCAACTTCCCTGAGCAGCTCTGCTTGAGGAGACCATATCTGTAGTATACATTACTGCCCCTATACTATACTATACTCTCCTGCCCCCTGTACTGTGTCCGCTTACCCTCCCCCTGTACTGTGCCCTTCTGCTCCCCTCTGTACTGTACCTCCCACCACTGTACTGTGCCCTGTTGCTCCACCTGTACTGTACCCTCCAGCCTCCCCCCCATATTGTGCCCCTATCCTTGTACTGTACCCTCCTGCCCCCCATACTGTGCCCCTACGCCTGTACTGTGCACACTTGCGCCCCCTGTACTGTACCCTCCTAACCACCATACTGTGTCCTCCTGCCCCCCATTCTGTACCTTCCTTCCCCCCTCTGTACTGTCCCTTCCTGCCCCCGTACTGTTCCCCCTGTATTGTACCTTCCAACCGCTGTACTGTGCCCTCCTGCACACCATACCCCCCCCCTCCTGTACTGTACCCTCCTGTTCCACCCTAAATTTGGAAGTTTTGTTGTGTCTGTGTCTTCCAATAATGATTGTCATGTATTTTTAGCGAAAATATTGTTATTTTGTTTTTTTTTGGGGGGGGGAGGGGGGCTGTCAGGTAGGCTATACGGGGCCCTGGGATTTATAACAGCAGCCCTGGGCATCACTATGGGGGGGTTGGGGGTGAAGTCTGCCGGTGAACACAAGGTGCCACGCTGAGACAAGAGAGAGGGGAGCTGAGGGATGTCAGCGTATCTCCCCCGCTTGCCCCCCTTTCTCCTGTCAGCAGTGAAAAGAGCAGCTCTCATCTTGTTCGCCCAGCTTGGTGCCCGGTTTGCTTCCCTCTCCATTGTCCACAGAGGAGGGCCAATCAAAAGAAGCGAGTGGAGCATCATGGGACATGTAGTCCCAGATCATTGTCAGCCCCATTGTCGGCCACAGGCAGCAGACTTCAGCCCCCAGCATGCACTTTGCTGGGGGAAAGTTTTGAGCCTGAAACCCAGGAAGAAGCTGTGTGAGTGAGTGCTACAGGAAAAGAGGACTGTGCCAGAGAGAGCACAACGATGTAACTGCATCACCGGAGAGAGAGCGTCATGCTGTCTAGGAGAGAGGGAGGGAGAGGCTGTACCTGCTCCACCAGAGAGCCACACTGCTGCCTAGCACCACCAGAGAGAGAAAGATTGAGCCACTGCCAGGGTACAGACATGCTACATTACTGACCAGAGTCACCCTGGCAACCCAGAGTGAGGGATCACTGTTGCAGTTTTGCTAGGTCTGGTAAGAGGGCCTGTTTGATGCATTGATCCCTTGTATCATGTCTGCAGTCTCTGACCATCTCCTGTATCATGTCTGCAGTCTCTGACCATCTCCTGTATCATGTCTGCAGTCTCTGACCATCTCCTGTATCATGTCTGGGGACACTTTCTAACAGACTCTCTAACAGAAGCCCTCTCTGTGTCCATTAGGGAGACACCCTCCAGTTCCCATTAGTGTATTCTCTTCCTGTATTTTGTTTATTATTAAGTGATCATGGGAGGATCCCAGGGTAACATGTTTGAGTCATTGCAATGAAAGAACCATTTATTTTCAACCAGTTGTAAAGATAATTGACTGAGCATCGATTGTGAAGCCAACCACGCTCTTGGAGTCAGAGGGATCAGCAACTTATGTTGTTTCTGTTCTCTGCTCCTCCGATATAACAAACATTTCCCATTCTTCGTTTTTATGCGAGATATTAATCTGATAAACTGACCACATAAGTAGACCTTAGCTGTATCCCATACATTTGGCTAGATCTGTTCCTGTGTTGTATCTAAAAATGGAGGCCAATAGTGCCGGTATCGGATCAGGGTCCGGTAGGAAAGACAGCCAGAAAGGGTGTAACTTCCATAACGCTTGACTCCATTGCGCCTTAGCTCAGATATCTACTAAGAGTGGGAAGTGATCAGATACATGCCTTGCAGAGTAATGCGAAGACTATCATTGGCAGCATTAGCTTGTTCCCTAATCCTAGGTCAATTAGAGCCAGCCCCCAATGAAAGCAGACTGACAGGAGTATACCCAGGCATCAGGGTTGTCCATTCTCCACACATCAGTAAGGCCCATCTCCGAGAGAAGACATGCAAAAGCTAACGTTGTAAGGAGATGGGCTCAAATGGTGGAGGAATGTATATCCCTGCAAGTATATACTTTGTCCCATAAAGGGAGCACAATAAAAATACATAGCGACCATCTGGGTCGATGTCAACCTTCATTACAGGATAACTGGGTTCCCCTTCAGGTCAGGACACTCACTCCCCTCGAGTACAGTGAATAGGCGGTGTTGAGTTGATTACAAAATAGCCTTTGTGTGAAGGAAGGGGTAGAGATCAGGGGAAGATGAGTCTCCTGAAAATAAATCACGTCTGCATTTAAACGCTTGATTGTGCATAGCACAGCCAACCGTTTAACCGGGTTGTTCGGGCCCCATACATTCCATGACATAATGCTGGTTATTCTAGACATTCAGGTATTAATAGAGTAAGATCAGGAGTAGCGAACTTAACTGTCATAGGACCCAGTTTCAGGACAGTGGAACAACATACAGCTAGGTAATGGGAAAAACCAAGAAGGAAAACCCCCTTAGCTCAAAAAATGTTCCAGTGGAGCAGTAAGTAGTCAAACGTATAGTTTTACCACTTGGCCTACATTAGCTTTTACCTTTGACCAGTTTGACCAGGCCCATGTTTTACTATTTGGGACTGGGCTACTTTAACCACTTCAGCCCCGGACCAATTTTCAGCCTAAGGACCAGAGGTCTTTTTACAATTTCACAGTGCACTGCTTTAACTGGTAATTGCGCGGTCATGCAATGTTGTACCCAAACTAAATTTGCGTCCTTTTCTTCCCACAAATAGAGCTTTCTTTTGATGGTATTTGATTGCCTCTGCGATTTTAATTTTTTGCGATATAAATTTAAAAAGACCGAAAATTTTGAGAAAAAAAAAAAAAAGATATTTTCTACTTTTTGTTATAAGAAAAATCGAATAAACTCAATTTTAGTCATACATTTAGGGCAAAATGTATTCAGCCACATGTCTTTAGTAAAAAAAAAAATGTCAATAAGCGTATATTTATTGGTTTGCGCAAAAGTTATAGCGTCTACAAACTAGAGTACATTTTCTGGAATTTACACAGCTTTTAATTTACGACTGCCCATCTCATTTCTTGAGGTGCTAAAATGGCAGGGCAGTACAAACCCCCCCCCCTAAATGACCCCATTTTGGAAAGTAGACACCCCAAGGAAATTGCAAAGGGGCATGTTGAACCCATTGAATATTTTTTTTTTGTCCCAAGCGATTGAATAATGACACAAAAAAAAAAAAAGTTTACAAAAAGTGGTCACTAAATGATATATTGCTCACACATGCCATAGTTATATGTGGAATTGCACCCCAAAATATATTCTGCTGCTTCTCCTGAGTACGGGGATACTACATATGTGGGACTTTTTGGGAGTTTAGCTGCGTACCGCACCCCGAAAACCAATCACTGCCTTCAGGGTTTCTAAGGGTGCAAATTTTTGATTTCACTCCTCACTACCTATCACAGTTTCTAAGGCCATAAAGTGCCAAAATAGCACAAAACCCCCCCAAATGACCCCATTTTGGAAGTAGACACCCCAAGATAATTACTGAGAGGCATTTTGAGTCCATGAAATATTTTATATTTTGCCACAAGTTGCAGGAATATTAAAAATTTTTTTTTTTTTTTTGCACAAAGTTGTCACTAAATGATATATTGCTCACACATGCTATGGGCACAAGTCAAATTACACCCCAAAATAAATTTTGCTGCTTCTCCCGAGTATGGGGATACCACATGTGGGGGACTTTTTGGGAGCCTAGCCACGTACGGGACCCCGAAAACCAAGCACCGCCTTCCGGATTTAAATATAAAACGCTACCAAAAAAACCTGTTAGCGATCGCAGGGATCAGGCCTGACTCTGCGATCGCTGCAGTTATGTGTTTAGTGTTTTGTAAGTGACAGTGATCAATCGATACTGCACTTGGGTGGGCTGGGCGGAGGGGCACAACGCAGGTGCTAGCAGGTATCTGGGCTGATCCTGCTAACAATGCGTTTTTTTGGAACCCTAAACTGCTGGGGACGCTAGTATAGATCTGATCAGATATTAATCTGTTCAGATTCTATACCACTACGTATATGCTTTGCGCGTGGGTGTTAGCGGTACTGGCACTAACCTAGCGCTGCCTGGGGCAACGCAGACCCTGACCCTAAAACCTAATTGATATCACCCGCCGGGTGATCAGGGGGTTAAACCTTTATTGGGTAATAAATGGTGGGTGCCCTGATGCTATAAAAAGCAAACTAACCAGAGTCACCCGTAACACTTATACAGTGATCACTGGTGAAAGGGTTAACTAGGGGCAATCAGGGGGTTCAAAATTTTATTAGGTAGTATATGGGGGTCCCTGGCGCTATATAAAAACCTGAGGGGGAACCTAAATAACTAACCAGCGTCACCAGTGACACTTATACGGTGATCGCTGGTGAAAGGGTTAACTAGGGGCAATCAGGGGGTTAAAACCATTATTGGGTAGTATATCGGGGTACCTAGCGCTATAAAAACCTGGCGGTGAACCTAAAAAAATAACTAGCTACCTAGCGTCACTAGCGACACTAATGCAGCGATCAGAAAAATGATCGCTTAGTGATACTGGCAAAAGGGGGTGAAAGGGTTAACTCTAGGGGCAATCAGGGGGTTAAACCTTTATTGGGGGGTGGTAGGGGGCTACCCTGGACCTAACACTAACTGCCCTGACAGTTTTTACTTTTACAACTGACACTGAATGCAGTGATCAGTAAATAAATGATCACTGCAATCAGTGACACTGTGACTGGGGGGGCGATCGGGGGGGGGGGGGTTGTGTACCTATGTGTGCCTATGTGTTAATGTAGTGTTGGTGCACACTTACTTTCACTTCTCCTCGTAGTCCGGTCAATAAGACCGCCCCGAGGAGAATGACATCACTTCCTCCCTGCCTGTGTTTACTATACACAGAGGGAGGAAGCTTCTCATTCGCCAGGAGTGATCGAGAGGGGATGGCCAGAAACCAACGGCCCTCCCCTCATCCCGCATCGCTCCTGCAGCGAAACGGACCGCCGCATCCAGCGGGAGGGGGTCCGATCAGACCCCCCACCCGCTGGAAGGCAAGCATGTACATGTACACGCTTGTGCCTGTACATGCCATTGTGATGACGTACAATGGCATGCGGCGGTCCTTAAGTGGTTGACTGACAATTGTCATGCAACACTGTACGCAAATAGAATTTATATAATTGTTTTTTTTTTGTCCTTTTACACAAATCAAGCTTTCTTTTGGTGGTATTTGATCGCTACTGTGTTTTTTTTTTATTATATAAACAGAAAAATCTAAAATGAATTCTGAAACATGTCGTGTGTGTGTGTGTGTGTGTGTGTGTGTGTGTGTGTGTGTGTGTGTGTGTGTGTGTGTGTGTGTGTGTGTGTGAGCGGACACAGAGCGGACGCTATCTGCCGGGAGGCCATCCCGGGACGTTCTCCTGTTTACTTCCCTAATGCGTGCTGCCACGGGCGCGCATCGGGGAAGTTCTGTGTTGGCCGTGTCCCTCGGACACAGCCAATCACAGATCGTGCTAAATGGCCAATCACAGTGGCCATTTAGCACTCGATCGGGTTATCCATGAGCGGTGATCTCATATGTAAACATATGAGATCATCTCTCATCGCCGGCTCCCCTCCTCACACAGAGACAGCGTGTGAGGAGGGAGAGATGAACGGCGGCAGCTGCAGCGACTGACAGTGAGTGTACACACACACACACACACACACACACACACACACACAGTAAAACACACACACATGCCCACCTGTCCCCAGTGCCACCTATCAGTGCCATCTGTCCCCAGTGCGTACTGTCCCCAGTGCCACCTATCAGTGCCACCTGTCCCCAGTGCCACCTAACAGTGTCATCTGTACCCAGTACCACCTGACCCTAGTGCCACCTATCCATGTCACCTGTCCCCTGTGCCACGTGTCCCCAGTGCTACGTGTCAGTGTCACATGTCATCAGTGCCACGTAGCAGTGCCACCTGTCAGTGTCATGTGTCATCAGTGCCACGTATTAGTGCCATCTGTCATCAGTGCCACATCAGTGTCACGTGTCAGTGCCAAGTATTAGTGCCATCTGTCGTCAGTGTCACGTGCCATTGTCCTGGTGCTCCAGGGCCATTAAATGTGTAATAGGTAGTCAACAATTTAGATGTGCAATTTATGCTCCTAGAACACGTGACGGCGCTCCCTGCATGTTGGGCGTCTCTAAGTGGCCAGGCTGTGAAAAAGTCCCACAAATGTGGTATCGTAATACTCAGGAGGAGTAGCAGAATTTAATTTGGGGTGTCATTTGTGGTATACACATGCCATGTGAAAGAAATAACCTATCACAATGACAATTTTGTGGGGAAAAAAATAAAACACAAAAAAAAAAAATCTTCATTTTGCAAAGAATTGTGGGAAAAAAATGACAACACCAAAAACCTCACTATGCCTCTTACTAAATTCCTTGGAATGTCTACTTTCCAAAAAGGGGTCATTTGGGGGGTATTTTTACTTTCCTGGCTTGTTCGGGTCGCAAGAAATGAGATGAGGCCACCAGTACATCAGATGTGATCAATTTTGTGCGATTCACACCACAGTTTGTAGACTAACTTTCACAAAGACCAAATAATATCCACTAATTTGGGTTATTTTTACCAAAGACATGTAGCAGTATATATTATGGCCAAAATTTATGAAGAAAAATAATTTGCATAATTTTATCACAGAAACAAAGAAAAATTTGTGGTTTTTTTTTCAAAATTTTCTTTCATTTATAAAGCAAAAAAATAAAAAACCCAGCTGTGATTAAATACCACCAAAAGAAAGCTCTATTTGTGGGAAAAAAGGGACAAAAAATGTATTTGGGTACAGTGCTGCCTGACTGAGTAATTATCATTCAAAGTGTGAGAGCACCGAAAGCTGAAAATTGGTCTAAGCAGGAGGGGTGTTTAAGTGCCCAGTAGGTAAGTGGTTAAAATCTGGAGGGTTGCCAGCTTTATTTACAGGTGGTTTGCAAAGTAATAAAAATAAACAAAACAGTAAAACAAATTCTTGCCGTCCAGCGCTAAACAAAACAGTACACTGCTCTATACAGTGTAGTACTGGCCCCTGTCACCCACAAAACATGAGGTAAAGCAAACCTTCATTTTCATTCCAAAAACCCGGCTCCTCTCTCTCAGATTCCCTTCTGAGTCTCAGGCCAGAGCACTGCTGTGCTCTCTTCCTGGTCATTTAACCACTTGCAGACCGGACCATTTTGCTGGTCAAAGACCAGACCACTTTTTGCGATTCGGCACTGCGTCGTTTTAACTGACAATTGCGCGGTCGTGCGACGTGGCTCCCAAACAAAATTTACGTCCTTTTTTTCCCACAAATAGAGCTTTCTTTTGGTGGTATTTGATCACCCCTGCGGTTTTTATTTTTTGCGCTATAACCAAAAATAGATTTTGAAAAAAAACGCATTATTTTTTACTTTTTGTTATAATAAATATCCCTCAAAAATATATAAAAAAACATTTTTTTCCCTCAGTTTAGGCCGATACGTATTCTTCTACATATTTTTGGTAAAAAAAAATAAAATAAAATCGCAATAAGCGATTATTGATTGGTTTGCGCAAAAGTTATAGCGTTTACAAAATAGGGATAGTTTTATAGCATTTTTATTAATCATTTTTTATTATTTATTTTTTTACTAGTAATGGCGGCGATCAGCGATTTTTATTGTGACTGCGACATTGTGGGGGACCCATCGGACATTTTTGACACATTTTTGGGACCATTGTCATTTATACAGTAATCACTGCTATATAAATGCAGTGATTCCTGTGTAAATGACACTGGCAGTGAAAGGGTTAACCAGTGGGTGGCAGTGTAGGGGTTAAGTGTTCCTAGGGGTGTGTTACTAACTGTGGGGGGGTTGGGCTTTCATTTAGTGAACACTGATCTCTGCTCCAATCACATGGAGCAGAGATCAGCGTCACTAGTTGCTAGGCAGAATGGAGAAATGTTGTTTACACAGCATTTCCTCCATTCGGCCGCTCCGTGAGACGATCGCGGGGATGCCCGCGGCGATCGAGTCCGCGGGTCCAGCGACTGGACTCACGGGGGTCCCGACCAGCGCGGGAGCGCGCCGCCGGCGGCACGCTCTCGGTGGCAGGGCGGCATTGAATATTGGACGTACCTGTACGCCAATATGCCTGCCCGTGCCATTCTGTCAACGTACATCGTCGTGCGCTGGTCGGGAAGTGGTTAAAGTCCACCTGAGCATGGACTCAAGTGGACCACAAGACCTGGACTGGAACCAAGCCTGCCACAGAGCATGGAAAAATCTGGGCCGGATTCCGTTTCAGTCTTTGACAATAGAACAAATGCGATGTGAAATATATTGATTACCAATGACCTCACCTCGCATACCGTCACATATCCTCCCCCTCTGCTTAAGCCCCTGTGGCTGAGCAATTGTCCCAAACATACAGTGCATGCGGGAGGGGGCATCTGCATTGTTTTGGAACTTGCCCGGCCTATGCTCTACTGTAAATTTATTGGGCTGTAAAGCCAGGAACCACCTTGTCACACGGCCATTTTTCTCTCTGTTGTCACACATCCCCTTCAGGGGGAGCATGGTCAGTGACCAGCCTAAATGACCTCCCCAACAAGTAATATTTCAGGGAGTCTAAGGTCCATTTAATAGTGAGACACTCCTTTTTGGACAATGGCATAGTTTTTTTCAGGCTTGTTCAGTTTCCGGCTCAGGTATACAACCGGGTGTTCCTCCCTACCTCTGTTCTGGGATAGTACAGCCCCTAGTCCCAAATCAGAGGCGTCCTTCTGCACCACAAACTCCTTTGTGAAGTCCGGGGTCACGGGCTCCGGTAATACACAAAGGGCCTGGTTTAATTTCTGGAATGACTCCTCGGCTTCAGGATTCCATATAACCATGACTGACCCTCTACCCTTCGTCAGGTCTGTCAGAGGGTCGGCAATGGTGTCAAAGTTGAGTATAAACTGTCTGTAATACCCCGTAATGCCCAGGAAGGCCTGAACTTGTTTTTTGTTTACCGGTTGTGCCCATTTTTGAATTGCCTCAACCTTATTGGTCTGAGGCTTGACCAGTCCCCAGCCAATAACGTACCCAAGGTATTTGGTCTCCTTCAGGCCTATGGAACACTTTTGGGTTGGCCGTGAGACCTGCTTTTCTAAGGGAATCTACTACTGCTTGTACTCAGAGCAGGTGCGATTCTCCATCAGGGGCGGACTGACCATTAGGGCACTCGGGTGCAGGCCCGAAGGCACGGTGGGCCAGCAGGGGGACCCATAAGACTCCCCTTGTCTGTCAAAATCCCTGCTTATCCCAGAGCCCAGTGTCGGAACAAGTCCCAGCACTGAGCTCCAGTAACTAGGCTGACAGGGGCTCGCTAGTGTCTGGCAGTGAGTCAGGATATCTTATGTGCCTGGGCTCCCTCCCGCAGTGATTCCCCACTGTAGCAGCTGAGCTGAACTCTCTCCTTTCTGACCCTAAACACAGCTCACTGAGTATCCTCCTCCTCGGCTCCCCACTACACAGACAAGAGGGGAAGGAGCCGGGAGAAGAGATCTTACACTGCAGGAGCCGCATTCTAAGGTCTGTGTATCGTTTGTGGATAGGGGAGGGGGGTTGGGGGCAGTTAATACATGGAGAAGGGGGTCTTTGAGGGACGAGAACATGTGCTAGTGGGGGGGGGGGGCATTTCAAAACCGACCCCCCTTCCCCAAAGCAAAGAGTTGCCACTTTCCCCTCTCTGCCCCATCCCAGGGGCTCCTTTCTGCTTCCATCCCATGGGTCCCTCTCTGCTCCCATCCCAGAGGTCCAGGGGTGTACACAGTGTTGCAGCCTCAGCAGAAATTATACACCCTGTCACGCTTGGCATGGGGCTGCTCTGCAAAGGTTGTGCAATCTTATGCAGTACAGTGACCAAGTGGCTAAAGCAGGCTATAAGGAGGCGTTGTATTGCCTCATAACATAACCTGCTTTAACCCCTTGGATCCCACACTAGCATGGTTGTGGGTGTTTGCAGAGTGGCCCCATTTACTTGATTGGGTCACGATTACCCACCAAAAGCAACATGGGGTATAATTCCTGTCGCAGCATGTGTACATCCTCAGCTGCTGCCTCTGCAGCTAAAGGGGGTAGAGAGCAATGTATGTAATGTGGGTAGTGTGGCAGGGACACGGGGGGGCCCCCCCCCATCATCTTCTATTGCCCTGGGGCCCCATGAGTTGTCAGTCTGCCCCTGGGCGCCATGCAGACCAAAAGGCATCCTCTTGTACTGAAACGAGCCCTCAGGAGTGGAAAAGGCAGTCTTTTCCTTGGTCAATGCAGTTATGCCACGTACACACGATCAGTCTATCCGGCGGACAACCCGCCGGACTTTCCGAACAAGCGGACCTGCCCACACACGCCCGGACTTTTCCGGCAGACAATCCGCCGGACTATGGTGGGAGTCTGTCGGACTTTTGAAATGAACGGACTTGCCCACACACCGAGAAAAGTCTGTTCATTTTGAATGTGACTCCAGGTAGACAGGACTAGCGAAGGAAGTGAATTTCGCCACCTCCATCGGCGAGATTGACACCTCGCTAGCCCCGTCACCTGGTATGGATTTAAAGGGCAAACCCCTACACCCCCCAATATCCATAGCAGACCCTTATCCGAGCACGCAGACCAGCCGGTCAGGAAAGGGGGTGTGGATGAGCGAGCGCCCCCTCCCCTCCTGAGCCGTACCAGGCGGTGTGCCCTCAGCATGGACCCCAAAGCACCTAGTCCCGATGTTGATGAGGACAAGGGCCTCTTCCCGCCAACCCTGGCCGTTGGTTGTCGGGGTCTGCGGGGGGGCTTATCAGAATCCGAGAACCTCCTTTAATAAGATCCCCAGATCCCAGCCCCCCACCCTATGTGAATGAGTATGGGGTACATGGGGAAAAAAAAAAGTGTACATAAAAAAAAAAAACACAACACAGGTTTTTAAAATACTTTATTAGTCATATCCGGGGGTCTTCGTGCCGGACTCCTCCACTATCTTCTGCTCTTTTCCTAGCGGAGGAACCCGGCTTTCTCCTCCGCCGTCGCCCAGGGGTCTTCTTCCGACTTCGGGGGCTTATTCCGTTCTTCGGTTCTTCTTGCCGGGTCTTCTTCCTATTCTTCCTCCATGGTGACCACGCCCCCTATGATGTCACAGTCGAGGCATCCTCCAGGACTGTGACATCATAAGGGGCGGGGTCATCATGTGACATCACCCAGGGACCCCCGCCTCTTGTCCCTATATAAGTCGCCACACAACGCGCCCCTGCCATTAAGGCCAGAGAGAGTGTCAACATTGGAAGAAGGAAGAAAGAAGAAGCAGAAGGAGGTGGCGACGATGACGGCGGTGACAGAAGACCGGACCAATGCTAGTAAAAGAGCTGGAAGAAGAAAGCGGAGGCCCGGTAAGAAGAACCAAAGAGCGGGACAAGACCCCCAAAGAGCGGGACAAGACCCCCGAAGTCGGAAGAAGACCCCCGAAGTCGGAAGAAGACCCCCGGAAGGTGGCGAAGGAGAAAGCCAGGCTCCTCCGCTAGTAAAAGAGCTAATAAAAGAGCAGAGGATAGCAGAGGAGCCTGGCAAGAAGACCCCCGAAGACGGAAGAAGAGAAGACCCCCAGAGCTGTCTAATAAAGTATTTTAAAAACCTGTGTTGTGTTATTTTTATGTACACTTTTTTACCCCAGGTGAATGGGTAGGGGTACAATGTACCCCATACTCATTCACATAGGGTAGGGGGGCCCCTTATTAAAGGGGGCTCCCAGATTCTGATATGCCCCCCCCCCGCAGACCCTGAAAAAGTCAGCCGGAGCCCACACACGGGCAGATTGTCCTCCAGATAATCCGATCGTGTGTACGCAGCATTCGCTGTATTTGCCAATAGCCCTTCGTTAGGTCTAGGGGCATTGGGTATGCATCGAACTTAAACACACTGTGCCATCAGGTTTTGGGACCAGTACTATGGGGTCGACCACTCACTGTCCAATCACGTCTAATGCGAACATATTTTTGACTTCCTTCGCGATTGCCTCTCACCTGGCCTCTGGGATTTTATATTGCTTTACATTTACACGAACCCTGGGTTCCATCACTATGTCATACTGGATCACGTTGGTCAGTCTGGGCAAGGGGGAGAAAAAGTCTCTATTTTTGCACACACGCCCTAACGTCACTTTGTTGTGCCGCGGATACGGAATCCGTTATGGGGACGTCAGGTGTCACCGGTAGGAGGGATGCGGGGATGTGGCCAGTAAAGTCTCTGTCCTTCCAGGGCTTTAGGAGATTCACATTAAAAATTCTGTGTGGTTTCCTTTTCCCTGGCTGGTAGACTTTGTAGTTGACCTCCCCCACCCTTTCGACAACCTCAAAAGGTATCCTGCCACTTGGCTAAGAACTTGCTTTCCACCTTGAGCACTAGTACCAACACTCTGTCCCCTGGGCTGAAAGTATGGACCTTGGCACCCCCATCATAGACCCTCCCCTAAACCTCCTGGGCTCGCTCCGTATGTTCTTGTACCAGGGGAAGGACAGCTGCGATTCGATCCTGCATCAAGGAGACATGCTCTATGATGCTTCTATATGGGGTGGCCTCTCCTTCCCGCATTTCTTTGTCGACATCTAGTAGCCCCTTGGGATGTCTACCATATAAGAGCTCAAAGGGGGAATAGCCTGTGGATGCCTGCGGAACCTCACGTATGGCAAACATGAGATCAGGTTGCAAAAAATCCCAGTTTCTCCCATCTTTGTCTACCACCTTTTTAGGTATACTTTTCAAAGTTTTATTATATCTTTTGACAAGACCATCTGTTTGGGGGTGGTAGACAGAGGTACGGAGATGGGAGATTTTGTATAGCTTACACAGTTCCTTGGCAACCCTGGACATAAACTGGGTGCCCTGACTGGTTGAGATCTCTTTTGGGATCCCCATTCAACTAAACACCTGGACTAGCTCCTTGGCAATACCTTTAGCCGAGGTGTTACGCAAGGGAATGGCAAGTTGCATAGTCCAGGAATAGGACCAAAATATTCCATAGTCCAGGACCAAAATATGCTGGTGACACCGGGCAGACTTCACTACTGGCCCCATTATTTGCGGCCTCGATTATTGGTAGAGGAACAAGGGGACTGCAAAAATGTTACGGTGCCGAGATTTGGCACTCGGGGCATGATTCACAGTACTTCCTGACATCTACATACAACCCGGGCCAGAAAAATCCCTTGGCGATTCTCTCCTTGGTCTTCGATACCAAGATGTCCCCCCATTACATGACTATGGGCCAGGTCTAGCATCACACTATGGAAGGGTTTGGGAACCAGTAGCTGTTCTACCACGTCCTCTCCCCGTTTTACCACCTGATAGTAAATGCTTTTTAAGGGCCATGTAGGGGAAAGACACCCTCCAATTAGGGTCCACCAGTTCCCAACCCACCATCTTAACATTTCCTCTGGCTCTCATTAGGGTGGCATCTTGGAGTCGATCAATCAGTACAGAAATCCTCTCTCCTGACCTCTAAGTTGGGTACCACATTCTGGCTTCTCTCATTGTCAGGGTCAGAGGTGTTCTGTTAATTATCCCCAGGCTGGGAGCTAGCTTCCAGGTCCTCTGGCTCCCCAGTCATGGCAGGGAAAGGAAGAGGATCTCCGGCTTCCTTGATCCCACAAACAGCATCCCCTTCCTTTTGGCAAAAAGGGTCTGGTGAGAGTTTCCGTGCTTCCCCAGCAGGGGGAGCACTTTCTACCAGCCTCCCCTTGCTCTCCCAAAAATTCCACATATGGGGAAAATCTCTCCCCGCTAAAGCTGCATGAAGCAGCGAAGGTAGCATCCCCACTGAATGTGTTACACTACCCCAGGGGATATCAACCTCAACCACCGCTGTCTGGTAGTCCCGAGTGTCCCCATGGATGCAAATTACCCCAATAGTACTGGGGTGTAATTTTGTGGGGTTTACACAATCGTCCCAATCATCCCTGACTAGGGTCACCACACTACCACACTACAGTCTAACAGGGCTGTGAGTGGCTTCCCATCCACTGAAATGACACACATTTGTTTTTCAATGCGAGTCTAACATGATGCAGTACATGCGACCTGTGCAAACAGAGACATGCATCTTTTCATAGAAGCATAATCGCATTGCATAGGTTAATCATTTATAGGACAGTTTGCAGCAATATGCCCTAATGCAAAAAAAAAAAAAAAAAAAAACACTGTATATGCTCTACCCCCAGTCCTCTTAACAGTCTCAAAGACCTTCCTGGCTTCTTTGGTCAGTCTCCAGGTCTAGAAGCCACAATCAAATCAGCTGTAACAACAGTCTTATTTAACTTACCCATGCTCTTGAACCCCGGAACAGTCTTACCAGAATGGCAGGGCAATCTTGTACCCCAAACATACTGAAGTGGGGTGTAGATGGGTTCACCAAGTTCTCAGTAGCAATGTACCTCGTCACTAGGCCCACCAACTGGGTTGCAGTTTTGGGGTCCCCCTGTCCGACCCACTTCCTCAGAGCAGCAGGAGCACATGCAGGTACCGGTCCATTAACACACGTGCTACGATCTGAGGGACTGTCAAGGTCTCCGGCTGCAACCACTTAGTGGTGAGGTGGACCAGGTCAAACATTTGAGACCGGGGTGGCTGGTTGCTGAAGTAGGTCCACTGATGCACGCAGACTGCCATAGTGACACCCAAGCGTGCAAGTATCTCTGTCTCAAATTCCTGGGCCTTATCCAGATCAAAATAGTCCTATTGTGGTTCTCCTGTCAGAAATGGAGCCAACGGACCCACCTACTGTTCTTTTGGCCATCCTTCGCAGACAGCAACTTTCTCAAAAGTCGCAAGATATGCCTCAACATAAGCATTTTCTGTAGGTGGTAGTAGGCACGTACCATCTTTGGTTCCATTGGCACAGGAGGTGCGGACCCCTTTTACAGTTCCATTAGAGCCTCTGCGAACTGCCATTTCATCTCCTGCTGGGCTGCCTGTTTTGCTGCAAGGACCGACTGTTGTGCTGCAGCGGCCTCTGCAATTTGGCGGTGCATCTCTTGCTGGGCCACCTGTTGTGCTGCAGTGGTCTCTGCGACTTGGCGGGTGGTTTCCCGCTGAGCTGCGTTAGCCTGTAGCAGGGCCTTTATCATTTCCTCCATCTTCAGAAATTGCCTGCTGAATTCACCACGTGTGTGGGGATTAGGTCGTGGGGGATCACCTTTTCTCAGAATGAAGGTCAGCGTACAGGCAGTTTCTTTAACAGGTGGTTTGCAAAGTCATAAAAATAAACAAAACGCTAAAACAAATCCGTGCAATCCAGCGCTAAACAAAACAGTACACTGCTCTACACGGTGTAGGGCTGATCCCTGTCACCCACAAAACATAAGGTAAATCAAACCTTCATTTTCAGTCCAAACAAACAGGACTCTGAGTTTCAGGTCAGAGCACTGCTGTGCTCTCTTCCTGGTCATTTAAAGTCCACCTGAGCATGAACTCAAGTGGACCACAAAACCCGGACCGAAACCAAGCCTGCCACAGAGGCTGGAAAAATCTGGGCCGGATTCCGGTTCAGTCTTTGACAATAGAACAAATGTGAGGTGAAATATATTGATTATCGATGACCTCACCTCGCACACGTCACAATATATATACTGGAATTTTTATTTATTTATATTAGTAATGGCGGTGATCAACGATTTATGGTGGAAAGTCATGAGGGGCTGAGGACATTAATGGGGTCATTGAGGACAGTAATGGGGGAGCTCAGGGCAATAATACAGGGATTGAAGGACAGTAATGGATGGGCTCAGGGCAATATTGTGGAGCTGAGGACAGTAATGGATGGGCTCAGGATAGTAATGAGGGGACTGAGGACCATAATGGAAGGCTCAGGACAGTAATGAGGGGCTGAGGACATTAAAAGGGTCATTGAGAACAGTCAACAGGAGGGGCTCACAACAGTAATGGGGTAATTGAGGACAGTAATGGGCGGGGGTTTATAACATTAATGGGGGCTGAAGAAAGTAATTTGGGGGAGCTGAGGACAGTAATTTGAAGGGGGGATTGTGATGTGAAGGGGAGTGACTGTGATGTGAAGGGGGGACTGAGGATGCTGATATAAGAATGGGATTCTGATATAAGACCTAATTCAGATATGTGTGTGCATGTCGCTGGTAAGGCAGCCCATTAATTTTAATGCTCATGCAATTTCACACATCTTCCCCAGTTACAGAGATGTGAACCTAGCCTAAGAGCAGAGGGCTGTGATGTGAAGGATCTCACTCATAGCACAAACATGCAGCCTCTACTGGAAAAAAATTGTACAGACTGGACCTCCGTGATTTTTAATTTAATACCCCTGGTGTAGTGAGTCTTATGTATAGGCAAGTATTTTATGTTTGAGGGTATGTGTGGTAGACTGACTTATTTTATTTACAGTTTTTTTCAAGAGTTTGAGCTGGGACATATTAAATTCTTTCCTTTATTTGTTAAAAAGTTTTTCATTTTGTTACGGTGTATGGTGAATGGTACACTATTTGTACATGCTGCATATAATCTATTTTGTATAAAATGATATCCTCACTTCATTTACAAATTTTTATAGAATCCAATTATCATCTATATCATGCATCAATGTCCTGATGAAGCGACTTCTGCGAAATGTGTTGATATGGCACACTCATGTTAGGACGCTGACTTTCACCTTTGCTCTAAATGAGTAGTTGATTTTAATCATGTTTTTGGAGCTGGATACATCCAGTATTACATTTTATGTTATTGTACAATATAAAACTATTACTTTTATGAATGCATTTTCTGTTTATAAATTTCTTGCATATTCAAAGTTCTTTATATTTACAATTTGTAGTCTATTTGGTTTGGGATGATGTCTCTTCCCCTCCCCAGGACATTATAAAACATTATAATTCCACAGTTAACAACTGATTGCACGTTTGTTTTGTTTTTTTACAATAGCTTTTATTAAGGAACAATATTGTAAAATGTACAAAAAGATATGTAATATAATTTGTACAATAATAAAAATTCTTAAGAAAGCAGTGTTTACAAAAGCATAAGTATACAATAGCATTGTTGAAAGTCAACATTAGTTATACAGTATACACAAGTTTTATTGAGATGTTGGAATAAGAATCAAAAGCGGATCTAAAAGAGAATAAAGCACGGTGTACATGGAACAAATATATGGTTATTTAAAAAAAAGTCCCCTTTCATTTCTGAAGATTGTACAGAACTGTCAATGAGGGTATTGGAGTATATGGGGAGGAACGTAACGTGAAATTACGTATCAGCAATTTGTTTATATTCATTGGAAAGTACAAAAGAGGTTCCATGCATACCAGGTTTTGTGAAAGTTTGTAGTAGATTGTTTGGCCATTGCCAAGTGTACATAAAGGGGAGATTTGGGACTTTAAATGAGGCTTTTGACAAGTTGGGGTTAAGTACTATGTAAACAAACTTATTGGCATAAAAATACATTACAATAAAAATGTTGCATGTATAATACTTGAATCATATACATGCACACATGGCATAAACAACATCATATCATATATATATATATATATATATATATATATATATAGTCATGAATCGGCAGCAAACCTTCATGCCCTGTCTGTCTGCTTACCTGGTCTGTGTGTCTGCCTTGGGCCTACACTTTCACATCTGCATGGTTAAGTAATCTTCCCTCAGCGTGGCTCCACCCTAGCCTCTACAAAATACACTATTTAACACTGTGCTGTCCAAGCCTACCTTACCCGAGCAATATTGTGTGTTTGCTTTCCTGTCTCCTGCTTGCCATGTGCTCTACATCTGTTTCTGTTACCAATCTTGGCTTGTTCTTTGACTATCCCTGCCTTCTTTTTACACTGACCTTTGGCGTGTTCTCCGTTTATCCTTGTCTGCTAGTTGCCCCGACCTTTGGCTTATCTCTTGACTATCCCTTGTTGTCTTGGGCTGCTGCTTCCTCTCTATCCTACTATAGCCTACTGTGAGCGTGATCTGGGAGATTCTGTGGGCCACGACCTGGAGCCAGTTACAACGCAGTCCATCCTCACCATTAGAGACTCTGCTGTACACCTGCTGGCTCTTAGACTCTGTGCCCTGGGGAATCCTATGCTCTAGCTCCCACTGGGATCTGTGTTGGTGCTCCAATGGACCTGCTTTTCTGGACCACCCAGAGTTCCATCTGCAGCAGTCAGCCATAAGATCCACTACCTTTGCGGGGCACTCCTGACCCCAACGTTGTGCATCTGTCACCTGGCCTCAGATGACCTGACATTATTTATATATATATATATATATATATATATATATATATATATATATATTTATATATATTTATATATTTATATATACAGTATATATATATATATATATATATATATATATATATATATATATATATATACATGTCAACTTGGCAACACATGGCAATATAAAATGAAAAAATGTTTATCTAACAAGTGTAAGATCATATGGGTACACATGTAAACTGAGCGGCACATAACAACATAGTAAGAATGGATATAAAATCTAATAAATACAGATAGTGTGTCAGAATTGATCCTATTAGGGCAGGCATGTCCAAAGTCCGGCCCGCGGGCCAATTGCGGCCCACGGTCCAGTTTTGAACGGCCCGCCTGGTTGTTTAAACATATATATCTTTTGTGGCCCCCGGCGATCTCCCAGCGCCGGGGCCACAAAAGATGTATAGTCCAGCTGCCTCGGAGGGAGGAGGCGGAACGAGTGCTGTGCACACAGGAGGAGAACTTCCTGTTTACACGGCAGCTGTAATAGGAAGTCCCGTCTCTGCCATTGGACGACTGTGCTGTCCATCAAAGGAGGCGGGACTTTCTCTTTAAGAGGCCATTGTGTAAACAGGAGATTCTCCTGTAAGATGTCTTTGGCGCTCGTCCTGCCCTCCATGGCTGCACTGATGGTAATGGTGGCTGCATTCCTGGCAATTGCAATTGTGGAGCTGCATTCCTGGCAATGGTGAGTGAATTACTAGCAATGGTGGCTGCATTCCTGGCAATGGTGGGTGAAATTCCTGGCAATGGTGGGTGAAATTCCTGGCAATGGTGGGTGAAATTCCTGGCAATGGTGGCTGCATTCCTGGCAATGGTGGGTGAAATTCCTGGCAATGGTGGGTGAAATTCCTGGCAATGGTGGCTGCATTCCTAGCAATGGTGGCCGCATTTCTGGCATTGGTGGATGCATTCCTGGCAATGGTGGCAGCATTCCCGGCAATGGTGGCAGCATTCCCGGCAATGGTGGCAGCATTCCCGGCAATGGTGAGTGAATTCCTGGCATTGGCGGGTGAATCCCTGGCAATGGTGGGTGCATTCCTGGCAATGGTGGGTGCATTCCTATCAATGGTGGGTGCATTCCTGGCAATGGTGCCTGCATTCCTGGCAATGGTGGCTGCATTCCCGGCAATGGGGAGTGAATCCCTGGCAATGGCGGGTGAATCCCTGGCAATGGTGGGTGCATTCCTGGCAATGGTGGGTGCATTCCTATCAATGGTGGGTGCATTCCTGGCAATGGTGCCTGCATTCCTGGCAATGGTGGCTGCATTCCCGGCAATGGGGAGTGAATCCCTGGCAATGGCGGGTGAATCCCTGGCAATGGTGGGTGCATTCCTGGCAATGGTGGGTGCATTCCTGGCAATGGTGGCTGCATTCCCGGCAATGGTGGCTGCATTCCCGGCAATGGTGGCTGCATTCCCGGCAATGGTGGCTGCATTCCCGGCAATGGTGGCTGCATTCCTGGCAATGGTGGCTGCATTCCCGGCAATGGTGGCTGCATTCCCGGCAATGGTGGCTGCATTCCCGGCAATGGTGAGTGAATCCCTGGCAATGGCGGGTGAATCCCTGGCAATGGTGGCTGCATTCCCGGCAATGGTGGCTGCATTCCCGGCAATGGTGGCTGCATTCCCGGCAATGGTGAGTGAATTCTCTGGCAATGGTGGTTGCATTCCTGGCAATGGTGGCTGCATTCCTGGCAATGGTGGCTGCATTCCCGGCAATGGTGGCTGCATTAGCGGCAATGGTGAGTGAATCCCTGGCAATGGCGGGTGAATCCCTGGCAATGGTGGCTGCATTCCTGGCAATGGTGGCAGCATTCCCTGCAATGGTGAGTGAATTCCCGGCAATGGTGAGTGAATTCCCGGCAATGGTGGGTGAATTCCCTGGCAATGGTGGGTGCATCCCTGGCAATGGTGGCCGCTGCATTCCTAGCAATGGTGAGCGCTGCATTCCTAGCAATTGTAGGTCTGCAGATAGACACTGATCCTTGTTTTGCTTCACAGTTCTTTATTTAAAATGTTACGTTTTTTTTTCCTGAAGTTTTCTTAAAGTGAAGGTGCGTGTTATACGTCAATAAATATGGTGTATCCAAATAAGACACTTGAGCTCATCTATTCACCACACACAGCCACAAATCAAGAGTAGTGATGGCCGAACGGTTCGCCCGGCGGTCGTTTCGCGGCGAATTTCCGACTTTCGCCGTCCGCGGGTTCGAACGCCTTTTTCCGTCGTTCGCCCCGGCGGACTTACGTGTTTAATGTATACAAGAACTTTAACCTTTCGTGACACGTTTATCATGTGTTACAGGACAACCAATTGAGACATGACAGCTCATGGACACTTGGACATTCCCCCTAACCTATAAATACACCCGATCCGGTGGCCATTTTACATTCTTTCTTCTGTCACTGTAGGGAAAGGATCCTGTGTGGAGTAGGGACAGAGAAAACGCTAGCTATTTGGTACACAAAAGTTCTTTTCAGGACTGGTATAGGTGTTAGGTCAGCAGCCTGAGTTTCTTTTGTCAGTTTAGATAAAGGGACAGAGCGCTGTATGCTGCTATTTTAGGGACAGCTCAGCCAGATTAGTCTTTCTTCATCATCATCATCATCATCATCATTAGCTGTTACTATCAGGTCCACAAAAGAGCTGTTCCAGCTAATCGTTCCAGCCTACTCTTTTTTGCCAATTTGTATAGGGACAGGCAGGAAGCAGTGTGTCAGGCAGTGAGGATAATTTTAAAGACTTGCTGTTACTATTAGTTCCACAAAGGTTCTTTTCAGGACTGGTATCAGTGGTACGGTAATAGGCTTGTACACGTATAATATTCTTTCTTCCAAATATAGAAAGAATATTATACTTGACTGCTGCCCTTCTGCTGCAGTCTGCTAATCATTCACAACTCACTTGTTCCACAAAGCTCTTTATCAGGACTGGTAACTTGGTCTGTCTAGGGTGCTACGGTACATAGGCTTGGGTGCGGTACAGTCTGCTGTTCTGTAAGGACCGCTATCGGTCCACAATACATAGGGTTGCCGTGCACTACTGCTGACCGCTGCCCTATACTGCAGCAGTCCTTCAGCGGTATAGGGACTGACGCACAGTCTGCTAAACACTAATACACAACCTGCTTGGTCCACAAAAGTTCTTATAAGGACTGGTAACTTGGTATAGGGTGCTACGGTACATAGGCCTGAGTGCAGTACAGTCTGCTGTTCTGTAAGGACCGCTATCGGTCCACAATACATAGGGTTGCCGTGCACTACTGCTGACCGCTGCCCTATACTGCAGCAGTCCTTCATTGGTATAGGGACTGACGTACAGTCTGCTAATCACTAACACACAACCTGCTTGGTCCACAAAAGTTCTTATAAGGACTGGTAACTTGGTATAGGGTGCTACGGTACATAGGCCTGAGTGCAGTACAGTCTGCTGTTCTGTAAGGACCGCTATCGGTCCACAATACATAGGGTTGCCGTGCACTACTGCTGACCGCTGCCCTATACTGCAGCAGTCCTTCATTGGTATAGGGACTGACGTACAGTCTGCTAATCACTAACACACAACCTGCTTGGTCCACAAAAGTTCTTATAAGGACTGGTAACTTGGTATAGGGTGCTACGGTACATAGGCCTGAGTGCGTTACAGTCTGCTGTTCTGTAAGGACCGCTATCGGTCCACAATACATAGGGTTGCCGTGCACTACTGCTGACCGCTGCCCTATACTGCAGCAGTCCTTCAGCGGTATAGGGACTGACGCACAGTCTGCTAAACACTAACACACAACCTGCTTGGTCCACAAAAGTTTTTATAAGGACTGGTAACTTGGTATAGGGTGCTACGGTACATAGGCCTGAGTGCAGTACAGTCTGCTGTTCTGTAAGGACCGCTATCGGTCCACAATACATAGGGTTGCCGTGCACTACTGCTGACCGCTGCCCTATACTGCAGCAGTCCTTCATTGGTATAGGGACTGACGTACAGTCTGCTAATCACTAACACACAACCTGCTTGGTCCACAAAAGTTCTTATAAGGACTGGTAACTTGGTATAGGGTGCTACGGTACATAGGCCTGAGTGCGTTACAGTCTGCTGTTCTGTAAGGACCGCTATCGGTCCACAATACATAGGGTTGCCGTGCACTACTGCTGACCGCTGCCCTATACTGCAGCAGTCCTTCATTGGTATAGGGACTGACGTACAGTCTGCTAATCACTAACACACAACCTGCTTGTTCCACAAAAGTTCTTATAAGGACTGGTAACTTGGTATAGGGTGCTACGGTACATAGGCTTGAGTGCGGTACAGTCTGCTGTTCTGTAAGGACCGCTATCGGTCCACAATAGATAGGGTTGACGTGCACCACTGCTGACCGCTGCCCTATACTGCAGCAGTCCTTCAGCGGTATAGGGACTGACGTACAGTCTGCTAAACACTAATACACAACCTGCTTGGTCCACAAAAGTTCTTATAAGGACTGGTAACTTGGTATAGGGTGCTACGGTACATAGGCTTGAGTGCGGTACAGTCTGCTGTTCTGTAAGGACCGCTATCGGTCCACAATAGATAGGGTTGACGTGCACCACTGCTGACCGCTGCCCTATACTGCAGCAGTCCTTCAGCGGTATAGGGACTGACGTACAGTCTGCTAAACACTAATACACAACCTGCTTGGTCCACAAAAGTTCTTATAAGGACTGGTAACTTGGTATAGGGTGCTACGGTACATAGGCTTGAGTGCGGTACAGTCTGCTGTTCTGTAAGGACCGCTATCGGTCCACAATAGATAGGGTTGACGTGCACCACTGCTGACCGCTGCCCTATACTGCAGCAGTCCTTCAGCGGTATAGGGACTGACGTACAGTCTGCTAAACACTAATACACAACCTGCTTGGTCCACAAAAGTTCTTATAAGGACTGGTAACTTGGTATAGGGTGCTACGGTACATAGGCTTGAGTGCGGTACAGTCTGCTGTTCTGTAAGGACCGCTATCGGTCCACAATAGATAGGGTTGACGTGCACCACTGCTGACCGCTCACCTATACTGCAGCAGTCCTTCAGCGGTATAGGGACTGACGTACAGTCTGCTAATCACTAACACACAACCTGCTTGTTCCACAAAAGTTCTTATAAGGACTGGTAACTTGGTATAGGGTGCTACGGTACATAGGCTTGAGTGCGGTACAGTCTGCTGTTCTGTAAGGACCGCTATCGGTCCACAATAGATAGGGTTGACGTGCACCACTGCTGACCGCTGCCCTATACTGCAGCAGTCCTTCAGCGGTATAGGGACTGACGTACAGTCTGCTAAACACTAATACACAACCTGCTTGGTCCACAAAAGTTCTTATAAGGACTGGTAACTTGGTATAGGGTGCTACGGTACATAGGCTTGAGTGCGGTACAGTCTGCTGTTCTGTAAGGACCGCTATCGGTCCACAATAGATAGGGTTGACGTGCACCACTGCTGACCGCTGCCCTATACTGCAGCAGTCCTTCAGCGGTATAGGGACTGACGTACAGTCTGCTAAACACTAATACACAACCTGCTTGGTCCACAAAAGTTCTTATAAGGACTGGTAACTTGGTATAGGGTGCTACGGTACATAGGCTTGAGTGCGGTACAGTCTGCTGTTCTGTAAGGACCGCTATCGGTCCACAATAGATAGGGTTGACGTGCACCACTGCTGACCGCTCACCTATACTGCAGCAGTCCTTCAGCGGTATAGGGACTAAGAGTTTTGTCACAGGGTCATTTAAAAAATGACATGCAGAGGAAGAGGCAGGCCCTTCCGCAGGGGTGGTAGGGGTAGGGCAGGAGCAACAGGCTTGAGCCAAAGTGGGAAGTTGCAGAAGGTGCGTTCAATTACTTTAAAGGATGCACCAGACTTGGTTGAGTGGCTCGCTCAGCCTTACTCTTCTGCACCCTCCTCATCCTCTCGATCTGCACCCTCTTCTTCACTCTCTGCTATGTGCACCCCCAAAGACACTACCACCAACAACACGACCACCACCACCACCACCACATACCTTCCGCTTGAGTCACTGGAATTATTTTCCGATCCATATCAAGAGGACATTTCTGATGCGCAGCCACTCTTGGTATTGGATCAGGAAGAGGAGGTAGCAACAAGCGCTACTCAGCAGTCTGACGCCAGTACCCAGATCAGCCCAAGGAGGAGGTTGGTCCCCGGTGTTGCTGCCTACTCTACTTATAGCGGTGGGGAAGGTGACGTTGATGATGACGTGTCTAGTGATGTCACGTGGGTGCCCACAAGAGAGGAAGAGGAGGGGAGTTCAGAGGGAGATATGGACCAGCAGATAGGGAGGAGAAGCAGCAATGACTTACATTGCACAGCAGGGACAAAGCAGACTGCAAATGTATCAGGAGCGAGTCATCGACCATGTACGGTCACATCTGGCGCTCCCAGGACACCGGCACATGGCTCCGCAGTGTGGGCTTTTTTTAACGTGTCCGCTGCTGACAATAGCGTTGCCATCTGCAATCTTTGCAGTCAACGCGTTAGTCGCGGTAAGCCCAATACTCACCTAGGGACGACCGCCTTAAGAAGGCACATGAGCAGCCATCACCGAGCCCAGTGGGAGCAACGGAACACACAAAGCCACACTGCAGGCTCTCACCGTCCAGCCTCGTCTTCTACTTCTCCTTCTCCTCTCTCCTCACAATTGTCCTCCACTCCACCTTCCATCACGCCAAGCTCACATTTTTCTGCAAAAAGGCAGGCTTCCGTGGGCCTAATGTTTGAGCGTAAAAAAATGATGACGCCGGATAACCCTCTTGCCCAACGGTTGGCGGCTGGCTTGTCAGAACTCATAGCCCGCCAACTACTGCCATATAAACTGGTGGACTCGGAGGCCTTTCGCAAATTTGTGGCCATTGGAACACCACAATGGAAGGTCCCAGGAAGGAAGTATTTCTCAGAGAAGGGCATCCCAGAGCTATATGGCCATGTTCAGCGGCAAGTGAATGTATCTCTGGCACACAGTGTCGGTGCCAAGATACATCTGACCACAGACACGTGGTCTAGCAAACACGGGCAGGGAAGGTATATCAGTTTTACTGCCCACTGGGTGAACCTTCTGACGGCCGTCAAGCATGTAACCCGTGGCACCCGTGTAGATTTGGTTTTACCGCCACGGATTGCATGCAGGCCTGACTCTTCTTCTCCTCCTCCTACTCCATCCTCCTCCCTCTCCTCCTCAGCTGCCTCCTCCTTTTCCGCTGCTAGCGTCTCTTCCACTGCACCGCCCAAGCTCCCCAGAACCTATTCCACATGCCAGGTGAGACGTTGCCATGCCGTGCTGCGTCTGTTGTGCCTGGAAGCAAAGAGCCACACTGGCCCGGCACTCCTTTCAGCTTTGCGTTCACAGGCAGATGAGTGGCTAACACCGCTCAATTTGACAGTTGGTAAAGTGGTGTGTGACAACGGTGCCAATCTGCTTAGCGCATTGAAACAGGGCAAAATCACGCACGTGCCGTGCATGGCACACGTCTTAAACTTGGTCGTGCAGCGATTCCTTGTCAAATACCCTGGGGTCCAGGACATCTTGCGGCAGGCAAGGAAAATCTCGGCCCATTTCAGAAGATCTTACACGGCCATGGCTCGCCTTGCTGACATTCAGCGGCGACACCATCTGCCGGTCAGACGTCTTATTTGCGATTGCCCGACGCGATGGAACTCAACCTTCTATATGCTTGATAGGCTGCTCCAGCAGAAACGTGCAGTTAACGTCTACCTGTATGAACTCTGCGAAAGAAACGGTTCTGGGGAGCTGGGTTTTTTTTCACCGCGCCAGTGGCTGCTCATGCGCGACACATGCAGACTTCTGCGGCCATTTGAGGAGATCACCAAACTGGTCAGTCGCAGCCATGGCGCCATCAGTGACATGGTACCTTATGCCTTCTTTCTGGAGCGTGCATTGCGTCGTGTCATTGATCAGGCTGTGGAGGAGCAGGAGCGGGAAGATGAGGAAGTCGCAATGCTGGATGAATTCCCAGGGGGGGCTACTCTATCTGAGACAAGTCAACAACAGGAGTCTGATGAGGAGTCAGAGGAGGATGGTGCCGGGGCGGATGAGCAGGAGCAAGAAGAGCATGCTTTAAACCTTTCTGGGATCCCTGTTGTGCGAGGATGGGGAGAGGAGAATGAAGAGGACGACATTATCCTGGATGATGAGCAGGAGCCAGGCCACCACACCGCTTCCACTTTAGTGCAAATGGGGGCCTTCATGCTCCAGTGTTTTAATAGGGACCCCCGTATAAAAAGCATGAGGGTCAAGGACCAGTACTGGGTGGCAACGTACTTAGACCCCCGGTACAAACACAAAATGGCGGAAATGTTACCGCCGTCGCAGAGGGCTGTCAGAATGCAGCACTTCCAGGCCTTGCTTCGAGAAATGCTGCATTCTGCTTTTGCGTGCGCTGGCAGAGGAGCAATTCCCACTCCCAGAGAAGGATTTGCGGGTACCAATCCAACAGCGCCTGCAAGAAGAGGCCGGTTTGAAGATGTGTTGGTGACTTCGGATATGAGGTCATTCTTTCAGCCGACCCATCGACAGGTGTCATCCGGATCCAGCATCAGGGAACGCCTAGACCGTCAGGTGTCCGACTACATTGGGTTAACGGCCGATGTGGACGCTCTGAGGAGTGATGAACCCCTAGACTACTGGGTGGGCAGGCTTGACCTCTGGCCAGAGCTTGCCCAATTTGCAATCGAACTGTTGGCTTGCCCCTCATCCAGTGTCCTGTCCGAAAGGACGTTCAGCGCAGCAGGGGGGATTGTGACCGATAAGCGTACTCGCCTAGCTCACCACAGTGTTAACTACCTCACATTTCTAAAAATGAATGAGGCATGGATCTCGGAGGAATTCAACACATGTGATCAGTAGACCATGTATATGTCTATAAACAATTTTTGGAATCAAGCACACAGACCTTCTTAATTCATTTGGCTCACTTCCCTGACCCAAAAAAGCACACCGTACTATATGCCCCTACCCTCCTCTTTGAAGAGGTTGAGCGGTGTCATATTTCTACTGGGGCTGCTTATTATGAGGGGTTCCCACCATCCCTGTGCTGTGCTGACTTCCTCCTGGGTGTTCTTATTATGAGGGGCTCCCACCATCCCTGTGCTGTGCTGACTTCCTCCTGGGGGTTCTTATTATGAGGGGATCACACCATCCCTGTGCTGTGCTGACTTCCTCCTGGGGCTGCTTACGGTGCTGCTGTCAGCGCTGTATGTCACGGAGCTGCTGTCAGCGCTGTATGTCACGGAGCTGCTGTCAGCGCTGTATGTCACGGAGCTGCTGTCAGCGCTGTATGTCACGGAGCTGCTGTCAGCGCTGTATGTCACGGAGCTGCTGTCAGCGCTGTATGTCACGGAGCTGCTGTCAGCGCTGTATGTCACGGAGCTGCTGTCAGCGCTGTATGTCACGGAGCTGCTGTCAGCGCTGTATGTCACGGAGCTGCTGTCAGCGCTGTATGTCACGGTGCTGCTGTCAGCGCTGTATGTCACGGAGCTGCTGTCAGCGCTGTATGTCACGGAGCTGCTGTCAGTGCTGTATGTCACGGAGCTGCTGTCAGCGCTGTATGTCACGGAGCTGCTGTCAGCGCTGTATGTCACGGAGCTGCTGTCAGCGCTGTATGTCACGGTGCTGCTGTCAGCGCTGTATGTCACGGAGCTGCTGTCAGCGCTGTATGTCACGGAGCTGCTGTCAGCGCTGTATGTCACGGAGCTGCTGTCAGCGCTGTATGTCACGGAGCTGCTGTCAGCGCTGTATGTCACGGAGCTGCTGTCAGCGCTGTATGTCACGGTGCTGATGTCAGTGCTCTGTATTACGGTGCTGCTGTCAGTGCTCTGTATCTCCTGCACCCTCTTGTTTGCCTACCCTGGTCCCTGACCTTCCCTCTCCTCCATTGCCTTCATTAGCTCCATAGTCCTGAATTGTCAGAACAATTTCCCAAATAAAAAAAAAATGCTTGTAGTTATCGATCCCAAATTCACCTCATACATGTATTATGCTATTGTCCAGGTGGTGGGACTACGTGCTACCCCCTAATAATTACCCCGTGGCCGCAAATTCGACCTAAAGGTTTGCGAAATTCGCCTCCCATTGAAGTCAATGGAGCCCGCGGCGAACGGTCGTTTTCGCGAACGTTTGTGTCCGTTCGCGTTTCGCGTTCGCGAAACGTCCCGTCGGAAGTTCGTCCATCACTAATCAAGAGAATTCTTGTGGGGAAGTGTATTAGTGCTCGGATGGACACACTTAGACCGAATTTTAATGGTTCAAAGAATGTCAGGCAAAATGGTCGGCCCTCGCGCATGTTCAGTTCATCAAATCTGGCCCTCTTTGAAAAAAGTTTGGACATCCCTGTATTAGGGCATATAGATACATCCTGATTTACTGACAAGGGGCGGATGATATAGTGTATCTGAAAAAACAGAATGTAATTAAGTCAGATGTTTGATTAAGTACAAACGAAAAGGACCAAATATCAGTCCTGGGCACTTACATGAAGTGTACAAAGCCCCATACCAAGCAGGGCGCATGCGCATCATTCCCAAAGCACAGGTTGCCAATCTCCATAGTGTATCAAAGTGATGAACAGAGGTGATGACTGGTCAATGGAGTCTGTAATGGATAAATAAATCCAGTAAAGTTTGGTGAAAGCGTGAGAAGTGAAAAAATAATAATGAATCACACACCATACTGAATGAAAGTGGTAAGTGAAATGCATAAGAAACACCGTGACACAGTACCAAATCACCAAGACCAATAAGGACAGTAGAGAGGAGAGTGAAGGACTAAGAAACATGTACTGGAGTTGCATAATATTTACCTTAATGTGTACATAGAAGATCGTGCTTCGTTCTTTCTGGCCCTGGCCCCACATACACCATAATTAGTTTTATCATGTAAGTACCCAGGACTGATATCTGGTCCTTTTCGGTTGTACTTACATTCTATAAATGGAGTTTACTTCTGTTAACTAGAGTTGAGCGGACACCTGGATGTTTGAGTTCGATGGGTTCAGCCGAACTTTGCAAAAAAGTTTGAGTTCGGGACCCGAACTTGACCCCTAACCCGAACCCCATTGAAGTCAATGGGGACCCGAACTTTTGAGGACTAAAATGTCTCTAAAAAGGTAATGGAAAGGCCTAGAGGGCTGCAAATGACAGCAAAATGTTGTTAAGAGCATGGCAAGTGCTCTGCAAACAAATGTGGATAGGGAAATAACTTAAAATAACATAAAAATAAAAAATAATAATCTTGACCTAGGAGGACGAGGTCCATATGGAGTAGGAGGTTGAGGTGGCGGTGGATGTGGTGGTGTAGGTGAAAGCGGAGGCAGAGGAGGACGACGTAGCCAACACTAGTATTTGTTTTAAATTTTTTTTTTTTTTTAATTAGGGTACACCCCAAAAGAGTGAGAAAGATCAAAAATACAACAATGGCTGGGTAAGGCTGGTATACATGTCTATTCTGCACAAGGTACGGACAAGTCCTGTGGGATCCATGCCTTGTTCATTTTAATGAACGTGAGCTTGTCCACATTGGCTCTGGACAGGCGGCAGCGCTTGTCTGTGATAACGCCCCCTTGGCGACCTCTTCCTCCACCTTTGCCTTGTGCTTCCACTGTGCCCCCGCTGTCAGGTGGGAATGCCACCAGCAGCGCGTCTACCAGCATATGCTTGTACTCGTTGTCCTTTTAACAGGGATCCAGCAGCATGGCCACCCAGTAATCAGCACCAATTAGAATGTGGGCAACTAGGCGGTCGTTGCAGAGACACTGCAGCATGTAATCGCTCATGTGTGCCAGGCTGCCCAGAGGCAACGAAAAGCTGTCCTCTGTAGGAGGTGTATTGTCTGTGTCCTCTGCATCCCCCCCAGCTACGCACCAGTGATGGCCATGAGCTGGTCTGGGTGCCATGCTGCTGTGAACATGGTTCCTCCTCCTCTACCTCGTCATCCTCCAGAACTGTGCCCTTGCTGGACAATTGTGTACCTGGTGTTTGTTGGTGCAGGAACCCACCCTCAGAGCCACTTGTAAATGACTTCCTTGAAAGCCTTGGAAATAATCCCTCTTCCACTTCCTCCTCCTGTGCCACATCCTCTTCCATCATCACCCATCATCACCCAAAGCGTTTTTTCAAGGAGGCATAGAACTGCGATAGTAACGCTGAGAATGGCTTCACCGGCACTGGCCATGTTGGTGGAGTACCCAAAACAGCGCAACAAGGCACACAGGTCTTGCATGGCCCAGTTATTGGTGGTGAAGTGGTGCTGTTCCACGGAGCGTCTCACGCGTGCGTGCTGCAGCTGAAGCTCCACTATTGCCTGCTGCTGCTCGCACAGTCTGGCCAGCATGTGCAAGGTGGAGTTCCACCTTGTGGGCATGTCACATATGAGGCGGTGAGCGGGAAGGCCAAAGTTACGCTGCAGCTCTGACAGGCAAGCAGCAGCAGGGCGAGAACGCTGAAAGTGCGTACAGACGGCCCGCACTTTCTGCAGCAGCTCTGGCATATGGGGGGTAATTTTTAAGGAACCTCTGTACTACCAAATTCAGCACATGCGCCAGGCAAGGGATGTGCATCAAACCAGCTAGGCCTAGAGCTGCTATGAGATTTTGCCCATTATCACACACCACCAGGCAGGGCTTGAGGCTCACTGCCACCAACCACTCATCAGTCTGTTGTTCCATGTCCCTCCACAACTCCTGCGTGGTGTGTTTTTTTTTCCGAAAAACAGGAAAGTTTTAAAACTGCCTGCTGTCGTTTACCCCTGGCTGTGCTGAAGTTGGTGGTGAAGGTGTTACGCTGACCGGATGAGGAGGCGGTAGAGGATGAGGAAGTGGAGTAGGAGGAGTTAGCAACAGGAGGCAAACTGAAGCGCTCTGCAATCCTCGGTGGTGGAAGGACATTCGCCAAACGACTATCCACCTCAGGCCCAGCCGCCACTGCATTTACCCAGTGTGCCGTTAGGGAGATATAATGTCCCTGACCATGCTTACTGGTCCATGTATCCATAGTTAGGTGGACCTTGCCACAGATGGCGTTGCGCAGTGCACACCTGATTTTGTCCCCCACTTGGTTGTGCAGGGAAGGGATGGCTCACCTCTAAAAGTAGTGGTGGCCGGGCACGGCGTACTGTGGGACAGCCAATGCCATCAGGCTTTTAAAACTCTGAGTCGCCACCAGATGGAATGAGAGTATTTCAAAGGCTAGGGATTTTGAAATGCTGTCATTCAGGGCCAGGGATCACGGGCGGGTAGGGGGGTACTTCCTCTTCTGCTCCAGTGTTTGGGAGATAGAGAGCTGAACGCTTCCATGGGACATTGTGGAGATGGTTGGTGACCCAGGTGGTAGTGTTGCTTGCAGATCCTGTGTTTGCGGGGTGGCAGGTGCCACTGTCACTACAGAGGTGGATGAAGAGGCTGAGACTGCAGCAGAAGAGGAAGCAGGAGGCCAGAGACCTTTCTTGGTTTTTGAGGTGTCTACTCCACTGCAGCTCGTGCTTTGCACTTAGATGCCTGGTCATGCAGGTTGTGCTCAGGTTGAGAACGTTTATGCCTCGCTTCAGGCTCTGATTGCACAGCGTGCAAACCACTCGTGACTTGTCATCAGCACATTGTCTGAAGAACTGCCACGCTAGGGAACTCCTTGGACCTGGCTTTGGTGTGCTCGGTCCCTTGCTGCGTTGGGCAGTAGAAGGCGTACTGTCTAGGGGAGGGACGCTACGCTTTTGCACCCTTCTCCCTTCTGCTGTGCTGGTGGCTTTGTGAGACCACCGCCTCTTCCTCCGAACTACACAGGTCACCTGCATGACGTTTATTCCATGTGGGGTCTCATCGTCCTCTACATCATCTTCCACCCAGTTTTCACACCTGCCCTCCTTGTCGGTCTGTACAATTGCGAAAGCAGCAGCAGTTGGCACCTGTGTTTCGTCATCATCCGAGACGTGCTGCAATGGTCCTCCCATGTACTCATCTTCAAACATAAGTGGTTGGACATCGGTGCACTCAATCTCTTCCACTTCTGGGGCAGGGCTAGGTGGATGGCCCTGGGAAACCCTGCTAACAGAGTCATCAAAAAGCAGAAGAGACTGCTGCATGATTTGGGGCTCAGACTACTTGGCTGATTTGCAAGGGGGTGAGGTGAAAGACTAATGGACATCAGCTGCAGGTGCCAACTCTGATCTTTCAGCAGGAGACTGGGTGGGAGACAATGTGAAGAAACTGGAGGCACTGTCAGTAACCCAATCTACTATCGCCTGTACTTGTCCTGGCCTCAACATTCGTAGAGCCGCATTAGGCCCAACCAAATACCGTTGCAGGCTCTGTCGCCTACTCTCACCTGAGGAAGGTGTTCCACTTGTGCGTGTAGCTGGCACAGATCGACCACGTCCTCTCCCTGCAACAGGAGCTCCGCCAGCAGCACCATGACCGGGGCCACGTCCCTTATTTGACGTTCTCCTCGTATTTCTCAAATTTAGGATCTTGCTCTAAATGGATGTTTTTTGAATAGCAGAATAGAACAGTATCTAAAATGTGTATCTCACATGTACAGATATGCAGGAAACATGTGCAAAATATTTGTTTTTGCCCTAAATGGGTGGTTTTAGAATAACTGAATAGTGCAAAGTATCTAAAGGGTGTCTAACAGACGGATAAAAGTTATCTTTTTTCTGGCACTGGGCTCAGGGCAGGGTAAAAACAATGTGCACTGCACCCACACAACAAAATCAAGGTCGATCGCTGAGTAATTTGATTTCTGAATCAGGACGCCTATCTAATTCTCTCCCTCAAAGCAGCAACAGCAACTTTTCCCTACACACCTAAAGCAGAGTGACGTGCTGTGCTATGTGCCTCTAGCTTATATAGAAACATTATTATTAAAAATTATACTTTTTAATATATGCTTTCTATTTCATTGGTGATTCATCCTACTTGAAAGTCCCCCCTAGAGAGGAAAAAACCTGTTTCAATTCTCTAACTTATATAGAGGCTGGGTCACATGCTGCACTGGCCAATCACAGCCATGCCATTAGTAGCCCTGCAGCTTTTTAAAATGCGCCATTACATTGCCGTACACAGAACTCGAACCCGAACATACAGTCAATTGTTTGGATTCGGGTCTGGGTACCAAAACCCCAAAAGTCCCGTACGAACCCGAACTTTACAGTTAACCTACTGTTAACCATTCTTTCACATTTGCTTCTTGGGTAGATTTCCAGTGGCATGGTATAAGTGATTTAGCAGCATTTAGTAATTCCTTTAATATATTCCTTGAAAGATAATGGGTTAACATAAAATAAACAGCATGCTGGGTCTAGAATCAATTTGGATGCCGTAATGTTTGTTATCGATTTCTTAATCTGGACAGTGCCACCATATGGGTAAAAAGGTACCTTTGTCCCGATTACATCTCCAGCATAAATGTGATATGTGGAGGAACCTTTTTTTACTTTAATTGGTGTGACTTACCATTCTGTAAGGACTTGAAATGAGGTTTCCTGCATGTGGATGCATAGGGAGCATTTTTGTGTGAAATCACACGCTTTTTTCCAATGTTTGTCAGAAATGTTTATTTGTGCGTCAGTTTCCCACGTGTTCTTGTAGTTCAATTTGGTTTCAGCTATGTTTAAATGTGAATAGGACAAAGAAGTCACCTTTTGAATGGGTTGACCTAATATGCATGTCTTTTCGAAGTGTGTGAGAGGTCTGGAAAAAGCATGTTTTTGCCTGGGATTTTTCAAGAAGTCACATAGTCATGTAAAGCCAAAAGTTGATGTTGTCAACTCCACGTTCAAGTTGGAGAGTTTCTCGGGTTGGAGTTTTTATGATAAAGTAAGCAGTAACTAAGAAGTGGCTGTGGATTTGCCTTTTTTGTACTTTGCTGAAGCCTTTGAAGTGGTTCTTTACAGACAGTTATTGTGTAAGATCACATTTAGAGAGTTGGTTTTTACTCTGAACGGACTAGGGTTGTTAATAACGGTAAGCCTCAAGGTTCAGTTTGGGACTAGAGAGTTTGAAAGTAAAAGGGAACACAGTCATACTTACAAGCTGAACTGTATGCACTGCTTGATTGGGCAACTATAATGAGAATTATTGTTAATAATTGTAATGTTAAACATGTGTAGAGCTAAAACATGCTTTCATTATACAATCTAGGGGCAATAAAATTGGCATAATTAATGATGGCGAAGGGACTAGGAATCCTGTTAGATAATAAATATATTAACAGCACACAATATGTATCTGCAGCTCTGAACCAAGCAATATACTTTTTTGCATAGACTAAAGAGAGTAATGCTGTGTACACACGATCGGACTATAGCCCGCTGGACAATCCGCTCGTGTGTGGGCTCCGGCTGACTTTTTCTTCCCAAAAGTCTGGCGGACTTAGAAAGAAGTCTTGATCCAAAATTGTCCGCCGGACTCGGCAGTCCGGCAGACAATCTGCCCGTCTGTGTGCTAGTCTGCCGGACTTTTGAAATGAACGGACTTGCCCACACACGGAGTAAAGTCCGTTCATTTTGAATGTGGCTCCAGGTAAATGGAACTAGCGAAGGATGTCAATGTCGCCTCGTCCATCGGCAAGATTGACACCACGCTAGCACCGTCACCTGGTATGGATTTAAAGGTGAACCCCTATGCCGAAAAAACGGTGTGGGGGTCCCCCCAAAGTCCATACCAGATCCTTATCCGAGCACGCAGCCTGGCCGGTCAGGAAAGGGGGTGGGGACGAGCGAGCACCCCCCCCTCCTGAGCCATACCAGGCCGCGTGCCCTCAACATTGTGGGTGCTTTGGGGAAGGGGGGCCCTGTGCCCCCCCACCCCAAAGCACCTTGTCCCCATGTTGATGAGAACAAGGGCCTCTTCCCCACAACCCTGGCCGATGGTTGTCGGGGTCTGCGGCGAGGGACTTATTGGAATCCGGGAGCCCCTTTAATAAGGGGGCCTCCAGATTCCGGCCCCCCACCCTATGTGAATGAGTATGGGGTACTATGTACCCCTACCCATTCACCTGGGGGAAAAAAAGTGTTAATAAAAAAGCACAACACAGGTTTTTAAAGTACTTTATTAGACAGCTCCGGGGGTCTTCTCGCCGGGCTTTCTTCTTCGTTGTCGCAGCCGTCCGGGGGTCTTCTTCCGATTTTGGGGGTCTTCTCCCGCTCTTCGGTTCTTCTTGCCGGCCTCCGCTATCTTCTTACAGCTCTTTTACTAGCGCTGGCCCGGTCTTGTCACTGTCGCCTTCTTCTTCTTCTTCTTTCTTCTTCTCTTCTTCTTCTTCTTCTTCCTTCCGATGTTGACACAACGCTTTCTCTGGCCATAATGGCAGGGACGTGTTGTGCGGCGACTTATATAGGCATAAGGGGAGGGGTCACCGGGTGATGTCACATGGTGACCCCACCCCTTATGATGTCACAGTCCCAGCAACTAGTCCAGTGGAAAAGTCTGGGCGTGTGTGGGCAAGTCCGCTTGTTCGGAAAGTCTGGCGGACCTCCGCTGCAAAGTCCGGCGGGTTGTCCGCCGGATAGTCTGATTATGTGTACATGGCATTAGACATAATCTTGGCCCTATACAAATCATTAACTGAAACAAAGAACCGCATCCCTGTCATTGCAGCTCTCTCTGGCCGCAATGACAGGGATGCGGTGTGTGGCAACTTATATAGGGACATCACCAGGTGATGTCCCCGCTCATTATGATGTCACAGTCCCAGCATCCCCTGGATGAGTGAATTTTTGAGTGAGTTCCCATAAAGTGGAGCATTTAGTTGCTTTGTATACGGATTATAGTGCCCATTGCCATAGTTGTTCAGTGTAAGTGTGGCCTAGATCTTTTTTGTAAATCTGCGTTTTTGTAAATCTGAGTTTTTGATGCAGTAAGTTGTAGAATAATGATATCGCTTTAGGCTTGAGGGATGATCCAGAGAGAAATTTCCATGCTTTTGAGGGTATTGTGTATAGAGGAAGGCGCAGTGATTCCAGACAGTGTTAGACCCTAATGTAAGTGAACAATTCCATGGGTGGAAGCGTAAATTTGCGTTGTAGGAGGGGAAAGGGTTTTGGGCGAGAACCTTGAAGTAGGTTTTGAACGGATTTGATCCCCTGGTGTAACCAATTGGACAGAGATAGATGTGAGAGGTGGTGTAGTGTTTCGATCGGGATAGGGATCGAGGGGGTGGTGGGTGAGCTATGGTTGGATTGGGCTAATGTTTTCCATGCATACGCTGATGATTTTATGGGGGAGGTAATGTCGCCAGTATTTATAGGCTTAGGGGGCGCTCATCAGCCACCACATCAGGCTTGGGCATAGTAACGATTAGCTTTCAATTTTGCCCCACAGTTTATGTGGCTCAGAGAGGATTGGAACCAGTCGGTCAATTGGTCCATTACGTACACCAAGTGGTAGTCCTCAAATTCAATGGTTCTTGCTCCGCCTGCTAGTTTTTGTTTCCTAAGCGAGATTTGGCTCCTTTCCAAATACATCTGTTAAGTAAGGTTTGTAGGGATTTGAAGAAATGGCTAGGTATGGGGATGGGTAGTGTTCTGAAGAAGTAGAGCAGGGATATGCAATTAGCGGACCTCCAGATGTTGCAGAACTACAAGTCCCATGAGGCACAGCTAGACACTGACAGCCACAAGCTTGACACCCAGAGGCAGATGCATGATGGGACTTGTAGTTTCGCAACAGCTGGAGGTCCGCTAATTGCATATCTCTGAAGTAGAGGATTTGCAGGAGGTAAAGTATTTTAAATGCTGCGAGTCTACCAGACCAGGATAGTTCATGCTGTGTTATATTCTGGATGTCAGTATGCAGTTTGGCAAGACGGGGTTTAAAGTTGGCTATAAAAAGTTGTTTGACCGATTTTGTAAATTGAACCCCAAGATAGGATACACTGTGGTCAGATAATGCAAATGGGTACTGGATCTGTATTAGGTTTAGTAGTGGCGTCAAGTTTAAGGTCTAGTATGTGTGATTTGGACATATTCAGTCGATAGTATGATACTTTACTAAACCAGTCCAGTGTTTTTTGGACTTCTGCTAGAGAGGAGGTTGGGTTTGTGAGGATCAGGATCACATCATCCACAAAGAGGCTGATTTTGTGTGGGGTTCTGCCTATTGTTAGGCCCGAGATTAGAGGGATTGAGCATATATGTTCAGCCAAGCGTTCCATCAGTAGGTTGAAAATGATTGGTGAGAGAGGGCACCCTTGGCGGGTGCCATTCGCAATGTTGAATGATTGGTGTAACAGGTCCGTGGAGTAAACTTGTGCTAATGGTGTAGAGTAAAGTGCCATAATGGCCCTGTAGATGTGGTCCCTGAAACCAAATTTTTTGAGGACCTTTTGTAGATAGTTTCAATGCACCCTGTCGAGCCCCTTCTCTGCGTCTAAAGAGAGCAGCAGAGAAGGTGTTCTGTGTGGTGGATTAAATTAATCATACATCTGGTAGCGTCAGGCGCTTGTCTCCCTTTGGTAAACCCTGATTGGTCCATGTGGATGAGGTCTGGCATAATGTCTAGTAGACGTCTGGCAATAGTCTTGGCATAGATCTTTACATCTAAGTTCAGCAGGGATATGGGGTGAAAATTTTGGGGAGAGGTTGAGGCATTGTCTTGTTTTGTGAGAGTTATGATTATTGCATTTAAGGATTCCTTAGCAAAGCTAAACGAGAAGGCAGCAGTGTTGAAAAGGTGTGCTAAGTGTGGGGACAATTGAGTGGCAACATTTTTATAGGAATCCCCCGTTAGTCCATCGGGACCTGATGCTTTCCCCGAGGGTAGGGAGTTTATTGTGGCGAGGATTTCTAGGTCTGTGAAGGGCTCATTTAGTTGTTGTAGTTGTGTTCCTGTCAGAGTAGGGAGTGTAATGTGTTATAAAAAAGCGTGGATTTCCTCATCTGTGGGGTGGAATGTGGAAGGGTCTTTGTGGATGTTATATAAGTCACTGTAGTGGTCACTAAATGCGTTTGCTATGTTTTGCGGATTGGTCAGGCGTGCCTTGGTGTGTGGATGGAGTAAGTGGTTTATTTCGGCTTTGGTCCTTTGTCCTTTAAGGCGTTGTGCTAATTTTTTCCCCGCTTTGTAATGCCGCGTACACACGGGCGGACTGTATGGCGTACTTAGTCCGTCGAAACACATTTCAGCGGACAGTCCGCTCGTGTGTGGGCTTCAGCGGACTTTTTCAGCGTGCAGTCTGGCGTACTAAGTATTTCGGATTTTTCGAAATTCTGTCCGTCGTACTTTGGTTTCAGCGGACAATCCGCTCGTCAGTAGGCTAGTTCGACGGACTAAGAATGGCGCATGCCCAGAAAGGATTTACACGGCGGAAGGGTGCTTTGCTGTGTATTGGACTTCCTATTTCTAGTCCCGTCGTACGTGCTGTACACGTCATCGCGCAAGCTTTCGACGGACTGTTTGGGTATCCGTGTGTGGTCAAGTCCGTTCAGTCGAAAGTATGACGGACTGTCCGTCGGATTGTATGACGGACTAAGTACGCCATACAGTCCGCTCGTGTGTACGCGGCATTAGATGTGGAGTAGGAGGTGGCCTTCATCTTGCGTTGTACATGTTCAAAGGAATGAAGGAGAAGTGATCTTAATTTCTGTCTCAATGTCAATAGTTGTGACGTCTGTGTAGGGGTCGGGCCATTTTTATGTTGGGTTTCAATGCTAGCTATTTGTGAGGTAAGATCGTCAATACGCTGCGTCCTCTTTTTTTTTTTTTGCATATAGAACTTAGTCTCATTATGATACCTCTAATAATGGATTTGTGCGCGTTCCACACCATGTTGGGGTCAACCACTGATCCCATATTAAGGTCAAAGTATTCATTTAGATGGTCTCTAATTTATTGAAAGTATTTTGGGCATTGTAGTACATAATTGTTGGCCCTCCAGAGGAACGTGTCCTTTGGTGCCCAGTGTCGTTAATAGAAATTGTGAGGGGACGTGGTCAGACCACGTCATGGTGTAGATTACAGAATTTTTTGCAACAACCATTTGTCAGTGAGGAACATGTCTATTCTCGAATATGACTTATGATGTGGTGAGAAATAAGTGAATTCCTTTTCAGAACTATGGTGACATCTCCACACATCATAGAGGTCCTGCGCTGTGATGAGATGTTTCAAGGGGGATTCTTTTCGTTTTGCTGCCAATGTGGTATCCATGTGTATGTTCGCAACTCAGTTAAAGTCCCCGCAGATCAGTAGATGGCCTTTGAGAAGTTCTTGAGTTGTGTGTAGCACTTTCTTGAGGAAGCTCATCTGTTGCGTGTTGGGGGCGTACACATTTAGTATTGTGTAGGTAAGTTTGTTAATGGTGCATATCAGAATAATGTAGCGACCATTTGGGTCAATTATGACCTAAAGTGGGTGGAAGTCCACTTCTTTCTTTATGGCAATTAGAAGACCCCTCTTTTTGGCGCAGAAGGTGGCATGATAAATGTGGGGGTACTTGGTGTTGGAACAGGGGGCTGTTGAGGAGGGTAGCAAGTGTGTCTCTTGGACACATAGAATGTCGCTTTTTTTTTTTGCGAGTGGCATTTAGCTGTTTGATTTAAGCCCTTAGCGTTTAGAGATAGGACTGTGGTGGGCATGACTGGTTTTCAGATGTGTAGTAGGATGTGGAGTAAAAGGTAAACACTTATGGTTACATGCTGAGAGTCCCGAAGTGGGCTGGGTGGATGGCGTCAGAAGCTTGGGTCCGGTGGAGTCGAAGGTTGTGGTACTATGCTGTATTGCTGGAGCAGCTGTGTAAACAATAAGTCAGGTTAGATTGATACAGGAAAAACGTATACAAACTGTTCTGTTTGTTGCTGGATCTATGCATAAAAGGATTGGAACCTAAGTAACAGGAAATAGTTCCTGGCGGCGTATGAAAACAAGAAGCTGAGATCAGCTATGCTGCTGTGGGGGGAAACAGTGAGGGAGAAAGGTTGGTTGTGGTGTTGGGCCCGGCCAGGCAGTTGTAGACTGCACTCAGGAACTCTTCAGTCCTTTGGAGCGACAAGATTGCGAGGTTCTGCGTTGCTGTAATGGTGGATCTGCCCCTTTAGGGGGTTCTAGGATGATCCCCCATTCATGTAGTAGGTGCATTCCTTTTTGTAATACGTTCACAGTATGTGTGGTGCCATTCCTGGTGATGAGGAGGGTTGCTGGATATCTGCATTTATACTGAATCTTGTTGTTGTGTACTCCTTTCATGATGGGGTTCAGGTTTCTCCTGAGTTGCAGAGTATATTTTGAAAGATCTGGAAAAATCTGGACTCCCTCATATGGTCGGGTAGGGGTGCTTTAGACCTAGCTTCTGACATCATTCTCTCTTTGAAAGAAATGAACTCGCATGAGGACACCTCTTGGGACAGCCGCCACTAGATGGGATGGCTTTGCGATTCTGTATATCCTGTCAATGATAATGTCTCTAAGAGATGCGTCAGGCAGGATAGCGTGCATAAGGTCCCTTGTATATTTAGGCAGGTCTGTTGGGGGGACTGATTCAGGGACCCCCTGCAATTTGACGTTGTTGTGTTTCGAGCAGTCTTCCAATTCAGCTAGCTTGGCCCGTACCCAATCCTGCTCTTCCCCTACCTCCTCATATGTATCAATCAGGACATTCACAGTAGATGTACATTCAGTCTTGCCCGCTTCAATGTTAGTGACCCTATTTTCCATGTGAAGCATGTCAGTGGAGATTTTATGGAAGAGGGAGAACAGATCTGTCATCAGTGATGTCTGCAGGGACATGAGAATGTCTTTGAGGGTAGTGTCTATGACTGGCTGCCCTGTGGTGGGAAAGGATGCCATGGAGCTGTGCAGGGCCTGGTTGGAGCTCAGTGGATTGAAGGCCTAGGCCTTGAGTAGCGGTAATGGCGGCCACAGGTACGGTGCATCCATCCGCATCCGGGCATTAGTGGGGCTGCCCATGAGGGGATCTGTCCCTGGGTCAAGTGTGGGGAAAGGAGGATGAGCTGAGAGGCCCATTTCTTCCTGGGTGTCATCGGGAAGGCCCGTGTAGGCCTTGTGCGGTGTGGCTAGGCCACCGCTTGGGGAGCACTGACCTTGTCCTCAGAAGAAAACATCAAGGATGTCAGTTTCCTAGGTTTGAACTCTCCCATCCTCTTACGGGACATTGCTGCTGACTCCAGGGAATGTTGTGGAGTGTGGATGGCGGAGCTGTGTTGCGACGGACGGGCCTGTGTCGTTCCTGTGTTCTCCCTCACAGCGGAGCTATAGATCTATGCATCCATCTTCTGCGCCGGCTAACCACGCCCCCTCTATATGTGTTTTTTGAAAACAATAAAAAAATTATTTTTCGGAAAAAAAACATCAATCAAATGTAAGAAAAAAAAAAAAAACAAGGACTCATTCACACAGGTACTCAGGCTGTGTGAATGAGCAGTTTGGTCATGCTGCTGGAGCCACCAGTTAGTCTATGGGGATGCAGCAGCTGCTCGCAAACAGCCGCAGATCCTAATTTGACAAGTTAGCAGGTGTGACTGAGAGACCCTGAATGCACCCTGTCTGTGTTTAGGGGCCATACATCTGCATGCACACACCTCTCTAATTAAGACCTGTAGCTTTGTTCGTACAGCTGCTGCGTCCCCATAGCGTAACATAGGCTGCCTACACACAGCTCCAGTCACATTAGGGGGAAAAAAAAATCTTCTTTGCACTGTACAGGACACAACACAAACGTGAATGAGCCCCAATACAGGTTTATCTTTTAGATTTAGCAGGAATGCGGGGGGAGGGGCCAGGTCAGCTTTTGCATCGGGGCCCACAATTGTCAAGCTATGCCTCTACCAGAGAGTGTGTGAAGCCGCGTACACACGGGTGGACTGTATGGCCTACTTAGTCCGTCGAAACACATTTCAGCGGACAGTCCGCTCGTGTGTGGGCTTCAGCGGACTTTTTCAGCATGCAGTCTGGCGTACTAAGTATTTCGGATTTTTCAAAATACTGTCCGTCATACTTTGGTTTCAGCGGACAATCCGCTCGTCAGTAGGCTAGTTCGACGGACTAAGAATGGCACATGCTCAGAAAGGATTTACACGGCGAAAGGTTGCATTGCTGTGTATTGGACTTCCTATTTCTAGTCCCGTCGTACGTGCTGTACACGTCATCGCGCAAGCTTTCGACGGACTGTTTGTGCATCCGTGTGTGGTCAAGTCCGTTCATTCGAAAGTAGGACGGACTGTCCGTCGGATTGTATGACGGACTAAGTAGGCCATCCGCCCGTGTGTAAGCGGCTTGACTCTTGCAAGAAAAGCCAAACAATGCTTGTTGCAGTAAATCCCCACTGGACTCGGCTGTTACTATAGCTTTTTGCTCCTGCATCTCAGTCGAAGTTAGGGCATAATACATGTAAAAGACCCAAAACACTGCTCCGAATAGTGTAACTGCAACAGGTATATTTATTAACCTCTTTGCACCTAAGGCTAAAACAAATTTGACTACCTAAGCACAATTTTGCAACTTTGACGTGTGTTAGTAAAACCGTACATATCTTCACAAATACTTTGTGCATCAAGGTGGATTGTTTTTTTCAGGACAAGTTTGGTTTTTATTTGGTGGTAAATGGTGGTAAATGGTGGTAAATGGTAATTGATAGCTCCTGATTTTTTTTATTATCAAAGGTAAACTGGCCCAAAATCTAAAAAAATATATATATTTTTAAATTTAGGTATATTTCTTGTTACTACTATAACACCAGACACCAAAGAACAACCCAAAATAAATTGTCCTGCTCCCAAAAATTGCAGCGATACCACATATGTGTGGTACCTGTAGTACAGCCCAGAAACAGTAGTGCGCATTTTGCTATATTTATCCTACCTAAAACACACTGACACTAAGGCTCGGTTCACACAGGGGCGACTTGTCCAGGCGACTTCGCCGCCTGACAAGTCGCCCCCGTTCTGTACTACGGAACCGTTCTAATAGGAGCGACTCGAGTCGCTCCGACTTAGAAAAAAGGTTCCTGTACTACTTTTGCGGCGACTTCGGGCGACTTGCATTGACTTCTATACAGAAGTAGTTTTGCAAGTCGCCGCTGAGGTCGCGGCAGGTCGCGGCGCTGCAAGTCGTGCCGCGTCCTGTGTGAACCGAGCCTTATACTAATTTACAAAATATTATTTTGTTTTTTTTTAAATAAATCCTGCCAAAAATATACTGACCAGGACCTTTGACCCTGATCTTCAACCCTTACCTGACCCAAACACTAACCCTGGCACTGACCTAGATTAATCCTTGATTTATGTATTTTTTTCTTTATTTTTTATTGTTATTTCTCTGCATGGAGAGGGAGATACAATTTATCTTTCCTATCCATTCGCAGAGAGAGAAACATGGGGCAGGCTTCACAGTGACTGATCACTGATCACTGATCAATCAGAGGCTATCCCAACGATCAGGTGACCAGGGAACTGTCTGCACGCTCCCAGCACAGACAGATAGGGATATATGTGGTCCCACGGAAAAAAGCCTAGTCCAGTGAGGCCACATATAAGCGTACTGTCGACAGGAAGGGGTTAAAATCGGTTAAATAGACTTACATGCATCCTGTTCCAAATTATTATGCCAATGATATTTTTCTCATTTACCTAAATAATTGATGTAAACAACAGTCAGCATAATTCTCAGGGCTCAAGTCCTGCGGGAACGCATGGGAACGGAGTTCCTGAACTTTTTCCACAACAGGAACTCAGTTCCCATTAGCAGCCGCGTCCTGCAAGACTTTGAAGTATGCGAGTTCTGTGCCAGGTGCTACACCAGCAGCCGTCAGCACAGCTCGCAATAGTAAGTGCCGCACACCAGGGGTGGACTGGCAGGCATTGGCAGTAGGGGGCCCCATGACAGCTTCCTCTTCGATCTACCTGTCAATCACAGCTAGCAGATGGGTAGATCAGGTCCCTGCTACTAAGAGATTGTATTTAGTCAGACCTCTCGTGATACTCTCCTCCCTGCCGACCCCTCCTGATTTTCTGTCTCCTCATCCTCCCCCCCAGTCTACTGCATACTAGCTCTGTGTGTCCTGCTGAATCCGCCCTCCTCTATCTTCAGTGCCATATGATGAGAGAACCCAGAGGAGGAGCACAGCAATTCTGCTCACAAGAAATGCAGGGAGAGAGGTGAGCTGAGGGAGGAACATCACTTTGGGGTGGTAAGATGAGCACAATACTTTGCAAAGTTTAATGCCAGTTTATGTGGAAATATGTGAAGGGTTGGAATAGCAGCGAGTGTGTGTTGGAGCCCTGCAAAGTTTGCAGCCCCCCAAGCTAACATACATCTCCTAAGCAGGAACACATCACTATCTCCCTAAGCAATCTGTCCAGATAATGTGCAGTTCATTTAATTATGACCTTTCCATTTAACCCTGTGTTATCCAAACTCTGTTCAATGAAAAGTGTAAACTCACCACATAAACACTCTATATACAAAATAACATTCCCCAATAAAGATCAGAACATGATGTTCACATTTGCACAGAAGCACAATTGAATGAATGCTGATTATCCAGAGAATTACCGTATTTATGTTTATTGAGGATCAATTTATTTATTTTTTATGTACCAACAGTTAAGCTTCATACACACAATACGAAAATTGGATGAAAAATACCACTTTTGAAGTGTTTGTGCATATGGGCGTATAATTTTTTTTTGGGTGGGCGAATGGATCTGGGGTGGAGTTCCCACACTTTTTTCCCCAGGACTTGACCCCTGATAATTCTCAACTATTAAGAGTAGAATTCAAATTTTATTGAACAAACCTCCTAATGATAACAGTTTTTTTTCTAAATAAAAAACTTACAATGCACTGTTCCAAATTATTATGCACAGTAAGTTTCAAAACACTTTATGTAAAGAACTGAAAATTGTCATTTGCTGTGTTTATTTACTGAAATCAAAAGCTATTTCAATCAAACTTTGAACAACATTTTAACTTTTTAAACATTTTAACAGGCCACGTTACATTTTAACATAGGACCCCTTATTTGATAGCAGCTTCACAAGTATTGCATCCATTGAACTTATGAGTTTTTGGACAGTTTCTGCTTGAATTTATTTGCAAGATGTCAAAATAGCCTCCCAGAGCTGCGATTTGAATGTAAACTGCCTCTCACCCTCATAGATCTTTTGCTTGAGGAAGGTTCTCAATAGGATTGAGGTCAGGGGAGGATGGAGGCCACACCATGACTTTCTCTCCTTTTATCACCATAGCAGCCATTGATGCAGAGGTATTCTTTGCAGCATAAGATGGCGCATTGTCATGCATGAAGATGATTTTATTACAGAAAGCATAGTTCTTCCTTCTGTATCAGGGAAGGAAGTGGTTAGTCAGGAACTCCACATACCTTGCAGAGGTCAGCTTTACACCTTCAGGGACTCTAAAGGGGCCGACCAGTTCTCTACCCATGATTCCGGCCCAAAACATGACTCCACCACCACCTTGATGACGTTGCAGCCTTGTTGGAACAGGGTTGCCGTCCACCAATCATCCACTACTCCATCCATCTGGACCAACCAGGGTTGCACGGCACTCATCAGTGAACAGGACTGTTTGAAAATTAATCTTCATGTATTTTTCTGCCCAATGCAGCCGTTTCTGCTTGTTAACATTGCTTAGTGGTGGCCAAATGGAAGGTTTATGCACAGTTGCAAGACACTGAAGGACTCTACACCTTAATGTCCGTGGCACTCCAGAGGCACCAGCAGCTTCAAATATCTCTTTGCTGCTATGTAATGGTGTTTTAGCAGCTGCTCTCTTGATCAGATGCATGGATCTGGCAGAAATCTTCCTCAACATGCCTTTATCCCGTCAAACTCTGAATCAGCCACAAATCTCTTAATAGTGCGATGATCACGCTTAAGTTTTCATGAAATATCTAATGTTTTCATACCTCGTCCAAGGCATTGAACTGTTTCACTCTTTTTAGCAGCAGAGAGATCCTTTCCTTTTTCTTCCCCATACTGCTTGAAAATGGTGCTCTGCTTAATAAGGTGGAACACCCTCCTTTAGTAGTTTTTCCTTTAATTGGGCTCACTTGGCAATCTATTTATCACAGGTGTCCAAGATTGTTTTCAGTGATCAAAAGAGCCCTGAGACACAATGCCATCCATGAGTTAAACTGAAAAACAAAATATTTCATCTTTGTGACACTGAAATAGAATTTGAATAATAATTTGGAATGTATGGATCGGCGATGTGGAGGCAGGGTGTCAATCCAGGCTGATGCTTCCCGTGGGGACTTAAAAAAAAAAAACGATTCCCCATCATGAACCCGCAGGCAGGCAGGGAACATGACACTATACTTTATGTTGCGAGCCCTCAACACCGCCTTCACCTGGTTAAAGGATTTCCTAAGCTTCTGAGTTTCAATAGAGTAGGCCATGTCCTTCTAGGGCTGGGCGGCACGAAGCACCTCATCCCTGCCCCAGAAATTGAGGAGTCTTGGTATGAGGGTGCGGGGAGGAGATCCCAGGGGCCCAGGCCTAGGCGCAAACATTGTAGGGTTATTACCTTTGACCCCCTCCGCCAGCCCCACAATGTGGAGATTGTTTCTCCTGTTGCAGTTCTCTGTGTCATCCGCCTTATACTCCAGAGCTTTGAGCTTGGTCTGTAGGGTGCGGAAAGCCGAGGATTTCTCTGTGATGGTGTCCTCCGTGAGACCTACTCAGTGCTCCATCTCGGTGACACAGGACCAGAGTTTGCCAACGTCCTACCACATGACTCCCATTTCCAGCTGCACCGTGTCAATCTTTGTAGTTAGCGTAGATCAGCCACAAAGCTCAGGTGAGGAGAATCTTCCATCTCTGGTGGCTCCGTCTGCGACAGCATGTTAGATTTCTGTGCCGCACAAGGCTCCACATGTGTGGGAGGAGAGGAAGGTTTAATCTTCTCAGTCTGTGGAAACCAGACATAGCTCAGGAGGAACGGCGTCTCATCCGGCCAAAATCCCCCATCCGCAGGTGGTAATTCTGCCCAAGAAAAGTATATTAGTAGAACCTGCCATCGGAGCTCTGAAGTAAGCAGCCACTCAGATGGCCATCTTGGACACGCCCCCGTGGTGTAATGTTTAACTTAAATAACCCTGTCTGTACTGTGTTTGCATTACTTTTAGCTGAAAGTTAATTTTAAACACCATCTGTCCCAATAAAGGATTAAACATTTAGAAACCATCCTCCTGCATTGTATGTTAACCCCTTCACGCCTAAGGGTAAAACAAATCTTAATGTTTAAAGTGGAACTGCAGTCTGCTCACATAATTTGTAATAAAAACATCTTTGCCATTCTGAAGCTTCCCTCCAACCACTTTGCATATTATTTTATATATATACTGTGATTCTGTACTTGCCAAATATGCTGCAGAAATCTCCCTCCACTAAGTCTGGCTGCATCCATTTTAACTGTGGGCAGCTGAAGCTGCTGCCTGTTCACATCCTGGATTTACACAAATACACAGAGGCACACCTCCAGCTCTGCAGCCCTGCAGCTTTCATTGACTCAACCTCCCTCCCTTCCTGGGAAACTCTCACAGAAGTAAGAGAGAGAGAGCTGTGCATGATGTCATAAACCTAGGCTAATAACCAGACAAGAATCGGGAAGTGAGCTGTACAGTAATACCTCAGTTTGCGAGTAACGCGCTATGCAAGCGTTTTGCAAGAAGAGCTACATTTTTTTTCAAATTTTGACTTAATATGCGAGCGCTGTCTTGCAAGACAAGCAGGACTTTGGTACTCATCCATGTAGGAAAGCCGCTGGTGTATATATTACTGTATGTGGCCAGTGGTCCGGGGGCGCTGGGAGCTCCAGTGCTTCCTGGAGAACTCTGAGATTCTTGTTGACACTCCAAGCTGGATGGGGCGTGCATAACGTGCCAACAGTTCCCAAGTGTCTCCGAGTATTCCAGGAAGTGCTGGAAGCCACCAGCACCCCTGCACCTCTGGCCACATACATTACTGAGTTTCCATTATTTCTTATGGGGAAACTCGGTTTGATAGTGGAAAGTTGAAAAAATTACTGAAGGTCCACTATAAGCACAATTTTGCAACTTTGACATGTGTTAGTACAACCATACATCAAAATTATTTGTAGACCCAGGTGAATTATACCTTGTTTATTTAAGGATAAATTGGGCTTTCATTTGGTGGTAAATGGTTATGGATATCTCTTGATTTATTTTTATTATCAAAGGAAAACTGGCAAAACTTTTAGTAGTAAAATATATATATATATTTTTTTTTTTCAAAAATAATTTTTATTGAAAGGCTTAAATGATACAAAAATCATCAGACAATCAATCGTATGACAAATAAATTTATACAGTGGGTTTTAGTCTATAATATAACAATAATGGTTTGTATACCCATCCTCTGTGTAACAGAGGGATTTCAAGCCTCACGTTTTTTTTTTTAGGTTACATATAGATTCAGCCAAATAACATTGTTCCTACAACAACATAACCAATAAGACAGATAATTAGTTCAACTACTCAAACAATTTTCCTGGTATCGATCCAAGGTGACCATTGTGCATATAAACTTTCTAAACTAAGACTTTCTTTCCATTGTGGCTAGTATCTGCTCATATTTAAAGGTCTCGTCTACTCTTTTAATTAGTTCTCCCATATTGGGGGGACAAGAGGTTTTCCACTTCTTGGCTATCAAAAGTCTAGCCATTGACAGTATCTGGACGACTATCATTCTGAGGGGTGGCGGGTATTGGTCTATATGTAAACTTAATATTGCTAGTTCAAAACCCGGGGTGGTTGGAGGTGGAAGAGGTGTCCTCTCAAGTGGCACCACTTCTGGTGCAGTATTGAGAAGACAACGAGGGGTCTGCGGACCCCGATGTTGTGTGGGACGCCTTTAAAGCTTGTATGCGGGGGCACTATATTTCAGCCATTAAACAGGCCCGTAGGTCCCATAATCAGGTAGAGCAAGAATTACAGGACAGGGAGAGGGTGTGTGCCATGGACTACGCGACTAATCAGTCTGATGTCACTTATGGTAGCCTGTTGGAGGCAAGGCGTGTGTTAGCACTCCATTATTCTGACCTGACACACACGTCTAGGACGAAAATGGCGGAATCAATTTTTGAACAAGGGGACAAGAATGGTAAACTGTTAGCCATGCTGGTGGCGGAGCAAAGGGTCCCGACTAATATCCCTTGTATAAAAAATGCTCAGGGTGACCTACTGACGATCCCAACTGACATACTGGACGCATTTGTGGAATACTACAAGACATTATATGCACCCATACCGACCTATGACATAGCGGAGTTGGACGGGGTGTTGGCATCATTGCAGATCCCGAGGCTGACCGAGACGGATATGGATTATCTGGAGGCTGATATTACGACGGAAGAAATTGAAAGGGCTATTAGGTCCTTTCCTGCCCGTAAATCCCCTGGGTCGGACGGCTTCTGCATCGAGTGGTATAGACAACATATGGAAGCATTGGTTCCTAGACTTAAACAATTATATGACTACTGCTTGGAACACAGGTGTCTCCCAGCATCTCTGCTGGAGGCGCAGGTGATCCTGCTACCGAAGCCGGGCAAGGACCCTCTTGAGTGCTCTTCGTATAGACCAATTTCGTTGCTGAACCAATATTTAAAAATTCTCACGAAGGTGCTGGCTACAAGACTCTCTAAGGTTATCACGACTTTGGTGGATATTGATCAGACGGGGTTCATACCGCAGAAGTCTACTGACACTAATTTACGCAGATTGTTTACCCACCTACAACTTGCACCCACTGAAAAAGGATCTAGAGTAGTGGTTTCCCTGGATATGGCCAAGGCCTTTGATTCGGTGGACTGGCAATACCTGTTGAGGGTTCTGCGGAGCATGGGCTTTGGGGAGATCTATGTCACCTGGATTACTTTGTTGTATAGTTCGCCACAGGCGGGTATTAAAATAGCTAACTCAGTCTCGCCGCAGTTTAGCGTTAGTAGGGGCACGCGTCAGGGGTGTCCACTATCCCCATTTTTGCTTGCATTGGCTATAGAACCACTGGCTATAGCCTTGAGGCAATCGCCTGGGGTGGGTGCCCTGGAGGTGGGGGGTATTAGGGAGTGCATTGCGCTCTATGCGGATGACATGCTCCTCTTCTTGAAGGACGCAGGGCCCTCCTTGGAGGCAGTGTTCGGGGTGCTCGACAAATTTGCTGAGTTCTCTGGACTCCGGGTCAATTGGGAGAAGTCCAACTTGATGGATATAGATGGGGGGGCGCGAGAGCTGGCAACCACGAGAGTTCCCATTGCCTGGGTGCAAGAATTTAAGTACTTGGGAGTGAAAGTTTCACCGAGAGTGGGCGATTATATGTCTCTGAATCTCTCCCCCTTGTTGACCAGGGCTAAGGTTCAGTTGGAAGCTTGGAAGCATCTGCCACTGTCCCTCATTGGTAGGGTTAATTTGCTTAAAATGAAGGTTCTGCCAGTATTTCTCTATTTTCTGCGTAATTCTCCAATTTGGGTTCCCTGTTCGTTTTTTCGGCGGGTCAACAGTCTTTTTGGCTCCTTTTTATGGGCCACTACGCACCCCAGAATAAGCCTTAGGGTTTTGCAGGAGCCATGGGGTCAAGGTGGTTTGGCACTGCCGGATCTTTTTAAATATTATCTAGCTGGGCAAATGGTGGTTGCTGGCCGCTGGCTGACGCGGGAGGACGGGGATTCGGCAAATGTGCTGGAGGCGGCTCTGTTGGGCTCGTACGAAAGCCTGTCTTATTTGGTGTATAGAGGTCCGAAGGCTTCATTGGAGCTGACGGCCTCGATGAGAGCAACAATACGGGCCTGGGACAAGGTGCAGGCCTTGCTGAAACAACCAGAGGGGAGTTGGTCTCCTGACACTCCTCTGTGGTTTAATCCTAAATTGCCGCACTTTGGAGAAATCCCAGATCCGATTATATGGGCCAAAGTTGGTGTTAAACAATTGAAACATGTGGTAGGACGGGGAAAACTTTTAACGTTTGATCAGCTTAAGGTTCAATATGATCTTCCAAATTGGTATTTCTTTCGGTACCTGCAGTTGCGGCACGCTTTTCTCTCTCAGTTCGGTACTGGGGCTGTGGAGATGGGAGTGTCGCCTCTGGAGAAGACGCTGCGGACGGAGGACCTGAAAAAGCCTCTGTCACGGTCGTTCCACCACCCCGGTCACCCAAGTAAGACTTACCCGCAGGTTCCCTGTACGAGGGGATCGTCGGTGCCTTCGGACGCGGGTTGGCGCTAACGAACGCACGCGAGTGCACATAGTCCCCAACAGGCGCGCGCGGGTGCGCGTTGACACGAGCGGGCGCACGCGGGTGCGCGACGAGCCGAACGGGCGTACGCGGGTACGCGGGGTCACGAACGGGAGCACGGTCACCCGCGGGGGTACGTAGACGTACCGTGCGACCGTTCTTGGCGCCCAGTTGCCTACTTAAGGGACCTGCTCCTGCTCCTCTGTGCTGTCCCGTCTGCAGCGTTCCTGTGACTCCTGCTATCTGTTCCTGTGTGTGTGTTCCTGATTCTGTACCCGGCCTGTTCCTGGACTTTGCCTGTTTGCCGCCTGCCTCCGACCCTTTGCCTGATTGACCACGCTTCTGCCTTCTGCCTTGTACCTCTGCTGCCCGATTGTTGCCGACCCAGCTCGTCCCTGACTACTTCTGCCAGTCTGCCTACGGACCTGCACTGACTACTACTTCCGCAGCTCCTGCCTGTTCGCCTGTGCCAGCCGTCCAGCAGTTCTTGTCCGGCATCCTGCGCTGGTTGCACCTTCCGCTCCGGTCCACCTTCTGCTCCGGTCTCTTCTACCAGCTGACCAGTCTGGCACTTGTGCCCTCCGGACTCCTGAATCCCTGTTCCCATCTCCAGGGGCTCTCGAGCCGGGGCTTACGAGGCGCCGCTCCCTGCACGCTTGGGCTCTCCAACCAGGTACGTGACAGTACGGGACAGCCATGTCCGAGCCCTCGCAGGGAGCGTCTCCGATGGATGAACTGTGCCACCATCTAGCCGGCCTCACCCAGGCCGTGAAGAACCTGCAAGAGGGTTACGGTCGTTTGGAGGAACGGGTTCAAGCCCTATCTGCCGCAGCTCCAGTTGCCTCCGGATCTCCAGGTCCTCCTTCAGTGGTCATGTTGCCGCCAGAGCCAAGGGTCCCTACACCAGACCGTTTTTCCGGTAACCGGAATAAGTTTAGGGCCTTCCGGAATTCCTGCGAGCTCTTCTTCGCCCTTCAGCCCCGGACCTTTTCTCTTGAGGCTACGAAAGTAGGGTTCGTTATCTCCTTGCTTACCGACGAACCCCAGGCCTGGGCACATCGCCTCCTTGAACGAAAAGACCCCTCTCTGGATTCCTTAGATGTCTTCTTCCAAGCCATGTCTCGTCTATATGAGGACCCCCAGCTCGCAGCCACCGCAGAAGCGGCTTTGCATGCACTCCAGCAAGGTCGCAGGCCAGTAGAGGACTATGTGTCTGAGTTCAGGCGCTGGAGCGCCGACACAGAGTGGAACAGCTCAGCTCTCCGTTACCAGTTCCGCATGGGACTCTCGGAGGCTTTGAAGGACGAACTGGCCCGTGTAGGAACTCCTGAGACCCTGGAAGCGCTCATCGACCTCTCTGTCCAGATCGATAGGCGGTTAAGAGAGCGTCGTCTGGAGCGCTCTTCTTCCACCTCTCGCCCAGTCTGGATGATGCCACGGGTTCCAAGTGCCAATCCACCGGTTCTTCCTGGTCCTTCTTCTCCGGATTTATCGGAACCCATGCAGCTGGGATTACTACGTTCACCTCTGACCCCCGAAGAGCGCCAACGCCGAAGATCTGGTAACCTGTGCCTCTACTGCGGAGGATCTGGACATTATGTTCGCACTTGCCCCGCCAAGTCGCGTAAGTGCCTGCTTATACCTCCCGCCTCTCCTCCTACTCCGCCTAGTACCAGTACCATCTCTCACCTGGCTGTGCCTCTTCTTTTACAGTTCTCCGGCAAGACTATCAGCGTCAACGCGATCATTGACTCTGGGGCCTGTAGCGGTTTTATGGACCTATCCTTCGCCCTGAGAAACAACATTCCCCTTCGGCCCAGGGCCAAAGAACTTCCAATCTATTTGGCCGACGGTTCCTCTCTGAGATCCGGACCTGTAACCCAGGAAACATCTCCCCTTCTTGTCACCATCACGGGGGACCACCAGGAGCACCTGTGTCTGGACATTATCGAGTCTCCTCTCTTTCCCATAATTCTTGGCATACCCTGGTTGAAGGCCCACAATCCCCTGATAAATTGGTTCACTGGAAAGATCGAGTTTCCATCTGCCTATTGTCATCAGTATTGCCTTCCAGCCATCAAGACGGACCCTCCTTCCCTGCTCTGCTTGGAGACAGACACCGAGATCCGACTGGCAGTGCCCGAAGTCTATCACCAATTTTTGGATGTTTTTAGTAAGAAGGGCGCAGAGACTCTACCTCCCCACAGACTATATGATTGCCCGATAGACTTGCTTCCGGGAGCGGAGATTCCCTTCGGGAGAATCTTTCCCCTATCTGAGACCGAGCTGGGAGCTCTAAAGACCTACCTGGACGATAATTTAAAGAAGGGCTTTATCCAACCTTCCACTTCCCCGGCAGGTGCAGGGATTTTCTTCGTCCAGAAGAAGGACCACTCCCTACGACCATGTGTAGACTACCGGGCACTCAATAAGGTTACTGTGAAAAACCGCTACCCTCTACCGTTGGTGCCTGAATTGTTCCAGAGACTGGGGTCGGCTAGGGTGTTCTCCAAGCTGGATCTGCGGGGCGCCTACAACCTGGTCCGTATCCGCAAAGGCGATGAGTGGAAGACCGCCTTTCGTACCCGCTTCGGGCATTATGAGTATCTCGTCATGCCCTTTGGACTCTGTAATGCCCCTGCTACATTCCAGCATTTCGTCAATGATGTCTTCAGAGAGTACCTAGACCTGTTTGTTGTTATATACCTTGACGATATACTAATCTTTTCTTCCTCCTTAGTCGAACACCGGGAGCATGTGAAGATTGTCCTGGCTCGTCTCCGTCTCCATGGCCTGTACGCCAAACCGGAGAAGTGCGTCTTCGAGCAACAGAGCATTCAATTCTTGGGCTTGATCATTTCGGTAAATGGAATAGAAATGGATCCCCAGAAAGTCTCAGCCATCCTAGACTGGCCCGCTCCCTCGGACCGGAAAGGGGTCCAACGGTTCGTGGGATTTGCCAATTTCTATAGAAAGTTTATCAGAGGATTTTCATCCATTATCTCCCCCATCACGGAGCTGACCAAACAGGGTCAAAGATTCCTGTGGACTCCCAAGGCGCAAGAAGCCTTTGAAACCCTGAAGAATCTATTTGTTTCAGCTTCGATCCTGAGACACCCCGACGCCACGCTGCCCTATATCCTGGAGGTAGATGCTTCGGAAGTAGCCGTTGGGGCGGTATTATCCCAGAGACAGGGGCCTAAGTCACTTTTGTACCCGGTGGCCTTTTTCTCCCGTAAACTCTCAGAAGCTGAGCGGAACTACGACGTCGGAGACCGGGAATTACTGGCAATCAAGGCGGCGTTGGAGGAATGGCGCTACCTCCTTGAAGGTGCTTCCCACCCGATCCTGGTTTATACGGACCACAAGAACCTGGAGTATCTTAAATCTGCCAAGCGACTGAGGCCAAGACAGGCCCGGTGGGCACTTTTCTTTTCCAGGTTCGTGTTCCATATCACGTACAGGCCCGGGTCGAAGAACGTGAAGCCCGATGCTCTTTCCCGGATGTACAATGAGCCAGTGTTATCTCCTACGCCAGACACCATTCTTCCCCCAGGAAACTTTCTCCTGCTCCAAGAAGATCTCTTGTCCCGAATTAAACAGGCCTCCAGTGATCCGGCTCTATCTTCTGACACCTCTTTAACCTCCAAGGACGGTCTTCTCTGGCACCAGGATAGAATCTTTGTCCCCCAGGAGTTACGTACTGCGGTCCTCAGCTCCTGCCACGACCACCCATTGGCCGGTCACTTTGGGGCATTCAAAACCTCAGACTTACTTCAACGCACGTTTTGGTGGCCCCAGATGAAGAAACACTGCAGGGAATATGTAGAAGCGTGTACCACCTGCATTAGGAATAAGGGGAGTAAGTCGAAGGTTTGGGGCTTGCTGAGGCCATTACCCATCCCGGATAGGCCGTGGAAGATGATATCCATGGATTTTATCGTGGAACTGCCCCCCTCTGAAGACTTTTCCTCGATCCTGGTGGTGGTGGACAGATTTACTAAAATGGCTCACTTCTTACCCATGAAGGGGACTCCATCGGCCACAGAGATGGCCAGGACTTTTATTAAAGAAGTAGTAAGGCTCCACGGCATTCCTGCTGACATCACCTCTGACAGGGGAGTTCAATTCACGTCCAGGTTTTGGAAGGCTCTCTGTGGGGCCCTGAAAATTGAGCTTCGCCTATCTTCGGCCTATCACCCTCAAACTAACGGCCAGACCGAGAGAACTAACCAAACGCTGGAGCAGTATCTGCGTTGCTTCTCTTCCTTCTCCCAGGACGATTGGGTATCGCTTCTACCTTTAGCAGAATTTGCATATAATAATTCCGTCCATTCGGCCACCAAGCAGTCCCCCTTCTATGCAAACTTCGGTTTCCACCCACTTTTTCTGCCCGGTAATCTTCCTGAGTGTTCAGTACCGGCGGTCCAGGAGGACCTTAACTTCTTCAGGAATAACAACAGGATCCTTCAAGAAACGCTGGCTAAAACTCAGGAACACTATAAGGAAGTCTTCGATAGGAAGAGAAGGGGCGAACTTAACCTCCAGGTTGGGGACCAGGTCTGGCTGTCTACGTTAAACTTGAAGTTGGCCTGCCCTTCCAGGAAGCTGGGTCCGAAGTTCGTGGGTCCATTCCCCATTCTGAGGAAACTAAATGAAGTAGCCTTTGAGCTGAAACTCCCGGGGTCATTCCGGATCCACCCGGTTTTTCATGTTTCATTGCTCAAGCCTGCGGTTACGGACCCCTTTGCCGACCGGAGTACCAACCCCCCAGAACCCGTGATGATTGATGGGGAATTGGAGTTTGAGGTTGAAGCTATCTTGGATTGCAGGAGGAGAGGTAACCAGACCCAGTTTCTGGTTAAATGGAGGGGATATGGCCCGGAGGAGAATTCATGGGAACCGGAGTCCAACCTGCATGCTGAAAGACTAATCCATGCCTTCAAAAGAACTCACCCGGATAAGATGGCACAGTTGGGCATCCGGAGGTTGCCCCTTGGGGGGGGGGGCAATGTCACGGTCGTTCCACCACCCCGGTCACCCAAGTAAGACTTACCCGCAGGTTCCCTGTACGAGGGGATCGTCGGTGCCTTCGGACGCGGGTTGGCGCTAACGAACGCACGCGAGTGCACATAGTCCCCAACAGGCGCACGCGGGTGCGCGTTGACACGAGCGGGCGCACGCGGGTGCGCGACGAGCCGAACGGGCGTACGCGGGTACGCGGGGTCACGAACGGGAGCACGGTCACCCGCGGGGGTACGTAGACGTACCGTGCGACCGTTCTTGGCGCCCAGTTGCCTACTTAAGGGACCTGCTCCTGCTCCTCTGTGCTGTCCCGTCTGCAGCGTTCCTGTGACTCCTGCTATCTGTTCCTGTGTGTGTGTTCCTGATTCTGTACCCGGCCTGTTCCTGGACTTTGCCTGTTTGCCGCCTGCCTCCGACCCTTTGCCTGATTGACCACGCTTCTGCCTTCTGCCTTGTACCTCTGCTGCCCGATTGTTGCCGACCCAGCTCGTCCCTGACTACTTCTGCCAGTCTGCCTACGGACCTGCACTGACTACTACTTCCGCAGCTCCTGCCTGTTCGCCTGTGCCAGCCGTCCAGCAGTTCTTGTCCGGCATCCTGCGCTGGTTGCACCTTCCGCTCCGGTCCACCTTCTGCTCCGGTCTCTTCTACCAGCTGACCAGTCTGGCACTTGTGCCCTCCGGACTCCTGAATCCCTGTTCCCATCTCCAGGGGCTCTCGAGCCGGGGCTTACGAGGCGCCGCTCCCTGCACGCTTGGGCTCTCCAACCAGGTACGTGACAGCCTCTTTCCGTAGTGTACAGACTGTTGTTCCATGACAGACCGAAGCCTGTCCAAAAATGTAGAGACATTTGGAGTGCCTTGGTACCTGACTTTGACGGGGAGGATTGGGATGACATGTGGGGCTACCCGTTTCAGACCCTAGTCTCGGCTAGGGACAGACTTATTCAGTTTAAAATACTGCATAGAATATATTACACCCCGGCTAGACTGGCCAGAATTTATGGTACGGGTGCGGAGGGATGCTGGCGTTGCACAGCTGACCGAGCTGACTTTGATCATGTGTTTTGGCTGTGTCCGCAGATTGTTGAGTTCTGGAAGGGTGTGACGCAGGTCTTACAGTCTGTACTTTCGGTGCCGATTCCGGTCACGGTCGCGACGTGTTTGCTCGGGCTGGTGGAGGAGTTGGCACCTCGAAAGGCGCAGAGGACTCTGATTTCTCTGGCGTTATTTTATGCACGTAAAGCTATCCTGTTATGCTGGAAGAAACCTGCACCTCCTACGATTTCCTACTGGAAGGGTTTAATTAATAAAGCTTTGCCGTTATACAAAGCCACTTATCTCAGTAGAGGGTGTCCTACTAAGTTTGAGAGGGTGTGGAGATGCTGGCTTGATGCTGCAGATACTGTAAATGAATTGCTAGGCGGGAGGTGCACCTCCTGAGGGGTGGGGGAGGGGTGGGGCGGGTGCTGCTATATTTGGGTTGGTCTACATCTTTATTTTGGGTATTAAAATCATCAGATACGGTATGAGTTATTTTTGTTGTATGGGAGATACAGTTGTGTTCATAAAATGAGCTAAGAAGTTGAGCGGAGGGCTGCACAAGGAGGAGTTTGTTGGGTGGGGGTTTGGGGTTTTTGTTTTGGGGACCCTTTTGTACGTTTGTATGTTATATGTGTGTTACAAAATTTTCAATAAACATAAATTTTCAAAAAAAATATTGCTAGTTCAGGGGATCCTAACTTAAGGATGCCAGTAACTTTGGAAATCAATGTAAATACCCCCCTCCAGAAACTCCTGAGGTGGGGGCCTTCCCAGAGCATGTGTAGAAGAGTACCAACTTTTCCACAACCATGCCAACAGTCATTGGTGGTGCCCTTCAAAAATTTCGCTGTGATGAATGGGGTATAATACCACCTAAGCAATATTTTCTGTGAAACTTCCCAGTGCGTTACCGATCTGATGTATCTACAATTACTTTTTATAGCCGTTTTCCACTGATCGTCCATAAACGTCACAGAAAAAATCTTTCTCCCATTTATGGAAGGGGGATGTTTTCACAAATTGGCTCTTGCCTTGTAGTAAGTTGTAGAAAAGTTATATTCCCCCTTTAACTTTAGGTACGTCAGACCAGAACACCCATGCTTGATGTGGAATTTTAACGGAGGTGCCACGATGTTGTTTTAAGAATGACACGAGTCTTAGATATGTATAGTAGTCTGACCTGGGAAGGCAGAATTTATGCGCTAAGGATTCAAATGGAATAAACTTATCATGCTCCATTAAATCTGAAACCACTGAGATACCTTTTTGTTCCCATGCGAACAAATCTAGATTTTCGATATATGTACCCATGGATGAAATAGGAGTAGAAATATCAGTTAGGGTATGAGATACTTCTAGAGTATTGAGAAAATTTCTCCATGTGTCCACCACCAATTGTATAATGGGGTGTTCAGATTTGAAGGTCGTGTTGGCAAAGGAAGACGCTAACAGAGGTAGAAGGTAGGTAGAAGCCATGAGATCTCAATCAGAGCCCACTGCTTCTCCGCCGGAGGGCAAAGCCAGTACTTCATTTGGTCTAATAAGCTCGCCATATAGTAATCCCTCAAGATAGGCAACCCCATACCACCAATTTCTCTTTTTCTATATAGAAGGGATTGGGAGCATCTTGGCTTTTTATCACCCCATACAAATTTATTGAGTTGAGCTTGCGCTGATTTAAAGAACGACTTAGGAATGGCAATTGGTAAGGCCCTAAAATAATATAAAAACTTCAGGAGGATTATAATTTGTAGGCTGCCAGTCTTCCCATCCAAGACAAGTAAAACTTCTTTAGCCTATTTAACTCCTGTTGCAGGGAGGAAAGAAGAGACAGAGAGTTGATTTTGAAAAGATTGGAACTTGGTGACATTAGGTGAATACCCAAATATTGAATGAGCCGGTTCAACCATGGGTATGGGAATCGTGTGGCCAATATCGATTGTGTTTTTTCTTTTACATTGATCGCAAGTAAATTAGATTTGGAAGAATTTACTTTATAGTAAGATATCTTATTAAAATTTTCCAGGGTGTCATGTACTGCCGGTAGGGAGGAGGAAGGGTGCGTTAGGGTTAAGATTACATTATCTGCAAATAATGTGATAGAATGGGTGTGCTTAGGTGTTGAGATGCCTAAAATATGCGGGTGGGTATGGATCGTTTCCGCTAAGGATTCCATCAGAAGGGCAAAAATCAAGGGAGATAACGGACACCCTTGACAAGTTCCATTAGTGATGTGAAAAGAGTCTGAAAACATGCCTTCCGTATATACCATGGCCGAGGGATTGGTGTATAAAGCTGATATAGCTGAGTTAATAGTCCCCAGTATTCCGAATTTGTTGAGTACTTGGCTTAGGTATCCCCAGTGGACCCTATCAAATGCCTTCTCTGCATCTAATGTAAGAAGCAGAGAAGGAGCTCCAGAGGCCTCTGCCGCATGAATCAGGTTAATAATCCTCCTAGTCGCATCCGGCGCCTGACGCCCCGGAATAAAGCCCACCTGATCATTTCTGATCAGTGATGGTAAAATGTTCGACAATCTGTTAGCCAGGATTTTTGCAAAAATCTTCAGGTCTACATTCAATAAAGAGATAGGCCTGAAGTTCTGTGGCTTATCTGGAGACTTCCGGGGTTTTGGTAGCGTTATAATTGTGGCGGTCAACATTTCTGAAGGGAAAGATGAGTCTGCGGTAGTTTTCTCAAAAGTTTTGAGTAAATGTTGGCCTAAAATGGGGTAGAATGTAATATTCCGACGAGAAACCATCAGGGCCAGGTGATTTGTTTAATGGCATGGCTAATATTGTTTTATATAGTTTGCTTAATCTTATGGGGTCATTTAGAGTGTCAAGTTGTGATTGATTAATTTTAGGAAGCAATATTTTCTCAAGAAACTCACGGATCAGAGCCGGGGTCGGTTGTGGAGTTGATGAATCATCTTTTAAATTGTAAAGGGCATTATAATAATCCTTGAATGCGTTAGCGATATCCTTCGGGTTAGATAGTTTGGAACCATTAGTTGGTATATAAACGGGATTTTCTGCTGAATTGTTCTTTCTTTAATTTGTCTACCTAAGAGTTTCCCTGCATGGTTGCCTTGCTGATAGAAGCGAGCTTTCCATTTTTTAAACGTTCGTTCTTGATGTGCAATCAGTAATAATCTGAGCTCGTGTCTTATGTTATCTAATTTAGAACTTCTAGTTGGGTCAGGAGCTTTTTTATTCATGGATTCTAAGTGCTCGATTTGTGAAGTAAGAGTTTGTACTTTCAGATTAGTCTGCTTTTTGGCCGTACTGCTCATTTTTATGAGTATCCCTCTCATAAAGGCCTTATGTGAGTTCCAAAGGGTGAAGGGGTCGGACACAGACTGGGCATTAATGTCAAAGAAATTTTTCAGTTCAGCCATAATTACCTTATTGAATTTTGGATGTGAAAAGAGATAGGTATCATTTTTCCATCTATTGGCCCTAGTTTCTGTGCACCACCCCTCCACCACAATGGAAACCGGAGCATGGTCCGACCACGTGATGTTGTGAATAGATGACATGCTGACTTTTTGAAGTAAAAATTTATCAACCAGAAAGATATCGATTCTAGAATACGTTTTGTGGACATTTGAGTAGTAGGAGTAATCACGTTCTGTAGAGTGCTGGCATCGCCACACATCGAACAAACTTTCTGAGGCCATGAAGCGCGCAAGGGTGATCCTGTCTCTGGCTAAAGAGGGTCTCAGTGATGCATCTGAGGATTGATTAGTAGTGATGGACGAACTTCCGACGGGACGTTTCTCGAACGCGGACCGTGAACGCGGCCAATAGTTCGCGAACCGTAACGTTCGCGGCGGGCCCCATTGACTTCAATGGGAGGCAAACTTTGCAAACCTACAGGTCAAATTTGCAGCCACAAAATAATTGCTAGCTGTGCAAACATAGTCCCACCACATGGCCTATGACATAACACATGTATGAGGTGAATCTGGGATCGACAACTACAGGCATTCTTTTTTTATATGTGAAATTGTTGTGACAATTCAGGACTGTGGAGCGCATGAAGGCAATGGAGGAGAGGGAAGGTCAGGGTAGGCAAAGAAGAGGGTGCAGGAGATGATCACCAGCAGCGTGACATACAGCAATGACACCTGCACCTTGATAGAGTGATCTGACACCAGCACCGTGATAGAGAGCACTGACATCAGCAGCGTGACATACAGAAATGACACCTGCACCGTGATAGAGTGATCTGACACCAGCACCATGATAGAGAGCACTGACATCAGCAGCGTGACATAAAGCACTCACACCAGCACCGTGATATACAGCACTGACATCAGCAGCGTGACATACAGCAATGACACCTGCACCGTGATAGAGTGATCTGACACCAGCACCGTGATAGAGAGCACTGACATCAGCAGCGTGACATAAAGCACTCACACCAGCACCGTGATATACAGCACTGACACCAGCACCGTGATATACAGCACTGACACCAGCACCGTGATATACAGCACTGACATCAGCAGCGTGACATACAGCAATGACACCTGCACCGTGATAGAGTGATCTGACACCAGCACCGTGATAGAGAGCACTGACATCAGCAGCGTGACATAAAGCATCGACACCAGCACCGTGATATACAGCACTGACACCAGCACCGTGATATAAAGCACTGACACCTGCACCGTAAGCAGCCCCAGGAGGAAGTCAGCATAGCACAGGGATGGTGGGAGCCCCTCATAATGAGCATAGCACAGGGATGGTGGGAGCCCCTCATAATATGCACAGCAGAGGTACAGCCCCAGGAGGAAGTCAGCACAGCACAGGGATGGTGGGAGCCCCTCATAATAAGCAGCCCCAGGAGGATGTCAGCATAGCACAGGGATGGTGGGAGCCCCTCATAATAAGCAGCCCCAGGAGGAAGTCAGCACAGCACAGGGATGGTGGGAGCCCCTCATAATGAGCATAGCACAGGGATGGTGGGAGCCCCTCATAATATGCACAGCAGAGGTACAGCCCCAGGAGGAAGTCAGCACAGCACAGGGATGGTGGGAGCCCCTCATAATAAGCAGCCCCAGTAGAAATATGACACCGCTCAACCTCTTCAAACAGGAGGGTACGGGCATATAGTACGGTGTGCTTTTTTTGGACAAGGAAGTGAGCCAAATGAAGAAAGAAGGTCTGTGTGCTCCGAGATCCATGCCTCATTCATTTTTAGAAATGTGAGGTAGTTAACACTGTCGTGAGCTAGGCGAGTACGCTTATCGGTCACGATCCCCCCTGCTGCGCTGAACGTCCTTTCGGACAGGACACTGGATGAGGGGCAAGCCAACAGTTCGATTGCAAATTGAGCAGAGCGTCCACATCGGCCGTTAACCCGATGTAGTCGGACACCTGACGGTCTAGGCGTTCCCTGATGCTGGATCCGGATGACACCTGTCGATGGGTCGGCTGAAAGAATGACCTCATATCCGAAGTCACCAACACATCTTCAAACCGGCCTCTTCTTGCAGGTGCTGTTGGATTGGTACCCGCAACTCCTTCTCTGGGAGTGGGAATTGCTCCTCTGCCAGCGCACGCAAAAGCAGAATGCAGCATTTCTCGAAGCAAGGCCTGGAAGTGCTGCATTCTGACAGCCCTCTGTGACGGCGGTAACATTTCCGCCATTTTGTGTTTGTACCGGGGGGTCCAAGTACGTTGCCACCCAGTACTGGTCCTTGACCCTTATGCTTTTTATACGGGGGTCCCTATTAAAACACTGGAGCATGAAGGCCCCCATTTGCACTAAACTGGAAGCGGTGTGGTGGCCTGGCTCCTGCTCATTATCCAGGATAATGTCGTCCTCTTCAATCTCCTCTCCCCATCCACGCACAACAACAGGGATCCCAGATAGGTTTAAAGCATGCTCTTCTTGCTCCTCCCCATCTGCCCCGACACCATCCTCCTCTGACTCCTCTTCAGACTCCTGTTGTTGACTTGTCTCAGATAGAGTAGCCCCCCTGGGAATTCATCCAGCATTGCGACTTCCTCATCTTCCCACTCCTGCTCCTCCACAGCTTGATCAATGACACGACGCAATGCACGCTCCATAAAGAAGGCATAAGGTACCATGTCACTGATGGCGCCATGGCTGCGACTGACCAGTTTGGTGATCTCCTCAAATGGCTGCAGAAGTGTGCATGCGTCGCGCATGAGCAGCCACTGGCGCGGTGAAAATAAAACCAGCTCCCCAGAACCTGTTCTGCCGCAGAGTTCATACAGGTAGACGTTAACTGCACGTTTCTGCTGGAGCAGCCTATCAAGCATATAGAAGGTTGAGTTTCATCGCGTCGGGCAATCGCAAATAAGACGTCTGACCGGCAGATTGTGTCGCCGCTGAATGTCAGCAAGGCGAGCCATGGCCGTGTAAGATCTTCTAAAATGGGCCAAGATTTTCCTTGCCTGCCGCAAGACGTCCTGGACCCCAGGGTATTTGACAATGAATCGCTGCACGACCAAGTTTAAGACGTGTGCCATGCATGGCCCGTGCGTGATTTTGCCCTGTTTCAATGCGCTAAGCAGATTGGCACCGTTGTCACACACCACTTTACCAACTGTCAAATTGAGCAGTGTTAGCCACTGATCTGCCTGTGAACGCAAAGCTGAAAGGAGTGCCGGGCCAGTGTGGCTCTTGGCTTCCAGGCACAACAGACGCAGCACGGCATGGCAACGTCTCACCTGGCATGTCGAATAGGTTCTGGGGAGCTTGGGTGGCACAGCGGAAGAGACACTAGCAGCAGAAAAGGAGGAGTCAGCCGAGGAGGAGAGGGAGGAGGATGGAGTAGGAGGAGGAGGAGAAGAAGAGCTAGGCCTGCATGCAATTCGTGGCGGTAAAACCAAATCTACACGGGTGCCACGGGTTACATGCTTGACGGCCATCAGAAGGTTCACCCAGTGGGCAGTAAAAGTGATATACCTTCCCTGCCCGTGTTTGCTAGACCACGTGTCTGTGGTCAGATTTATCTTGGCACCGACACTGTGTGCCAGAGATACATTCACTTGCCGCTGAACATGGCCATATAGCTCTGGGATGCCCTTCTGTGAGAAATACTTCCTTCCTGGAACCTTCCATTGTGGTGTTCCAATGGCCACAAATTTTCGAAAGGCCTCCGAGTCCACCAGTTTATATGGCAGTAGTTGGCGGGCTATCAGTTCTGACAAGCCAGCCGTCAACCGTTGGGCAAGAGGGTTATCCGGCGTCATCATTTTTTTACGTTCGAACATTAGGCCCATGGAAGCCTGCCTTTTTGCAGAAAAATGTGAGCTTGGCGTTATGGAAGGTGGAGTGGAGGACAATTGTGAGGAGAGAGGAGAAGGAGAAATAGAAGACGAGGCTGGACGGTGAGAGCCTGGAGTGTGGCTTTGTGTGTTCCGTTGCTCCCACTGGGCTCGGTGATGGCTGCTCATGTGCCTTCTTAAGGCGGTCGTCCCTAGGTGAGTGTTGGGCTTACCGCGACTAATGCGTTGACTGAAAAGATTGCAGATGGCAACGCTATTGTCAGCAGCGGACACATTAAAAAAAGCCCACACTGCGGAGCCATGTGCCGGTGTTTTGGGAGCGCCAGATGTGACCGTACATGGTCAATGACTCGCTCCTGATACATTAGCAGTCTTCTTTGTCCCTCCTGTACAATGTAAGTTATTCCTGCTTCTTCTCCCTATCTGCTGGTCCTTATCTCCCTCTGAACTCCCCTCCTCTCCTCTCTTGTGGGCACCCACGTGACATCACTAGACACGTCATCATCAACGTCACCTTCCCCACCGCTATAAGTAGAGATCTCAGAGTAGGCAGCAACACCGGGGACCAACCTCCTCCTTGGGCTGATCTGGGTACTGTCGTCAGACTGCTGAGTGGTGGTTGTTGCTACCTCCTCTTCCTGATCCAATACCAAGAGTGGCTGCGCATCAGAAATGTCTTGATATGGATCGGAAAATAATTCCTGTGACTCAAGCGGAAGGTATGTGGTGGTGGTGGTGTTGTTGGTGGTAGTGTCTTTGGGGGTGCACATAGCAGAGAGTGAAGAAGAGGGTGCAGATCGAGAGGATGAGGAGGGTGCAGAAGAGTAAGGCTGAGTGAGCCACTCAACCAAGTCTGGTGCGTCCTTTAAAGTAATTGAACGCACCTTCTGCAACTTCCCACTTTGGCTCAAGCCTGTTGCTCACTCAACCCTATGTACTGTAGTACCCTATACCTTACCAGTCCTTATAAGGACCTTTGTGGAACTAGTAGGTTGTGAATGATTAGCAGACTGTACCTCAGTCCCTATACTGATAAAGGACTGCTGCAGTATAGGGCAGCAGTCAGCAGTAGTGCACCTCAACCCTATATATTGTGGACCTATACCAGTCCTTAAGGAATAGCAGAGTGTACCTCACTCAACCCTATGTACTGTAGTACCCTATACCTTACCAGTCCTTATAAGGACCTTTGTGGAACAAGTAGGTTGTGAATGATTAGCAGACTTTACCTCAGTCCCCATACTGATAAAGGACTGCTGCAGCAGAAGGGCAGCAGTCAGCAGTAGTGCACCTCAACCCTATATATTGTGGACCTATACCAGTCCTTAAGGAATAGCAGACTGTACCTCACTCAACCCTATGTACTGTAGTACCCTGTACCTTACCAGTCCTTATAAGGACCTTTGTGGAACTAGTAGGTTGTGAATGATTAGCAGACTGTACCTCAGTCCCTATACTGATAAAAGACTGCTGCAGCAGAAGGGCAGCAGTCAGCAGTAGTGCACCTCAACCCTATATATTGTGGACCTATACCAGTCCTTAAGGAATAGCAGACTGTACCTCACTCAACCCTATGTACTGTAGTACCCTATACTTTATCAGTCCTTATAAGGACCTTTGTGGAACTAGTAGGTTGTGAATGATTAGCAGACTGTACCTCAGTCCCTATACTGATAAAGGACTGCTGCAGCAGAAGGGCAGCAGTCCGCAGTAGGGCACCTCAACCTTATATATTGTGGACCTATACCAGTCCTTAAGGAATAGCAGACTGTACCTCACTCAACCCTATGTACTGTAGTAGGTTGTGAATGACCGCCGGGCGAACCGTTCGGCCATCCCTATTGATTAGGTATAGCATTAAAATCACCGCATAGTATCAGATACCCCTTGCGCACTGCATTCACCTTCTTCCACACTTTATGCAAAAAAGATAGTTGCTTGACATTTGGCAAATTAACATTCACAATAGTGTATACTCTGTTGTTGAATTCTCCTATTAAAATAATATACCTTCCTGATTGGTCAGTTTCTACATGGGTACATTTAAATGAAATCGAGTTTCTAATCAGGATGGCCACTCCTCTATGTTTCTTCTGTGCATTTGAGCAATATACTGAAGGGAAGTGACTATTTTGCAATTGTGGATGATTTGAGTCACAAAAATGCATTTCCTGAAGGCACAGAATATCACTTTGCAATTTCTTCGCTTCTTTCCATAGTAAACTTCGTTTATGAGGGCTATTCAGACCTCTGACATTGAATCAGGTAACCTTAAATCCCATCCTGGAAGGTAGAAAGGTTGGGCCTTGCCCAAGTCCTTGGAGCTATGCCAGAAGCTATATATACTAGCTTGCACTAAACTGCTGTGGGTGTGAGCAGGAAAGATTTAAACGTAACAAAAACAGAACAGGAAAAAAAAAACACAAAAAAATCTGATCACCAGTTGTTGTTTGACTTGCAATTATACGGTAGCCTGGTGGCTCACAGCTGAAGCACTACGAAGCAGCAACCAACAATAGGTGAACTTGAGAGTGTGCAAAAAAATAAAAACAGGTGATTCAAAAGAATCTGTAGGGAAATGAACCCTTAACTGACGGAGGGCCAAAAGAGAACTAGGAAATTTACACCAAGTCCCAGAGCTCTAAGTTCAAGTAGTGTAATGATTACCTGGGAAGTCAGTCCGAAATGGGCCTCGGCCAGGCGGGGGATCCTGGACGCGGAGAGGAATCCGTGGAATGCGCCTCTTCCTCCCTTTCAAGGATTCGCCATTCTCGCAGGAAGTGAATTCCTTCTTCCACCGACTTGATTGCATATGTTTTCCCATCCTTTGAAACCAGAAGTTTGGCTGGGTACGCCCATTTATATGGAATACGGTGGTTCCTCAGGGGTTTCGTAATAGTTGCCATATTCCTTCTCCTTTGCATCGTGAATGCAGATAAGTCTGGGAAAAAGGATAGGCCTTGTGCAGATGGTGGCAAGTTTGCTGGGTTCCCCACATAGATAAGAAATTTTTCTTTGGTTTGAAAGAAGTGAATCCTTGCTATAGTATCTCTTGGCAAGTGATCTGGGATATTTCTGGGCTTAGGAAGCCTGTGGATGCTATCAATGGCAAGATCATTCATGGAGGCGTCAGGTAATGCTTCCTGCAGGATTTTTTGAAAATGAGCCTGAAGGTCTGGTGGTTTGACCGATTCCGGTATCCCACGGATCTTAATATTATTTCTTCTCGAGCGGTCTTCGAGGTTGGCCAATTTTTCTTTTAATAAGGATAACTCATCTCCTCTCTCATTATGTGCGTCAATAACTTCATTAATGGTTCCTGCAAATTCGCTCATTTTATGCTCTATGTGTGAAACTCTGTTGCCCACTGCCTTAACCTCTTCTTTAAAGTGATTTGTGAGGGACAGGATATCAGCATGTAATGTACTGCGGAGTGACACCAGCATGTCCTTTAAAGTGGTATCTATTACAGGCTGATTTTTAGTGGGGAATTCAAGTATGGAGTCCTGGAGTTCTCTAGTGTCATTAAGAGAAGCATTGCTGGAGTCCTCCTCCTCCCTCCCCTGCAATGTGTGGCTGTTTGGCTTTCACTGGGCTGGAAGTGGAGGATGCTAGGGGGGAGATTTGCCTGTCCCCTAGAGAGGATTCTGACAGAGGATGTGTGTGTTGAGCGATAGCGGTGTATTCCCCATCATGCCTGCCACGTTCTCTGTCGTCTCTCTTACCAGCGCCATCTTGGGCCTGTGCATTGCGGGGATGGCGGTAGAAGTCCGTCATTCTGCTCAGCCGCTTTGCTTCTTTCCTCCATCGGGACATGTTCCCCACGTCTGCCCGTCCTCGGGAGTGTAAAAACCGCCGTGATTCACCGCCCAGGTACGCTGTAATAAGCTCCGGTATCTTTGCGGTGGACGGAGCTCTCTCACTACGCGGCCATACTCCTCGGCTGCCGGCCATGCCCCCCAATATATATTTTTTTTAATTCAGCTGTATATTGCTTATTACCACTATAACCTACCTCCAAAGAACAACCCAAAATAAATCATCCTGCTCCTAGTGATCACAGGGATACCACATATGTGTATGTTATTTGTTATTTGTACCTGTAGTACAGCCCAGAAACCACAGCGCGCATATTGCTGTGTTTTTTTTTTTGTCTTACGTAAAACACACTAACTGACACTAATCTTTGACCCTTACTTGACCCAAACACTGACCGTGGTATTGACCTAGATCAAACCTCGAGCTAGGTATTTTTTCTTTATTTTTTATTTTATTTTTATATCTATCTATTTTTATTTATTTTTTTACACACATTTTTTTCTCTTTGCAAGCAGAGACAAACATACAATATATCTTTGATCTCTATTCACAGAGAGAGAAACACAGGGGCGGGCTTCACAGTGACTGTTCACTGTGACAGACAATCAGAGGCTATCCCAACGATCAGGTGACCAGGGAACTGTCTGCACGCTCCCAGCACAGACAGATAGGGATATATGTGGTCCCACGGAAAAAAGCCTAGTCCAGTGAGGCCACATATAAGCGTACTGTCGACAGGAAGGGACTTAATGACTTACATGCATCCTGTTCCAAATTATTATGCCAATGATATTTTTCTCATTTACCTAAATAATTGATGTAAACAACGGTCAGCATAATTCTCAGGGCTCAAGTCCTGCGGGAACGCATGGGAACGGAGTTCCTGAACTTTTTCCACAACAGGAACTCAGTTCCCATTAGCAGCCGCGTCCTGCAAGACTTTGAAGTATGCGAGTTGGAGATCAGGTGACCCAGAATCGGAAGTTTCGGTTTCCCGAACGTTAGTATGGGGTCTGAGGGTCCCTGTGCTGGGAGCAAGCTGTGTGGCACTCCCCGAGGAAACAACGGGAGATACACAAATATGCGGCCTCACAGCAAAAAGTCCAGTGCAGTGAGGCTGCATATTTGTGTTAGCGTCAAGGGGTTAATAAGGTATAGCTCACTCGTCTGGGGCAAAGTCACTGTGTGACTGTCCAGAAAGTCCTAGAATCAGCCATGAACCTTCTCTTTAGAAACATCTAAAAAGGTAAAAAATACGTTTTTTTTTTTTAAGTATGCTGTGTGAATGCTCGTGCCCCTGATGACATCAGATCTGACAAAACACATTTGATGGACCAAGAAGCCATGACGTCACCATACATGCGGACGCACCACCAAGGATTCTGGGTTTTGTAGTTTCAATGCAGATTTTATATTTAAGCATTTACTGTACAGTATGGAGGTAGAGTATTCCACCTTCACACTCCATACCCTCTTGCCTTTCCTTCTTGGATCTCAGATTGGTTTGTAACACAGGCAGGGCCATCTTTAATATTGATTGGACCCTGGGCAAAAATTTTCTTGGTTCCCCCCTCCATGCAGTTTTGCTCTCCACCTGCTCTGAGACATAAAATAAATAGACTCAAAATCCGTTTACTGAATCAGAACAGGCATTGATTGCTATTGGTTGCCAGAGGTTACAGTGTATCATTACCGCTCATTGACTGGTTGCTAGAGGTTACAGCACACATTAAGGCTCACTGATTATTTGCTAGAGGTTACAGCACATAATTTCTGCTTGCTGATTGGTTGCTAGAGATCAGTGTACATCAATACTGCTCACTGGTGGCTAGAGCTTACTGCACATCATCTCCTCACTGCCTGCACACCATGGACTGAGGAGGTGAGGGGACCCATTAATAGACAGAAAACTCCTAGGGATGCTAGGACTCCTGGGATCAGTGGCAGTGCTGGGGGGAGGGGAGAGTGGGATCAATGGCAATGCTGATTTTTTTACTGACTACCAATATAAAGAGAAGTTTTAACACTGACCATCAATGTAATATTGGTATACACTGACCATTAATGTACTAGAAGCATTCACAGTAATCACCAATGTAAAGAGCCACTAGTGTGAATGAAAAGATTCTACACCAAACACCAATGTAACGAGAAAATTTACACTGACCACCAATGTAACTGAGACATTTAGCCTGCATTCACATTTGTGTGTGTCGGAAATGCATTGAAAGTCACATTCCTGACACCACAGAAACATGCTTCCCTTTAGCACATACACAGCAGTGCCATTAATTGTTAATGACACCCTCAGGCATCTGCTGGCATGTGTCTTGGCACCGTGTGATTTTGAGAAAGGGTTTGGGACTTTCTTTCACATTTGTAGCGCTAGAGCAGCCCTTTGAAATGAATGGGCTGCCCTACACATTACCTACATCTTTATCCACCCAGTCAGTACACCTTTACATCCTAAAACCCCTGCTAACCTCTGCACCCAAACCTCTCCCATCTTCTCCATTCCAACCCCCCCCCCCTTTAACTCTACCTGTCTCCTCTGCTTATGTTTGCACCCACTTTCCTTACCTCTATAAATCCCCTCCTCGCTCATCTGTGCACCCAAACTGTAATTCCTTTTCTGCCTACATCTGCACACCCCACACTACCCTCCCATCCCTAATTTGTTTACCTTTGCAGAACAGGCTGATGGTAGGCTTAATAACCATAGTTGTAGGCAGGACTTTAAAACGTGCCCATTTATCTCCCCAGTGGGCAGCATTCAGTATAGGTGATGGTGGATATGACCTCAGGGGGGCATGATATACACATGAATTCCACCTCTATTTACATATGAATGCTGCCGGTTTGCCGCTATTTACATATGAATGCCGGTATTTACATGTAACAGAACTTCACACTGAAATATCAGGACACAGCACAGGACTAAAACCTCAAGGGATAAGGGAATTTAAACTGGGATAATTGGCAAGTATGAGGCAGCTGCTTTGGGCCCCACAACAATGACAGGGCCCTGGGCAGGGCCCTGGGCAGCTGCCCCTTTTGCCCTGCCTTAAAGACGGCCCTGAACACAGGGGTATACCCCCTCCTTTTGAGCTACATTTCTTGTTGCCTGTTGGGGTACCCCCTATCGCGCAATACTGCTGCTCTGATGTGACTACTGGAGCATACCTGTTTAAGTTTTGTGCCCCTTAGTCTGTTTTTAGTATACTAACGATCCTTACCACCACCCTCCTTGGGGGTGGATACAGAGGCTTCACAGGGCGCCGAGGGCATGGGTCCTCACTGGTTATCTAAGGCGTTCCCTCTTTACAGACGTACATGAAAGGGATACTCTTTGTCACCCTCTTTATATGTTCTGGCCTTGGAACACCTGACTATTTTAATCAGGGACCCCTCCAAGGTCAGAGGACTAAGGCTGGGACACCTAGAGGAGAAACTGTCCCTGTACGCAGATGACGCTCTGCTCTATCTGAACGTCGCGTGCCGGTCACTCTCGGCAGTCCTGAAAATTTTTGCTGCGTTTGGCTCATTCTCTGGCATACGGATCAATTGGTCCAAATCTATCCTGTTCTTGATTGATGACAGACCAATTGATCTGGTTTTCTCCTCCCCACTGGGGGTGGAGGAATTCAGGTATTTGGTTTCCAGGTCACTAGACGTAACTCAGAATTCTTTGAGCGTAACCTTCAGCCAATACCAGTATCGGTATCGGTGCATCCCTACTAAAAATCACAGGTATTATGGCTGTATCATTCATGGCTGCAGACAGTATTGCATTGTATACTATTAGTACACTTCTAGGATGGAATGTCATATCGTGAGAGGCTGCAGGACGTGTTCATTGCAGATATATGGGAGGTGGAGAGCAGAAAAGAACGGGTGAAAGTGAACAGGGGAGTGAGGATCGGTGTGAGAGTGATTTACTGCATGGTCTTACCAGTGTTTTGTCACATATTGCGACCCATCACATTTGGCAACCCGCTGGAGTGCGCATGTGCGACGCTGCCGTATGCATTCCAACATCTTTAAGACAAAACAGCACACTAAAACCGTCAGTGTGACGGAAGTGACGTCAAACACATTAAGATGCGTTCCACTTGTATTGGATTGTTGCATTGCGGGAACATGCCCAGCCTCAACCAATCATAGAACCTATGCCACAAACGTCAACCAATTATACAGCAGCTTTAGTAAACAGCCCATCCCACCCCATGCTGCTGCAAACGTTAACCAATGATACTCAGTTTGTGCTGTTTCAGCTACTCAGTTAGTTCACAGTGTTGGACGTGCTTCATATCTAATACTGTCTATTTCACAATAAGATGTTTATTTGTAATAGTTTGTGTGTATTTTTATAATGTGTTATGTAATCACATTATATGTGCAAGCAGGATTAAATAGCACCCCCCCCCCCCTCAACCTGAACGTATAAATTAGCATTCATTGTATGTGTTCTGTAGATGATATATGATTTCATGATTACTAATGTTGATTTGACATCATTTAATTCAGCTGTAGCTGTGCGCGCTCCCGCCACTTTTACACATGCACAGTCTGTACCGTGCAAGATTGTTGTTAGGGAAGTATTAGTATTGGAACGCATAGCGCAGTGTTTGTATTGTCTGTAACATGACATTATCTGACGGTCTCACTTCTCCGTAATGTCGCAAAACTTTTGGAACGCATATCGGCAAGTTCCGCATGCGCAGTGCGAAATTTCTCAGCGGAACGTCACTTCCGTAGCCAAATGTGATGGGTCGCCGAATGTGACGAAACACCGGCGGCCAGATGTACAGCCATGTAGTAGACTGCTGGGGGTGAGAAATGGTGATGGAAATGAAAGTAAACTTGTGAAAGTGAAAGGAACTTTTCTTCTCTCTCATCTCCTATCACTGCAGGAAGTTCACTCATTTCATGCAATTCTGCAGATTCTGTTTAGCCTTCTCCCCACATCAGAGTTGCTTCTTCCCATACACACTAATGCCCCGTACACACGGTCGGATTTTCTGACGGAAAATGTTCAATGGGAGCTTTTTATCGCAAATTCCGACTGTGCGGAGGCTCCATCGGACATTTTCCATCAGAATTTCCGTCACACAAAATTTGAGATCTGGATCTCAAATTTTCAGACAGCAAAATTCTTTGTTGGAAATTACGATCGTGTGTACACAATTCCGACGCACAAAGTTCCGCGCATGCTCGGTAACAAGCAGAAGAGCTGCACTGGCCATTGAACTTCATTTTTCTAAGCTTGTCGTACATATTGTATGTCACCGCGTTCTTCCTTCGCAATTTCTGACCAACTTTGTGTGACCGTGTGTATGCAAGACAAGTTGGAGCCAACATCCGTCGGAAAAAATCCATGGATTTTGTTGTCGGAATGTCTGATCAATGTCCAATTGTGTGTACGGGGCATTAGACAAAAAGCCAGCGGGATGAATTTAGATGGAAGGACGATGCACTTTGTGTACCCATTGGCTGAGGAGGCTGCAGCACCTCCCCTGCTGCTTCCTTAGCCAATAGGTAGCTGAAGCTCATCATAAGTGCCTTCCTCCCTCCCTCCTGACATAATACAGGACCTCTCATGTACCGACCCATTGTTTTACAATGCGGGCAGAACGGGAACAAACATATTTCTAACTGGTCTTCCCAGTGGTGTGCGGCTCCCGCACCTGATAGGCTACACTAGCCTAGCTGCTGTGACATTAACTGATGCTCTGGGGGGGGGGGGTTGGACCCTCCTACCCCCCCTTATCTACATCCCATCCCTGACTGTCGAATGAGGAGGATTCGATTTTGTGGGAATTTCCAGGACCTGGTTCAACAGCTCTCGTTTGTCTGACAACCATAGAAGGGTATTCCCTTTATCGCAGGGATAGAGAGGGTAAAAAAGGGAGAGGGGTATGCCTATATATCAGAAATAATGTTGTCAGAAACCATGAATCAGACCGAGATAGAAGTACAGTTAATCACAAAGGTAAACAGAGTAGTCAATAGTTCAGAGTTCAGTAACCAGATTGGGTAGTCAGCTAAGGCCAATGTCAGAGAGCCAGAGATCAACGTAGTAGTACAGCAAGCAGGATCAGGAGCCAGAAGGGACATCAGCCAAACAAATCTTCAACAGGAACGCAGAGATGAAGTGAGCTGGACGGCTTTAAGTAGGCAGGACAGATCAACAACAGCTGAGTTACTATGGAGAGAAAGGAGCTGGCAATTAGCCAACAGCTGAGCGGCCAGCTCAGAGAAGGAAGGGCTGATCCCAGCCCTGAAAAATGTACAAGTGAATGTGAGAGATGACATCGATATGGGAGCTAGGGAGGAGGTGGAATTCTTATGGGTAGAGCTCCAAGGGGATGAAGCTAAGGGGAAAATAATACTGGGAGTATGCTATAGGGGGAGACGGGCCTCCTATCACAATTTGGATTAGCAGCAAGGATGGGAAATGTTATCATAATGGGGGATTTTAATTATCCAGACATAGACTGGGTTTTATGTATTAGCTTGTGGAGATGCAGACTAGAATACTGCAATCACTGAGCAGCAAATGATATCACCTGTGATGTATTTCAGTTATCTTGCAAACCTGGCCTGTTAGTGGGCCCTGAGAACAGGGTTGATGACCACTGGTCTAAGGCTCGCCAGTTCCTAAATGTCTTGCAGGACAATTTCATGGGTCAGATGGTAGACGCACCAACTAGAAACAAGGCGTTACTAGAGCTACTGATTACCAACAATACAGACCTGATCATGGATGTGGAAATACGGGGCAATTTAGGAAATAGCGATCACTGGTCAATTGACTTCAGTATAAGTCACACAAATAGGAAACACAAGGGGAACACAAAGATACTGAATTTCAAAAGAGCCAACTTCTCTAAACTATAAACTTTGGTAAAAGATATAAATTGGGATAAAATCATAGAAAAAAAGAACACGGAGGAGAGATGGGTTTACTTTAAGAACATATTAAATAAGGGCAAGAGCCAGTGCATCCCATTGGGAAATAAATTTAAAAGAACAAACAAAATTCCTGGATGGCTTAACGCCAATGTAAAAATGCGTATAAAAGCAAAGGAGAAGAACTTCAAAAAATACAAGGCTGAGGGATCATCATCAGCATTCAGACTTTACAAAGAATGCAACAAGATACGTAAGGGTACAATTAGGGCGGCTACGATAGAACACAAAAGACACATAGCAGAGAAGAGCAAAAAAAACTCAAGAAATTCTTTAAGTTTATAAACAGTAAAAAAGGAAGGATAGACCATATTGGCCCCATAAAGAAAGAAGAAGGACATCTAGTTACTAATGATGGAGAGAGGGCGAAGGTATTGAATTTATTCTTTTCCTCAGTCTTCATGAGGGAATCGGGGGGCTTCAGTAACCAAACCTGCAGTGTTTGTCCTTGTGACACATCACAGGAAGCACCCTCATGGCTAACAGAGGACAGAATTAGAAATAGACTTGGGAAACGTAACATTAATAAATCAGCGGGACCAGGTGGCTTGCCCCCGCGGGTACTTAGGAGACTCAGTCAAGTAATTGCCAGACTATTGTTCCTAATTTTTACTGCCAGTCTACTGACTGGAATGGTACCAGTTGATTGGAGAAAAGCCAATGTAGCACCAATATTTAAAAAAGGGCCAAAATACATCCCTGGGAATTACAGACCAGTTAGCCTAACATCAATAGTATGCAAGCTCTTGGAGGGGATGATAAGAGACTATTATGCAATATACAAGATTTTAGTAATGAAAACAGTATCATTGGCAGTAATCAGCATGGATTTATGAAAAATCGTTCTTACCAAACCAATCTATTAACCTTCTATGATGTGGTGAGCTGCCATCTAGATAAACGAAGGCCCGTAGACGTAGTGTGTCTGGATTTTGCAAAAGCATTTGACACAGTTCTCCATAAACATTTACTGTACAAAGTAACATCCATTGGCATGAGTACATGGATTGAAAACTGGCTATAAGGGCGAGTTCAGAGGGTGGTTATAAATGGGGAATATTCGTAATGGTCAGAGATGGGAGTGGGGTCCCCCAGGGTTCTGTGCTGGGACCAATCCTGTTTAAAGGGGAGCTCAGGCAATTTTTTTAAATTAAAAGTTAGCAGCTACAAATACTGCAGCTGCTGACTTTTAAAATAAGGACACTTACCTGTCCAGGGTGCCCGCGATGTCAGCATCAGAAGCCGATCTGTCCCTTGGCTCTTGGGTGCTGTCGCCGCCATCTTTGGTAAGGGAATCAGGAAGTAAAGCCTTGCCTTGTGGTTGCGCATGCGCGAGTCAGGCTGCGTGTTACCACTGGTCCATGCTGTCTTCTGGGACCTGTGTGTCTCCCAGTAGACAGCGGGGGGAGGGAGAAGGCACTGGAAGTGGCGTAGATACCGCGGGTGGCTCGGGTATCTATGCCCGGAAGTGGGAGCAAAATACCTTCATTAGACAGGTATTTGATCTCCCCTTCCCCCGAAAGGTGCCAAATGTGACACCGGGGGGGGGGGGGGGGGGGAGAACAAGAAAAGCGGAAGTTACATTTTTGGGTTGAACTCCGCTTTAATTTGTTCATAAATGACCTGGAGGATGGGGTAAACAGTTCAATCTCTGTATTTGCGGATGACACTAAGCTAAGCAGGGCAATAACTTGCAGGATGTGGAAACCTTGCAAGAAGATCTGAACAAATTAATGGGATGGGCAACTAGACGGCAAATGAGGTTTAATGTAGAAAAATTTAAAGTAATGCATTTGAGTGCCAAAAATATGAATGCAATCTACTCACTAGGGGCTGAACCTCTGGGGGAATCTAGGATGGAAAAGGACATGGGGGTCCTAGTAGATGATAGGCTCAGCAATGACATGGCATTCATTAAAATGGGGATTAACTCCAGGGATAAAGCAATAATGCTCCCACTCTACAAGACTTTGGTCCGGCCTCACCTGGAGTAAGCGAATACAAAGAAGGGCAACAAAGCAAATAAAGGGTCTGGAGGATATTAGTTATGAAGAAAAGTTGCAAGCATTGAATTTATTCTCTTTGGAGACGAGATGCCCTTTCCACCTCTTTCTATCAGTATTTTGTGGGCTTGAGCCTTCCAGGGACCTCTGCACAGATGCCCATGCCATATTTTCTACATTATTTATAAAACAAACTTTCAATTGATGCACTACTAGTGGCATGGACATCCGCACATAGATTTATGGCATCCGGACGATTGTTTATATGTTTTATTTGTAGTGCTTTTTGTTTTTTGTCCTGTGCTGTGTGTTGCCACATCTGGAGACTATTTGACGCAGTGGCCTTTGGACATATGTCATGTTTTTGTGTCTTTACTACTACCTCCCACTGGGGAGTTTAATGAATTTTTTAACTCATTAATACATTTCATATATTTTTTCTACTTATCCCTACATTGTGTGCTGTGTCACTCATTTGGTAGTCTGGTTCCTTTCAGTCTTGATAAGGACAAAACCCTTTTTTTTTTTTTATATTTGCAGTATTTTTGACTAGAGTGAGGCTACCTACACTTGGTAAACAATGTTCTGAAGACATTATAGTGTGTCATCACACATAATTCCAGGCCCTTTTTTCTTTTTTTGGTTTGAGAGACCCTGTATGCCCACACTGTAGACTCCACCCGATTTCCTACATCCATATGTTCTGGGAATGCCCAGTGATTATGTCATACTGGCATGCTGTTTATTCGCTGAAATCAATCTTAGATTACAACTCACTCTGGTACCCACCCCGTCTCTATCATCATTGGGAATCCCAAATGGCGACCAATGTTCCCATCATTCTAAGCTTCTCATAGCGTATCTCCTATACTATGCAAAGAAAAAAAATTCTGCTGAAATGGATGTCTTCAACCGGAGGTGTCTGCCTGGGAAGCTCTGGTGGATGCGGCCCTGCCCCTATACAAGTTGACCTACTCCAACACAGAGTGTCACTGGAAATTTGATAAGGTCTGGTCCTCTTGGACCTTGACATGAAACCCACCACACTGCTTAGTCTTCATTGGGTGATGGTCATAACCAGTTCTCTTAACTACGAAATATCAACGTCTACAATGTATTTTGTATTATTTCTAGGTTTGTTCTGGTCACTGTGCTATCCGTCCTTGCTCAGGTTTAACTTGCCCTACCTGTTTCATTTTAAAATGTTATCTTATTGTACTGATAAATTTGAAAACCACTGTTTGTTTTTAATTGCTGTATACCATGCATCTGTCAATAAAGCACATCTGTTTGTTAAAAAAAAAAAATAAATACTCCACAGCCCCTACCTAAATATTAAAAAGTACGGAGAACATGTAAAGATTCTCAGGCAAGTAAAAAGATTTTAATCCCTTCACGACCAAGTTTAAAACAGACCTTAAAGAGGTAAACTTCCTCTGAAAACTTTTACCTATAGGTAGGATTATAATAAGACTTACCTATAGGTACTGAAAATATCTCCTAAATCTGTACAGTTTAGGAGATATTTCCAGTGCATGCAGCCAGTGACATCACTGGTGCATATGCTCTGAATGAATGGCCCACAGGTGCCCTTCCTCCCAATCCCATGCTGTGAACGGCCGCTTCCGCGAGCATGCGCAGGAGTGAAGCCATCACAGCGCCACAGCCCATGAACCCAGAAGAAGCTCCGGAAAAGATGACGGCCATAACAGCGGTGTGTGGAGACCACTGCAACAGCTTAGTTTTAAGGTAAGTATTTCATAATGAGCTAGTATGCAATGCATACTAGCTCATTATACCTTTGGCTTGCAGGGTTTTTTGTGTGTGTGTGGGGGGGGGGGGGGGGGGTTCAGAGGTTTACAACCTCTTTAATGCCCAAACCCTATTTTGCAGCTTTGACCCGTATCGGTAAAACTACATATCATCAACACTACTTAGTTCATCCAGGTGGATTATGCCTTGTTTTTTCAAGACAGATTGAGCTTTCATTTGGTAAATATTTATGGATATCTTCTGAATTTGTTTTCTTATGAATGGAAAACTGTCCCAAAGTAGTAAAAAAACTATATCATTTTTTAAACATTAGCTATATATTTCCATTACCATGACCTACTACCAAAAAATAGGCAAAACATATTCTCCTACTCCTGATGATCATGGTGATACCACATATGTGTGCATTATTTATTCTTTGTATCTGTAGTAGGGCCAAGAAACCATAGAATGCATTTTGTTTTTTTCAAGGTGTTCTTTGTCCTACCTAAACACACTGACACGAACACTCTCACTGATACTAAATATAAAACCTTTTTTTACCTACACACTGGCCCCAGCACTGCCACAAACACTGTCACTAACACTGACACCAACCCTACTACTTATTCCACGTACACACGGCCGGACTTTTCGACGGACTAGGTCCGACGGTCTTCCCGACAGACATTCAGCGGAGGTTCAATGGACTTTCTGAACGAACATGACCGGAACTTGATGACGTAAACGGGACTAAACAAGAAAGTTCAATAGCCAGTAGCCAATAGCTGCCCTTGCGTCGTATCTGGTCCGTCGGACTAGCACACACATGGTTTTCCCGATTTTTAGTCCATCGGACTTGAGTCCGTTGGATAGATTTGAAACATGTTTTATTTCTAGGTCCGTCTGACTTTTGGGGAAAAAAAAGCTGCTGGAGTCCATGCACGATCAAATTGTCCAACGGATTCCGGTCCGCCGGACCAGGTCTGCTGGAAAGTCCAAACGTGTGCATAATGGAAAAAAAAATTCTTAGCAAACCCTTCTTTTTTTTGTACAGACTGCTTCTCTAGTGAGTAGTTAAAAATACTGTGTATCCTTTCCTCTTACAGAGAAACAGCCCTGGGACAGGTCATTACACAGTTAATCACAGTAGTGATCTGGCTAAGCAGAGTGATCACATTATCGGGATCTTGTTCTCCCGGGTTCCTGATTGTTAGTATGAGACCTGGAGCTGTCACCGAAGCTCAGTCTCAGTTCTGGGAGTGCTCAATCAAGCTCTCTTCCAGCACAAACATAGGAACACATACAAGCAGCACCCAGAAAAAAAAAACTAAGAAAAATTAACCAGCAAATTGTAAAAATGTTTTAAAGCTATTCTATATAAATGGGAACATGTAGAAAATATAAAGTAGGAGTTTTTACAATTTGACTGCAAAAATGGAAATAATCAACATCAAGCTCTACACTAACTCAAAGTTCTAATATTAAATTTAGGCAGTACCATGGCACTGCTCTATTTGCCACCCATGGCTACCAAACTAAAAAAAGTATGCCTGGGAACTTATCTACTAACTGCTCTGAGTTTAGAATTGATCAGCATGCACCTGTTATTCTCTTTCAAATTCCACTGATGATTGATCAAGGGGATGGATGCTGGTGCATTCCTTCTGAGCCTCCTGTTACCTTTCTTCTGCCCTAGCTTTGCAATAATGATCAGCAACTGCTCTGTTCCATGTTCTAGCTTAAATGCACAGTTCCTGTTACCACTGCCACAAGTTCCGACTATATCTCTGCATTATCCCTTAGTATGCCCAGCAATTTCAATTTCTTCTTGACCCCTTCTGTGTCATCCCTTTATCACTGTACTAACTGTACTACCCAACCTAGTGTGAATTCAACTGTTCTGTTCATCTACTTTTACATCTTCTCATCACCCACTTTTTGGGGTGATTCAGCTACCCTGCCCTGCGACACTAGGCTGGCAGGAATGTCTTGTAGGGACAGTTGGATAGCCATACGTTAGGAGCATTGCAGCAGTGATCATAGTATCTGAGCTAGTTGACAACTATTGAAACTTATATAAGAATTTTAAAAAATGCCATGTGCTATGTTCTGAAAATAAGTCTAGCTGGAGCTGATGTGCATCTAGACTTTTATTAAAACTGTAACACATTTATTTCAATTTTGTATGTACCAGTTATTTTCTGCAATAGTTGCAATTGGTAGATTGTTAATTTCAAAACTTGTTTTCCGGTAAAATATTGAATTTATAGCATATATATAGTGGTGTGAAAAAGTGTTTGCCCCCTTCCTCATTTCCTGTTCCTTTGCATGTTTGTCACACTTAAGTGTTTCGGAACATCAAACCAATTTAAACAATACTCAAGGACCTCACAAGTAAACACAAAATGCAATTTGTAAATGAAGGTGTTTATTATTAAAGGTGAAAAAAAATCCAAACCATCATGGCCCTGTGTGAAAAAGTGATTGCCCCCCTTGTTAAAACATACTATAACTGTGGTTGTCCACACCTGAGTTCAATTTCTCTAGCCACACCCAGGCCTGATTATTGCCACACCTGTTCACAATCAAGGCATCACTTAAATAGGAGCTGCTTGACACAGTAAGGTCCACCAGAAGATCCTTAAAAGCTACACATCATGCCGAGACCCAAAGAAATTCAGGAACAATTGAGAAAGAAAGTAATTGAGATCTATCAGTCTGGAAAGGGTTATAAAGCCATTTCCAAAGCTTTGGGAATCCAGCGAACCACAGTGAGAGCCATTATCCACAAATGGCGAAGACTTGGAACAGTGGTGAACCTTCCCAGGAGTGGCCGGCCGCCCAAAATTACCCCAAGAGCGCAGCGACGACTCATCCAAGAGGTCACAAAAGATCCCACAACAACGTCCAAGGAACTGCAGGCCTCACTTGCCTCAGTTAAGGTCAGCGTTCATGCCTCCACCATCAGGAAAAGACTGGGCAAAAATGGCCTGCATGGCAGAGTTCCAAGGAGAAAACCACTGCTGAGCAAAAAGAACATCAAAGCTCGTCTCAATTTCTCCACAACACATCTTGATGATCCCCAAGACTTTTGGGACAACATTCTGTGGACCGATGAGACAAAAGTGGAACTCTTTGGAAGGTGTGTGTCCAAGTATATCTGGCGTAGAAGGAACACTGCATTTCATAAAAAGAACATTATACCAACAGTAAAATATGGTGGTGGTAGTGTGATGGTCTGGGGCTGTTTTGCTGCTTTAGGACCTGGAAGACTTGCCGTGATAAAAGGAACTATGAATTCTGCTGTCTACCAAGAGATCCTGAAGGAGAATGTCCGACCATCTGTTCGTTTACTCAAGCTGAAACGAACTTGGGTTCTGCAGCAGGACAATGATCCTAAACACACCAGCAAGTCCACCACCGAATGGCTGAAGAAAAACAAAATGAAGACTTTGGAGTGGCCTAGCCAAAGTCCTGACCTGAATCCTATTGAGATGTTGTGGTATGACCTTAAAAAGGCCGTTCATGCTCGAAAACCCTCTAATGTAACTGAATTAGGACAATTCTGCAAAGATGAGTGGGCCAAAATTCCTCCAGGACGCTGTAAAAGCCTCATTGCACGTTATCGCAAACGCTTGGTTGCAGTTGTTGCTGCTAAGGGTGGCCCAACCAGTTATTAGGTTTAGGGGGCAATCACTTTTTCACACAGGGCCATGATGGTTTGGATTTTTTTTCACCTTTAATAATAAACACCTTCATTTACAAATTGCATTTTGTGTTTACTTGTGTTGTCCTTGACTATTGTTTAAATTGGTTTGATGTTCCGAAACACTTAAGTGTGACAAACATGCAAAGGAACAGGAAATGAGGAAGGGGGCAAACACTTTTTCACACCACTGTATATATATATATATATATATATATATATATATATATATATATATATATCATGTCTCTAGAAACCATTTTTTCTTTCTTAGGTAAACACCTTGATTATTATCTTCTAAAGATGTGTGCATGCATATTTGTAGATGAATAATTTTTGCAAAGAAAAATAAAGAACTCACAATTATTTTGTCAAACCAATCTGCATAAACTGCATATAAGTAAAAAATAAATGTAAACTAAAATCTCATATAATCTTTAGCACATTAAATCTGAATGTGTGATCCTTACCCCTGCAGTTTTGTCCTCCCCACTGCAAGGGTTAGCAGCTCGTCTTTACTAGGTGATGGTGAATAGGGTGATTCACTTACCTTAAAACTCGGCAACATGGCTTTCTGGGTTATGGGTGTCCACCCATGCAAAGCAAGATTGCTCCTGCATTGTATGGGATGATGTTACAGAGCTGCAACTGGTGTTTTGTGGGACCAGTCGTACAAACAAGAGAAAGCCTGTGGGAGCCACTGCAAAGGTAGGGTTCAGCTTTATTTTTATTTTATTTTGTGTTCCTGCAATTTATTTTTTATTTTTCAAGGGTGTAGAGGAAAACAAATTCATAAATGTATCTAGACTTCTCTAGCATAAATTTAGCTTGATAGCATGAATTTACATTGATAGTGTACCAAGTACCTAAAATTAGAACCACCAACAACAAACAATAATGTAGCCTGTGGGCGGCACAGGGGTGTAGTGGTTAGCACTCTCACCTAGCAGTAAGAAGGGTCACTGGTTCAAATCCCAATCACGACTCTACCTGCCTGGAGTTTGCATGTTCTCCCTGTGCCTGTGTGGGTTTCCATCGGGTACTCCGGTTTCCTCCCACAAATCAAAGACATGCAGGTAGGTTAATTGGCTTCTGTCCAAAATTGGCCCTAGTATATGAATGGGGACCGTGGATTGTGGGCTCCTTGAGGGTAGGTACCAATGTGAGTGTGTAATTTACAGGGATAGGGACAATTGTAAGAAACTCAGGTTGAACTGGATGGACTGGTGTCTTTATTAAACCTTACTAACTAACTAACTAACTATGAACTATTATTACGTTATCACAAGGCTCAATTAACAAGACATTGGATGGGATATGTGGAGTGTCAAAAGCTCTTATTTTTTTGTAAATGGTGGGGGAAGGAGAAGGCAAGGAAGTCTGGCATTTTAAAAATAAGTTATACACCAAAAATAGGGATGGCAGAGAGAAAGAAAAAAGACAGAGGTTTAAGGGGTGGGTGAAGGGAAGGCAAAGGGGAAAGGGGTAAGGGAGAGAGGTGAAGAGATTGATATTTTGAGGGATATTTCCACAGGGGTACTCTGCCAGTGGAAAACAGACATGAGTCCATTGGAAAGGTAGTAGATAGGTGGAAGGTGATCATTTTTATCATAGTATTCTTCTGCATAACAGTAAGTTTCAGAAGTCCAGAAGTGATTGACCCTTGGACAGTCCCACCAAATATGCCTGAACAAGCCTTTGGTCTGGCAGTTGCAGAAACACAAGGACAGGTAGGTTGGGATGGTATGAGACATTCTCAGAGGAACCAAATATCAGCAGAGAAAAAGTTTATAATTTGCCTATACGGCAAGGACTGCACATATGGCACTAATCATCCTCTTGATAATTTTTTTCAAAGTTTATTTCCAAGTTGAAGGTTTTAAAGTTTTTGAAAGCCTCATTACATTTTTTTCATAGAAGAATAAAGGTTGTTCAGAGTCATAATGAGAACAAGGAAAATATGAAAGAAACCATACCCGAGCCAAACATTATCTTGTAGAGTTTTTCTCAGACACCATGAGGAAAAACAGGTCCTATGAGGTGTGTGCCAGATGTTGAAGGAAATATTTAATTTTAAAGTACTGGAAGATGTCTCTCGGGTTGAGGTGGTGTGAGTCTTTGAGAGTTTGGAAAGATGTAATATCTGATGCAGCCAAGACATGTTTTGTTAAAGTGAATGTAAAACTTTTATTTTTTTTAATAATAAACATCTTATACTTACCTGCTCTGTGTAATCGTTTCTACACAGAGCAGCCCAGATCGTTCTGATCTGGGGTCCTCCACCAGCCTTCCTGGATCCACCTCTTTGGCGAGTGTTCCCACACTAAGCTGCTTCCTAAGGAAGCATTCCTCAATCCTGAACCACGCGGACGGTGTCTATAGACACAAACAGCGTGGTTCCCCCCCAACTCTCTCCCCACAGAATTTGATTGACATCAGCAGGAGCCAATGGCTCCCACTGCTCCTAATCTGCCTGGGCCAGCCATTAACGAAAACCAGCATACCTGTAGGCAACGTGTCTACATGCATCAAAGGCACAATAATACTCTTATTGGACACAGGATATGCCAATCAGCAGGTCCGGTGGACCCAATTTTCGCTGGCCTTGTGAGATCCTTCCTGTTGTCATCTGCGAATGCAGCCCCTCTTTTCTAGCCCATGAGGAGGGTATTGACAGAAATGGTCTGACCAATCAAGAGATCTGAGGTGTGGCAAATGGCATGTTAACATATTTATGACCATGTAGCTGCCCTCCTGTAGATGCCGCTTTCTAGTCATTGTGCTGCCTGGGCCCAATGAAATGCTGCCCTCCCCCAAAATAAAATCATGCCCACGAAAAGGCCCCCACATTCATTATTTTATATCATGATAACTAAAATTTAATTTATCAGAAAATCTGATTAAAAAGTAAAAGTAAAAAATATTGTTTTTTTTTTCAAAATTGTCGCACTTTTTTTGTTTATAGTGCAAAAAAAAAACACGCAGAGGTGATCAAATACCACCAAAGGAAAGCTATATGTGTGGGGAAAAAAAGGACATCCATTTTGTTTGGGTATAGCGTGACCGCACAATTGTCAGTTAAAGTAACATTGCCGTATTGTAAAAAATGACCTGGTCATTAAGGGGGAAAATCTTCTGGGCTAAAATGGTTAATCAGGGCTGGGCAAGGCGAGTCCCTCTCAGGCTCTCATGTCTCATACAACTTGTGATGTGTGACAGTTTACTTACAGTTCTTGGATTCTGACTCATACAGACAGTGCTGCTTTGGGGAACTCACTGGTGGCAGAATGGACAGGGTGAGGGTCAATGCTGAGCCTCCAGAACATGGACACAGTGACAGGCAGGCTGCAACACCTCAGGCAGCGGCAGTGTGCAGGTGGACAGCTGCTCAGCTCACACTCAGGCACAGGCAGCTCTCTTCAAATGTGCTCCCTTCTCTCAGGCTCTGAGCCACGCTCAAGAAGATGGAAGAGGTGGGTGGATGATGGTGGAGCTAATTGACTAGGCGCGGAGGCTGAGCGCTCTGAATATGTAGGCGGCTGCGGCCTCTGAAGTCACTGGTTGCTAAGCGCCGAGTGGCAGGTGATTCTAGCAACCAGTGCAGTGCACAGCCGACCAGGATTGGCCCTGCTCCTGCTGACTGATCCAACCTCCTCCTGATATATAAGGTACGGCCGGGTGGCTACTAAGGTATGGGTACAACTTATCAATGCCAGCTGCTGCCCCTCTTAAAATGCCGCCTGGGGCTAGGTATGAGCTTGATGTTCAGGGTCGCATATACTTTCGACTCGAACATACGTTCGACTCAAGCATTGAGCGTTCACAGAGAATGAACATTATGGGTCGTTCGCAGCAAATTCAATAGCTGCGGAATGCCCCATAATGCACTGAGAGCACACGCTTCGTGGAATAATTGACAGGGCACTTGAGGTAGAGCAGCGGGAGGAAGAAGAGGACTTCCTTACCTCTCAAGGCCCCCTTTATCCAGATAGCATTCCTGCGGGCCCGCCAAACACACAGGAAGAAGAGGAGGAGGAGGATTGTGTCAGAATGGACGTGGAGGATAACACTCCACAGCAGTCTTCAAGGGATGATTTTCAGTCCCCAGAAACCCAAGGAGTTGTATGTGGCTGGGAGGAGGTTGTTACGGATCATGTGATCCTAAGAGACCCAGAGGACTCAGAATCGAATGCCTTTGCAAACTTACGCTGCATGGCCTCCCTGATTCTGCAAAGCCTGCGAAAGGACCCTAGGATTCGTGTTATCATGGTGAGGGATCATTACTGGCTGGCAAATCCTTCTTGATCCACTTTACAAGGGTAAGGTTTGCAGAACTCATCCTGCTTTTGCAGAGAATGAAACATTTTCAGGAGCTCTTAAAGAAAGGTTTGTGTAATGCATTTCCAGACCCTGGGAGGTTACAATTTCCTGGTGCTCGACAACGCGTTGCTGAGGCTTCGTTCAGTCAGAGGAAGAGCGGTGGCCGGCTGACCAATGCCTTTAAACAATTTTTCAGTCCTCAGTGCCAAGATCTGATCGGTTCAAGCAACCATCTCCAGTGTCTGCATTACATGGTGCATATCTAGGGGCAAGAGCAGGCTTGAGACCTTTCCAACAGAGCTACTGGCCTGTCCTGCATCCAGTGTTGTTTCTGAACGCACATTCAGTGCTGCTGGAGGATTTGTAAGGCATCATAGAGTGTCTGTCCACAGACTCCATTGATAGGCTCACATTCATAAAAATGAATCAGTCTTGGATCAGCAGCTATCAAGTACCTGATGCTGATGTAACCGATCAAATTTTCTATGGATGTGGGATCCCTTGAAGAGTGCCTATGCTGACTATCCTATTCCTCCTCAATCGTGATGATGCTAGCTTCCAACAATATATTTGGTTTAGGACACTACCACCACCACTCAAGGCCCAATTTTTCTACCCCTGTTTAACAGGGGGATGTAATTACAATTTTTGATCTAATATTTCACAGCAGGGCCCATTCCTGCGCCCAAAAAGGTGAGGGGTTACAGTGTTGTGGCACCACCACCACCACCACCTGAGGCCCAATTTTTCTTCCCCATTTAACAGGGGCATGTAATTACAAATCTTGATATTTCTGTCAGGTCACCTGAGACCAGGTAACCGATGCACTCCTTAGGAGTCGGAAGTGCACCGCTAGGTAGTGGACCTTAGGACTGACTGCTGCGGATTGTACCCAGGGAGATTCAGGACACAGGTCTACAGGATCATTAAGACAGATCCCAATGGGGATCGTCAGAGCCTCCAGTGGTGAGGATGGACTTCGCTGCAGTCTGGCTCCAGGTCGCGATCCCTAGGGTCTCACAGCTCACGCTCACAGTAGACTACAGGAGAAGGAAGCAGCAGGCTGGAACGACAAGGATAGTAAGGGTATATGGCAGAGGTCAGGGCAACTATTAGACAGGAACAACAGAGTACACACCAAAGGTACAGGGTCACAGGCAGACAGGGATGGTTGGAGACATGCAAAAGGTCAAGGTCGCAAGCAGACAGGAATCATAGGGAACACGCCAAGGTCGGTAACAGAGACAAACGTAGAGCACACGGCAAGCAGAAAACAGGAAGCCAAACACACAATGATACACAATGGTTGATCAGCACCGCTGGCTTGCAGTGCACAGGTTAATATAGGGTTCCCTGATAGGGCCTGTGGTGGAGCCACGCTTAGAGGAGAGGTTATAAAAACCACCAGGTGGAAGTGGCTGGCCTCTTAGTCAGAACACATGAGGGGAGGTAAGCAAACAGACGAAGATCACTGCATAACCATGACAATTTCACAGCAGGCCGTATAGTATATATACTGCTGTTCAGAGTATATGGAGGCCTGGGGGACCCCCACGCCATTTAAAAAATAATAATTTGGGTGCGGTGTTCCTCTTAATATCCATACCAAACCCAAAGGGCATGGTAATGAACTGGGGGGGGGGGGGCATGCCATTTTTTTCAATGATTTTCATCTATATTGCCGAGACCCGGCAATACATTATAGCTATGAACAGTTTTAAATAATTTTTGTTCCTTTTAGAAGTGTCATTTTACTGTGGTATTGTTCTAAACACAGGAAAACTTTACAGGCATGCTATAGATACCCCCCAGGCACAATATTTAAAGGAATATTTCATTTTTATTGTTTCACTTTAAGCATTAGTACAGTATTAGAACAGGACCACCAGACTGGGCAGAGGTCAGAGGATCCCTGAGGTCAGGTTGGTTAGAAGGTGACATATCAGGTGTAGCGACCATCTCAATCGCATCACAGGGCATAGCAATTGTGGAACTTGCAGACAAGTTAGCCTGGCTGTGCGTCCAAGGGAGATTAGGGACAGGCAAAGGTAAATGGTTATGCAAACTGGAGTGAATGATTGACTCAGGTTCATAGGTGTGCCCCTCATCCAGAGTACCACATGACTTAGAGAGTGCATCAGTCCAACTATTGCAGGACGCATCCCAGAGATCGCTATATACAGCGGGAATAGCAGAAGATACTGGGATAGTGGTACCAGGAAGTTTCTCTTTTGGGGTACCCTTAAGTAGGCAGGAAGAGGAACAGGAGGAACCCCAAGCCAGGATCTGTCCAGCAGACCAGTTGCCGTGTGGAGAATGGAGCCGTAACCAAGGAAGACCTAATATGATAGGAGATGAAGCCTTAGGTAAGACAAGGAAGGATATCCACTCCTGGTGGAGTGTCCCTACTGACATCTTAACAGGAAGAGTCTGGAAGCGGATAGGGCCCCCTGGGAGAACAGTGCCATCAATCGCCAAGACCACCAATGGCGTTGTAAGGGGCAAAAGGGTAAGTCTCATGGAGAATGCAGTTTCCCAATCCATGAAATTGGCAGCGGCTCTGGAATCCAGATGTGCTGAGACCGAACGAGAGGAAGCACCGACATGAAGCAACACAGAAAGGAGAAGATGAGAAGGTGAAGGTGATATTTCAGGGTCTAATACTCCGCCTTCCAGATGTATTAGCCCTGAGCGTTTTTCCGGACGAAGAGAACAAGCGTCACGGAAATTACCTTTGGCCCCACAATAGAGACATAGGCCCAGAGTTCTGCACCTAGCGCGTTCTTCGGGAGATAATTTAGTCCAGCCCAACTGCATAGGTTCCTCAGTAGGCAGGGGGTGCTCCTCGGATCGAAGAGAAGGGACTAGGGGCTCAGGCTGCCTAAAGAACGGGGAGTGCTGGCGTCTTTTTTCCAGGGCCCTCTCCTGAAAGCGAATATCGATCTGGTTACACAAGGTGATGACACTGTCCAGATCAGCAGGAAGGGATCTTCCTGCTAATTCATCCTTCACTCTATCAGAGAGGCCATGTAAAATGGTTGCAACTAGGGCCTCATTATTCCAGCTCAATTCAGCTGTGAGGATACGGAACTGAAGAGCATACTGTCCCACAGAAGCAGACTCTTGACGGAGACGTAAAAGAGCGCTAGCCGCTGAGGAGACACAACCCGGTTCCTCAAAGATATTCCGAAAAAGTTTCAAGAAATCAGACAGACTAGAAACCACTGGATCATTCAGTTCCCACAGAGGGGCAGCCCAAGCTAGCGCCTCGCCGGACAGGAGGGATATAATATATGCTACTTTTGCCCGATCGGACAGGAAGTTTTGGGGCTGAAGTTCAAAATGAATTGTGCACTTGCTAAGGAACCCCCTGCAAGCCTTGGAGTCCCCAGAGAAACGTGCCGGAGCTGGTAGTTGTAATGAATGTGTGGCTGCGACTGATGCGATAGGTGCAGCGGAAGATAGCGGTTGAGGTTGTTGAACCGAGGGTCCTAATGAGGCCTGAACCTGTTCAACACGAGATGCCAAATCCTGAAGGAATCGCATCACCCTGGTCTGATGCGATTCTTGGGTCTTAAGTCTACGAACTAAGCCCTGCAATGGATCATCTGCGGGTAGCGGCACATCAGCTGGGTCCATGGCTGATCAAACTGTCAGGTCACCTTGAGGCAGCCGAGATGCACACCGTAGGGATCAGGAGTGCACCGCAAGGTTGTGGACCTACGGCTGACTGCTGCAGACGGGAGACAGATCCCACTGGGGTTAGAGCGTAAGATTCCCTGGGGCGCGGAGTCTAAGAGCCAGCAGGTGTTCACCAGCGCCTCTAGTTGTGAGGATGGACTTGGCTGCAACTGGCTCCAGGTCGTGACCCCCAGGGTCCCCCAGCTCACACCCACAGTAGGCAACAGGAGGATAGGGATGGTGAGGGACAAAGCCAAGGTCGGGGCCACAAGCAGACAGGAATAGTCAGTGACACGACAAAAGGTCAGGATCACAGGCAAACAGGGATAGTCAAGGACACGCCAAAGTCGGTAACGGAATAACAGCAGAGCACATGGCAGGTAACAGGAAGCTAACACACAAAGGAATACACAATGGTTGACCAGCAGGGCTGACCTACAGTGCACAGGTTAATATAGAGCTCTCTGATAGGAGCTAGGGTGGAGTCATGCCAGAGGATGGATTACAAAAGCAGTCAGGTGAGGGTTGGCTGGTCTCTAGAGATGAACACATGGAAACAAGTAAGCAAACTATTGCAAAACCATGACAGTGGACCTCATGCATGCACATATTAAAGGGGTTGTGAACCTTCGTGTTTTTTCACCTTAATGCATCCTATGGCGAGAGCCAGCGGGGGACCCCAGAAGATCAGGTTCGGGGGCCACTCTGTGCAAAACGAGCTGCACAGTGGAGGTAAATATGATATGTATGTTTTTTGTTTTGTTTTTTAAATTTTTACCTTTACATTTACTAACTCCTTCAGGCCAAGCGCATAACGGTTAATGTAACTTTACTGAAGTAGTGTGGCATAATATTTCATAATGAACTATGACTTTCCCTTAACTCTTACTATAGTAGGGTGGTTGCCCAGGCATATTGTGGAATGTCCCCGAAAATCCCAATGTCATCAGTAGCAATCTCAATTCCACAAATGGAACCAACCAGTACAGGAAAAAGAGCCAAGAGCCCTGGACCTCAGCCTTACCCCTTTTTTTAACACAGGTGGGCTGTTTATAACCAAAATGCCTCAGAACTTAGCCTGCAACAGTCAACCCTTTCGCCAGCCTGGGTCAACTGCTGTCTCACTAGTAACAGTACATTTTAAACTGCCTACAAACCACTGTTGTCACCATAAGGAAGTGCACTCTCAGTAATGACATGCAGAAACTAGTGGAGTTAGTGACTGTAGATGTAGAAGTGGCTGCAAGGAGATTGGGGGAGTTCAGCAGCACAGAGATGCAAATAACGTTAAAATAATTTTCTAAAAGAAAGAAAAAGACATGGAAATTATTTATTATACACAGTGCTTAAAGCGGAGCTCCACCCTAAAGGGGAAGTTATGCTTTAAGGCCTTCCTGGCTCCTGTTTGTGAAACTGAGCTTTTTTTTTGGGGGGGGGGGGGGGAGCAGGTTCCTGATTTTGACAGGTACCTGCTCCCTCTTCCATTCCAATTGTCTTAGGCAATCGGATGTTCTCCTCCTCCCTCTTCTGGGACACATGACAGGTCCCAGAAGGCTTTGGGACCTGTCACAGAGCACAGCACCATTCGCACAGGCGCAGTGGGCACCCGGCTGTGAAGCTAAAAGCTGTCACAGAAGGGTGTCCATAGTTAAGATGCTGGCACCGCTGAGGCAGGATACAGGGTGAAAACAGCTGGGGTGAGTACACCGATGGGTCATGGGACAGGTGAGTGGCTGTTTATTAAAGGTCAGCAGCTACACTTAGTTGCTGCTGATTTTTAATAAACACAAAAATTACTGGAACTCTCTGCTTTAAGCAAACTAAGTTTTAGGTTTTACATCTATGTAGCGCTACCCCCACAGGAGCCGCTGGTGAATATGGGTATATCCCACCCTGCACAGCCAAGCAAATAAATTTTCCATTCATTCTTTAGACAATAATCAATCCTTGCACCTTTGTTTTTTATTTTAGGGGGATTAAACTTGGAAGGGGTAAGAGTTCTTATGGGATGCCAACTTGATCAGTAGAGGAATCTTAAGGGACACAAACTATATACATCCAGTATGTACACACTTCTCCTCTTCTACCTCCAGCACAAATCTACTTGTAGAACTACAACTCCTAAGACCAACTAGCACTGACAGTTTGATCGAAAGCAATCTCAGTCATATACTTGTAAATGCCCGTTGCAGGCAGGGACCGCGGGTTCCTTTAGTAGAGCAGCAAGAATAGAGGTCTTTGGTGCTAGCTGTCCTATACTGTGGCTACTGCAACCAGAACCACCTCTGCAGGCACAGCCAGCTTTCCTGATTGCAGCTGCCCCATTCACTAGTCCACCTGGCTACTTCTCCACAGTCCTCTCAGAGTGACTCTGCATCCACCTCAGACTGCATCTCCATCTTCCACCTGAATTCCACACTGCCCAGCTGGGCTGACCCTGAGTATGTGGGTAATTGAGTATTTGAGGGGGCCTGCCTCCTGCCAACCCTTCTGTTGGAGATTGTTCAGGGCCCTCAGAATACTCCAGCCAGCTCCTCCTAGACCCCTCCCAACTGCTTCTGGAACCTTCTCCAAGTTTCCAGCAAGCAGGGAGGAGCTACCAGAGAAAATGCTGACCAGAGTCATTCAGCCTACCCCAGTCACTCAAAACACTGACCCAGAAAAACACACAGGCTTGGCTGCCAGCTAAGCCTGACAATTCACAGAACCTAATAAAAATCCTATTAGTTAGCACTTTAGCCACGCTAGGTGTGCTAAATCTACTTAAAACAGCAGATTATTTAAAAAACAAATGCTCTGAATATGTTTCTAAATGTGCACTGAACAAATGCTTACCAAAATGTATAAAAGCAATGTTATAGAATGTTGATTCGTTGAGCTTTGAGATTTCCTTTGAGGTCTGGAATGACATTATTTCCCTGTTACAAAATTATTATTTTTTTTGTTTCATTTTATGGTGCTGCTTTGCAGAGTACTTGAGAAGATTGGCATTAGGAGACTGTTCAAGCAGATCCACTGAACCGCTGGTTCTGCTTAAACAATCTCCTGACATCAGTCCTCACAATATATACTGACAGATAATTCATCACAGATGCCATGGCACTAGATTGCTCTAGCAACAAAAAATGGAAAATTAGACTATTCTATTTATTTTTACTCGTGTTAAACTGGCTAAATATATTTAATTTCTTGCTTTTCAGGTCTCTTTAGGGAAGCCAAGTAGTTTTAAACATTCTTTACAAATAATCTTTGAATTATTATCACAGGCATTGTCACCCCTAAGATAGAGAAAGATAGATGCAATTGTCCACAAATATATGCATTGCCATCAATATCCACGTGTATGATAATTGCCTTGCTCACAGACAGGGGTCAAGTCCTGGGAAAAAAAGTGTGGGAACTCCCACCCAAGATCCACTCCCCCCACCAAAAAAAATAAAAAAAGATACGCTTATATGCACAAAGGTTTCAAAGGTGGTATTTTTCATCCAATTTTCGTATTGTGTATGAAGCTTAACTGTTAGTACATAAAAAAAAAAAAACAATTTACAATTAACATAAATGCTGTAATTCTCTGAATAATCAGCATTCATTCATTGTGCTTCCATGTAATGTGAACATCATGTTCTGATCTTTATTGGGGATGTTATTTTGTATATAGAGTGTTTATGTGGTGAGTTTACAGTTTTCATTGAACAGAGTTTGGATAACACAGGGTTAAACGGAAAGGTCATAAATGAAGTGCACATTATCTGGACAGAATGTTGGGGAGATAGTGATGTGTTCCTGCTTAGGAGATGTATGTTAGCTTGGGGGGCTGCAAATTCTGCAGGGGCTCCAACACACACTCGCTGCTATTCCAACCCTTCACATATTTCCACATAAACTTCCGTCCTGGCATTAAACTTTGCCAGGTATTGTGCCCAGCTTACCACCCCAAACTGATGTTCCTCCCTCAGCTCACCTCTCTCCTCCTCTGGGGTCTCTCATCATATGGCACTGAAGATAGAGGAGGGATTCAGCAGGACACACAGAGCAAGTATGCAGGAGACTGGGGGGGGAGGAGACAGAAAATCAGGAGGGGCCGGCGGGGAGGAGCATCACGAGAGGTCTGACTAAATACAATCTCTTAGCAGCAGGGACCTGAGCTACCCATCAGCTAGCTGTGATTGACAGGTAGATCGAAGCGGAAGCTGTCATGGGGCCCCCTACTGGCAATGCCTGAATGGTCAGGTGTGCGGCACTTACTATTGTGAGCTGTGTCGGCTATGGCTGGTGTAGCACCTCCCACACACCTCGCATACTTCAAAGTCTTGCAGGACACGGCTGCTAATGGGAACTGAGATCCTGTTGTGGAAAAAGTACAGGAACTCCGTTCCCATGAGTTCCCGCAGGACTTGAGCCCTGCTCACAGATAAGGAAATTAATCTATCAACTAATTTGTAGACTTTATTAATGACATTCTTTTCCTAAAGGCCCCTTTCACATGGGCTTTCCGATCAGGTATGCCGGTCAGTTTTTCAGGTGGACCAGTCTCTCCTATGGAGCAGCACATGTCAGCGGTGACATGTCCACTGACACCCGCTGCTATCTGATCCGATCCTGTCCACCAAATGCAGATGGATGGTGGTCCTATTTTTTATCTGTCTGGAGGAACGGATTGGATGAAAACAGACAGGTGGTCCATTCTCATTAGATCTCCCCATAGAGGAGAGCAGGACTTTGACCGGTCCATCTCAGCACAGTGAGCAGAGACAGTCCTGTCATTTGCCTGCCCAGAGGGGATCAGCGTATATATTCCTGCTGAGCAAGCGGATTCCGTCAAATGGATCCACCCAGTTTGAAAGGGTCCTTAGACTAGGTTTAGATGCCCCAAAAATGACCCCATTTTGAAACTAAAACAGCCCAACGTATAATCTATGAGGCATTTCGAGTCTTTTGAGCGTGTCATTTTTATCTACAAGTTTTTAAAAAATGTGGAACACATAGCATGTACATACCAAAAATTACACAAAAATAGATTCTCCTACTCCTCCTGAATACGGCAATACCACATGTGTGAGACTTTTACACAGCCTTGTCATATACAGAGGCCCAACATGCAGGGAGCACTATCAGGTGTTCTAGGGGCATACATTTCAAATCTAATTTGAGTACCTATTACACTTTGAGGCACTGTAGTTTCATGGATGCGAACTGATGTGGCATGGATAAGCTGTGGATGGGGATGGCTAAGCATGGTTGAGGCATGAATGTGGATGGCTGGGTATGTCTGAGTATGGATGGGATGGCTGGGTATGGATAGGATGGCTGAGTATGGATGGGATGGCTGGGTATGGCTGAGTATGGCTGGGTGGGTATGGCTGAGTTGGGTATGCCTGAGTATGGCTGGGTGGGTATAGCTGAGTATGGATGGATGGATAAGTATTGCTGAGTATGGATGGATGGATGAGTATTGCTGAGCATGTATGGATGGATAAGTATTGCTGAGCATGGATGAGTTTTGCTGAGTATGGATGGATGGATGAGTATGGATGGATTAGTATTGCTAAGGATGGATGGATGAGTATTGCTGAGTATGGATGGCTGAGAATGGATGGATGGATGAGTATTGCTGAGCATGGATGTATGGATGAGTATTTCTGAGCATGGATGACTATGGATGGGATGAGATGGATGGATGAGTATTGCTGAGCATGGATGGATGCATGAGTATTTCTGAGCATGGATGGGATGGGTGGATGGATGAATATTTCTGAGCATTGATGGGATGGATGGATGAGTATTTCTGAGCATGTATGAGTGGGATGGATGGATGAGTATTTCTGAGCATGGATGGGATGGATGGGTATTTCTGAGCATGGATGGGATGGATGAATAAGTGCTGCAATGGGCACAGATAAGTGCTGTGGGCCCGATCTCTCCCTCGCACTGTATGGGGAGGGGAGAGAGGAACTGGACATGATGCCAGCCGTAATTTGATGGAGCGATAACGCGGTAAACGCCCGCTGTCAGTGGTCATTTACCGTGACCTGTGATGCGGGCTCGGCGGTCACAGATATTTCCGGTGCGCACCCTAGGGGGCGCGCGGGAGCAAGATTCTGACAGGATGTCCATGGATGCCCTTCCAGAATAAGCCAACCACGTTACAGCCGTCTTTCGGCTATGGCCAGGTCGGCATATAGTTAAAGTGGCCACTCTGTATTTATATTGACAGGCTACGCAAGGAGCCCCATATCTGTGGAACCATAGGTCGTAGAAGCCCCACATTTTTTACCAGTGGTGGGGTAGGACTTGGGCTACATACGCTGGGCTACGACCCTCGAAGCTTGATTTATTTATTTTTTAATGTTCATGGCAGTTGATGCCCTGGTTCAACTGCCTCCTCTGACAGCTATCCCTGATACAGCATCTACTGAACAGTATCCTAATGTTAGTACCATGCAGTCTACTTTGTAAGGCCGCGTACACACGCGCGGACTGTTTGCCCAACCTTGTTCGTCAAACAGTTTCGGCAAACAGTCCGCTCAAAATTTGCATGAGCGGACTTGCCCACACACGAGCGGACTGTTTCAGCGAACTGTTTGCCAAACAGTCCGCTCAACTTTTGAAATGAACGGACTCGCCCACGTAAGGCGGAGGCAAAGCCGCCCATTTCGAGCGCGTGTACAGGTAGGCGGGGCCCGCGAAGGAGATGTCGCGGGCTCCGCCGCCTGGAATGGGCTTAAAGGGGAACCCCAACGCCGAAAAAAATCGGCGTGGGGGTTCCCCCAAAGTCCACACCAGACCCTTGTCCGAGCACGCTACCCGGCCGGCCAGGAAAGGGGGGCGAGCGAGCGCGCCCCCCCTCCTGAGCCGTACCAGGCCGCGTGCCCTCAACATGGGGGGTGCCTTGGGGAAGGGGGGGCCGCGTGGCCCCCCACCCCAAAGCACCTTGTCCCCATGTTGATGAGGACAAGGGCCTCTTCCCGACAACCCTGGCCGTTGGTTGTCGGGGTCTGCGGGCGGGGGGCTTATCGGAATCCGGGAGCCTCCTTTAAGATACCGGCCCCCCACCCTATGTGAATGAGTATGGGGTACAATGTACCCCTACCCATTCACCTGTGAAATAAAGTACAAAAAAAAACACAACACAGGGAAAAAATATTTTATTGCACAGCTCCGGGGGTCTTCCGTCTTCGGGGGTCTTCTCGCCGGACTCCTCCGCTATCTGTGTGTAGCTCTTTTGCTAGCGGAGGAGTCCGGCTTTCTTCCTCCCCGCCGCCGGCCTCTTCTCCCGACTTCGGGGGTCTTGTCCCCCTCTTCGGTTCTTCTGCCGGGCCACCGCGCCTTCTTGTAGCTCTTTTACAGGCGGTGGCCCGGTCTTCTGTCGCCGCTGCCTTCCGTTCTTCTGTCGCCGCCTTCGGTTCTTCTGCCGGGCCACCGCGCCTTCTTGTAGCTCTTTTACAGGCGGTGGCCCGGTCTTCTGTCGCCGCTGTCGTCGCCGCCGCCGCCGCCTTCCGTTCTTGTTCTTCTTCTTGTTCTTCTTCTTCTTCTCCTGGAGATGTTGACTCGACGAGCTCTCCGGCCGGAATGCCAGGGACACGCTCCGCTGCCACTTATATAGTGACAATGGGGCGGTGTCACATGGTATATGTCACATGGGTTGGTCACATGGTGACCCCGCCCCCTTACGATGTCATAGTCCCCATGTGACATCAACCCATGTGACCAACCCATGTGACATATACCATGTGACACCGCACCATTGTCACTATATAAGTGACCGCACAGCTCGGCTCTGGCATTCCGGCCGGAGAGAGCGACGTGTCAACATCTCCTGGAGAAGAACAAGAAGAACAAGAAGAAGAACAAGAACGGAAGGCGGCGACGGCGACAGCGACAGCGGCGACAGAAGACCGGGCCACCGCCTGTAAAAGAGCTACAAGAAGGCGCGGTGGCCCGCCAGAAGAACCGAAGGCGGCGACAGAAGAACGGAAGGCAGCGGCGACAGAAGACCGGGCCACCGCCTGCAAAAGAGCTACAAGAAGGCGCGGTGGCCCGGCAGAAGAACCGAAGAGGGGGACAAGACCCCCGAAGTCGGGAGAAGAGGCCGGCGGCGGGGAGGAAGAAAGCCGGACTCCTCCGCTAGTAAAAGAGCTACACACAGATAGCGGAGGAGTCCGGCGAGAAGACCCCCGAAGACGGAAGACCCCCGGAGCTGTGCAATAAAATATTTTTTCCCTGTGTTGTGTTTTTTTTTGTACTTTATTTCACAGGTGAATGGGTAGGGGTACATTGTACCCCATACTCATTCACATAGGGTGGGGGGCCGGTATCCGGGGGCCCCCTTCTTAAAGGGGGCTCCCGGATTCCGATAAGCCCCCCGCCCGCAGACCCCGACAACCAACGGCCAGGGTTGTCGGGAAGAGGCCCTTGTCCTCATCAACATGGGGACAAGGTGCTTTGGGGTGGGGGGGCCACGCGGCCCCCCCTTCCCCAAGGCACCCCCCATGTTGAGGGCACGCGGCCTGGTACGGCTCAGGAGGGGGGCGCGCTCGCTCGCCCCCCTTTCCTGGCCGGCCGGGTAGCGTGCTCGGACAAGGGTCTGGTGTGGACTTTGGGGGAACCTCCACGCCGATTTTTTTCGGCGTTGGGGTTCCCCTTTAAGCCCATTCCAGGCGGCAGAGCCCGCGACGTCTCCTTCGCGGGCCCCGCCTACCTGTACACGCGCTCGAAATGGGCGGACTTTCCGAGCGGGAACAGTTTGCTCATTTCGAAAGTAGCCTACACACGGGCGGACTGTTCGCTCAAACACAGTTTCAGCGGACAGTTTTTCGGAATTTCCGAAAGACTTTGTCCGTCCAACTGTCCGCTGAAACTGTCCGCTGAAAGCCCACACACGGGCGGACTGTCCGCCCAAACACTGTTCAGCGGACAAGGTTGGGCGAACAGTCCGCCCGTGTGTACGCGGCCTAAGGGTCAACATGATGGTGATGTTGTAGATCAAATTGTACCCACTGACTCCGGGGTCAGCAACCATACCCCTTTATCACAAGGATAGAGAGGGTAAAAAAAAGGGGAGAGGTATGCCTATATATCAAGAATAATGTATAAGTGAATGTGAGAGATGACATTACTAAGAGGGCTAGGGAGGAGGTGGAGTCCTTATGGATAGAACTCCAAAGGGATGAAGCTAAGGGGAAAATAATACTGGGAGTATGCTATAGGTCCCCTAGCCTGGGAGGAAGGGGAGACAGATCTCCTATCACAACTTGGATTAGCAGCAAGAATGGGAAGTGTTATCATAATGGGAGATTTTAATTATCCAGACATAGACTGGGCGGAGGGAACCACGCATTCATCTAAGGCTCACCAGTTCCTAAATGTTTTACAGGACAATTTTATGGGTCATATGGTAGACGCACCAATTAGAAATAAAGCGTTACTGGATCTACTGATTACCCACAATACAGACCTGATCACTGATGCGGATATATGGGGCAATTTAGGTAACAGTGATCACAGGTCAATTGGCTTCAGTATAAATCACAAAAATAGGAAACATAAAGGGAATACAAAGACACTGAATTTGAAAAGAGCCAACTTTCCTAAAGATCACCTTACCTGTCCGCTTGGAAAGCTTTGGTCAATTCTAATCCTACCCTATATAGGTTGACATATGAAGCTAGGGAATGTCCTAAAAAATTTACAAGAATTTGGGCAAGATAAATAGATTATATGGATACAGTGGTGGATTGTCCATAAAAAGCAATGAACAGTCAAAAGGTCTCAGGTTTTCTCTATAGGAACTAGTTTATTGTTTTATAGTTTATCCAACAGAGGTGTAACATTATGGCACAGTTGAATTTACTGTACAGTAATGTACTGCAGTACAGTAGTGCAGGGAGGGGCGTTACCTTCCTTGTTCTCTTTTTTGTTTCTTGGTCCTATTAGTTTTTTGGTTTTAGGAGGTTTGAAATATGTTTTACTCTCCTTTATGTGCTGTGCTAACAACCAAAGATATATGCTGTTTGTAGATAGGCTAACTTGTTAATGTATTTATGGAATACTTCTCCTTTTCCTGAAATGTATGTATTCAACTATATATTCTTGCATTGGTGAACTGTACTATCTTTATGCATATGGCAATAAAAATGTGTTTAAAAAAGAAATTGTAGGAAATATCTACAATAGGAATTACTGTATATTTTTAATGTGATGCTCCTTAAGGGTTAATTGCTTCTAAAGAGACGCAGACACTGCAACTTTCCCAATTAGAAGACTGCAAGTGATTAAACTGAACACAAACACTCTCATTCAGGAACCAGACTTTAAAGGACATTATAGCACATACAGCTTTTTCTTATGAACAGAAGCATGTAGGCCTCTACTACAAAGCTTGTTAAAATCCTTGCAATGTACATAGATCACCCAGAGAGAATTGTTTTTTTTTTATCAACAAAAGTTAAGTTATGCTTTACGTGTCAATAAAGATTTTTCAGGATACAGGTGCCTCTGCATTTGTTATGTCCCTTAGACACAGGGTCTCTCAGGTTGTTGCTAGCAATGCTGCCTGTGTCTGCTCAGCAAGTTACACACAGGCTGGATGCACTTCTTAAGCAGGGAAGGGTTTATTACTCACTCAAAAAGCGATGTACATTCTTACATGGAGGATTCATATACAACAGATCTCCCTCTAAGCATCATGCTGCTGCTTCCAGTCCCACACACACTGTGAATGACTTCCTGGTACAGCCCCTCCCCCAGCATGCATCAGGAGAAAGGGGTTAAGGGTCACAGTGATTCTGCATAAACATTACACCTCCTCTTTTTCTCAAAGAAAAATAAATAAAACATAATAAATAAATAAATAAATATATATATAACAAGAGAACAAATACCCAACACATAAAATACTCAACACATAAAGAACAAGGTAAACAGGATCAGTTCAGCAAGTAGTATCTCCAACTCAGTCCTGTGGCACTTCAGGAGCCCTTTTTCTCTGTTTCCTGTCCTGTAAGATTTCAATGCTTTGCCAAATGGCACATGTCCGGTCAACTCAGGAATATGGTCACCAACCTTTTCAGGGGTTGGTTGTAAACTTGTGGGATCATGCCAGACACCATGCCATATGTCACCAGTAGAGCCCTGAGTAGACTCTGGTGGTTTGTTAGAAAGAGGAGTCAGTTTTTACTCTAGTGGTCGGCAAATGCGCTTCCTCAATTGCGAAAGGTGTCGTCCAACATAAATGCAATTCTCCAGGCAAACAAGGTACATTCTTCTTACAAGAGGTCCATCAATTATGCCAGTAAGCCAATGAGGCAAATCTCTGTAATTCCAAAACCATACACGATCACTGGCACGGAATCCAGGAAGGCCTGGTGGAGGAGGTGTTGGTGACTGTTCCTGTGGACGGACTAAATCCAGTTTGGTGCGGAGATGTCTGCCAAACATAAGAAAAGCAGGGAACAGTCCAGTAGTAGCGTGTTTTATGTTTTATGTTTCGGTACATGGTCAAGAAGTCCAGCAGCTTCTCCTCTGACAGTCCGATCTGGTCCAGAGTAGGCTTCTTAAACATCTGCACAAACCCTTCTGCCAGCCCATTCGAGGCTGGGGGATAAGGGGATGTTTTGTAGTGTTGGATGCTCAAGCCACTGAGGAAGGATTGAAACTCATGCAATGTAAATTGTATTGAGTTCCATTGTCCGAGACTATGGCTGTAGGCAAGCCATACTGAGCAAAGAGCTTCCTTAAGACTAGAATGGTAGCAGCTGAGGTAGTAGAAGGCATTTGAAATACCTCCAGCCATTTTGAATGTGCATCTACCACAATCGAATACATTTTACCCTGGATTGGGCCAGCAAAATCAAGATAGAGTCTTGACCACGGGTCTGTCGGCCATGGCCAAGGTAGCAGAGTTCCTTTCTTTTGGGGTCGCTGAGCTTGACAGCACCCTTGACATTGAGCCACATAATCTTCAATTGCTTTATCCATTTGTGGCCACCAAACAACAACATTCTCTGGGCTTGTTGCTTCATGCGCACCACGCCAGGATGGCCCTCATGCAGTATCCTTAGCATGGTTGGTTGCAAATACTGAGGTATAATCACTCTATTGCCCCATGGTAGGCAACCAGCATTAGTCACAAGCCCACATTTTCTGGTAAAGTACGGACGAAATTCACCTGGGACTTTCTCTGTCCATCCAGCCTGAACATACGAGAATATCTGAGACAGGAAGGGATCTGTGGCTGTATGTCTGGCAATTAGGGAGGTAGACATGCAGGACTGTGGCCTGTGTACTTCCACTATGCGTATGTCTCTAGGTTGGTGGTCTCCAATTGGCAATCTGGAAAATGCATCTGCATTGCCATGGGCCTCGTGGGAGCGGTATCTGATAGAATAAGTACAACCTACCAAGAATAAAGTGTACCTTTTGTAAGCGAGATGCGGTTGTTGTAGAAATTCCTTTCTGAGGATTCAATATGGACAACAGAGGTTTGTGGTCAGTGATAAGTGTGAACTCCAGTCCATAGATGTACGTGTGAAATTTTTTTGTGGCCCATACAATGGCCAAAGCTTCCTTGTCTATCTGGGACTAGTTTTGTACTGCTGAGGATAAAGACCTGGAGGCAAAAGAAATGGGGCACTCTGTGCCATCTGGCATGACATGGGAAAGCACGGCACCCAGTCCATAAGGTGAGGCGTCAAAAGCCAAGGTGATGAGTTTCTTTAAATCGTAGTGGACCAGAACCTGAGAGGACAGAATGAGCTCTTTAGAAAGCCTAAAAGCTTCTTTACATTTGTCTGTCCATATCCATTTAGCTCTTGTATCCAGTAAGCGATGTAATGGGTAGAGCTGGTGTGCTAGGTTCGGCAAGAAACAGTGGTAGTAATTTAGGAGGCTAAGGTAGGACCTGAGCTGTGTGACATTCTTTGGAGTAGGGGCATGGGTAAGGGCTTTCATCTTTTCTTTAGTAGTGTGTAACCCATGTCGGTCCACAGTGTGGACACAAAATTCTAGCCGAGACTTGAAAAATTTGCATTTTGAAAGATTGGCACGTAAACCATACCGCTGGAGTCTCTCTAGCACAGCTTCAACATTCTTTCTGTGTTTTTCATCAGTGGGACCAGTAATGAGCATGTCATCTAGTAAACATTGGGTGAAAGGTATGCCTGCCAGGACCTCATCCATGATCCACTACCAGATGGCTGGAGCTGGGGCTATGCCAAAAACCATGCGGTTATATTGGAATAATGCTTTATGGGTGTTAATGGTCAACAGATGGCATGAATCTGGGTGTACTTGCAGTTGCAGGTAAGCTTGCTTTAAGTCTATTTTTGTAAAATTTTGCCCCCCTGCCAGTGAGCCAAATAGATCTTCAAGTCAAAGCAATGGGTATTAATCCACAAGAAGTTGGTTGTTCAGGGAAACCCTGAAATCCCCACAAATTCTACTGTCTCCATTCTTTTTCTTGACAGGCACAATTGGCGATGCCCATTCACTTCTATCAACTTTAGTTATGACCTTTTCAGCCAATAGATGGTCCAGCTCTGCTTCCACTTTCTTCTGCAAGGCAAAGGGCACTGATCTTTCCTTACAAAAATGAGGTGTAGCACCAGGCTTTAGGATAAGGTGGGCCATTTTTCCTTTTACCAAGCCCAAAGTGTCCTCAAAAACCTCCTTAAAGCGTGACTTCAGGGATTCCACCCAATGGTCTACCTCAGAAAGCAATGTACATTGGGCAATGACAAGAGGGCCCAGGGCTTTGATCCAGTCCCTACCATACAGTGGAGGATCTCTTTTACTTACAACATAAAGGCGTAGAGGTTTTCTGCGCTTGCCTAATGTCACAATGGGTTTCACATAACCTAAGGGCTGTAGCCCTAGGTGGCCCCTCCCTCTCTGCAATCTTCTGGGACACGTCACAGGTCCCAGAAGAGTGCCTGGCCACTAGGAGAGCACAGCGTGACTTGCACATGCGCAGTGCGCATCCGGCTGTGAAGCCACAAGCTGTCACAGCTGGGAGCCCACACTCGAAATTAAGGAGGACAGGAGAGGAGCAAGGCTTCTGGCAGCCGCTTCGCTGAACCGTGGGACAGGTGAGAGTCTGTTTATTAAAATCAGCAGCTACACTTTTTGTAGCTGCTGACTTTTAATAAACTTACAAACGAGTGGAACTACACTTTAAGTTTGGCTGGAGAGGACTGATTTCCAGGACTCTCTGTATTGCTAGATTTGTATTAGTGACCCAGGACTTTGGTACCGAAGGGAGCAGAGGGGAATCAGTACCTGTGTCAGGGAAGTGAGTGGAAGACAGAGACTCGCAAGCTGTGTAGCAAGTGGGAGCTCTTAGAAAAGCTGAAATACAGGCTGCAAGCCCCCCAGTTTGGCCTGCTTGGCACCCTTACTTTGGAGAAGATAACCCCTGTATAGGACCAAAGATTAGCGGTGCGCCTGCTGTCTACATAGTTACATAGTCAGGTTCAAAAAAGACACAAGTCCATCTAGTTTAACCAATAAAAGGGAAAAAAATTATACAATCCCTTATACAGAATCCTATACCCACAGTTGATCCAGAGGAAGGCAAAACAAAAAAACAGCAAAACATGATCCAATTTGCTGAAGCAGGGTTAAAAAAATCCTTCCTGATCCCCCGAGAGGCAGTGAAATATTTCCTGGATCAACTTTACCTATAAATATTGGTATCCAGTTATATTATGTACATTTAGGAAAGAATCTAGGTCTTTTTTTAAAGCAATCTACTGAGCTGGACAGAACCATTTCTTAAGGGAGATCCCTTTTTGAATATAGGCACCACATTGGCCTTACGGCAAACCAGTGATACTATGCCAGTCATAGTTTGTGATCCTAGGATTTGGACTGTTTATTGAATTTGGCGAAGTAAGCTGTCTTTTTGTTTAGCTGTGATTCAAATAAACTGTTTTACTTTCACCAAACTGGCTGGCAGCCATTCAGGAGCCAGCTATGTTGTGAGGATGCCTTTATTCAGCAGGGACAAGTAAGTTGGTCAGAGTTGATGGGAAGATGGATGGAGCCAAATACGGGGCAATCTAAGAAGAAAACCTGTTATGCCTTGTACACACGATCGGATTTTCCACCGGAAAATGTTTGATGGGAGCCTTTTGATGGAAATTCCATCAGGCAGTTTCCATTGTAATTTCTATCGAATTTCCATCAAACAAAATTTGAGATCTGGTTCTCAAATTTTCCGACAACAAAATCTGTTTGCGTAAAATTGTGTGTACACAATTCCAACGCACAAAGCGCTGTGCATGCTCAGAATAAATTACGTGACGGAATCGCTTGGTCTGGTAAAACTAGCATTCGTAATGAAGAAAGCACATTCGTCACGCTGCAATTTTTTAAAATAGTTTAATGCAGAGAGTTCTCTTCTTCTTTGGAATGCTAGAATAATTAAGTTGTTTTGCTGCTCATATTCACACAGAGTTCTCACAAACTGATTTCTTTATTATTTCTTGTGATCTCATGAATGATATTCATTTTGTTTTTTGTCACATCTCCATAATAATGTTTATATTTTTTTCTCGTTTTTTTTATCAAGATCTGCATTTTTTTTCTAGTGCTCTCCATAATATTATTTCACCTTTTGTGTGTCAAGTTTTCCACAACACTATTATCACTATTATTACTTTTTAACCTCAAGGAGGTTGGTTGGTGTTGGTGTCCCTTGTTAATTTGACCAGGTGTTTTTTAAATGTACCTGCCTACTCACAAACAAACTGTGCTTTTTAAAGTAAAACACATAGCCAAATATTTCTGAAAAAGAAATAGCCATTTATTCTGGGTCATAACAAAATAAAGAGGAAGGCAATTCTGGAGAAACTGGTGAAATTTGTGAAGCAGTTGCAAGACACAACACAAGACAACCCCTAATTTCAGGCCAAACTCTCCTAATCTTGACCCAATATAGGCCTCAATCTATAAGCAGTATAGGCCACTGATGCACCAAGTTAAAATTGTACCTTTGTTATAACGATCATCGCTTCTGGTACTCCGTCCTCTGCTCACAGATCATATGTACGACGCACGCGTGTTCCGCTTTATATACACTGTGCATGCGTGAAACTTTGCCCGCCCCTGACATTCTTTCTAGTCTATTCCCCGCCCCTTGTCTTTCGGAGCAGTGGGAGAGCACATGGAGGAGACAAAACAAAGACAAAAAGCCGGAGCCCTGAACCTTCTGATCCAGGAGGAGATTGAAGGCCTCAATTATGGCTTTTATAGAGATGCTGGAGACGGTGGACATCTTCAAGAGGGCCGACTATGATGGGAAGTATTGACCGTACCCAAACCCAAATGTGAGAAAGGCTAAGATCATGCCTAAAGTTGTGAAGAGTCTGCACAGGAATTGTGGGGTACAACGATCCAAGGATCAACTGAGGAAATGATGGCCAGACCTCAAATTGAGGAAGCACAATCAGTACAGAAGAATCAAGAGAGTGCTGAAAAAAAGTAAGTTGTTTCCTCGCCTTCTTCTTAACCACTTGCTTACTGGGCACTTAAACCCCCCTCAGTCCCAGACCAATTTTCAGCTTTCAGCGCTGATGCACTTTGAATGACAATTGCGCGGGCATACAACACTGTACCCAAATGAAATTTTTATCATTTTTTTCCCACAAATAGAGCTTTCTTTTGGTGGTATTTAGTTACAGCTCGGAGTTTTATTTTTTGCTAAACAAACAAAAAAAGATGCAAAAAAAAAAAAAAAATAAATCATGTTTTAATAGTTTGTTATAAAATTTTGCAAACGGGTCATTTTTCTCCTTCATTGAAGTGCGCTGATTAGGCGGCACTGATAGGCTGCATTGGTGGGCACTGATGGGCTGCATTGGTGGGCACTGATGGGCTGCATTGGTGGGCACTGATAGGCTGCACTGGTGGGCACTGATAGGCATAGTTAAGGCGGCACTAATAGGCACAGATAAGGCGGCACCGATGGGCACAGATAAGGCGGCACTGATGGGCAAAGATGGGCACAGATAAGATGGCACGGATGGGTGGCACGGATAAGTGGCACGGATGGGTGGCACGGATGGGCACTGATAGGTACCACAGATAGATGGGACTGATGGGCACTGATAGGTGGCACTGATAGGTGGCTCTGATAGGTGGCACTGCTGGGCACTGATGGGCGGCACTGCTGGGCACTGATGGGCGGCACTGCTGGGCACTGATGGGCGGCACTGGGGTGCAGCACCTTTGAGGCAGATTTTGGGTGGCACTGTGGGTGGCACTGCTGGGTGGCACTGTGGGTGGCACTGTGGGCACTGCTGGGTGGCACTGTGGGCACTATGGGCACTGCTGGGTGGCACTGACAGGGGGGCACTTACTTTATTTCAGGATGGCACTGCGGGTGGCAGGTGGGCACTGGCAGGGGGCAGGTGTCCGTTTAAATTGCTGGCCGTGATCGGGACTGATGTCCCGAACACGGCCGCCGGCGATCGGCTTTTTTTTTTTCTCCTCGCGCTGTCAGCGCGAGGAGGAATACTAGCCGATTACCGGCTCCGTTTTATCACATGATCAGCTGTCATTGGCTGACAGCTGATCACGTGATAAGGGGTCGGGATCGACCCCTTACACGGATCGGTGATCAGGCGAGTCTCACGGACTCGCCGATCACAGAGCGCGCCGCGCGCGCCCCTCAGGGGGCGCGCAGGCCGCTCGTAACCGGGACTACGTCAATAGACGTAGTCCCGGAAATGTGGGTCCGCGCTATTGCCGTCATTTTGCAATAGCGCGGTACCCAAGTGGTTAATGTTCGCGCTGCTCCATATGCTTTTCTTTACTGTTGTACATTTTAAAATGGCAACTTTCATGTTCATGGGCACAGTAATCGGTCATAGGAAACATCATAAGATGTTTTTGGCAGATACAGGTTAACTACATTTGTTCATGCCTATTTGTATTAAAATAAGTTTGTTGTCTAGATGGGGTTGTAACTAGAATGAAATGCAAACTTGATTCAGTGTAAGGAGCGGACACTCAGCAGCTGTTTACACATCTGGATGCAGGAGCACTAGTGTGGGACACCAGAACAACATTTTTAGGGTGTCCCACACAGGTGCTCCAGTGGATACTATAGGGTTGTCTACATGTGTGATACTTTAACATCAAAAGGGAAGTATTCCAGCTTTAGAAAGGAAATAAAATGTTCAGCTTGGAACTCTGCCAAAATAGACAATTGTACGACACTTCCAAGCCATGTTTCATATTCCTATTTCCGCCCTCCAATATCTGTGTGCTAAGTATACCTATTTTTTATTCACATAGGGGAGAAAAGACTCGGGACATCTGAGGACACCAGGGACCCCCCACCTCCTAAAAAAGGGGAAATTCCCACACCACAAGCAAAGGATGAGGAGGGAGAGGTTTATGAAGTGGGCGAAATTGTCACCACAACAGGTGAGTGTCTGAGACCACAGCTTCAGGTAAGAGACCTATGCCTGCATATTTCTAATACATAGTGTATTTTTTTCTTTTAGGTGATGTGGATGTTGTGGAAGAAGAATCTAATTTCCCCAGTGAAAGTGCCCAGATGCTCATCGGGGAGAGAATGGGGTGCAGTCGTAATTTAGAAAATATAAAGAAAAACATCAATGATGTTAAAAAAAAAAGAAGAACATCATTGATGTTTTAGACAGAATCTAAAACACACAAAAATTGGACCATTTTCTCGTGTATTTTTGAATTTAAAAAAGTTTTAAAGTATTTTAAAAGCCAAATTTTGAAGATGCACACAGTGTGTCAACATGTGCTATCTGCCATCACGGGAAATCAATGTACATTTTTTGTTGGTGCAACCCCTTCCTCCCAATTCAATTAGGTGAGAGGAAGGGGTTGCACCCCCAAAACACATCCATTCATCCCCCATGATGGGGGATAGCACATGTTGACATTAGGCATGGGATCAGGTTTGAATCCCAATTGGTGTGCATCTTCAAAATTTGGCTTTTACAGGGGTGAAATCCTCACCTGATGATATGCTGATGATGATATGCTGATGATATGATGAGATGAGATGAGATGAGATGAGATGAGATGAGATGATGTTATGATGATATGCTGATGATATGCTGATATGCTGATATGATGATGCAATATCAACACAAGTTGGACATACTAATGTTTGATATTGCCTTCACTTTATCAGAGTGTCAGAAACCATGAACCAGACCGAGATAGAAGTACAGTAAAATCACACTTGTTTATTAATAAAAATAAAAAGGTAAATAGAGTAAGCATATTCAAAGCATAGCCAGAGTCCAGTAACTGGATTGGGTAATCAACCAAGCCAGAGTTCAGTAACCAGATCGGGTAATCAGCCAGGCCAGCAGTCAGGGATCCAAGTAGAGGAACAGCAAGCAGGATAAGGAATCAGAAGGGATGTCAGCAAGTCCAGTCTTTAACCACTTCAGTACAGGGCATTTCTACACCCTTCAGTACAGGGCATTTATACACACTACTAACACATATACACAGGGGCTGCACATTGGAAACCTCATGTAATAAGTGCAGTGCACTTTCCACTCAACACATTTAGGTAACACACTTAGCACAGCACATATTAATTTACCCTTTTTGTCTTCTTTCAAATCCTTGTGTTTCACAGTTTTCTTACTTTCAATGATAGTCTTCACTATGTTGGAACATCCTTATTTTTAGCAACACAATTTCACTATTACACATTTGAGTCCTCTCACCTCTAAATGATAGCGTTCACTAGGTTGGAGCATTCCCATTGCTTCCAACATGGATTCACTGTCACACATTTTCTGTTTCCTTTATCTTCCCCTTTCTCTCTTCCCTTCCTTTTTCTTTTTCCGTTTTTTTCCCCTCTTTCTTCCCCCTTCTTTCCCCTCTTTTCTTTTCTTATTTTTCCCTCCCTTCCCTTTTACTCCCACCTTTCAATGTTAGTGCTCATATGTTGGAGCATTCTCATTGTTTCCAACACAGTCTCACTATCACATATTTTTCCTAATTTTTTATTTATTTTTTCATATTTTTTTCATATTTTTCTCATTTTTCACTGATTATCGTTTTTCACTGTTTTAGTACAGGGCTTGCTTCCCTGCTTTTCCGCATGTGCCGCCTCAGCTCCCGTGCCAGATCGTCCCCGGCTGCCCACGCAACCACTGCCATGCCCTTTCCATTGCCTCACCTGTGAGTATGGGTGGTTGTTTCAAGAAAATTCCGTCTATCTCTATCTTTACATTTTATAAACAAGACTTACTCATTGTCTGATATACTACTTTCGTTTTATAGACATCCAATTTATATCAGCTCCTGATGAGTGGCAAGTTAGCCACGAAACGCGTCGAGCTTCAGATGCCATAAATTTTATAACCATGCAGTTTTGTAACATATTCTGTATATACTGTTTTACCTAATTTACTTGAATATCATCGTCAATGTGCAATATGCCAATGTATGAATCAATTAATCATGATGGAATATGCAATATGTACCACTGCTTTTGATGTGTTTTACTGTGTAATATTTAATAAATTCAACATTATCAGACCTATACAGCTCATTTTTTGCTTCCAAATCCGCATGCTTCATGCAAAGTCCCAACTTCTTCTCTTGCTTCGTTTATACAGCCTTCCTTCCCAGACCAATTTTTAGCTTTCAGCGGTCTCACACTTTGAATGCCAATTACTCAGTCATACAACACTGTACTCAAACAAAATTTTTATCATTTTTTTCATACAAATAGAGATTTCTTTTGGTGGTATTTAATCACCACAGTTTTTTTATTTTTTGCGACATAAGTGAAAAAATAGAAAAATTTCGGAAAAAAAACACTTGTTTTTAGTTTCTATGATAACATTTTGCAAACAAGTAATTTTTGTTCATAAATTTGGGCCAAAATGTATACTGCTACATCTCTTTGGTAAACAATAACCCAAATTAGTGGATATTATTTAATCTCTTTGAAAGTTATAGAGTCTACAAGATATGGTGCAAATCATTGAAAATTGATCACACCTGATGCACTGACGGCCTATCTCATTTCTTGAGGCTCTGAAATATCAGGAAAGTACAAATCCTCCCCAAATTACCCCTTTTTGAAAAGTAGACAGTCCAAGGTATTCAGGAAGAGGCATGGTGAGTTTTTTCAAGTTGTATTTTTTTCCCACAATTCTTGGGAAAATTAAGAATTTTTATTTTTTTCACAAAATTGTCATAATAACAAGTTATTTCTCACACACAGCATATGCATACTTCCAATTACACCCAAAAATACATTCTGCTACTCCTCCCGAGTATGTATATCACATGTGTGGGACTTTTACACAGTCTGGCCACACAGAGGGGTCCAACATGCAGGGAGTACCGTCAGGGGTTCTAGGAGCATAAATGACACCTCTAATTTCCTAATGACCTATTACAATTGTGAAGGCCCTGGAGCTCCAGGGCAGTGGAATTACCCACAATATGACCCCATTTTGGAAAGCAGACACCCCAACGTCTATTCTATGAGGCATAATGAGTCTTTTGAACAGTTCATTTTTTTCTACAAGTCTTCGGAAAACATGGAAAGAAAATTAAAACATATTTTTTTTTTACACAAAGCGGTCAGTTTATAAGATATTTCTAACTCAAAGCATGTATATAGCAAAAATTACACCCCAAAATACATTCTGCTACTGTTCCTGAGTATGACAATACCATATGTGTGTAACTTTTACACAGCCTGGCCACATACAAAGGCCCAACATGCAGGGAGCACTGTCAGGCATTTTAGGAGCATAAATTATGCCTCTAATTTCCTAACGACCTATTACAATTTTGAAGGCCCTGGAGCACCAAGACAATGGAATTACCCACAAAATGACCCCATTTTGGAAAACAAACACCCCAAAGTATTCAATGAAGCATTATGAGTCTTTTGAATGGTTAATTTTTTTTACACAAGTCTTCAGAAAACGTGGAAAGAAAATTAAAATCTTTTTTTTTACACAAAGTTGTCCATTTATAAGATCACACTTTTGAAGGTCCTGGAGCACCAAGATATTCCGATGGGCTGGTGACAGGTATATGGGTACTCCGATGGGCTGGTTACAGGTACTCGGGTACTCCGATGGGCTGGTGACAGGTACTCGTGTACTCTGATGGGCTGGTGACAGGTACTCGGTTACTCTGATGGCCTAGTGACAGGTACTTGGGTACTCAGATGGACTATGACAGGTATTCGGTTACTCAGATGAACTGTGACAGGTACTCAGGTACTCAGATGAACTGTGACAGGTACTCAGATGGACTGAGACAGGTACTTGGGTACTCAGGTGAACTGTGACAGGTACTCATGTATTCGGCTACTCAGATGGGCTGTGACAGGTACTCGGGTACTCAGATGGGCTGTGACGGTGATGACAGGTACTTTGATGGCTGGTGACAGGTCCTCTTTATTAGGGGGGGTAATCAGTGTGTGTTGGTGTACACTAAGCGGTAACGAGATGTTACCGCAATCTCCTTCTCACACACGATCGGTGTGTGAGGATGGGAACCCGGTAACATCTTGTTACCGCAGGTTTGTTGACATTCTGTGACCAGCTGTGATTGGAACAGAGCCGGTCACGTGGTAAAGAGTCAATTTCATTGCCCTAGGGGCGTGCACGAGCGCCGTTCATGTAGACAGTACATGTGACCAGCTGTGATTGGACACAGCTGGTCATGTGTATCGGGGGGGGGGGCTGGGAGGAGGATCACACGGATCAGGGATGGGCTGTGTACAATCGCCGTGCTGCAGGCCCCCGGGGGCCCGCAGGAGCGGTGAGATACTGAGGACATCATATGGCACCCACCCAGGATGGGAGATGCCATCTGTGGGCATCATTTGACTATGGCCCAGTATTGAAGTGCTTAAACAGGAATGCAGGAGATGGTTTCTTGTGATGTGACCAAGGTGAAGGCAGGAATGAAGTGAGCTGGAGATCTTTAAGTAGGCGGGACTGACGAGCAGATCCACAACAGCTGGTTAACTGTGGAGAGGGTTTAAAGCTGGCAATTAGCTGAAGCTGAGCGGCCAGCTCAGAGAAGGAAGGGCTGAGCCAGCCCTGACTCAGAGTTGAACTTTGTAAAATCTCGAGTTGTGTATGTTATGCTTTGAAACATGCCTGTTTAACCAAAAAAAGGATATTTACAATGTGAAAAAAAAAATGTACACCAAAGATGTTGGTTTGTTCAAAAACCCTTTTCTAATGCACATGTAAAATGTTTTCTACTCAATAATGTGTGGCTTCTTCTTTCAATGCTCAATAGCAATGTTTGTAGTAATTTGGTGTTTACAGTGACAATGGGGGTTAGTTAATAAAGGCAAATCCACTTTGCACTAAAAGAGCAGTTTCATGTGCACTTTTAAGTTCACTTGGAGTGCAAAGTGTTTCCTTTAGTAAATAACTCCCACAGTGCTTTCTAATTTTCAACAATCACGCCATTTTCGAGAATCTACAAAATTCATTCATGGTGCTGAAAATTATGAATATTTTTGTCAGTAATGTATTACATACAGTACATTAACAACAAAAACAAGGTGTGTGTAGCAGACCCACAACATAATAATAGTTTGCTGAAGAAGAGATTGTCACCTTATGTATCAAATAAATTACATTTGCACTATTGAAGAAAATGTCCAAAAAGAAAAGACCACTGGAGAACCTAGGAGACAGCTAAAAGATACCCAGGCAGTAAATCAAAGGAAATCTTTCAGTTTAAGTTCAAAAATTTTCGATAAAATATTTCTTAAACGGTTTCTGGCATATCATCTGTCTTACTTCGCGGGCTCTTTGGGGGGCAAGCCAGGACGGCCAGCTTTAAGCACCGTCAGGGTTTCTTGTTGAAGTCCGGCCTCAGGCCCAACTGAGGCCACATAGTTCATTGAATTTCTCCTTAAATAGTTATGTAGAATGCAGCATGCAAGGATTATATGGTTAGGTTTATATTCCGCCATGATGATTGGCGTAAGGAATAGGCGGAACCGGCTGGCCATTATCCCAAAAGCGTTCTCCACCACTCTTCTGGCTCTGGTCAGACAGTAGTTATAAACCCTCTGGTCCGGGGTGAGGGTCCACATGCTTTCAAAATGGTCAGCTGGTCAAAACGAACTAAGAGAAAGCACTGAAAAACAATGGCCGGAGCTGAAAATCAGAAATGAGTGGACAAGAATGCACTGAATATCAAATACGTAATAGAAATTCAAACCTGCAAGCACAAAAAGAGCAGTAACGATCAGAAAAGCAGGAGGCTGAAAAGCGGGAATCGTCTGTCAGCAAACTTCTACTAACACGAGATTAGCAGAAAGGAGTCCAAAGGGTGGCGTACTTGGTATTGAACTTCCTCTTTCTAGTGCCGTTGTATGTGTTGTACGTCAACGCGTTCTTGACGTTCGCAAATTCCGAGCAACTTTGCGTGACCGTGTGTATGCAAGACAAGTTTGAGCCAACATCCGTCGTAAAAAAAAAAACATGGATTTTGTTGTCGGAATATACGATCGTGTGTACGAGGCATTAGAGTCTGCAAAAGACAAGATTGAGGCAGAGGTTCACCTTCCAGCAGGATAATGACCCTAAAGATACAGCCAGAACTACTGTCAGGAAGGGCATGCCAGCACCCAAGATGGCTGCCGAAGAAGATGACCTGTTACCTCTTCATGTCAGGAAGGGCATGCCAGCACCCAAGATGGCTGCAGAAGAAGATGACCTATTACCTCTGCCCCTGTCAGGATGCCATTGGTGTGCACGCACCATGTGACAGCTTTGTCCGCCCAAACAGGCTATTTAAACTCAGCCAGTTTCTAGGCTCAGTGCTGTCTGCTCTACAGCGTTCCCTGTGTAACCTGCAATTAGCTACCTGACTTCTGTTCCTGTTGTGACCCGGCTTGCTTCCTGACGTTCCTGTTTCCTGCCTGCATCCGACCCCGGCTTGTCCTCCACTCCGCACCTGCCTGCTCCTTCTGCCACTCCGCTGCCAGCCTGTTGACGACCCGGCCTGTAATCTGATTCTGCTTCTGCTTCAGCCCCTGTTCCTGACGTGCCCGTTGTGTATGACCCGACCTGCCTGTACTTGCCTTCTCTTCAGCCTTGAGGGTGCCACCATCCCTTCTGCTGCATCTGCACTCCTGCCTGTGGGGATCAGTTGTCTACTTGTTCCAGCTACCTGCCTACCACTGCTCTGGGATTTCTACAGACACCTCTACAGCCCGGCTGAGTGCTCCGATCCAGCTCCAGGTTCAGCGATCCTACCAGGCACTCGTGCGACTCTGCATCTCGGTGCTTCCTGTCAGCTCTATCAGGGGCTCCAAGTCAGAGTTGTAAGAGAGGCCATCCTCTGCATATCAGGCTCCATCACCAGGTACGTGACAGTAGCAGACAGCCATGTCCGAACCTGTGCGAGGACCCTCTCCTATGGAGGAACTCTGCCAACACCTAGCCGGATTAACCCAAGCCGTAAAAGACTTACAACAGGGTTATACCCAGCTGGAAGGCCAAATACAGACCTTGTCTGCCTCTGCTCCTGCTCAAGCACCTTCCACTTCTGGGATGCCAGCAACCCCCACAGTTGTTATGCTACCACCTGAACCCAGAGTTCCAACTCCTGAAAAGTTCCAAGGAGAACGCAACAAGTTCAGAGCCTTTCGCAAGGCATGCGAACTCTATTTTTCGCTACAACCACGCACCTTCTCCCTGGAAGCCACCAAGGTCGGGTTTGTCATTTCCTTGCTTCAGGGGGAACCGCAGGCCTGGGCCCACTGGCTCCTTGAACAAAAGGCCACATCTATGACGGACTTAGCCTCTTTTTTTGGAGCCATGGCTCAGTTATATGAAGACCCCCAGCAAGCCGCTACTGCGGAAGCTGCTCTTCACACGCTTCGGCAGGGTCGCAGGGCCGTGGAGGACTATGTTTCTGAATTTAGGCGATGGAGTTCTGATACCAGCTGGAACGATGCTACCCTGCGTTACCGGTTTTGCATGGGCCTTTCTGATCAGCTCAAGAACGAGCTAGCACGAACAGGTGTTCCTTCCACCTTGGAGACACTTATAAATTTGTCAATCCAGATTGACCGTCGCCTAAGGGAACTTAGGTCGGAACGAGCCACCGACCAGTCATGCCCAGTATGGATGCTTCCAAGAGTGCCTGGTTCTTTCAGTCCTGCTTCATCTGCCCCTGCCGCATCCGCTTCAGATGCATTTGAACCCATGCAGCTTGGTCTCCTCCGCCCTTCTTTGACTATGGAAGAACGCCAAATAAGTGAAATATTTGCCTATACTGTGGAGGATCAGGACATTATGTGAGGTCTTGCCCAGTCAAAATCCGTAAGTGCCTCTCAGTTACATCCGCTTCTCCTCCATCTCTACCCAATAACTCTGCTCATCTTGCTCTTTCCATTTTGTTGCAGCTCCCAGGAGGAGTTATCCAGACTCCCGCTATAATTGACTCTGGAGCTTGCAGCTGTTTCATAGATTTAGCTTTTGCTGCCAAACATCACATTCCTCTACTACCCAAGGCTCAGAGACTTTCTGTACATCTTGCAGACGGATCCACCATTAAATCTGGATTGGTTACTCATGAAACCATCCCGTTATACACCACCATTGCCAAGAACCATCAAGAGCTTCTACGCCTAGATGCCATTGCCTCCCCTCTGTTCCCAATCATTCTGGGTATGCCTTGGTTAAAAGCTCATAACCCTCACATTAACTGGGTTACGGAAGAAATCAAGTTTCTTTCCCCCTATTGCCTTCAGCATTGCTGGCAAGAGAATCATCAGAACCTGCTGTGCATCGATGTGGAGTTCGAAGCTCGCCAAGTTGTTCCAGTGGCATACCACGACTTTTTGGAAGTTTTCAGCAAAAAGGGGGCAGAAACGCTTCCTCCTCACAGGGCCTATGACTGTCCAGTTGAGCTCCTCCCTGGGGTTGAAGTTCCTTTTGGCAGGATCTTTCCTCTATCTGAATCTGAACTTGTTGCTTTGAAAGACTACATTGATGAGAACCTTAAAAAGGGGTTCATTCGCCCTTCCACGTCTCCTGCCGGTGCGGGGATCTTCTTTGTAGAAAAAAAGGACCACTCATTACGCCCCTGTGTGGACTACTGTGAACTTAATAAGATCACTGTAAAAAAACCTTACCCTCTTCCACTTGTGCCTGAACTATTCCAGCGACTCGGTACGGCCACTATTTTCTCAAAATTGGATCTTCGGGGTGCTTATAACCTGGTTCGCATACGAGAGGGGGATGAATGGAAGACGGCGTTCCGCACACGGTTTGGGCATTTTGAATACCTCGTAATGCCCTTTGGACTTTGCAATGCTCCCACTACCTTTCAGCACTTCATCAGCGATGTCTTCCGAGATTTCCTGGATCTTTTTGTTGTTGTTTATCTTGATGATATACTAATCTTCTCTCCCTCTCTAGATCACCACCGTAGTCACGTCAAAAATGTATTGATTCGCCTTCGACAACACAGACTTTATGCAAAACCAGATAAATGCGTATTTGAACGCCAAAGCATCCAATTCCTGGGTTTAATCATTTCTACTGAAGGCATCCAGATGGATCCCCAGAAGGTTACAGCCATCCTGGATTGGCCTGCTCCCAGTGATAGGAAGGGTGTCCAACGTTTCGTGGGGTTTGCAAATTTTTATCGAAAATTCATCAGAAATTTTTATGCAATCATATCCCCCATTACAAGTTTAACCAAGCAAGGTACAAGATTCTCTTGGTCTCCGGAAGCTCAGAAAGCTTTTGACACCCTAAAAATACTTTTCACATCTGCATCTGTCCTGAAACACCCTGATCCAGCCCTGCCCTATGTCTTGGAAGTAGATGCCTCAGAAACAGCGGTCGGAGCAATATTATCTCAGAGGCAGGGAGCTAAGGCTCTACTGCATCCAGTTGCTTTTTTTTCCTGCAAGCTGTCAAATGCTGAAAGGAACTACGACGTCGGGGACCGTGAACTTTTGGCCATCAAAGCCACTCTGGAGGAATGGAGGTACCTGCTAGAAGGGGCTGCACACCCAATCTTGATCTATACAGATCATAAGAACCTCGAGTATTTAAGAACAGCAAAAAGATTGAAACCCCGACAAGCCAGGTGGGCACTATTCTTTTCTAGATTCACTTTCCACTTAACATTCAGGCCCGGATCGAAGAATACAAAACCCGATGCGCTATCACGCATGTTCAGCAAACCTGAAGAAATCTCATCTCCCGATACCATTCTATCCCCTGGGAACTTCATGTTGCTTCAAGGAGAGTTAATAAAACAAATTAAACAAACTCTAGTAAGGAACCCTTCATCAGCTGGGGTCTCTCTACTGGCAAAGGATGGGCTACTTTGGCACGAAGACAAGGTCTTTGTGCCGGAAGACCTCCGAATGGCCATCCTGGGGCGATGCCATGATCATGTGCTGGCAGGTCACTTTGGCATTGGCAAGACAACTGAATTAGTACAATGGACATTTTGGTGGCCGGGGGTGGAGAAAGATTGTAGGAAATATGTAGAATCTTGTACCACTTGCATCCGCAATAAAACCAGCAGATCCAGAGCCTGGGGTCTTCTAAAACCCTTACCAGTTCCCAGTAGACCTTGGATGATAGATTTTTATTGTAGAACTCCCCCCATCTGAGGGCCACAACACCATTTTTGTAGTTGTCGATAGGCTGTCTAAGATGGCACACTTCCTGCCCATGAAGGGCACACCATCTGCTCGAGAAACAGCTCAAACCTTTGTCAAGGAGATCGTAAGGCTTCACGGGATTCCGGCCAATATTGTGTCCGACCGTGGGGTGCAGTTTACATCCAGATTCTGGAGAGCCTTATGTGATTCGCTCGGGATTGAACTTTCATTTTCTTCTGCATATCACCCACAAACAAATGGGCAAACAGAGAGGACTAATCAGACCCTCGAACAGTACCTGCAATGTTTTTCCTCATTTTCTCAAGACGCTTGGGCTTCTCTGCTTCCACTGGCCGAGTTTTCTTATAACAATTCAGTACACTCTGCTACAAAAAAATCTCAATTTTTTACAAACTACGGTTTCCACCCTTCTTTTTTGTCTAATACAATTCCAGATTCCCCTGTACCAGCTGTTTCCGAAAATATCAATTTCTTCAACGCCAATAACAAACTGCTACAGGAAACAATAGCCAAGACACAGGCATACAATAAGGAAGTTTTTGACAGGAAAAGAAGAGGAGAATTGATCTTGAACCCTGGTGACCAAGTGTGGCTAGCAACTACTAATTTGAAACTGGCCTGTCCCTCGAAGAAACTGGGCTCTACATTTTCAGGGCCCTTTCCGGTGAAGAGACAGATCAATGAGGTTGTGTATGAATTAGAGTTGCCTGAGTCATTTAGAATCCACCCTGTGTTCCACATAACCTTGTTGAAACCTGCCATTCCTGACCCCTTTCTAGGACGAAGTTCCGGCCCGCCTGAACCTGTAATTATTGACGGGGAGGAAGAGTTTGAGGTAGAAACAATCTTAGACTGCAGGAAGAGAAGAAATCAGATCCAGTTCCTGATAAAATGGAAAGGATATGGGCCAGAGGACAACTCCTGGGAACCCAAAGGTAATATCCATGCCCAAGATTTGGTTCAGGCTTTTAAGAACTCCCATCCTGACAAGTGGGCCAAGTTGGGCATCCGGAGGCTGGGAGGGGCAGTGTCAGGAAGGGCATGCCAGCACCCAAGATGGCTGCCGAAGAAGACGACCTGTTACCTCTTTATGTCAGGAAGGGCATGCCAGCACCCAAGATGGCTGCAGAAGAAGATGACCTATTACCTCTGCCCCTGTCAGGATGCCATTGGTGTGCACGCACCATGTGACAGCTTTGTCCGCCCAAACAGGCTATTTAAACTCAGCTAGTTTCCAGGCTCAGTGCTGTCTGCTCTACAGTGTTCCCTGTGTAACCTGCAATTAGCTACCTGACTTCTGTTCCTGTTGTGACCCGGCTTGCTTCCTGACGTTCCTGTTTCCTGCCTGCATCCGACCCCGGCTTGTCCCCCACTCCGCACCTGCCTGCTCCTTCTGCCACTGCGCTGCCAGCCTGTTGACGACCCGGCCTGTAATCTGATTCTGCTTCTGCTTCAGCCCCTGTTCCTGACGTGCCCGTTGTGTATGACCCGGCCTGTCTGTACTTGCCTTCTCTTCAGCCTTGAGGGTGCCACCATCCCTTCTGCTGCATCTGCACTCCTGCCTGTGGGGATCAGTTGTCTACTTGTTCCAGCTACCTGCCTACCACTGCTCTGGGATTTCTACAGACACCTCTACAGCCCAGCCGAGTGCTCCGATCCAGCTCCAGGTTCAGCGATCCCACCAGGCACTCGTGCGACTCTGCATCTCGGTGCTTCCTGTCAGCTCTATCAGGGGCTCCAAGTCAGAGTTGTAAGAGAGGCCGTCCTCTGCATATCAGGCTCCATAACCAGGTATGTGGCAACTACAATGTAATGGTTTAGATCAAAGCATATTCATGTCCTGGTCAAGGTCCTGACCTACAGTATCTCACAAAAGTGAGTACACCCCTCACATTTTTGTAAATAGTTTATTATACCTTTTCATGTGACAACACTGAAGAAATGACACTTTGCTACAATGTAAAGTAGTGAGTGTACAGCTTGTATAACAGTGTAAATTTGCTGTCCCCTCAAAATAGCTCAACACACAGCCATTAATCTCTAAACCGCTGGCAACAAAAGTGAGTACACCCCTAAGTGAAAATGTCCAAATTGAGCCCAATTAGCCACCCCCCCCCCCTCCCCTGGTGTCATGTGACTCGTTAGTGTTACAAGGTCTCAGGTGTGAATGGGGAGCTCTCACTTTTCCATACTAGTCAATGGAAGTTCAACATGACACCGCATGGCAAAGAACTCTCTGATTTATGCTCTACATAAAGATGGGATATAAGAAGTTTGCCAAGACCCTGAAACTGAGCTGCAGCATGGTGGCCTAGACCATACAGCAGTTTAACAGGACAGGTTCCATTCAGTACAGGCCTCGCCATGATTGACCAAAGAAGTTGCGTGCACGTGCTCAGCGTCATATTCAGTCATATTCAGTGATTGTCTTCAGGAAATAGATGTATGAGTGCTGCCAGCATTGCTGCAGAGATTGAAGGGGTGAGGGGTCAGTCTGTCAGTGCTCAGACCATACGCCACATGCTGCATCGAATTGGTCTGCATGACTGTGATCCCAGAAGGAAGCCTCTTCTAAAGATGATGCACAAGAAAGCCTGCAAACAGTTTGCTGAAGACAAGCAGACTATATATATATATATATGTATATGTGTGTATATATGTGTGTATATGTGTATATATATATATATATATATATATATATATATATATATACACACATTTACATATACATATATATATATATATATATATATATATAAAATCAGGCAGTGGATTTGGACCGAACTCTTTATATCTATAATGAAAAATAAATGTATAAATATATATATATATATATATATATATATATATATATATATATATATATACACACACACACATAATCGCTGGCAGTGGATTTGGACCAAGCTCTTTATACCAGATTTGAGTGTAAGTACTGGGTATTCTAGCTGGGTTTTCTTTGTAACACCAGCTGAGTACTAATTTTAATTGGTTAGTTCATCTGCATTCTAATGATGACACATTAGAACTGTATATAGGTGATTGTGTTGACTAGTTCCAATAAGTAATGACTAAGCGCTAACAGTTGTGTGAAACGCGTCTACCTCTTTGTCCCCTGCTCCATCTGTCAACCACTTGTCGTATGATGCTTCAATAAAAGGATTTTTGGAAGTGTAGCCGTCCGGAATTATTTCTTTATGTTACACAGCATGCGAGCTGGGCTTGCACCTGACTAGTGTGTGTGGGGATTAACCAGAGACTCACTCACCTGGAGTGGCTTTTCTTGTTTCAAAATGTTTTCATGTGGGGGCAGTCCCACCAAATATGTAGAAATGTTCCCCTTTGTCCACATCCTCTCCAACAATGTGAGGATACTGAAGGATAGATGTGAGATAACTTGGCCGGGACCCTATACCACCTCATTAGGAATTTAATACAAGATTCCTGTGTCCTGGAGCAGACAGAGGATGTATGGGTAATTTTGGTAATTTTAGGAATTTTAGGAATTCGATTCTTTAAAAGGCTGCGACCAAGCTCATTTTCTCATTCTCTAATATAATGTGGCACCGTTTGGGTGGAGAAATCGAGCAATAACTGATAAAGCTGAGAATGCAGTCTAGTCGGTCTCTCAGTCGCCAAACACAAAGCCTCAAAGAGAGTGAGAGTATCCCTGGACCGTATCGTGCCTCTCAGGCCTTAAAGAAATTCTGCAACAGGTGCATCCAAGAATCTAACTGGCCAATGCCCCATTCTTACCTAACCTCTGCCAGAGATTTTGGCTCAGAGCAAGCCAAAAACTGGAAGCATCTAACCTCCACAGAACCCCCCTGGGGCCAAAAAAGGCACAACGTTCTCCTGGGGCAAACCAGAGAAAACCCCCCAATGGTGTGTAGCGCTACCCCCGTATGAGTCACTGAAGTCAGGGTTCATCCAGTCACTTAACATTTGTTTTATTAGGGTATGATAACTTGGATGGGGTAGGGAATTATGGGATGCCCAACTAGAAACATTTCCAGAACACAGACAAAGGGACAACTTTCTTCCTATTTACACAGATCTTCCTCTTCCTTCCTCCTGCACAAATTTAATTGGGCAGGGTCACAGGAGGGTTGGTGGCAAAAAAGGACATCTGCAAATGCAGAGAGTTTATGCTCCACATTGCAAATCCGTAAACCTGTAATATTGGGGTTGGCATGCACTTTGCGAAGGAAAGCCGCCATCACCAATACAAATAACAGGGGCTATAAAGTGCATCCCTGCTTTGCCCTTATCCAAATCCTCATCTTATCGCAGAGGCCAAGCTGTTGCAGCACCACTGACTTAAAAAGCCAAGCGAATCTGTCAAAGGCTTTCTCCGGGTCAATCGTTAGGACAAGGCAGGGAGTCAAAGTTATGGAAAACCAATGCATGAGAAAGATCACCTGTTGCGAGTTATCCCTGCCTTCCCTGACAGAAATAAAGGTCCTTATGTATGATCTCTCGCATGTAATCTTGGAGGCCATTAGCCATGGTTTTTGCTAGGACCTTAATGTCCATGGAGCAGTAATTCTGGCAGAGGATGGGGTCTTTGCCTTCCTTGAAGAATACACAAACTGTATATGTGCCAAGAGTGCTTCTGTCTGAATCTTCCTTCCCTTAGCCAGGGAGTTGAATTAGGATACCATGTGAGCTGTCGGTATATCATCACATTTAGTATACAGACAGTGCACATGTAAGACCATCAGGAAAATGAGATGAGGGTAACTGCGGGTATTGGATCTCCTCAAGATATGAGGCAATGTGTTTGCCTCTTTCACTTCGATCTAGGTCAGATTGCAAAATGTACAGAGAGTGATAGAACCTCTGAAAGCATTTGGCCATCTGGGAAGGGTAATATAGTTTTTCTCCAGTACTGGACTTAACATATTTGCATTTAGGGGCCCACACCAGCATGCGGCCATATTTGTTGCCTTTGAGCGTAAAAATCATGGGCAAAAACTCTACTTGTCTGTACTTGCCTACGTGTCTGTTTCTCTAACAACTGTTTCAACTGCAGTCTTAATTCATCTAGGTTGCGTTAGGACCTGGGGGTCAGCCAGTGCCAATTGATTTGAGATATTTATCCTAAAATACTTTGGAACTGTTTCAACAAATTGATTTAGTTGTGAAGTAAAGTATTACATATAATACACACAGGGCCGTCTTTAATATTGACTGGACCCTGGGCAAACATTTTCTTGGGCCCCCTCTTACATGCAATTTTTGCTCTGAGACATACAATAAATAGCAGCTAGACTCAAAATCAGTTTACTGATTCAGGTCAGGCAGTGATTGCGATTGGTTGCCAGAGGTTACAGTGTATCATTACCGCTCACTGACTGGCTGCTAGATGTTACATAACACATTATGGCTCACTGTTATTTTCTAGAGGTTACAGCACATGACTTCTGCTTGTTTATTGGTTGCTAGAGATTACTGTACATCAATACTGCTCACTGATTGATTGCTAGAAGTTACTGAACATCTATACCACTCACTAATTGGTTGTTAGAGGTTACTGCACATTATTACTGCTCACTGATTGGTTGCAAGAGGTTAGTGCACAGCATTACTGATCACTGATTGGTTGATAATGGTTACAGCACATCATCTCCTTCCTGGCTGCCTGCCTGCGTATTCGCATGCACCAAAATTCAGCGTGCAATGGCACCATGTTATTTTGAAGAAGGGTTCCACCTCCAATTTGCTTACTTTTGCAAAACAGGCAGATGTTAGGCTTAAAGACCACGATTGTAGGCAGGACTTTCAAGCATGATCCTTTACCTCTCCAGTGGGCAGCATTCAGCAGAACTAATGGTGGATGTGACCTCAGGGGGGCATGATATACATATGAATGCCTCCTCTATTTACATATTAATGCCACAGCTCACGACTATTTACATGTGAACACAGGGTCTGCAGGAGAGTCATATGTACATGGCAATAGGGCAGAGCTGGGCAGCAGCAGCAGAAGTTTACACTGAGACATCGGGACACAGCACGGGACTAAAACTTCAGGGGATAAGAGGATTTAAACTGGGATAGTTGGAAAGTATAAGGCAGCTGCTTTGGGCCCCACTACAATGATGGGGCCCAGGGCAGCTGCCCCTTTTTCCCTGCCTTAAAAACGACCCTGAATACACAAAGCATGATCAGCTGTGGTCTTGCCAGTTCTGCTAGCCTTGTCATAGGGCCCCAATAGGGATCCCTCACTTGCATGGGCCCCTTAGTTCTATGGCAGTAATTCAGCCTCTGCTGCCATTTCTCACTTATAAAATGGTACTACATACAGTATATCCCATTTGATTTCTAACTAGACTCATAGGAGACCTTCAACCTCTCTCTCTCTCTCTCTCTCTCTCTATATCTATATCTATATATATATTTATGGTGTGGAGCCCTCTGACCGATACGGTTAAGGATGACAAACAAGGTTAACATAAACTCGCTTACTTGAAATGGACCTGAAAGTGTGCCCTGGTCTGACGTACGGTATACCAAAATAAGGGGGCATACCTTAGATAGAAAGTGGGTGATAAATGAAATGAATATGAATGGAGTGAAATGAGTACTCTCATGAGGAGTATGATGCTTGAGAAATGCCCTGAAAAAGGGGATGGGTGGGTGGGTATCGCGCACCGGAACCGACGAGGAAGACAGGCGAACGGGCTGGTTATATACTCCACCGGGCTCCTCCCATAATTTCAGGCCACCATACTGGCCTTTCTATTTATGGTGTGGAGCCCTCTGACCGATACGGTTAAGGATGACAAACAAGGTTAACATAAACTCGCTTACTTGAAATGGACCTGAAAGTGTGCCCTGGTCTGACGTACGGTATACCAAAATAAGGGGGCAAAAACATTCAGGTAGGGGTTGCATTTTATTGATCCAAGTTTGTTTACTGGGTGAGCTCGACAAAGGCCTGGGTCATCTCCGCTTGCGGAATGGGTATGTAGCGGGCGAAACAGGTGGACCTCCATCTGCCCAACTTCTTGACAATGTGAGTAGGACAGAGGTGAAGGATACCCGGGAGTATCCTGACACGTTCCACCGGGCAGCGTTCAGAGGTTTAGTGAGAAATGGCAGAAGAGGACTAACTCCTGGTTGATCAGCCAAAAAGGGGGCCGACAGGCGCGTGAGAATGGCGACCGGGTACCAGCGGTTGTTGGACTTATAGAGGTGTATGTCCGAACCCGAGCCAAGCTGCTGCGTCTTGGAGACTGCTAAGTGTAAGACGAAATGGTCTTCGTATCGGACCAGGTGGTGCTCGCACAGCATGCGTGCTGTGAGGCTACAACAAGTAAAACTCGCTTGGCCGTAAGAAGCCGTAGAAGGCCAGGTGTATGGCTGCTTGTAAATGACACTAATGTGGAGACCGAAAAGGTGAAGTGGCCAGGAAATCTGACATATTTCTAAACGTCTCCTGTAACAGGCAGTCGTTTTGGTGCCGGCCATCGGCTGGCGCTTTCTGGATACCGCGCATAACAGCCCGAACGGCGTGGTAAAATAGGAAGGGTACGGTAGGGTCCTGGAGGGACGTGAAATGTTGTACACCGGTCAGGTATAGCCGGATCGTATTAAAGGATAACGCCAACTGCGAGTGGCAGTAGGCAATGAAGGCTATGACTTGCTTGACACGGGACGTCTCTGTACTGTGATACGTGATGAAGTTGGTTAAAGGCCCTCCAGGCTGATTGATAGGCTTTGAGGGTATTGCGGGAAAGGGAGTGATCAAATGAGTTGGGTAGCCGCTAGGAGGTGAGGGGCTAATCCAGGGTCAGTTGAGACCAGTCCGAGATAGCTGCTGATGTTAGTCCGGCTCCGGGTACCTGAACGAAAACGAGACAAGGTTAAAAGCGGGAGAGGGCGTCCGCTGCCTGATTGACTTTACCGGGGATAAAGGAAGAATGGATGTTGAACTGAAACAACAACAAGAGCTGGACCAGTCGACGTAGGAAGGACATAACCAACAGAGAGGGCGCCTTGGCGCAGCCAGGAATTGCCAGTAACTGGGGAGGCCAGGGAGCTGCGAGCCAGAGGTGGCCAAAAAAAACAGCCGCAAGCCCGTGGAGGCCGCTGCGTCGGTCATCACCTGGGGAGAAAGGGAAGACACGGAGGGAATGAACAGGGAGACGTCATTCCCAGACGATAGGTATTCCTCCCGCATAGCAAGGACTGCTATTGCCGCGGGAACCCGGCTGAGGACTTGCTCTGGATCCTGTGAGAGGGACAGTAAGACCAATAGGCGTGACACAAAGGCGCGACCCCTGAGGGATGATGTGCATAGCGACGCTCGACATGCCGTGAAGGGACTGTAGGTGTCTTTCGGATGACTAAACTGGGGAATATGCGAGGATATTATATGTCCGTAAAGATGGCAGTTGTAATGGGCGAGCATTGGCCGATGGCTATGGGCTGATGCCTCTGGACGCCTCGTAGTGGGGATCTTGCTGTATGGGCCGTAGCAACAGATGGCTCTCCGAGCATTGTAAGGATAAGAAATGTTGAACGCTGGCTAGAAATAGCCTGGGCGTGCTACAGGAAGAAGCCAGTCGCGTGTGTCAACATGATCCTGGTGCGGACGGAAGTAGAACTCAACTGTCCTAAGGAAGAGACGGATAGACAGACAACAGTGAATGGTTTGTAAGAAAGCCACGGGAGACGAGAGGCCAATTAAGTGCTGCTGAAAATGACGTGTAGCCAGTTTGTGTGCCACTGAGAACGTGCTTGCCAATGAATGATTGCAAGAAGTTATGCTAAGTCACGAGCCTTGGCGTGACTAAAAGTTGTGTTTAAACATGTGCTTGCGACAATTGCCCGGGAGTTTGTCACTGGAGATGTATACGTAGTGACTGTGAGCCATTCGTGTTACCGCATGTGCACTGCGAAGACTACAGGAGTTGTGCTTGAATGCATGTTTGGATGCGTGCTTGCGATGATTGCAAGATGTTACCCAGGATGCGTGCTTGCCATGACTGCAAGATGTTATGCTAGGATGCGTGCCTGCAACTAATGCAAGGAGTTGTGCCAGGACTCGTGCCTGCAACGACTGCAAGGAATTATGGTAGGCTTCATGGGTAGCCAGGCCGGAAAAGACAGAAGTCCATCCGGTCCAACCAAATCAAAATAAATAAGGTATCACACAACCCGACACCCAATTCTACGCCCGCAGCTGATCCAGAGGAAGGCAAAAAACCCCCAACAGAGCATAGGCCAATTTGCTACAGCCGGGGAAAATTCCTTCCTGACCCCTCGAGAGGCAATCGGATTTTTCCCTGGATCAACTATACCTATAAATATAAGTACCCCGTAATACAACGTACATTTAGGAAGGTATCCAGGTCTTCCCTAAAGCAATCTATTGAGCAAGCCAGAAGTGCCTGCCAGCAATGATTGCAACAAGTTGTGCCTGGACACCTGCTTGCAACGATTGCAAGAGGTCTATGCTCAAATGCGTGCTTGCCATGATTGCAAGAGGTCTATGCTTGAATGCATGCTTGTAATGAGTGTAAGAGGTCTATGCTCGAATGCGTAATTGTAATGACCGCGAGAGGTCTATGCTCGAATGCGTGCTTGCAGCGATTGCAAGAGGTCTATGCCCGAATGCGTGCTTGTAATGAATGCAAAAAAGGTCTATGCTCGAATGCGTGCTTGCAACGATTGCAAGAGGTCTATGCTCGAATGCGTGCTTGTAATGACCGCGAGAGGTCTATGCTCGAATGCGTGCTTGCAGCGATTGCAAGAGGTCTATGCCCGAATGCGTGCTTGTAATGAATGCAAAAGGTCTATGCTCGAATGCGTGCTCGCAACGATTGCAAGAGGTCTATGCTCGAATGCGTGCTTGTAATGACCGCGAGAGGTCTATGCTCGAATGCGTGCTTGCAGCGATTGCCAGAGGTCTATGCCGAATGCGTGCTTGCAACGATTGCAAGAGGTCTATGCTCGAATGCGTGCTAGTAATAAGTGCAAGAGGTCTATGCTCGAATGCGTGCTTGTAACGATTGCGAGAAGTCTATGTCTGGATGCATGCTTGCAACGATTGCAAGAAGTCTACTCTTGGATGTGTGTTTGCAACGATTGCAAGAAGTCTGCGCTTGTATGTGGAGAAAACAGCGAGACACGCCTAAACGAAGCTGTGTTTCCCTTTTGAAGGCAATCTATAATGAAATGTGGCCGAGGAGCAAGTCCCCCCGGCAGGCATCCAAACATTGAAGAATCAACTGGACCCAAGCCGGGAATCGGTATGTGACAGTGAAATGAGAGAACCTGCCATGACAGAGATCCGGATCGCCATGCCACAACTTGCGACCGAGCACGAAACGGATTCTGGAGCATGTACTGAAATGAGGCCATTCCTGGGGCACGCCGAGACGAATTTGGTACACCGATGTGACTATTCGTACCGGAACGTGATAGGTGAAATGAAATGAAAAACCCATGACAAAGACAAGAATCAGAGGACGAGCCCATGAACCAAACAGATGAATCCTGTCTTTGGAGCATGTACTGAAATGAGGCGTAGCAGCTGGGCACACCAGAACGAATCGGTGCATAAGGAATGCGACAGGATTCGAATTGGCGCGTAATAAGTGACAGAAATGATATGCCATGACAGAGACAAGATTCAACGACTGGACTGATGGTTACAACAAAGAATCCGTCTCTGGAGCATGTACTGAAATGAGGCGTAGCAGCTGGGCACACCGGGACGAATCGGTGCATAAATAAACGCAACAGGATTCGAATCGGAGCGTAATAAGTGACAGAAATGATATCCCATGACAGAGACAAGATTCAACGACTGGACTGATGGTAGCAATAAAGAACCCGTCTCTGGAGCATGTACTGAAATGAGGCGTAGCAGCTGGGCACACCAGAACGAATCGGTGCATAAAAAATGCGACAGGATTTGAATTGGAGTGTAATGAGTGACAGAAATGATGTCCCATGACAGAGACAGGATTCAATGACTGGACTGTAGGTTACAAAGAATCCGTCTCTGGAGCATGTACCGAAATGAGGCGTAGCAGCTGGGCACACCAGGACGAATCGGTGCATAGAGAAATGCGACAGGATTCGAATTGGAGCGTAATAAGTGACAGAAATGGTATGCCATGACAGAGACGAGAATCAGGGACCGTGCGTGAACCTGCGAGTGATTCAGTCTCTGGAGCATGTACAGAAATGAGGCCGAACCCTGGGGCACTTCAAAGCGAATCGGTGCACCAGAGGTGCGACAAGATTCGCGCCGGAGCGCGACTAGTGACAGAAATGATTTGAAACGGTAGAAATGACTGGGAGTGAAATGATTTGACATGAGATAAAATAAGATACATAACATAACTGCATGAATGAAGAGACATATATTCGAACTGGAGCAGACAAAGCGAAACGTGCGGACTGCTTGCCTTGTCGCAACAAGCAGTCGGCTGTGAGTCGAACGATTCGACCGATACTAATAGAAATGCTCGGGCAGACGAATGGTTTCGAATGCCGTACCTGCGAATGAATCGCCTGACGTGGCGTAATCGAACGTGTCGAAAAGTGATAACGACTACATCGAAAATAGAAAATAGTGACATGCGTACGAGGGCCACAGTAAAACATTCGATTTAAAAGAAGCGAGCGGGTCGAGAGTACAGGGAATGTTGATGGTACATCGAAATACATATCTGAAAAGGGGATGCCGAAGCCAAACCTGCGACAGCCGGCCCAACGTGAAACGACAAATTCGATGGGTACGACGACACTCCGACGGCGAAACCCACGGACGCTGATGTACGGGAAGACGAGTTGTCAAGACGGAAACGAATAACGCGGGAGCTCACGAACAGGCTCACTGCCTCTGGTCTGGATAGTCGGCCCTTGATGTCTGACGTATCAGATATCGCGCACCGGAACCGACGAGGAAGACAGGCGAACGGGCTGGTTATATACTCCACCGGGCTCCTCCCATAATTTCAGGCCACCATACTGGCCTTTCTATATATATATATATATATATATATATATATATTATTTTTTTTTTTTTTCATTTTGGAGGTTCATTTTTCAAAATTTAACTTTACAATTATATGCGAGAGTGGGGGAAGGGACTAGTCAAAATGTAATTTACCAGCCCCTTCCTTTTCAAAATTAACCCAGTGAACACACTCACTGAGTTCATTCATAGCGGAAGCATGGTAAACTGTTTACTATGCTTCAATTTGTGAATGAACAGGAAGCCGCTCAGCACAGAGCACTTCCTATTCATTCACTGTCCAGTGCAGCTGAGACTGCAGAGAAAGGCATGTGTGTTTGAGCTTTGAGGTGCACACCCTAATGCAATAGGCTGCGCACACCTATGACGTAGATACATTTTAGAAAAACTCTGGAAAGGCCCCATTTTGAATAGTAGGACTGGGGCTGCTTGTCATGAATAAAACAGTAGCACCAAAGTGTGCACTGTGCATTTTGGAGGGCAATTTTGTTGAGAAATCATGACCATAAAGGCAATTTTTTCCTTACACACACACACATTGAACTATATGAATTTGAATAAAAAGATTTACAAAGTTTTTACACATTCCTTTTGTCAAAAAATACCTTTTACATGTTTGCGTTACTATAGAAAAAACATTTGTGGTCACTTACCCTTTGAGTCACCTGACACTCATTTTGTTTATGTAAATACTTTTTCTAAGGCGCGTTTAACCTGTTTCCTGGACTTGGAACTGCAAGCCTGGGTTTGAAACTTAGCAAATCTACTTCCTGAGAAACACCTCACAGTTCATCAGACATTTTTTGCACATTTTAGAGTTGCAGTCTCCTTTCTTCTGACATATTTATATCTACATTGATTCAATGTTATAATCTGGATCAGAGTGACCCACCAACCCACAGACCTGCTGAATAATTGGACTTCCTGATATTCTCCTCCTCTGATTTGTTGCAAGATTTCGCTATCTTTTCTATGCAAAATTACTGGTTTGATGTGCTGACACATAGTTTGTCACGTTGAAGCCATAGTTCCCAGATGTCCCTGATTTGGAGGGACTGTCCCTCTTTTGGAACAAAGGCCCTCTCTCACTCTTTCCTTCTCATGCCGCGTACACACAAGTGGAATGTTGGACGGAAAAAGTCAGACCGAGCTTTTCATCGTATATTCCGATCGTGTGTATGCCCCATCGGACTTTTTGCATCGAAAATTCTGACAGACCTAGAAATAGAACATGTTCTAAATATTTCCAACGGAACCAATTCCTATCGGGAAAAACGCTTGTCTGTATGTGGTTCCGACAGACCAAAAACTATGCATGCTCTGAAACAAGTACAAGACGGAAGCTATTGGCTATTGAACTTCCTTTTTATAGTCCCGTCGTATGTGTTATACGTCACCGGGTTCTTGACGGTCGGACTTTGGTGTGATCGCGTCTACGCAAGACCGTTTCAGCAGAATTGCATCAAACCTCCGTCGGAAAAACCTTCACAGTTTATTCCAACGGGAAAACTGGTTGTGTGTACAGTGCATCAGTTGTCTCTCTTGTAATTTCATGTATACAACTCTATAAAAAGGTACTATTACTTTCATCCCATTTCTATGTATGTGATGACATTTTGGACAAAATGTCATATGCATGTAAATTTAGTTTTTGCCTCAGAACAGTAGGGGCTCTGAGGGTTAATTGTATAGGTGGGCCTTGACACCAGTCTGGCCAGGCTGTGTTTGGAAGTTCTGCCTGCTCACATTCATGGTGAGGTGCACATGACAGGCCAGAACCAGGTCTGGTTGGATGTTTAGGTATCAGCCTTCTCGGAACCAATCAGTGGGAGTGCTGGGGCCCGCTGAGGAGTCTGGGAAGGGGTGCTTAAGAGGTGTGGGTCACACGTTTGAGGGGAGGAGTTTGCGAGACCCGTGGGGTCTGTTCTGGTTCCAGGACCGGGATAGCCCCTTGAGGGGTCCCGGTCATGGGGTGTTCGACACCCCGCAACATGTTCCTGTGGAAGGCCCCTGATAGACCTGTCTGGTCTGGGGTAGGGATCCATCTGTTCCAGAGTCTCAGACCCAGCTGGTCCGAGGCACAGTAACTGAGGGAGGATTTAAGGTGACCGGGTGTGCTCTCGGCTTGCAGAGGCACCACAGCTCATGGAAGTGACCGGGGGAGGACTCTTCGGAGGAGGGCCAGCAAGTGGCATCCTGGGAAGTGCCTGGTTACTGAGTTGGGAAGGACATTGATGAATTCACGCTTTTCCAGTACCATTGAGGAGACGGAAAACGTTCCAGGTACTGAGGAAAAGGTTCCTGTCTCCTTTGGTTACAACTTGTCCACGTTCACAGGACTGTTTCAAGTTTTGAGTCAATGTGCTGACTGCCATGATCTCTGGCTAGAGATCTGTTCAGCCTTGAAGTACCCAGCTGCGAGTAGCTACTATCTGGGTGGAATTAGAGACTTTGCTAGACCTGCAGTTCAAGGTGCCTGAGTTCTTCACCCGTGCCCTCTGTTCCAAAAGAGACTGTGTTGTTTGGAAGTTAATATTGCAAAATAAAACCTTTGAAAGAGGACTTCATCTGTGTCAGTGTTCAAGTTGTTGGGTATCAACCCTGGGAACCCCTAGACATGGAAGAGCAGGCCAAGAGAAGGTAACGGGTAAGCCCAATAAGTCAAGGCCGCAGCAAAGGTTGTGGCCGCTACATCTACATTTTTGCATTTGTTCATTTCAAATTCTCCATGTAATGATGTGTGGCAGGGGTGTGTTCTTTGCTCACATAATTTTGCTAATAGATTTTCTTCTTTCCCATCTCAGAACATTGAGAGGCTTGTTGAAGCTATAGTCTAAAGCAGTGGTCTCCAAACTACCTGGGGCTGGATGTGGCCCTTTGCTTGCCTTTATGCCCCTGAATAAGGCATTATTCCTGCTGCTGACATCAACAATGGGGCACTATTCATTCTACTGGCACTAACAATGGGGCATAATTCCTTCTACGATAATGAAAATGGGGCACTGTTCCTCCCACTATTTCTCCCCCTAATACCAAAGATCGGGCATTGTTCACTCCCACTAGGCACAGTCTAGGCCTCCTAAAGTCTGAAGTAAACTGGCCCTTTCTTTAGAAGCTTTGGAGACCCTGGTCTAAAGGGCAAGAAACCTGACTATTGCATGCAAAAGTACCATAAAAACAAGCTGGTTAAATTTTACAAGCTGCGATACAATGTGATCCAGTGCAGCCAAATGAACTGCGTTTGCGATCCGTGGAGTGCTGTTAGGAATAAACGGACATCGGCAGCAGATTGCACACCCAGTGTGTTCTGAATGCAGTGCGGCAAACATACATGGCACGCGGGTTACTCACACAGTGTTCTGCTGTGAATGAGTCCTAATACCGATACCCTCCTACCTATAAACCCACAAAGAGTTTGATGTCAGTAGACAAGCAACATATTCCTTGATGTGTTCTTAAAGCCGAACTCTAGGCAAACAGATAAAATGACTCTGTTTAAACACATAAAAAGGTACTGTTTTACATGCATAAGCTTTTGCAATTGTTTACAGTCAGTCTTGTGTGAGCCCTGTCAGACAACATAGCTAGGTTTGAGATCCTCTAGATACCTGATTACAGTGTGGTACACCCCTCTATGATTTCATTGTCAGAGACAGGGCTTTTTTTCTCAGACAAAAGGTGCAGGTGTCATGTCAAATTCAGCTACCCATCACATTTTGCTACCCGCTGGAGTGCGCATGTGCGATGCCGCCATATGCGTTCCAACACAGGGCCCCTCGCGGGCTCGCTTCATTCGCCACGCTTTGGGCATGGCCTCGTTTCGCTCAGCATAATTATAATCTAACTCTATGTCCACTTGGATGGTGGGGCTTGAACCTGGACTCAGGGGTGGAACGCATATGGCAGCATCGCGTACGCTCAGCATAATTATAATCTAACTCTATGTCCACTTGGATGGTGGGGTTTGAACCTGGACTCAGGGGTGGAACGCATATGGTGGCGTCATGCATGCGCAGTCCAGCAGGTAGCCAAATATGATGGGTCTCCATATGTGACAAAACACAGGAACTCACCCTCCTCCACTAGGTCATGCCTGTCTTCACCCACTACCCACCCCTAGAACCGCCCCTAGAACAATCCATTGTTTCCACCCTTACACACCTCCTTGCACTGCCCCCTTTTGAGAACAGGGCATCAAGTCTAATTTAGGGGGATATACAGGATAATTTGTATGGAATTTGTCAATAAAAAGCAATTCAGTAAAATGTATAAAACATTAGAAATATCCAGTGCTTACCAAAGTAAGCTCAAATGCACTTCTAGATATTCCCATATCCAGCAAAAGACAGTCCCAAATGTCCACCAAAAGACAGTCCCCAATGTCCAGCAAGAGAGACAGTCCACAATGTCCAGCAAGAGACATCCCCACATCCAGCAAGAGACAGCTCCACTATACAGCAAACAACAGTCCCTAATATCCAGTAAGAGACAGGCCCCAATGTCCAGAGAAAGACAGTCCCCAATATCCAGCAAGAGACTGCTCCAATATCCAGCAAGAGACAGTGCCCATTTTTCAGCAAGAGACAGCCCCATATACAGCAAGAGACAGTCCTCAATGTCCAGCAAGAGACAGCCCCCAATAACCAGCAAGAAACATTCCTATATACAGCAAGAGACAGTCTTGTATACAGCAAGATATAGTCCCCAATATCCAGAAAGAGACAGCCCCATATACAACAAGAGACAGTCCCATTTACAACAAGAGAGAGTCCCATATACAGCAAAAGACAGTCCCCATATACAGCAAGAGACAGTCCCCATATACAGCAAGAGACAGTGCCCCAATATCCAGAAAGAGACAGTCCTCAATATCCAACAAGAGACAGTCCACTATCCAGGCAGTATTATTAGACATCCCCATATCCCGGCAGCAAAATTAATACAGTCGGGCAGCCCCTATATTGATCCAGCAGCAACAGTTTTAAATAATTACCAAAATCAATGTATCAATGTTCCTTAGGCAGTGAGCAGTCAGGAGTCTCGGGACAAGACACCACGCGGCAGCTCTTCCTCACAGAAGCATCTGCTCTACTACAGGGAAAGGCAGAGTACAGCTGATATCACTCCACCCTCCACTCTCTTAAGGCTGCAGCCGACACTATAGGAGGTGTGTCGGCTTATGCGGCCACCAGCTGACTCCGCGCGCGGGCAGAGAGTTGCATAAAACAAGCTATTAAAAAAAGGTAACAAGATAGTTTCAGATACTGATATAAGTGTGTGATGCATGATGCATATATATATATATATATATATATATATATATATATATATATATATAGTAAATGTATAGTTAGGTCCATATATATTTGGGCACCGGCACAATTTTCATCTTTTTGGCACTGTATGCCATCAGAATATAATTAAAATGAAATGATCCAAATGAATTTGAAGTGCAGACTTTCAGCTTTAATTCAAGGGGTTGAACATAAATATCAAGTACATATTTTAGGAAATGCAACCATTTTTATAAACAGTCAAATGTAATTGGAAACATGAATATAATCATAAATAAAATGATTATTTCTTGATCATACATCACAGGACACAGGAGCTCATTACATAGTGGGTTATATAGGCACCTCTGGTGATTGGACACTGGTTAACCCCAATTAAGGAGAATCCCTCCCCTATATAACCCCTCCCATATGGGAGGCACCTCAGTTTTTTCGCCAGTGTCTATGGTGGTTGGTCACGTAAAACATGTGCTATGAAGAAAGCTCTGTGCAGGTCCTTGCGGGGGCCTAAGGGCTACAACAAAACCGGATCCATATCTCGGGCCGATATTTTGACTCCCAAGATGGTATGGTAACCGGGCCTCGTCATCCGAAGAAACAAGGTTTTGCCTGTAAGTCCTCTCCTATTGGAAGACTGGGCTGTGGGAAAACCAGACTTGGTGTACTATTTACATTGTGGCACGAAAGTTTCTGGCAGAGTCGGAGGTAGGAGGTTCTTCTGAGAAAGAACCCCAAAAAACCTGAAGGTTGGCACAACTCTGCCCGCCGTGATGGGTGAAGGCTGGAATCTGTCTGTTTTCAGCAATTCCTGCGATGAGGACAGGTAAGGGAAGTTAATCCTATATATAATTATGGATTTCTTCATTTGAGTAGTAGTATGTCTTACCTGGTTTCCACCACTAGAGGTAGTAAGAGCAGCCTGATGCATACTTACATGCCTTTCAGTACACACGCTCAGTGAAGCCTGGTTCTCCAGAGGTCTCACGTCTCCACTGCAATCCCTGCCACAATAAAGGTAATACAGGGGTCCCACGTAGTCTGGGGGTCCCACGCAGCTCTGATGGAGATTCCCTTTCCCCCCCTGGATTCTGGCGGTCCTCGTGCACGCGCGTCGAGCGCGTTACCGTTCTAATGGAGGAGGGGGGAGTGTGGTTGTGAGCCGTGCACGTTGGTGTGCACGGCGCTGTACTGCGTAGGCAGCAGTTTTAAAAAGCCCAGAGCGTCAGGGGGCTGTAAGTGTGAGACACAGGAGCTGTGGGCAGTAAGCATCCCAAGGGATTGGATCCAGGCAAACCTTAGACACCTACTCAGCATCAGGCTGTGCAGTTTAAGCATATATATTTATTGTGAGACTTTAAGCACAACAGTGATTGCACTTTGTACTAGTACCTCTGTTTTGTAGCTTAGGACTATGTCTCCTCGTAAGAGGGTCTCAGGGGGAGGTAAAAAGGGCACTGGTAAATCACCGCCTAGGTCCAGGGGTTCTAAAAATGCCTGTAAGTTACCATCCCCCCCTGCAAGACTGGAGCCAGCCTCACAGGATGAGTCAGTGCCCCTGTCAGGTTTTGCAGCCTCTCCTAATGTCTCAGCCCCGGTATACGTCACTGAGGACTCCCTTAGGGCTACATTGGAGGGTTTTGAAGGGAGAATCATGAATTTTTATTTCTGCTTCCCTGAAAGATAGCAGGAAAAGGGGTAGATCCCCTCCCTCTGCTGAGATTCCTCTTTCAGATGATCCTTCTGACAATGAGGAGAGATCCCTATCTTGGGACAGGGATCTTGAGCAGTCGGAGGAATCAGAGGAAGAGGAGAGAGTCCCCTCCTCCCAGGCACTCAGAAAACAGGTGCAGTATTATACTGAATTGGTGCGTACCACATTCAGAATGCCTGCTGCTGAAGTTGCTACGTCCTCTGTTTCTTCCCTGGGAGTCAGGAAAGTCCCACAGACTGCTTTTTCCTTTCCAAATCATCCCTTAATGGATAAATTGTTGTATGAGGATTGGGGACATCCCGATAAACTGTTTGCTCCTCCTAAAAGGTTTTCTATGCATTATCCTCTGGAGGAAAGTTTCACCAAGAAATGGGGGGTCCCATCTGTTGATGCGGCTGTTTCTTGCGTGAATAAAAACCTGACCTGTCCGTTGGATAATGCTCAGGTATTTAAAGATCCAACTGATAAGAAGTTGGAAACATTATTAAAAGCCTCCTTTTCCATGACTGGCGCTGTAGTGCAACCTACAGTCGCAGCTGTGGGGTTGTGTCAGTTCCTAAAGGGTTAAGCAGATGCTTGGCCTCCTTCCCAGTGAGGAAGTGGAGAATTATGCAGAAATACCTCAAATTCTGTGTTTTATGATTGATGCGATTTTGGATTCTGTCCAACAAGCATCTCGTTTGTCTCTCCTGTTGGTACACATGCGAAGGGCCCTATGGCTAAAGAATTGGGCAGCTGAGCTTTCATGCAAGAAGCATTTAATTGGGTTCCCGTTTAAAGGGGAACGTTTGTTTGGAGAAGAATTAGACAAATTCATCCAAAGAATTTCAGGGGGTAAATCTACTCTCCTTCCAGTCAAAAGGAGCAAACGTCCATCATTTAGGCGTTCTCTCTCTCCCGGAGCATCAAGCTCTAAGCAGTGTCAACGGCCTTCTCAACCCTCCTCTACAGGAAAGACTCAGGGCCTGGCCCAGGGGCAGAAAAAGACTTGGGGGCGAAAGCCTGCCAAGCAGAGCCCAAAAGCTTCCTTGTGAAGGGGCACCCCGCTCGGCCGAGTGGGGGGAAGGCTCCTGCAGTTTGTGGAAGCCTGGCGGGAAGAGATCCGGGACAAGTGGGTGATCTCTTCGGTATCTCTGGGCTACAAGCTAGAGTTTCAGGAGAATCCACCTTCTCGCTTTCTAAGGCCAAGGATCCCCAGGGACCCAGTAAAGCAAAAACCGCTATTTCTGGCCTTAGATCACTTACTATCCCAGGGGGTGATAGTAGAAGTGGACCCAAAAGAACAGGGTTCAGGGTTTTACTTGAATCTCTTCACCGTTCCGAAGCCAAATGGAAGTGTCATCGACACCGCTCAGGGCAAGGTGTTTCTTCCAAGGCCAAAAGCCTTGGCCATTGAGGATCTGTTGCGCCTAATTCTGGGCAGGAGATCTTCCCCCATTCGGTTGTGCATGAGACTGTTAGGGAAAATGGTCGCCTCCTTCGAGGCCGTTCCATTCGCCCAGTTCCACTCAAGGCCTCTGCAAAGATGCATCCTTGCGACTTGGAACAGGAAGCCCCAATCCTTGGATCTTCCTGTGCGTCTATCCCCAGGGATAAGCAAGAGTCTCGTCTGGTGGTTACAAACCGAGAATTTGCTGAAAGGCAAAACTTTTCTTCCTCTTCCATGGAAGGTTATTACGACAGATGCCAGCCTGACAGGCTGGGGAGCAGTGTTAGAGGAGACGTGCTCGCAGGGGAAATGGTCTGCAATCGAGAAGCTATTGCCCATAAATGTCTTAGAGATCCGGGCAGTTTATATGGCTCTCATAAACTGGTCTTCCAGACTACGGGGTCTCCCTGTTCGGGTTCAGTCCGACAATGCCCCAGCAGGGGCCTATATCAATCACCAGGGCGACACCAGGAGTCTGGTTGTGCAAAAAGAGGTGAATCGCATACTTGTCTGGGCAGAAAAGCATGTTCCATGCCTTTCTGCAGTCTTCATTCCAGGAGTGGAAAATTGGCAGGTGGATTTTCTGAGCCGCCAGCAGTTGTGCCCAGGAGAATGGGCTCTGCACCCCGACGTGTTTTGGGACATATGTCGCAGGTGGGGTACTCCAGACGTAGATCTGTTTGCGTCCAGGTTCAACAAAAAACTGGACAAATTTGTGTCAAGGACAAGAGATACACTTGCTCAGGGGTCAGATGCTCTGACAGTTCCCTGGGATCAGTACAATCTGATTTATGCCTTCCCCCCGTGCCCGCTTCTGTCGCGGTTCCTGGGAAGAGTCAAGAGGGAGACAAAATCGGTTCTTTTGGTAGCCACGGCTTGGCCCAGGCGACCGTGGTACGCAGAGATCATGAAGTTGGCAGTAGGCAGGCCGTGGATCCTCCCTCTCCGGCCAGATCTGCTCTCACAGGGTCCAATTTACCATCCTGCTTTACACAGTCTGAATTTGACGGTTTGGCTGCTGAGACCCACATTCTGAGAGACCGTGGGCTTTCGGGCCAGTCCTTTCTACTCTGGTTAATTCCAGAAAGCCGGCCTCCAGGCTTATTTACTACAAAATTTGGAGGGCATATGTTTCCTGGTGTGAACTCAGGGAATGGCATCCTAGAAAGTATGTCATTAGCAGGATCTTGGCCTTCCTCCAGTCAGGCCTAGAAATGAATTTGGCCGTAAGCACTATCAAGGTGTAGATTTCGGCCTTGTCAGTGTTTTTTCAGAAGCCACTTGCATCGCATTCCCTGGTGCAGGCTTTCATCCAGGGGGCTATGCGGATAAGGCCGCCAGTCAAACCTCCGGTATGCCCATGGGATCTGAATTTGGTTCTCTCGGCTTTGCAGGGGCAACCTTTTGATCCTTTGCATCTGGCTTCATTAGTTCTTTTGACCAAAAAATTGGTTTTCTTGGTAGCCATATACACGGCTAGAAGAGTATCAGAACTAGCAGCTCTCTCCAGCAAAGAGCCGTATCTAATTGTTCATAAGGACCGGGTGGTCATGCGTCCCAACAGGTCCTTTCTACCTAAGGTGGTTTCGGGATTCCATTTGAATCAAGATGTAATCCTACCATCCTTTTTTCCGGACCCACAGTCCACAGAAGAAGAATCTTTGCACACTTTGGATGTGGTTAGGGCAATCAGTATCTATCTTCAAGCAACTGCTCAGATAAGGAAAACTGCTTATTTATTTTGCCAGAAGGCCCTAGGAAGGGCCAGGCGGCATCAAAATCCACTCTCTCAAGGTAGATTAGACAGATTATTTCTCAGGCCTATAGTGTTAAAGGGAAAATCCCTCCTTTTCAAGTGAAAGCGCACTCTACTAGGGCTGTAAGTGCTTCTTGGGCAGTGCATCACCAGGCCTCCCTGGCTCAGATCTGTAAGGCTGCAACTTGGTCATCAGTCCACACATTCACCAGATTCTATCAGGTGGATGTCAGAGGGCAAGAGGATATCGCCTTTGGGCGCAGTGTACTGCAGGCTGCAGTTTAGGTCCTCCGGTCCATGGCGGTCTATAATTATGATCTGTGTCTCCCTCCCCTCAATCTGAGCATTGCTTTGGGACATCCCACTATGTAATGAGCTCCTGTGTCCTGTGATGTATGATCAAGAAAATAGGATTTTTATATACAGTTTACCTGTAAAATCCTTTTCTTGAGAGTACATCACGAGACACAGGGCTCCCGCCCCTCTTGGGTTTTACGTGATTTCCTATTGCTTTGCTACAAAACTGAGGTGCCTCCCATATCTGAGAGGTTATATAGGGGAGGAATTCTCCTTAATTGGGGTTAACCAGTGTCCAATCACCAGAGGTGCCTATATAACCCACTATGTAATTAGCTCCTGTGTCCCGTGATGTACTCTCAAGAAAAGGATTTTGCAGGTAAGCTGTATATAAAAATCCTATTTTTTTATATTTTGTTGAGAATCCTTTACTGGCAATGACTGCTTAAAGTCTGGAACCCATCCAGTGGACATTACCAAAGACTGTCTTTCCTCCTATCTGATGCTTTGCCAGGCTTTAACTGCAGCTGCCTTCAGTTGTTCTTTGTTTGTGGGTCTTTCTGCCTTTAGTTTTGCCTTCAGCTAGTGAAATGCATGCTTAACCACTTCCCGACCGCCGCACGACGATGTACGTCGACAGAATGGCACGGGCAGGCATATGGGCGTACATGTACGTCCCTGCCTTCCCGCGGGTCGGGGGCCCGATCGGGCCCCCGCCCGGTGCCCGCGGCGGTCGGTATTCGTTCGGGAGCGATCCCGGACGAGGGGACGGCCATTCATTCATGGCCACCCCCTCGCGATCGCTCCCGACGAATAGAAAGTCTTCGTGACATCACTTCCTCTCCTGTAATGTAAACACAGGAGAGGAAGTGATGTAATCTCTCCTCCGTGTCGGTATTTTTCGTTCCGACACCGAGGAGAGAGGATCGGTGAGTTGCACCAACACGACACTACACAGTAGAACATGCCAGGCACACTCACACCCCCCCCGATCACCCCCCCAATTACCCCTGCCCCCCAGTCACAGTGACACCAATGTCATTTTTTATTTTTTTTTGCATTGGTGTCATTTGTGACTGTAATAACTGTAAGGGCAGTTAGGGTTAGCCCCCTTTAGTTCTAATGTACCCCCCTAACCCCCCCAATAAAGGTTTAACCCCGTGATCACCCCCCGTCGCCAGTGTCACTAAGGCTGGGTTCACATTGCAGCGGTTTATGAGAACGAATGTGATTCGCACCGCACTGCAGTGCAAATCACATCCGATCTCTGTGCGATTCGAGTTCAGCTATTCGCCGCACCCGCCGCACCCGCCGCAAATTCGCACTGGACCCTTTTTTTGGTCCGCAGCAGAATCGGATCGCATGGGTGTTCACACCATGCGATCCGAGTTTGCAGATCGCACTGCGATATGCGAACTGATCTGGGGGTGTCATTAACATTTCACTGACACTCCCAGCAGTTCGCATAGGGCAGTGTGAACTGCCGCCGGGAGGCATGCGATGCGGGAACCCGCCGCGGATTCGTGGCGTTCCCGCATCACTCCAGTGTGAACCCAGCCTAATAAGCGATCGTTTTTCTGATCGCTGTATTAGTGTCACAGGTGACGCTAGTTAGGCAGGTAGGTATTTAGGTTCGCCGCAGCTTTTTATAGCGCCAGGGACCCCCATATACTACCGCATAAAGCCCCCTGATTGCCCCCTAGTTAACCCTTTCACCAGTGATCACCATATAACTGTTACAGGTGACGCTGGTTGGTTAGTTATTTTTTTATAGTTTCAGGGCACCCGCCATTTATTACCTAATAAAGGTTTAACCCCCTGATCACCCAGCGGGTGTCATTTGTGACTGTAATAACTGTTAGGGCAGTTAGGGTTAGCCCCCTTTAGTTCTAAGGTACCCCCCTAACCCCCCCAATAAAGGTTTACCCCCGTGATCACCCCCCGTCGCCAGTGTCACTAAGGCTGGGTTCACATTGCAGCGGTTTATGAGAACGAATGTGATTCGCACCGCACTGCAGTGCAAATCACATCCGATCTCTGTGCGATTCGAGTTCAGCTATTCGCCGCACCCGCCGCACCCGCCGCACCCGCCGCAAATTCGCACTGGACCCTTTTTTTGGTCCGCAGCAGAATCGGATCGCATGGGTGTTCACACCATGCGATCCGAGTTTGCAGATCGCACTGCGATATGCGAACTGATCTGGGGGTGTCATTAACATTTCACTGACCCTCCCAGCAGTTCGCATAGAGCAGTGTGAACTGCCGCCGGGAGGCATGTGATGCGGGAACCCGCCGCGCATTCGTGGCGTTCCCACATCGCTCCAGTGTGAACCCAGCCTAATAAGCGATCATTTTTCTGATCGCTGTATTAGTGTCACAGGTGACGCTAGTTAGGCAGGTAGGTATTTAGGTTCGCCGCAGCTTTTTATAGCGCCAGGGACCCCCATATACTGCCGCATAAAGCCCCCTGATTGCCCCCTAGTTAACCCTTTCACCAGTGATCACCATATAACTGTTACAGGTGACGCTGGTTGGTTAGTTATTTTTTTATAGTTTCAGGGCACCCGCCATTTATTTTTACCTAGTCTCACTAGTGTACCCCTAAATTTAGGGGTGTCTACTTTCCAAAATGGGGTCATTTGGGGGGGGGGGGTTGTGCCATCTTGGCATTTTATGGCCTTCAAAACTGTAACGCCCTTAGAAAGCCTGAAGGCGGTGCTTGGTTTTCGGGGCCCCGTACGCGGCTAGGCTCCCAAAAAGTCCCACATATGTGGTATCCCCGTACTCAGGAGAAGCAGCAGAATTTATTTTGGGGTGTCATTTCACATATGCCCATGGCATGCGTGAGCAATATATCATTTAGTGACAACTTTGTGAAAAAAAAAAAAAAAAAAAAGTTTGTAATTTTCCCGCAACTTGTGGCAAAATATTAAATATTCCATGGACTCAACATGCCTCTCAGCAAATAGCTTGGGGTGTCTACTTTCTAAAATGGGGTCATTTGTGGGGGTTTTGCGCCATCTTGGCATTTTATGGCCTTCAAAACTGTAATAGGTAGTGAGAAGTGAAATCAAAAATTTACGCCCTTAGAAAGCCTGAAGGCGGTGCTTGGTTTTCGGGGCCCCGTACGTGGCTAGGCTCCCAAAAAGTCCCACATATGTGGTATCCCCGTACTCAGGAGAAGCAGCAGAATTTATTTTGGGGTGTCATTTCACATATGCCCATGGCATGCGTGAGCAATATATCATTTAGTGACAACTTTGTGTAAAAAAAAAAAAAATTTTTTTTTTTTTGTCATTATTCAATCGCTTGAGGCAAAAAAATAAAATATTCAATGGGCTCAACATGCCACTTATCAATTTCCATAGGGGGTCTACTTTCCAAAATGGGGTCATTTGGGGGGGTTTTGTACTGCCCTGCCATTTTAGCACCTCAAGAAATGAGATAGGCAGTCGTAAATTAAAAGCTGCGTAAATTCCAGAAAACGTACCTTAGTTTGTAGATGTGACAACTTTTGCGCAAACCAATAAATATACAATTATTGACTTTTTTTTTACCAAAGACATGTGGCTGAATACATTTTGGCCTAAATGTATGACTAAAATTGAGTTTATTGGATTTTTCTAATAACAAAAAGTAGAAAATATCATTTTTTTTCAAAATTTGCGGTCTTTTTACGTTTATATCGCAAAAAATAAAAATTGCAGAGGCAATCAAATACCATCAAAAGAAAGCTCTATTTGTGGGAAGAAAAGGACGCAAATTTTGTTTGGGTACAACATTGCATGACCGCGCAATTACCAGTTAAAGCAGCGCAGTGCCAAATTGTAAAAAGACCTCTGGTCATTTACCAGCAAAATGGTCCGGTCTGAAAGTGGTTAATTGGGTTGAGAACAGATGATTGACTCGGCCATTGCAGAATATTCCACTTCTTTTCCTTCAAAAGCTTTTGGGTTGCTTTTGCAGTTTGTTTTGGATCATTGTCCATCTGTACTGTGAAGCGTCGTACAGTCAACTTTGATGAATTTGGCTGAATCTGGGCTGACGGTATATCTCTAAACACTGCAGAATTTACCCGCCTGCTTTTTGTCTTCTGTCACATCATCAATAAACACCAATGACCCAGTGGCAGTGGAAGCCATGCATGCCCATGCCATCACACTGCCTCCACCATGTTTTACAGATGACGTTATGTGCGTTGGATCATGAGCTGTTCCAAGCCTTCTCCACACTTTTTTCTTCCCATCATCCTGGTACAGATGAATCATAGTTTCATCAGTCCAAAGAATGCTTTTGCAGAACTGGTCTGGCTTTTTTAGATGTTTTTTGGCAAAGTCTAATCTGGCTCTTCTATTCTTCAGGCCTTCTGTATTTGCACTCATGAAGTCTTCTCTTGATTGTAGAATTTGACAATGATACGTCCACCTCCTGGAGAGTGTCCTTCACTTGTCTGAATGTTGTAAATGTGTTTTTCTTTACCATAGAGAGGATCCTGTGATTATCCACCACTGTTGTGTTCCGTGGATGTCCAGGCCTTTTTATGTTGCTGAGCTCACCAGTGTTTTCTTTCCACAGAATGTACCAAACTGTTGATTTTGCCACTCCAAATGTTGCTACTATCTCTCTGATGGATTTGTTTTGTTTTTTAAACCTTACAATGGCCTTTTTCACTTGCATGGACAGCTCCGTTGAACGCATGATGAAGGGTCACAGCAGTTGATTCAAAATATGAAGAAGTAACAAAGGAGTAGCCCACACATGGCCATGAAACAGCTTTTGATGTAATTGTCCAATTACTTTTGGTCCCTTGAAAATGGGGGGTGGCTATTCTTAAGAGCTGTAATTTATAAACCCTTCCTCCGATTTCGATATATATAATACCCTAGAATGAAACCTGAAAGTGTGTACTTTCATTCCATATCCATTATATAACTATAGCTTAAATATGTTTTGGTAAATACCTGGAAAAAAAACTAAAATGATGCCTGTTTCCAAATATATATGGACCTAACTGTAAACTAAGTTTATTGAGAATAAATTGCAGATAGACAAACATTCAGAAAAAAGGACCTTCACGTTACACAGAAGTAAAGACAGGTACCGGTCAACACAATAAATGATATGTACATTACAATTCCAGGAACAAATCAACAACTGGTCGATAGGCCATTTTTCTTGGTACACTTGCACACAGTATTTGAAGGAACTCCACTGGTAGATTGTTCCAAACATCTTGGAGAACTAACCACAGACTGTTAGAGAATTAGTAGACCAAACTGTGTGGACTGCACAGAGGAAACCCAAAACACATGTAAGGGAATAGGGATGAGCCTAACACCCCCCGGTTCGGTTCGCACCAGAACTTTCGAACGGACCCCAAATTCGAACGAACGTTAGAACCCCATTGAAGTCTATGGGACTCGAACGTTCTAAATGAAAAGTGCTAATTTTAACGGCTAATATGCAAGATACTGTCCTAAAAAGGGTTTGGGGACCTGGCTCCTGCCCCAGGGGACATGGGTCAATGCCTAAAATGTTTTTAAAAATGGCCGTTTTGGCGGGAGCACTGATTTTAATGACGATTAAAGTGAAAAAAAAAGTGAAATATTTCTTTAAATATGGTGCCTGGGGGGTGTCTGTAGTATGCCTGTGAAGTGCCACGTGTTTCCCGTGTTTAGAACAGTCCCTGCACAAAATGACATTAAACGGAAATAACACCATTTAAAACTGCTTGCGGTTTTAATGTTATATCTGGTTCCTGCAATATGGTTGAAAATCATTGAGAAAAATGGCATGGGTAGCCCTCCCTGCCCATTACCAGCCTATTTGGGTCTTGTACGCATATTAAGGGGAACCCTGTACCCATATTAAAAAAAGGAAATGCGTGTGGCCCCCAGGCCCTATATACTCAGAACAGCAGTATACAGGCGGTGCAAACAAGACAGGGACTGTGTAGGTTTGTTGTGTTAAGTTGAATCTGTTTGTAATTTTCAACTGGTACATTTTTAAAGTGTAGCTCCAGTCAAAAAAACTATTTTTAAGCTTTTTGGAAAACATAGGGAAGGGTTATCACCCCTGTATAATTTATTTTGTCGTCCATCTTTTTTCATCTCACTTGCTGTTGTCTCCTTCCGTTTGCAAGTAGGAGATGTTTGTAAGTTGGATGTTTGAAAGTAGGGGCCTGCCCTATATGCTCTGCAGAAATGGCGGAACAAGGTGTTGGTTTTGCCACAACATTGTATGCCCTCAAAGTGACTCTTGGTGGGCGCTGGAGCGCCCTGCTGTGAACGATTATATCAAGAATTGTAATTACATGCCATTGTTGAACAGTGGTAGAAAAATTGACCTTTGGTGGTTGTGGTGCTGGTGCCACAACACTATAAGTCCTCACCGTTACTCTGGGTGGGCACAGGAAGGGGCCCTCCTGTGAAATATTATATCAAGAATTGTAATTACATGTCCCTGTTAAACAGGGGCAGAAAAATTTGGCCTTAGGCACTGCTGCTGGTGCCACCACACTGCAACCTCTTCCATATACTCTAGTTTTATTGCAGGAATTAGCCCTGCTGCAAAGCATTGCATCAAAAATTGTACTTAAACGCCCCTGTTAAACAGGGGCAGAAAAATTGGGCCTTAGGCACTGGTGCTGGTGCCACCACACTGCAACCTCTGCCATATACTCTAGTTTTATTGCAGGAATTAGCCCTGCTGCAAAGCATTGCATCAAAAATTGTACTTAAACGCCCCTGTTAAACAGGGGCAGAAAAATTGGGCCTTAGGCACTGGTGCTGGTGCCACCACACTGCAACCTCTGCCATATACTCTAGTTTTATTGCAGGAATTAGCCCTGCTGCAAAGCATTGCATCAAAAATTGTACTTAAACGCCCCTGTTAAACAGGGGCAGAAAAATTGGGCCTTAGGCACTGGTGCTGATGCCACCACACTGCAACCTCTGCCATATACTCTAGTTTTAATGCAGGAATTAGCCCTGCTGCAAAGCATTGCATCAAAAATTGTACTTAAACGCCCCTGTTAAACAGGGGCAGAAAAATTGGGCCTTAGGCACTGGTGCTGGTGCCACCACACTGCAACCTCTGCCATATACTCTAGTTTTATTGCAGGAATTAGCCCTGCTGCAAAGCATTGCATCAAAAATTGTACTTAAACGCCCCTGTTAAACAGGGGCAGAAAAATTGGGCCTTAGGCACTGGTGCTGGTGCCACCACACTGCAACTTCTGCCATATACTCTAGTTTTATTGCAGGAATTAGCCCTGCTGCAAAGCATTGCATCAAAAATTGTACTTAAACGCCCCTGTTAAACAGGGGCAGAAAAATTGGGCCTTAGGCACGGGTGCTGGTGCCACCACACTGCAACCTCTCCCATATACTCTTGTTTGATTGCAGGAATTAGCCCTGCTGCAAAGCATTGCATCAAAAATTGTACTTAAATGCCCCTGTTAAACAGGGGCAGAAAAATTGGGCTGATGGCATCAACCAGAACCAGAAATGTTCTTCCAACATATCAGCGGAGGAGGAAAGGATAGACAATCAACAAAACAGGACAGTCACTCAGCATCAGCATAGGCAGTCTTGAAGGGATGTGGTATTTCAAAAAAAATTATTCGGTTACATCAGCTTCAGGTGCTTGGTAGCTGTGGGTGATCCAAGACTGATTCATCTTGATGAAGGTCAGTCGATCAACTGATTCGGTGGACAGGCGCACCCTGTGATCGGTAACAAAGCCACCAGCAGCACTGAAGGTGCGTTCCGAAAGAACGCTGGATGCAGGACAGGCCAGTAGCTCAATTGCATACTGTGCAAGCTCTGGCCAGCGATCCATCCTCAAGACCCAGTAAGCCAGAGGATTTTCGGTGGGAAAGGTGTCCAAGTCTGACCTTGCCCCTAGGTATTCCTGCACCATGTAAATCAGACGCTGGCGATGGGTGCTGCAACCGATCATACCTTGGGGCTGCGGACTAAAAAATTGTCTGAAAGCATCAGTCAGACGGCCACCTTCTCCACCGCTCCTTCTGACCGATGCCTCAGCAACACGTTGTCCAGGACCAGGAGTTTGTAACCTCCCAGTCTCTGGGAACGCGTTGCACAGACCTTTCTGCAAGGCCTCCCGGAGATGTCTCATCCTCTGCTCCCTCTGCGATGGCAAGATAAGGTCGGCAACCTTACCCTTGTACCGTGGATCAAGGAGAGTGGCCAGCCAGTAATGGTCCCTCTCCTTGATCCGAAGAATACTTGGATCCTTCCGCAGGCTTTGCAGGATCAGGGAGGCCATGCAGCATAGGTTAGCTGAGGCATTCGGTCCGGAGTCCTCTGGGTCACTAAGGACAACATGATCCGCAGCTACCTCCTCCCAGCCACGTACAAGTCCACGTGTTTCTTGGGACTGTAAATCATCCCTACAAGACTGCTGCTGCTGCTGCTGCTGCTGATGCTGATGCTGAGTGCCAGCCTTCACCTCCATGCTGACACAATCATCCTCCTCCTCCTCTTCCTCCTCCTCATCCTCTTCCTGTGAGATGGGTGGCACAGCAGGAACACTGTCTGGATAAAGGGGGCCTTGAGAGGCAAGGAAGTCCTCCTCTTCCTGCCTCTGTTCTGCCTCAAGTGCCCTGTCCATTATTCCACGCAGCGTATGCTCCAAGAGGTAGACAAGAGGTACAGTGTCACTGATGCATGCACTGTCACTGCTCACCATCCTTGTGGCCTCCTCAAACGGTGACAGGACAGTGCATGCATCCCTGATCATGCCCCACTGGCGTGGTGAGAAAAAACCGAGCTCCCCTGACCCTGTCCTGGTGCCGTAGTCGCACAGGTACTCATTGATGGCCCTCTGCTGCATGTGCAGCCGCTGCAGCATGGCCAATGTTGAGTTCCATCTGGTGGGCATGTCACATATAAGGCGGTTCTTGGGCAGGTTCAACTCCTTTTGGAGCTCAGCCAGCCGAGCACAGGCATTAAATGATCGGCGGAAATGCACACAGACTTTCCTGGCCTGCTTCAGGACATCCTGTAAGCTGGGGTACCTGCCCAAGAACCGCTGCACCACCAGGTTAAGGACGTGAGCTACACAGGGCACATGGGTCAGTTGTCCCTGTCGGAGGGCGGAGAGGAGGTTGGTGCCATTGTCGCAAACCACCATTCCTGGCTTAAGCTGGCGTGGCGTCAACCACCTCTCGGCCTGCCCCTGCAGAGCTGACAAAACATCCGCTCCAGTGTGGCGCCTGTCCCCCAAACAAACCAGCGCAAGCACGGCATGGCATCGTTTTGCCTGCGTACTTGCGTAGCCCCTGGAACGCCTACGGAGCACCGCTGGTTCTGAGGACAGAGCACTGGAAGAGGCCATGGAGGAAGAAGAAGAGGAGGGGGTGGAGGAGAGAGGTGTGTCACAACCAATAGTAGCATTTTGGAGGCGTGGTGGCGGAACAACCTCCAACACTACTGCACCTTGTCCTGCATCCTTCCCAGCTGCCAGAAGAGTGACCCAATGGGCCGTGAAAGACAGGTAACGTCCCTGTCCATGCCTGCTGGACCATGAGTCAGCGGTAATATGCACCTTACCGCTGACCGCCCTGTCCAGCGAGGCAAAGACATTGCCTTCCACATGCCGGTAGAGAGCCGGAATCGCCTTCCGTGAGAAAAAGTGGCGTTTGGGGACCTGCCACTGAGGAACCGCACATTGTACAAACTCACGGAAGGGGGCCGAGTCTACCAACTGAAAAGGCAGCAGTTAAAGTGCTAGCAATTTAGCCAAGCTAGCATTCAACCGCTGGGCATGTGGATGGCTGGGAGTGAACTTCTTCCGCCGGTCCAGCAGCTGGGGCAGGGACATTTGCCTGCTATAATCGGACGTGGGTGTACCGCTAGCAGAGTTCCCGGAAGCACTTGGCTGTGACACACCTAATTCTACACCTTCATTCCTCTCAGAGCAGGTTTCAGAGAGGACTGAAGGTTTGGTGGGGTTGGAGATGCCAGCTGATGAGGAGCAAGGAGAGGTCCGCTTTGTTCTTTGGTGTGGGTCTTTGAGGTACGCTTGCCAACGAGCTGCATGGCAGGTCAACATATGTCTGGTCAAGCATGTGGTGCCCAAGCGGCTGATGTTTTGGCCACGTGAGATACGCTTGAGACATATGTTGCAAATAGCAGCGGTGCGATCTGATGCACTCGTCTCAAAAAAGGCCCACACCAAAGAACTTTTAGAATAACGCGCAGAGGCAGCGCTCTGCACAGGCAGAGCTCTGCGGTGTGATTCAGTCGGTGTGCTGCCCCTAAGCTGGCCCCCGGAGGGCATCCTGCCTCGTTGGACATGTGCCTCCTCCTCCTCCTCCTCCTCCCTCCTTCCAGGCACCCACGTGGAGTCAGTGCCCTCATCATCCCCTCCCTCTTCATCGCTGTAGCAAACCTGGCAGTATGCTGCAGCTTGTGGAACATGACTGCCAGATTGCTGTCCATCTTGAGCATCCCCTCTCTCTGCGCTCACGCTACTGCCTTCCTCTAGCTGAGTGTCATCATCAGAGCCCACAAAACACTGGGCATCCTCCTGGAGCATGTACCCAACACTGTGTTCAAAGAGTTCAGGAGACTCCTCAGGAGGACGTGGTGGGTCTAGGGAAGGAGTCACTGATGATGACATTGAGAGGAGGGAAGACGATGCGTTGGCAGCTGCTTTGCTACTACCCTGAGACTGGGTGAGAGAGGATGAGGAGGATGAAGAGGGCTTGGTCATCCACTCTACCAAGTCGTTGGCATGTTGCGGTTCAACATGTCCAGCTGCCGAAAAGAAGGACAAGCATGTCCCATGGCCACGTGCTGATGACAATGCACCGCGTCCACGACCAGCACTGTTGTCTCTAGACACAGAGCCTGCTTGCCCTCTTTTATCGGCTCGCGCCTGTCTGCCTCTCCTTGCTGGCCTTCCAGACATGGTAATGGCCTGAAGGGAGTTGGGTAAAACAGCAGTTGGGTAGTGTATATTGTGCTGGAGGCACACAACACCCACTAACTCCTGCAGATGCCTTTATTATAGAACACCAGAGATAAAGGGGTATATACAGATGTATACTGTGCACTTCCAATAACTCCTGCAGATGGCAAGTGGGCTCAAATAGAGAACAGCTATGTAGGTGGATATAGCGGTATGTACTGGGTACAGAGCACGCAGACAGCACGCACTATCTCCTAACACTACTGGGTACAGAGCACGCAGACAGCACGCACTATCTCCTAACACTACTGACTGCAAGCTCTATTATAAAAGATAGATCACTCGCTATATAGGTGAGGTGAATATAGCGGTGTATACTGCGGTCAGGGCACGCAGACAATAACCACTACACAACAGCAGGATAGAAAATCGGCCGAAAACGATCGGTGTGTACTGTGTTGAAGGTACACAGAACACCCACTGCTTCAGACGCCAACACACTACACGAGGCCGCCGCGATGGCGGCCTTATATAGTGTGGGGCGTGCACTACACAGCCTGAGCTATGATTGGCCACAGGCATCCTGCCTGTGGCCAATCATGGCTCTCCTCGCTGCTGGCGCTGCGATTGGCCAAGCATGCGGGGTCACAGTGCATGCTTGGCCAATCATGAGCCAGCAATGCACTGCGCCATCGCAGTGCATTGTGGGCCGTGAGCGCCACACGAATTTGACGCAAACGGACCAAAATGTTCGGACTTCGCCGAACGGACGAACAGCCAATGTTCGAGTCTAACGTACGTCGACTCGAACACGAAGCTCATCCCTATAGGGGAATAATAATGGTGTTTATTATAATAGGTGACAAGTAAGTGAAAACAAACAGTGCACTACCAAACACAAGACCCACAAACAACAAATAATATGTACAATAATTGGGAAATACCGGAATCATAAACCAAAGCCAGGCCGAGGTCATACACGGGGAGATCAACAGATGGGTAAGGATGGGAAACTAACATGGCAGGGAGAGGGTGGATGGATAGGCTGCAGAGCAGGGATCCAAGGTAGTCAGGAAAGCAGGAGGGACAGGTCCAGGATGGGCAGGGACAGGGATCGGGAGAGATCAGATCAGGTCGGGTCAGATGCAGGCTCAAGGTCAGGATATAGGTAGGAAGGTCAGGGCACATGGAGAGAGATACCAAGGCAAGCATGTGAGGGCTTGCTGGGTATTTATGAGACTGCCAGTAATTGTCCTCACATAACACCTGAGAGCAGGAAGTGTTGTCTGCTCCATACTGCCAGGATCCAGTGGACACCAGTACTGTGGCCGAATGATGACATAACACCAGAGGGAAAGTCTTCCCTGACAGTTGCAAACTGCCAGGAGACACCTGCTGGTGGACCTCAGTACTGCACGCCAAATGATGGATCTTACCAGCGGACGGACCCTTTCCTGACACAGATCTTCTGTGGATGTAGGCTGCCTAAAACCCTTCCATCTCCTCTTGTAATCCCAGACAAGACTCAATGATGTTGAGATCAGGGCTCTGTTGGGGCCAAACCATCATGTCCAGGACTCCTTGTTCTTCTTTAGTTAGTTCTTAATGGCATTGGCTACATGTTTGGGATCATTGTCCTGCTGCAGAATAAACTTGCTGTGTCTACAGTTCTCAACCTTGCATGTTTCTCTGTGCTTTTTTCAAAAAAACATGAACAGCACCATCTTGAAACCCCAGATTGCTTTGAAATCTGCGTCTGGGAGAGACCTTGATGATGCAGTATAACTACCTTGTGTCTTGTTGCTATATTCAGTCTTGCCAGGGTGTAAGACCCGTGACACGAAACTGTCTTCCACAACCTCACCTTAGTAACAGATTTAGGCTGTTATTCACCCAATTTTATCCTCAGTTGGTTTTGTTGGTTTTGTTTCAGCTAATGACCAAGTTTTAACCCACATATGAAATTGATGATCATTTGCACCTGCTTAGTATAATTGATTAATCATACACCTGACTTTAATCCTACAAAATCCTTGACTCAGTGCAAATGTTTTTTAGATGGACCTGATCGGACCCTTCAGTCTCTTCTATGGAGCGGACCCTCCAGTCTCTTCTATGCCTACCGCCATCCGATCCGATCCTGTCTGCCAAAAACAGACAGATAGGGGACCTATCCCCATCTGTCTGGTGGATTGTATCAATTGGCATCAGATGGAAATGGACAGGTGGTCTGTTTCCATCCGATTGCTCCATAGATGAGAGTGGGCTGTGTCCGCTTTGCAGAGCAGACACGGACCTGTCATCCGCCTGCTCAGCAGGAATCAGCAGAGAGATCCCCCGCTGAGCAAGCAGATCCCCCTTCACGGGGGGATCTGTGAAAGGGTGTAAAAGTGTGGTCAATACTGTGTTGTCAAAAAGCAGCTGCTAGCACCACAAGAGACAATTGCAAATAGTGTAATTTAAAATAATGGTGCAGCGCTAATAGCATTTGAAATTTAAACTAAATAAAGATCCTTAGTGTTTAAAATATAACACTATAATTATGTTATCGGTAACTCACAATTATATAGTGCAATAAATAACCAAATATAAAGTGCAAAAAAATATATATCCACAAATATGTGTGTGAAAAATCCACTCTAAAAGTACAGTAAAGCAAACTGAAAAGTCCAATCTGTGCTGATGAATAAAAATATATTAATCTAGCTGAACCAAAATCCAGTTTCCAAACCAACATTTAAAGTGCATGAAAAGTGATATAAGAAGCCACCGTCAATAATACTGAGGCTTATCGGAATATGTGGACTCAATAAGCCATATGCTCCACAAGTCGTTCAGACTTGACGATGATTACACACCAATGATCAGAGGATGTCAGCAGATATAGACGATGGAACACAGGAATATGTTGTGAACACATTCTCCTCCAGAAGACCAGAGTCAAAAGGGGAAAAAAAAGTCTCCAGAGGTAAACACCATGGTATGGATTCAAACATAAATAATCAAAAGCAATAAAAAAACTCACATAGCGTGAATCTACTTAATTTATTATAAAAATTCATGGTTACACTCACATTTTAAGAACAACAAGCACTTGTAAATCCATAATAGTAACGCAATGGGGACAGTAGGCTCGACCCCACGCATTTCATCTGCAAAGATATCGTCTGGGGTGTCATCCTACTGGTCCCACTGCGTATTTATAGACAAAATACCTCGTAATTTAGGAGACAAACCTGCGGATAATGGGTGTCTGTACTAGAATCCCTTTAGGACCCAGCACAACTCACCTGACACAGCCTGTGTCTGGGAAACAACAGTGATTGGTCAGCTCACCTTTAAATCACCTGTATCAGCATTCAGTCAGTGCTCGTGTTAGAGTTCACACTTGTGTTTGATCCAGCTGATATTTGCTCTGTGTCTTTCGTGTATGACCTGGCTTGTTTGACCCTCCTTGCTTGCTTCTGATTCGGTACCGTTTGGACTCTGATCTACCTGTGTATGACCCAGCTTGCCTAGATTACGCTTTGCCTGATACTACTATAGAAGCCTCATCTGCAGCAGTGAACCACAAGGTCCAGCAATCATCTATCCTCATCTACAGCAGTGAACTACAAGGTCCAGCAATCATCTATTCTCATCTACAGCAGTGAACTACAAGGTCCAGCAATCATCTGGCTAACTGTAGATGCCTTCTTTGAAGCCCTTGGGTTGCTATATTATGATCCAGATCGTGCTGCTACTGCAGAATCGACCCTGTGTAACTTAAAACAAGGAACTACCACAGCTGAAATGTATTGCTCAGAGTTTCGCAGGTGGGCCCCGGAATCTGGCTGGAATGATGCAGCTCTCCGCAGCCAGTTTAGAATTGGCCTTTCAGATGCTATTAAAGACGCTCTGGTCAACTTCTCCTACCCAGCCTCACTGGAGGAGGCTATGTGTCTAGCCATTAGAATTGACTGCCGCCAGCGAGAGAGGAGGCGAGAACAAACAATGGCTGTGGCAAACTATATACCTTCCTTACCACCTGACTATTCCATCTCCAGTGCTAAATCTGAGGAAGAACCTATGCAGTTAGGCTCCACTCGGTTATCTGCCCAAGAACACAAACGCCGGCGTAATATGGGACTCTGCTTATACTGTGGCTTCAAGGGTCATATGCTCCGTTCGTGCCCTACACGTCCGGGAAACGCCAGGACCTAGGTGATTGCAGGGAGGTCACCTTAGGTCTACTCTCATCTCCCCAGGGGGACAATCGTATACTTTTACCCGCTGTCATCACTTTGGGACAGGGGCTCATGAACTGCTGGCCTTGGTGGATTCTGGAGCAGCTGAGAATTTTATTGATAAAACTCTGATCACCTCTTTGTCCCTGGAAACTCATGCTCTAGATTGCCCAGTCCGCCTGATCTCCGTGGATAATCGGCCTCTCTCACAAGACCTAGTGCTCCAATCCACCAACCCTTTCCAGTTACAATTGGGGGCTTTGCATTGGGAGAAGATTTCATGTCTTGTCATTGACTCTCCATCCACTCCTTTGATCCTAGGCCTTCCTTGGCTTCAGAAGCACAATCCTGTAATTGACTGGCCAACAGGAGATATTCTGGCTTGGTCCAATCAGTGTAAAAAGAGCTGCATCCAGCACCTTGTTCGACTTGATACCTGTCAAGTGGGAATGGAACAGATTCCGCTTTGTTATAAGGACTTTCGGGATGTGTTTTCTAAAGGAATTGCTGACACTTTACCTCCTCATCGCAGTTATTATTGTCCCATTGACCTCTTGCCTGACACTACACCTCGAGGGAGAGTCTTTCCACTGTCTGAACCAGAGAATCTTGCTTTGTAAGAATACATCCAGGAAAACCTAGCTAAGGGTTTCATCCGTCCCTCCACTTCTCCCGCAGGAGCAGGATGCTTCTTTGTCCCGAAGAAGGATGGAGGACTGAGACTTTGTGTTGATTACAGAGGTCTAAATAAAATAACTGTTTCCAATCGGTATCCTCTCCCTCTCATCACAGAGTTATTCTCTCAAATCCAGGGAGCCAAAATCTTCTCCAAACTGGACTTAAGGGGAGCCTATAATCTGGTGCGAATCCGGGCAGGCGATGAATGGAAGATGGCCTTTAACACCAAGGATGGTCATTACGAATGTCTTGTCATGCCTTTCGGCCTCAGGAATGCACCAGCCGTCTTTCAGAACTTTATGAATGACATTTTCCGTGACATGTTGGGTTGCTTCATGCTTGTATATTTAGACGATATTTTGATATACTCTCCCAATCTTGAAACACATCAGAAGCATGTCTGCTCGGTATTCGCCCAACTAAAGACTCACTCCCTTTTTGTAAAGCCTGAAAAATGTATTTTCCATGTTAAACAAGTACCTTTCCTGGGTTACCTAATTTCTGACACAGGCCTCACCATGGACCCAGCCAAGGTTCAAGCCATTTTAGAGTGGGCACCACCTTCAGACCTGAAGGCAGTTCAACGCTTCCTGGGCTTTGCAAATTTCTATCGAAAATTCATTAAGAACTTTGCCATCATTGCACATCCCATCACCTCTCTCACCAGGAAGACTCCTACTACATTTAAATGGACTACTGAAGCCCAGGCAGCCTTCACATAGTTAAAGAAAGCCTTTACCTCTGCACCAATTCTACGCCATCCTGTTCCTGAGCTACCTTTTATTGTAGAGGTAGATGCATCTGAAGTAGGGGTGGGGGCGCTTTTGCCACAAAAAGATCCTGTAAATGCTGCCATCCACCCCTGTGCCTTCTTGTCCCGTAAATATTCCCCAGCAGAGCGCAATTATGGCATTATATAGGCAACAGAGAACTTTTAGCCATAAAGCTAGCTTTGGAGGAGTGGAGACATTGGCTGGAGGGAGCTCGCTATCCATTCATAGTTCTGACTGACGACAAAAACCTTGAATATATCCGTTCTGCTAAAAGACTAAACTCGCGTCAAGCCAGGTGGTCATTGTTCTTCTCCAGATTTGACTTCACAATTTCTTATTTACCAGGTCCAAAAAACATTAAGGCTGATGCCTTGTCTCACAGCTTTTTATCAGAGTCTCTTCATCCGCTTCCTCCACAACCCATTATCTCTGAGGATAGGATTTTGGCTTTTACCCAGACTGACATCTCTGAGGCCTTGTTACCAGCACAGGCTGAAGCCCCTCCCTCCACTCCCTCTGGTATGCTCTTTGTGCCCCTGGCTCTTCGTTTGCAGGTGTTGCAACAAGTACATGCATCAAAACCTGCAGCACATCCGGGGTTTAGACAAACTTTTGAGATTGTCTCTCGCAACCTCTGGTGGCCATCGCTTAGGCAGGATGTGTTAGCCTTCGTCCAGGCCTGTGAAGTTTGTGCCAGAAGCAAGAGCAGTACCTCTAAGCCCCCTGGTCTCCTATGTCCTCTACCAATACCTACCTCCCCTTGGACCCATTTATCTATGGACTTTATCACAGACTTGCCTCTGTCCCAGGGTTGTTCCACGATCTGGGTGGTGGTAGACAGGTTCAGTAAGATGGCCCACTTTGTTCCGCTTCCGAAGCTTCCATCTGCTAAAGAACTGGCATCTTTATTCATTAAGCATATTTTCAGGCTCCATGGGGCACAAGTTAACATTGTCTCTGACCGCGGCTCTCAGTTTATAGCCCAGTTTTGGAAGGCCCTTTGTTCTCAGCTGGGGATTAAATTATCATATTCTCCAGCATATCATCCTGAGACAAATGGACAAACAGAAAGGACTAATCAGACTCTAGAGAAGATGGTACGTTGTCTGATGGCCAAAGATGAGGTGGAGTGAGTCAACATCCTTCCATGGGCAGAGTTTGCCTTTAATAATTGTGCCAGCACATCTACAGGGACCTCTCCTTTCTTTTGTGTTTAAGGGTTGCATCCTCGTGTGTGCTCCTTTGATCTTCCACCCTCTGATGTTCCAGATGCCAACACCACGATTGAACATTTCTCCAAAATCTGGTTCGCTCTGTACAGGCTTTTTAGAAAACGGCTGACAAGAAGCGCTCAAAGGCACCAGGATATAAAGTTGGTGACAAAGTGTGGTTATCATCTCGGAATCTGTCCCTGCGTGTTTCCTCTTAAAAGCTTGGCCCAAAATTAATCGGGCCTTATGAAATTTCGGAGATTGTTAATCCTGTGTCCTACAGATTAAAACTTCCCCCATCCATGCGCATTCCAAATGTCTTTCATGTTTCATTGTTGAAACCTGTTCATTCCAGCCTCCTAGTAAATGAACCAGAGCCTGTGGATGTGTTGGACAGTCAAGAATATGAAGTGGCATTTATTCTTGATTCCAGACGAGTGCGCAATTCCTTACAATATCTCGTTCATTGGAAAGGTTTCGGCCCAGAGGATCGATCTTGGGTACCAGCTTGTGATCTTCATGCTGATCGACTTAAGAAGAAGTTCCATCTCCGTTATCCAAGTAAGCCTGGGGGTGCAGGAGCAACCCCTCGAGAAAGGGGGCGTACTGTCAATACTAGAATCCCTTTAGGACCCAGTACAACTCACCTGACACAGCCTGTGTCTGGGAAACAACAGTGATTGGTCAGCTCACCTTTAAATCACCTGTATCAGCATTCAGTCAGTGCTCGTGTTAGAGTTCACACTTGTGTTTGATCCAGCTGATATTTGCTCTGTGTCTTTCGTGTATGACCCGGCTTGTTTGACCCTCCTTGCTTGCTTCTGATTCGGTACCATTTGGACTCTGATCTACCTGTGTATGACCCAGCTTGCCTAGACTACGCTTTGCCTGATACTACTATAGAAGCCTCATCTGCAGCAGTGAACCACAAGGTCCAGCAATCATCTATCCTCATCTACAGCAGTGAACTACAAGGTCCAGCAATCATCTATCCTCATCTACAGCAGTGAACTACAAGGTCCAGCAATCATCTACCTTTGTCTGCAGCGGTGAACTACAAGTCCCAGCTGACCTGCTCTGCTTAGACCTGCTCATGGTATGTGCTTTGAACTCTTTGTATGATCAGCACACCTGAACTGTTACTTGTTATCTGCTCCTAGCCTGATAATGGGCCAGTTAGTGGTATGCATGGATTCAAAAGAAAATGGCAGCATAGCGTGCCCTGCAAGCATCGCTTTGACAGCTTCTAGGTACAATGAGAAAAGGCAGGAAATTACGTGCACCAATTCAAGCCTCACGATGAATAGCTGAGACTCAAGTGGCTATCTTTGAATATTGATTTTTCGTATGTATTTGTGGACATTTATAAAAGTATTGAATTTATCAAGTTTCTTGGGAGGTGCAAATGTCAAGCCCTTATCTAAAACTTTCAATTCTTCTAAACTCAATGTTTTTTTGCTAAGATTAAAAACCCCTTGGCTTGAAATTTGCACCAGGTGAAGTTTATAATAGACAAACATTAGGGTATAATGAAGAATGACTGTATTTTAGGCCCTGTATTACCTGAAGATGTTAAAGTGGCACCTAATATCATAAACCCACCTGTTAGACCTTCCTTTTTTGGCAATCTAATGGCTTATTGTCCCTGCCAAAGGTGTAAAGTTTGTCAATACAATATTCAAGGTAGAAGTAAAACCGCAGAGTTGTCAAGAATCAGTCATATCCCATCAAACATTTCTGTACTTGTTCTACAAAAAATGTTGTGTATCTACTTACTTGTCCTTGTGGCAAGCAGTATGTAGGTCATACTATCAGGTTTTTCACAACCAGAGTCAGTGAACACATAACCAAAATCAAGGGTAACATTAAACATATGGCCCCTCGTCACTATCGTCAATTCCACAATAGAGACCCTGTTACGTACCGTGTAGAAGAGTCTGGCATGTAGGAGGAGACCTCTCTTACAGCCCTGGCTCAAGAGCCACTGGAGTGGGAACAGCAAACTCAAGAGTGCAGTCAGGTAGGAGTGCCTGTTGTGGTGCAGGTGCAGATGGTTGGACAATAAGCCACCGAGAGGGTCCGGATGCAGATATCAGTGAAGGCAGGTGCAGGTCAGCGACCTGGAAGCTGCCAGGTGCAGACTGGAGCAGAGTGAGACAAGCCAGGTCAGACACTGGTAATCAGACAGAACTTGAAAGCAGAATGGAGCAGAATGAGACAGGCCGGGTCAAACACAGGTAGTCAGGCAGGTAGGGCTGTAGCTGAAACAGGGTCAGATAAACAGGCAACAAGATGTCAGCAGGAAGTCCAAGTAGCAGGGTCGAGCAAGCCAAGGTCAGAGTTGGAGAGATTAGGAAGTCAAACAAAGCCGGGTCACTACAGGTAATCAGGAGACAGGTGCAGAGGGTTCAGGAATCACTAGCTGCAGATCAAACAGCACTGCACTTGTGCAGCTGCTGTCCTTTTAAAGGCCTATTGGTGCCAAACAGTGCCCAACTGCCCAGTCGGCGCATGTGCGCACGCATGTACCTCCGTCTTGTCACAGCAGACTTTCCTGACATTGCCCCCTCCCAAGGAGCAGCCTCTGAATGCCTAACTGGACCTCTTTCTCAGGATGGGCAAGAGAAAAGGCACGGATCAGTCTTTTTGCATGGGTTACATTCAGGCTCCCAGGAGTCGTCTTCTGGGCAATACCCTTTCCACTTAATTAGAAATTGTACTCGGTTCTGCCATTTTCTACAGTCTAGAATGGCCTCTACCTCATACTCCTCGTTTCCATCAATCAGAACAGGTTCTGGTGGTCTGGATATTCTTTCAGGAAAGGGGTCAGGTACTTCAGGCTTTAACCACTTCCCGACCAGCGCACGACGATGTACGTCGACAGAATGGCACGGGCAGGCATATTGGCGTACATGTACGTCCAATATTCGTTGCCGCCATGCCATCGGGAGCGCGCCGCCGGCGGCGCGCTCCCGCGCTGGTCGGGACCCCCGTGAGTCCGGTCGTGGGACCCGCAGACTCGATCGCCGCGGGCATCCCCGCGATCGTCTCACGGAGCGGCCGAATGGAGGAAATGCTGTATAAACAACATTTTCCCATTCTGCCTAGCAACTAGTGACGCTGATCTCTGCTCCATGTGATTGGAGCAGAGATCAGTGTACACTAAATGAAAGCCCAACCCCCCCACAGTTAGTAACACACCCCTAGGAACACTTAACCCCTACACTGCCACCCACTGGTTAACCCTTTCACTGCCAGTGTCATTTACACAGGAATCACTGCATTTATATAGCAGTGATTACTGTATAAATGACAATGGTCCCAAAAATGTGTCAAAAATGTCCGATGGGTCCCCGACAATGTCGCAGTCACAATAAAAATCGCAGATCGCCGCCATTACTAGTAAAAAAAAAAAATAATAAAAAATTATTAATAAAAATGCTATAAAACTATCCCTATTTTGTAAACGCTATAACTTTTGCGCAAACCAATCAATAATCGCTTATTGCGATTTTTTTTACCAAAAATATGTAGAAGAATACGTATCGGCCTAAATTGAGGGAAAAAAATGTTTTTTTATATATTTTTGGGGGATATTTATTATAACAAAAAGTAAAAAATAATGCGTTTTTTTCAAAATTGTCGCTCTATTTTTGTTTATAGCGCAAAAAATAAAAACCGCAGGGGTGATCAAATACCACCAAAAGAAAGCTCTATTTGTGGGAAAAAAAGGACGTCAATTTTGTTTGGGAGCCACGTCGCACGACCGCGCAATTGTCAGTTAAAGCGACGCAGTGCCGAATCGCAAAAAGTGGTCTGGTCTTTGACCAGCAAATTGGTCCGGTCTGAAAGTGGTTAAAAAGGACACATGAAAGACAGAATGAATTGAGTCAGGTAAGGATAGCTCATACAATAACTTGTTAATCTTTTTCTTCACTGGAAATGGTCCTGGGAACTTGGGTGCCAATTTCCTTGATGGGTATGCCAGCCTAAGATTAACCATGGAGAGCCATACCTTGTCACCCAACTGTAGGTTTAGTTCACCTCTTCTCTTCCTGTCAAACGCCTTCTTGCTGTCTGCTTGAGCCTTGGTTTTTGCTTCCTGTTACATCTGATTATTGCGGCTGAAAAAATTCACCATATCCTGGGCTGCTGGAACTGAAGTTTCTGGAAGAAAATCAGGGAAAATCACAGGTGAAAGCCATAATTAGCAAAGAAAGAGGGCTGCCGGTAGCAGAATGGTTGGCGTTGTTGTATGCAAATTATGCTAAGGGCAGTAAGGACACCCAATTATTCTGAACAAAGGTTGTGAAACATCTAAAGTACTGCTCAAGGTTCTGATTAGTCCTCTCAGTCTGTCCATTGGTTTGGGGGTGATAGGCTGAGGACAAGGCCAGTTCAATTTTCAGGGTTTCACACAAGGCCCTCCAGAAGCGTGAGGAGAATTGCAACCCTCTGTCTGATACAATATTTGCAGGAACTCCATGCGATCTGACAATTTCCTTGGCAAATACTTGGGCAGTCTCTATAGCAGAAAATTGCAGTACATCCTTCCAAGCATGGAAGTTCTACTATAAAATCCATGGAGATCATCCTCCATGATCTGTCAGTTATGGGAAATGGTTTTAACAGTCCCCAGGCTCGACTTCTTGCTGTCTTGCTCCGAGTACAGATAGGACATGCGTTTACATATTTTTTGCAGAACTCCTCCAGACCAGGCCACCAAAATGTGCGTAGCACCAGCTCATGGGTATTGTGAACACCAAAGTGACCTGTCAGTTGATGATCGTGCAAAAGTCTCAAAACTCCAACTCGCACACCCTCAGGGACAAAAATGTGGCTTCCTCTCCAGAGTAGGCCCTCTTTAGATACCAGAGTGAACCCAGGGTGTTTAGGGGTGTCCATAGAAGCTTCCCTGAGTTGGGAGAGTAGATCTGTTTGGAGAAGCAAGAAATTACCTACATGCAAGATAGTGTCTGGTATTGATAGATCCTTGGGGTTATCATACATCTGAGACAAGGCGTCCGGTTTGACATTTTTTAATCCAGGTCAATAAGTGATGTGAAGTAAGAAATTAGAAAATAATAGAGCCCATCAAGCTTGGCGTGGTTTTAAATGTCTGGCAGATCTCAAGTACTCAAAATTCTTGTGATTGGTGTATATAAGTACTAGATGCACGGCACCTTCCAACAAATATCTCCACTCCTCTAATGCTGCCTTGATAGCGAGCAGTTCCCTGTCTCCAATATCATAATTTCTCTCTGCAGAGGAAAGTTTTCGTTAGAAAAAGGCCACAGAGTGAATTAAATCTTTGGTACCTTACCGTACTGCCCCTACTGCTATTTCAGATGTGTCCACTTCGAGGATGTAGGGCAGTGATGGATCTGGATGGCTGAGGATCAGGGCTGAGGTGAAAAGTTTTTTAAGTCTCAAAGGCTTCTTGGGCTTCAGAATTCCAGTGGAATCGCAAGTTCTGCTTGGTCAGCTGGGTAATGGGAAAGATTATGGTAGAGAACCCCTTATTGAATTTTATGTAGAAATTTTCAAAGCCTACAAAACATTGCACCCCCTTTTTGTCCATAGGTATAGGCCAGTCTAGAATGGAGGACACCTTGTGGGGGTCCATCTTGACTCCGGTTGTGGTAATTACAAGTCCTAAGAACTGGATACTCTGCTGTTCAAACTGCCATTTCTTTGCCTTCGCATATTGTCTGTGTTGGCGAAGCAACACATAACACCATGCGGACATGCTTCCGATACTGGTTAAGTGTTCTGGAAAAGATTAGAATATCGTTCCAAGTAGATGATCATGAAAATGTCCAAGAAGTCCTTACATCATTAATGAAATGCTGGAAGGTGGCAGGGGCATTGCAGAGCCCAAATGGCATAACCAAGTATTCATAATGGCCGAACCGAGTACGGAAGGCTGTCTTCCACTCATCCCCAGTTCGGATGCGGACTAAATTGTAAGCTCCCCTCAGATCTAATTTGGTGAAGATGGTGGCAGATTGCAACTTCTGAAACAGCTCAGGCATTAATGGCAACAGATAGCATTTTTTTACATTAATCTTATTTAACTCACGATAGTCCACACATGGGCACAGAGTTTGGTCCTTCTTTGCTACAAAAAATATTCCGGCACCTGCTGGAGAAGTAGAATGGCAGATAAAGCCTTTCTTTAGATTTTCATCAATGTATTTCTTGAGTGCCTCTTGCTCTGTTCTGATAGTGGGAAGATGAGCCCGAAGGGAATCTCAGCTCCAGGAAGGAGCTCGATGGGACAGTCATAAGGGCGGTGAGCTGGAAGGGTATCTGCTCCTTGTTTACTGAAAACGTCAGAAAATTCATGATAAGGTGCGGGTATGGCCTGGTGAATGCCCTGATTAAAGTCCATACAAAGCAGAGTGGTTGGTGGTTCAGAAGAGACCAGGGAGACCTTGGTATACAGTGCTCCTGACTTGATGCAGGAGCCATCAGCAAGATAAACTGAAAGTCCATGAGTCTTTTGCTGTAGAGGAATGTGTTGCTGAGTGGCAAAATTTAAGTCAATAAAGCAACTACATGCTCCAGAATCAATGATGGTGTTGACTAAAATTGTGTTTTCCAGGAGCTGGAAAGAAGAGAGGGAAGGCAAGGTGAGTTGCATTAGCAGATAATGTTGATAGGTAGACAGTAGTAGAAGATAGGCCCTTACGCTTCTTGACAGGGCAGCTGTGCATGTAGTGACCGGCTTCGCCACAGTAGAGACATAGATTGTTCTGACGGCGATGCGCTCGCTGTTCAGGGCATAGGGCTGGTCGCATTAATCCTAGTTGCATTGGTTCAGAGGTATCAGGCACTGGGCTAGCAGGATTTGAATGGGATGGTAACAAGTAGCGGGAGGCCGGAACTGGAGCCCTCGGAGTCATCCATACTGGGCGACTCTGTTGGGAAGACTGTTCTGACCGATGCTCATGGAGTCGTCGATCGATCTGGATAGCCAAGGTACTTAATGCTTGAAGGGTATCAGGTGTACCAACTTGGGCAAGTTCGTCCTTGAGACCATTGGAAAGTCCCATATGGAACTGATGTTGCAGAGCTGCGTCGTTCCATTGGGTGTCTGCGCTCCAGCTTCTGAAGTCTGTGACATAGTCCTCGGCCGCTCGGCGGCCTTACTGGAGCACAAACAGGGTGGCCTCTACTGTGGCAGTTTGCTGCGGATCGTTGTAGAGTTGAGCCATGGCGTTAAAGAAAGAGGATAAAGCATGCGTCTGCAAATTATCTTCTTCAAGCAGCCGGTGGGCCCAGGTCTGGGGTTCTCCCTGGAGTAGGGATATTACAAATCCTACCAAAAAGACTCATGACTGTATTAGATCAAAAGGGTGCTTCTACTAAATACTGAGCAAAGGGTCTGAATACTTAGGACCATGTGATATTTCAGTTTTTCTTTTTTAATAAATCTACAAAAATGTCAACAATTCTGTGTTTTTCTGTCAATATGGGGTGCTGTGTGTACATTAATGAGGAAAAAAATGAACTTAAATAAGGTTAGCAAATGGCTGCAATATAACAAAGAGTGAAAAATTTAAGGGGGTCTGAATACTTTCTGTCCCCATTGTATATCTGGTTGGGATTCCTTTTTAGATTTAAATGTCTATTGATTATTGTTTTCTTTCTTTATTTTCATGGTTGTTTTATTAAACTCCTGTCAGGATTCAACCCGGTGTGTTCAAACATAAGATAACATTCCATTAATAATATTATCATTTTTTTGAGGTATAAAATAATATAAATACATAAAATCAAACAATTATTTTTGGGATGTAAATCAATATCCATTACTTTTGTATTCACAAAGATCTTTGTGGAAACATTTGTTTTGTTTTTTTCCTCTCTCCACTTTGCTTCCTTTTCCAAGCCGTTTTTTACATCTTTATCTTTTTATTTATCATATATTGATTTGTTTTTTAGGGTCACTGATGCTTTGTTAATATTAAACTATTTTTTACATTGTTGTTTTGAGCTAATCAATTTAAATTTGTAATGGCTTTATATTAATTGGTAAAAATTATGCTATATTATTAATTATAAATTTTTAGTAAACGTTTTTAACTTTGTCCGTTTTTTGGAGTCTGTTCTCTGAAATATGTTTTTATTATGATCTATTTTTGCTTCTGTATTACGACTAGTCTGAATTAAAGACACTCCATTATTCAAAACGAGTCTAGATTACACATATCTGATTTTATCCAGAATGAGTCTTGAATAGATTTGCATGACTTCTGCTTTTTGTCATGACTCATGTTTCCGGGTTACATTATACCACGTCACTTCCAGGTTTTTGTCTGTGATTTCTGCTCAAGTCTCATCTATTCATAGTGAGGGTTGAAGCGGTGTGCGTAATTTCCTGCCTTTTCTCATTGTACCTAGAAACTGTCAAAGCAAGGCTTGCAAGGCACACTATGCCGCCATTTTCTTTTGAATCGGTGTGTACCACTAATTGACCCATTATCCATAGGTTTCTCTGCTAAATTACGGGGTATTTTGTCTATATATATATATGCAGTGGGATCAGTAGGATGACAACCCAGATGATATCTTTTCAGATGAAACGCGTCGGATCGAGCCTACTGTCCCCATTCCGTTACTATTTTGGATTTACAAGTGCTTTTTGTTTTTCTTTAAATGTGAGTGTAACCATTAATTTTTATAATAAATGTCCTAGTAAGTCTATTCACGCTATGTGAGTTTTTTATTCCTTTTGATCATTTATGTGTGAATCCATACCATGGTGTACACCTCTGTGGCCTTTTTCTTTCCCTTTTGGCTCTGGTTAGGGATGAGCCGAACACCCCCCGGTTCGGTTCGCACCAGAACTTTCGAACGGACCCACACGAATTTGGCGCGAACGGCCCATAACGCTCGGAATTCGCCGAACAGGCGAATAGCCGATGTTCGAGTCGAACGTATGTTCGACTCGAACACAAGCTCATCCCTAGCTCTGGTCTTCTGGAGGAGAGTGTGTTCACAACATATTCCTGTGTTCCATCGTCTATATCTGCTGACATCCTCTGATCGTTGGTGTGCATTCACTGTCAAGTCTGAACGACTAGTGGGGCATATGCCTTATTGAGTCCATACATTCCGGTAAGCCTCAGTATTATCAACGGTGGCTTTCTGTATCACTTTTCATGCAGTTTAAATGTTGGTTTGGAAATTGGATTTTGGTTCAGCAAGATTGATATATATTTATTCATCTATCAACACTCTTGGTCACAGATTGGACTTTTCAGTTTTCATTACTGTAATGCTTTTCAACTCTTTTAGAGTGGGCTTTTCACACACATATTTGTGGATATATATTTTTTTTGCACTTTATATTTGGTTATTTATTGCACTATATAATTGTGAGTTACCGATAACATAATTATGGTGTTATATTTTAAACACTAAGGATCTGGTTTAAATTTCAAATGCTATTAGCGCTGCACCATTATTTTAGCCTATGTGAAAGGGGCTAAGAATTGATGCTGGTTTGAAGCCAAAGGGTAGTCACACCAAAAATTGATTCAATTTATATCTTTTTTCTGTTCTCTCACTTTGTATTTTGTAAATTGATAAAAAATTTACAATTAAAATATATATTTTTGTAAGCATTCTTACTTTACAGCAGCGGTCCCAAAACTTTGAAAACAAAGGGCCAGTTTACTGGCCTTTACATTTCATGGGGGCCGGTCTGTGGCCAGTGGGTGTAGAAAATGTCCTAGCATTGTTGGGAGTAGCCAATGCCCTAAGCTTGGTGATCAGTGGGGGTAAAAAAAAAGGCATCATTGATGTCAGTGGGAGGAATAGTGTCCCATCTTTGGTGTCAGTGGGAGGAATAGTGTCCCATCTTTGGTGTCAGTGGGAGGAATAGTGTCCCATCTTTGGTGTCAGTGGGAGGTGTAGTGTCCCATCTTTGGTGTCAGTGGGAGGTGTAGTGTCCCATCATTGGTGTCAGTAGGAGGACTAGTGCCCCATCATTTGTGTCAGTGAGAACAATAATGCCCAATAATTGGTATCTGTAGGAGGAATAGTGCCCCATCATTGGCGTCAGTGGGAGGAATAATGCCCCATAATTGGTGTCATTGTGAGGAATTGTGTCCTATAATTGGAGTCAGTGGAAGAATTATTATCCCGTCATTGGTATCAGCAGTGGCGGTGCATCCATAAAGGTGCACGGGCACTGCCCCCTCTTTCCATCTACCCCCTCTATCACCAATAGATAGATTCATGCATTGCATGGATCTATCCATGGCCACCGCTGCCACCCCCCATTCAGGTGCCCGGCCCCTTTTCCAGCTAAAATTATAGTGGTGGGTGGTGTTTTTGAAGCACCTGATTAGAGCCATAGGCTATAATAGGCATCAAAAAGGTAAACAGCAAGTACCATGCTTGGTGCTCGCAGTTCACCCAGCTGTGTTAGAAAAGCGAGTGAATATTTGCTTTCCTAACACTGAATCGCCTCTCTGCAAATAAGGGGCTTGGGTCCGTTACCCTTCACCTGATTGGCGCCTCTCTGCAAATAAGGGGCTTGGGTCTGTTACCCTTCACCTGATTGGCTGAAATGACAGGCACTGTGATTGGACACTATCAGGCGTCCAATCATAGGAGAGGATGGGAGGAGAGGACGGGAGAAGAAGACATCAAGGACATCACCTGTCGCTATCACCGCGGGAGGCACAGTGGCAGCATTCAGTGGGCACAGTGGCTGCATTTGATGGGCACAGTGGTGGCGTTTGATGGGCACAGTGGTAGCATTTGATGGGCACAGTGGCTGCGGGCCCAGTGGCTGTGTTTGATGAGCACAGTGGCTGCGTTTTATGGGCACAGTGGCTGCATTTGATGGCACAGTGGCTGTGTTTGATGGCACAGTGGCTGCATCTGATGGTGCAGTGGCTGCGTTTCATGGCTCAGTGGCTGCGTTTGATGAGCACAGTGAGGTTGCAATTAATGGAGTTTTTTTTCAGAATTTTTCAGTTTGTTTGAGCCCAGCCGCCACTTGGTATCAGTGATAGGAAAAGTGCCCCAAGGGCCAGATAAAGCAAACAAAGGGCCACTGCTTTACAGTATTTCTAAAACTTCTAAAACTTTTTCACTGAAGTATATATATATATATACTGTATGTATACACACAATATTAATCTTATATATTAAAAGCTGATCTGCTGTGTATGTGAGGGAAAGATTTGTAAGTGCAGCATGTATAGCAAACACTGAACCAAGTGAACCAATTGTTTTTCCATGCATGGCAAAGCATTAATTTACTTTAATACTGTGACAGAGGAGTTGACATGCCTACAGTGTGTTCTAAATTAGTGCATGTAAAAAAAAATGTTCATCAATTGGTTCAGATAGATAATAGGGTTTCAATTGCTGTCTGTGTTCCCCATCTCATGTTAGTACTATAACACATCATGGTCTCCCCTGTACATCTTTGTCTTCAGCCTACCTTTCGCATTTTTGTTCCCTTCGCATCACAGCCCCCCTGTATATGGCAGTGCCTCTTTACATCACAGTCCTCTCTTTTCATCAGTGTCCACAGTCCCGCTGTACATCACGGTCCACGTCCAATATTGTCATCAGTTCCCCTTCACATAGTAGTGCCCCATTACAACTAGATTAATCACCCATTTTTTTTCAATTAAAATGTATATACTTGCATTTCACCCTGAACTTTCATAATTAAAGGTATACTGGTGGGGAACTAATAGGAATTGTCCAGCAGATAACATTTGGAAGCTGAGGTGAAGGAAAGATTTCTCTCTCACAATTACCTCACTTTGATTATTGACCAATATTCAGCCTTCAGAAAATATAAACATATATTATATAATCATTCTAATAAGAAAATAAAGATGCCTGTATGGTTGTATTTTTTTCTAGTCAGCATACCCTAGTAAAGCACATAATTGTAAATATAATAAAAAAAAAAAAAGTATTGTTTATATGCCAATGTATGCCAATGTTGGCTTTATTAGTGGTCTGTCAGGAGAATTTACATTTTTCAGCCAGAATGCTCCCTCTTTCAGAAATTCTATTTTACTCAATCTGTTTTAATTTCATTCCATTAGATTAGAATAACAAAACCTACATGGCTTAGTACTTTGGTTTCTTACAGGTGTGGGGGCAGGAAATTGTGGGTGCTGTTCTTATTACTGGGTAAGAAATAGTTTCAATTCCCACATTTATTGTATGCAACAGTGTGTATGTTGTAATGCAAACATTACTGTATGTTCAGTAATTAAAATGCATTTCATATATACAGTATGTGGCATGTACCATCTGTCTTCTGAAAAAAAGATTAAGTGAACACATCTTCAACTTGGATGCATCTGCACTTTCTAATTTTTCATGACTTTTTTTTTACAAAAACCTAGTAGGGCTCTTTCATCCTTTTCATTTTAATACATAGAGGTTTTATGCAGATGCACCACCCTGATGTTTAGGCAGGGCTGCTAGTAAATTTACCTGCCAGGTAAATTGATAGGGGATCAATTGATTCAACCCTAATTCTGGAATTGCTGCACTTCTCTCTTCTGTCACTAGATGGCCGGGAATCTGGTGACATTAGATAAGACAAGGGCATTGCAAGGACAAATTAGAAATAGATGGAGTATATCAGCCAATGGGCAGGGATCTTCTTTGGTCCCTTGTCCTGCTGGGAGAGCCTATTTATTTGGGTGAGGTCAGGTGATCGGGGTTATGTGCCACCTGGACAGCTGTCTGTGTGGACATGTGTTGTGCTCCCCTGTGCTGCTAGAGCAGAGCTTGAGGCCTATCCTGGGGACATCTGACTGCTAGGCTGTCTGAGGGCTTATCCAGAAGCAAGAGAGCAGTGTAGGGTTGGGATTGCGGCTTGCAGTCCAACCAGAAGTGACGGTTCTGCCGGCCGGAAAACCTGACATGGTCAGAGATAGAAGGCAACCTGTCAACACTAAGGGACCACCTTATTACCAAGGGACCACTGTGAGTAGCTGACGCAAGTACCAGAGCAGTATTCTTGCCAACCGGGGACAGTGAAGAATTTGGAAACTTCAGCAGGTGTCAAGCCAGGAACACAGCCAGCAGAGGTGACGCTTGCAGAGCAGCCTTGTGTGTCAAGCCAGGGACCGAGCAGTCCAGTAGGGTGACGCCTGAGGAGTATCTTAGATGCCAAGCTAGGGACCCAGCAGGGAAGCGGGGGTGACACTTGAGGAAGATACTGATACTGAGAGAATATTGGAAGAGCTCAGGAGATCCAGTGGCAGTGGATCGGCAAGTCTAGTGATAGAGACTGGGAGCTCAGTTGAGTGAAGATCTACAATAGGAGATTGTGGAGGAAGTAAAGAATTCATTGTAACCTTTGTTAGAAACTGTTCAAGATCATTGCCATAGGAGAAAGCGTGTCAGAAACCATGAACCAGACCGAGACAGAAGTACAGTTAAATCACACTTGTTTATTAATAAAAATAAAAAGGTAAATAGAGTAAGCATAGTCAAAGCATAGCCAGAGTCCAGTAACCGGATCGGGTAGTCAGCCAAGCCAGAGTTCAATAGCCAGATCGGGTAATCACCCAAGCCAGAGTTCAGTAACCAGATCGGGTAATCAGCCAGGCCAGAAGTCAGGGATCCAAGTAGAGAAACATCAAGCAGGATAAAGAGGCAGAAGGGATGTCAGCAAAGCCAGTCTTTAAATAGGAACACAGGAGATGGTTTCTTGTGATGTGACCAAGGCAAAGGCAGGTATGAAGTGAACTGGAGATCTTTAAGTAGGCGGGACTGACGAGTAGATCCACAACAGCTGGTTAACTGTGGAGAGAGATGAGAGCTGGCAATTAGCTGACAGCTGAGCGGCCAGCTCAGAGAAGGAAGGACTGAGCCATCCCTGACAGTACCCCCTCCTCAACGACCCCTCCTCCTCAGAGGACCACTAGGCTTGAGGGAAAAACGTCTAAAGAAATCACAGAGGAGGGCAGGAGTATGTATGTCTGAGGATGAGACCCAAGAGTGTTCCTCCGGACCGTACCCCTTCCAATGCACCAGGTACTGTATGTGCCCACGGAACCTACGGGAGTCAACAATGGATTGTACCTATAAAAAAAAAATCAATAAATGCGTACCAAACATGAATATTAACTAAAGTGCCTAGTGCATAAATATAAAGTGAATCACATGTATTTTATAGAGAACTGATTACAGAGGTGCAAACCCCACTTGATGAATTTTATAATTAATATAGCAATCCCTCAAAAAGGAATTAGTTACAAATATTCAAGGTGCCTGGTGCCTGAATATACACAATATAAACTGTAAAAAAACTTGCGTATTAAAAATCTGTAGATCAAATATTACAAATAGCAGCCTCCAAATGTGCAATAATAAAGTTCAAAAAAATACCAAGAAAAAAATCAAATCAAGTGCATTTGAAACAAGTGAAATAAAACAACAAATTCGATAGATAAGGACCGTGAATCACACAGTGCAAACAAGCAAATAAAGTCCATAAACAGGATGGAATTTAGTGACATTCAGTGACTTATTGTTGTGCCTCTCCAGTGGGATACGGGTGGATTAATACTCCTATGCCTCTCCAGTGTTCACAGCACACGAGGTGAAATGGCCCCTTACCTTACTGTTGTAAGGTAAACAGCAAATTTGCATAGATACAGAGGCTGTATCCCTTTCCTGGCAGGTTGAACTGACACCCCACACGACTGGCGCTAATAATTCGCTATTTACATGAAGATCTCATAAAAGGAAAGAAGGGGGGCTCCGATAGTGAAGTACATAAATACATTTATTTTAAATTAAAAGTGGCAAAAGGTACTCACAAACATCATGCATAGTACAAACAAGCACAGCGCTCGTACTGCAGACGTCACTTCTGGTGTCCTATTCTCCTCATATTCCTACGCGTATCGTCACCTATCAAGTGACTTCATCAGGGAATCTATGGAATAGAATAATGTATTGTACCTCATACTCCTCATGGCTCTCAACCTGTATAGAGTGAGGACGTGGCGCCAAGGTGGTAAAGCGGTTGCAGACCAACCGTTTCAATAAGGAGACATGAAACACATTAGAGATGCACATACTAGGAAGAAGGTCCAACGCGTAAGCCACTGGGTTAATCCTGCAAAGGATACGGAAAGGCCCAATAAACTGAGGTGCGAACTTCAGTGAGGGAAAATGAAGTTCGAGGTTGCGAGATGACAGCCAGAGCCTGTCCCCAACCTGGTAGGAAGGTGCAGGCAGGCGTCTGCGGTCAGCATGGAGTTTGTACCTATCATTAGCATGACGCAAAGCCTCCTGGACTTGTGCCAAAGTGGAATGAATACCACGGAGATGCTCTTCTAGCGCAGGAATACTCTGCTGAACAAAAGAGTCAGGCAACATGGAAGGTTGGAAACCATAATTCGCCATAAAAGGAGACAATCGGGAAGCAGAATTCAAGGCACTGTTGTGAGCAAACTCAGCCCATAGTAATAGGTCTGACCAGTTATTGTGATGGTCAGAAATATAGCAACGTAGGTATTGCTCCAAGGACTGATTGGCTCCTTCTGCAGCCCCATTAGACTGCAGGTGATACGCAGAGGAGAAAACAAGCTGAATTCCCAAGTGTGCACAAAAGGCTCACCATAAACAGGAGACAAACTGACTACCCCTGTCCGAGACAATCACCTTGGGTAGCCCATGTAAGCGAAAGATCTCCTGAGTAAAAATGGAAGCGAGTTTCTTAGAAGTGGGCAGCTTCTTAAGTGGAATACAATGACGCATCTTTGAGAACCGGTCAACCACCATAAGGATAACAGTGTTGCCTTGGGAGTTGGGTAACTCCACAATGAAATCCATAGACAGGTGGTTCCAGGGCCTCTCTCCATTGGGTATGGTTTGTAGGAGGCCCACTGGAAGGTGTTGTGGAGTCTTACTCTCAGGGTGGCCAGTTGCCTTGGGAGAATGGTAAGACTGGAGCACGACAGTACAGAGACTCTGGGACAAAGCAGTCGTCACAAGGTTTCTCGGGAGGAGCATGGACCTGAGCAGCAAGAATTTTGTCACCCAAAGGAGAAGTAAAACTGGTGCGAACCGTAGCCAGAATACGATCAGGAGGAATCACAGGAACCGGAACCGACTCCAACTTGGAAGTGGAGGAAAATTGTCGTGACAAAGCGTCAGCCCTTACATTCTTAGTACCGGGTAACAATGAGACAATGTAATTAAAACTCAACAAGAAAAGAGCCAAATGAGACAATGTAATTAAAACTCAACAAGAAAAGAGCCCATCTCACCCTTACGGGAGAGAGGCACTTAGCCTCAGACAAGAATGTGATATTCTTATGGTCAGTCAGAATGGGAACTGGCACAGTGGTACCTTCAAAGAGATGTCTCCATTCTTTCAGGGCTAAGATGATCGCCAACAGCTCTCTGTCACCAATCTTGTAATTGCACTGTGCAGGTGACAATATCTTGGAAAAGTAGCCACACGGATGCACAGCACTCTCAGAGTTAGGACGCTGAGACAGAAGGGCGCAAACTCCAGTCTCAGAAGCATCAACTTCTAGGATAAAAGGCAACGTAGGATCAGGATGTGCCAACACTGGAGCAGAAACAAAGGAAGCCTTGAGACTCTCAAAGACCTTAATGGACTCCAGAGACCAACTCTGTGGGTTACCATCCTTCCTGGTCATATCAGTAAGGGGCTTGACCAGAGGCGAGAAGTTACGAATAAACTTCTGATAATAGTTGGCAAAGCCCAGGAAATGCTGCAGAGGACGTAAACCCATGGGCAGAGGCCACTGTAGGACTGCCGAAAGTTTCTCTGGGTCCATCGAAAAAACCAGCAGTGGAAATGACATAGCCCAGGAATTTAACCTGTTCACGATGGAACTCGCACTTCTCCAGTTTATGATAAAGATTGTTTTCTCTTAGTTTCACGACAGACATCTGTGTGGTGGCTCTCCAGGGACTTGGAAAATATGAAGATATCATTGAGATAAACCACCACACACAACTGCAACAAATCTCAGAGGACATTGTTAATAAATTCCTGGAAAACTGCCGGGGCATTACAAAGGTCAATAGGCATTACGAGGTACTCCTAATGGCCTGTTCTTGTATTAAATGTAGTTTTCCACTCGTCGCCCTCCTTAATCCGCACAAGATTGTATGCCCCTCTCAAATCAAGCTTCGTGAAAACCGCTGCTCACTTGAGGCGGTCAAATAACTCTGTAATCAACAAGATCGGGTAGGCATTCTTAATCGTGAAATTATTGAGACCCATATAATCAATACAAGGTCTCAGTTCACCGCTCTTCTTCTTCACAAAGAAGAAACCAGCACCAGCAGGAGACAAGAATTTGCGGATGAAACCTTGAGAAAGTGTGTCTGCAACATACTCCTCCATGGCCTTACCCTCCAAGACCGACAAAGGGTAAACCCGGCCACGAGGGGTTATGGCACCAGGTTAATGGTCAAGATTGACTACCTTCTGGAAGCATGCCTCACTGCATTGTGGTGACCAGGAGAGAACCTCAGCATGGAGCCAATCAAAAGAGGGGTTGTGCCTCTGTAACCAAGGATAACCAATAACCAGCGGAAACCTAGGTGGGGAAATAACCTGGAATTGGATTATCTCATGGTGAAGAGCCCCTACGGCCATGGACAATGGAACCGTCTCATGAGTCACATGGGCAGGCTGTAGAGGTCTCCCATCAAGAGCCTAAATGGCAAGTGGAGTGTCATGCAGTTGCAGAGGATTCAAGTGCTGCGATACAAAGGCAGCATCAATGAACAGGCCTGTAGCCCCAGAGTCGATTGGAGCCTGTATCTCGATGGACGATTCAGCCCAAGAAAGGGTGACCGAAACCAGGGGCTTATTCTTCTGGATAACTGGGGACAAAACAACGCCTCCTAAGGTCTGGGCCTCATGGTTTGGGAGTTCCCTGGTAGGATAAGACAAGACTTAAAAAAGTGACCTGCCTGGCCACAATAAAGGCACAATCTCTCCCTCCTCCTAAAGGCTCTCTGATCTGCAGAGAGACGCGGGAAGCCCAAGTGCATGGGTACATCTTCACTGACCGACTCAGTACCAGGAGGCATGGGAGGTGAGGGAGGCATGGGTGGGACTGCAAAGCTCAGAGGCAAACGTACAGGAGGCTTCCGCAAGCGCTCCTTGAAATAAAGTCTTTCTCTGAGTCTGGAGTCAATGAGGATGGCAAACGAGATCAAGCTCTCTAGCTCAGTGGGTATATCTCGGGCTGCTATCTCATCCTTGATGGAATCCAAGAGACCATGAGAAAAAGCAGCCACGAGGGCCTCATTTTTCCAAGCAACCTCTGCTGCCAGAGTACGGAACTCAATGGCGTAGTCGGCAACAGTTTTCAAACTCTGTTTGATGGACATGAGGCACTTGGCAGCAGAAGCGGAGCGTGCGGGAATGTCAAATACCCTTTTCAAGGAGACCACAAAGGTCAGGGTAACTCAAGACAACAGGTTTTTGTGTCTCCCATAGAGGGTTAGCCAAGACTCTCTCAGAAAGCAAAGATATCACAAAACCTACTTTGCTTCTGTCCGTGGGAAACGCCTGGGGCAGCATCTCAAAGTAAATCTCAACCTGGTTGAGAAACCCTCTGCATTGAACTGGATCGCCCCCAAATCACTGGGGAAGTGGGGCGGAAAACAGACATACTTCTTATAGAAGTAATACTCAAGGCGGGTGCCTGCACAGGGACTGGCACAGAGGCAGGGATGGCCTGTAACACAGGTTGTACAGAGCAGCCACAGAGGAGGATTCCAGGTGAGCCGTGCAACTCAGGAGCATTTGTAACTCCATGACACACTGATCCATGCGGTGATCTTGCTCATCTAATCTGGAAAAAATATTACCAACAAGTGGATTGACTGTATCTTCTGAATTCATGGCCTTCACCTACTGTCAGAAACCATGAACCAGACCGAGACAGAAGTACAGTAAAATCACACTTGTTTATTAATAAAAATAAAAAGGTAAATAGAGTAAGGGTATTCAAAGCATAGCCAAGCCAGAGTTAAGTAGCCAGATCGGGTAATCAGCCAAGCCAGATTCAGTAACCAGATTGGGTAATCAGCCAGGTCAGAAGTCAGGGATCCAAGTAGAGGAACAGTAAGCAGGATAAGGAGCCAGAAGGGATGTCAGCAAAGCCAGTCTTTAAACAGGAACACAGGAGATGGTTTCTTGTGATGTGACCAGGACAAAGGCAGGAATGAAGTCAGCTGGAGATCTTTAAGTAGGTGAGACTGACGAGCAGATCCACAACAGCTGGTTAACTGTGGAGAGAGATGAGAGCTGGCAATTAGCTGACAGCTGATTGGCCAGAGTCAGAGAAGAAAGGGCTGAGCCATCCCTGACAACATGCATATGTGGTGTCTGGCTGGTGCCTTTCCCTATATGGCTGTCCACCTATAGAGCCTGTCAATTAACATTACAACGGGTGTCCTGACCCTAAACTCTCTCTCCCACAGTTCTGTTTAAGAGACAATAACTCTCTTGGCATTCAAGAAGTGTCTGGCGCCCATGAATCTACCTTGCATTGCACCCACCGTGCCTCGTAACCCACTCTACACAGAGGGATGTCAGCTGTCCCTAGCTCTGGAGGTCACCATTAGGATTCCGGAGGCCTGGGACCTTGCTACTGACAAATAAAATAAAATTACAGAAAATGCTTCCTCTTTGCTTCTGAAACCCATAGGCATGTGTCTACTGTGACTAATGTTAAATCCAGCGCTAACGTAGAGTATTTTTACGTTGTACCTGTTCATCTGATATTACAGTTACTTATATAGCACAGTCAATTTACACAGCTCTTTACATATGCCTTGTACATTACCCTCAGTCCCTGCCCTTAAGGAGCTTACAATCTAAGGTCCCTAACACACATACACGTTCCAATTTAGACTGGAACTAATTAACCTACCAGCATGTCTTTGGAGTGTGGGAGGAAACCAGATTATCCAAGGAAACCCACGCAGGCACAGGGAGGACATGCAAACTCAAGGCTGGTAGTACTGTGGTTGGGATTTGATCATGCTTATTCACTAATTGGGCAATAACTACTATTGGTCGATATACATTTGTTATTGCTTTGTAAATGTATCTTCTTATGAGGTTTGTTTTTTTGATTAAAAAAAAGAAAATAAATAAAAGTCAGCAGCCGCAAATATTGTAATAATTGACTTTTTAAGTACTTGCCAGTGCCTGAAGCTCAGCTCTGTCTTCCCACAGCTGGTTCTTCTGACAGCTGCAGGTCCCTGACACTGCCATCTTGGATTTGGAAGGCACCTGTGACCTCCTATAAGAATCACTGTCAGCTCTCCACTGTGCAAGCACAATATCATCTGGCACTGTGGGACTGGTCCTGCAGCCTCATGGAACATATAACTTGTCCAAGGTAGCTATGGGCAGAGGGCATGAGCAGGAGTCAGGCCCAAGTGGATGTAATTTTTGCTTAGGTAAGTGGGAGCCTGTCAAAAAAGACACCCTCTCCCTAAAAAAATGTGTTAGGGGCTGGGGTGGGAAGGAGAATTAGCTACACTTTCAATTTTGGCCAAAGGTCTGCTTTAAGCAGATGGCCTTCCTCATACTAGGTAGATATTGTTCATAACCCGAATCCTGTTTTACATGGTTAGTCACCAAATTTGGAAACTTTGTGCATCTTTTAGGTCATGTTTTAGTATCATAGAGAACTGGAATTCAGTGTTTTTCTCAGTTTCAACTTCAACATTACTGTCTTATTCACTAATTGTTTTATTTCATCTTGTTCTGCTGGGATACCACATTGAAACAATATTCACAATTCCTTCTTGTCTTTAAAATATGAATATTTACATCCTGCTTCTGAATATAGTGCTAGCTCAGAGCTGTAAAATACGCAAATGTTTCCCTTTGAAACTGGTGCTGCAAATCTAAGCTTCAAGGAGAAGAAAATTAGGTTTGATTTGTTTGGGTTAAATTTTAATAAACTTGCTTGATTGTGCAGTTGTTGATTGTAATAGTACGCAAACTTGTACTGTATTAGAAATGTTAAATGCGTCTATAAAAAATCGAGAACAATTAATGTATAGCAGACAAGTTCTGGAGTTCACCAGATGCCCATGCTTTCATTTAAAGGAGAAGTATAGCCAAAGCTCGTTTGGCTGTACTTCTCCTGCGGATCACAGGAGTGCAGTTCATTTGGCACTCCTGTGACCCGTTTTCAGCAGAGTGCAGGCTGAAGTCCGCTCTCTGCTGACGTCACAGAAGTCGGTCCAGGCACCGCGTCATCACGATCACAAAGCTTCTTAGTCAAGATGCCCACCTCTGAATCCTCTCAAAAACAGCTACGCTCTTTTTAAAATGTCCAATACTGAACTCCAGATTTAGGATTTGGCCTTAAATGTAATTTACTGTATATAGTGGCAACTAGCATCACTTGTTTAGTTCTATTTTTATATACTATCACTTGGCAATAAGTATTGAGTGTATTTTAAGTAGTGTTCTCACATCCTACGTTATCGCTGTTTTTCTCAATTTTATGTAATAAATATGGGGTCATTTTATTCCCCTTCTTGAGTACATAATTTTGCATTTTTATGGTCACATTTAATCTGCTACTTAAAACCTACTAACAACAGTAATACATTTTATACGTGGAATATCATATATGAAAGACTGCGCATGATCAGAAACAACAAATAACAAAAAAAAGTTGATTATTTTCATACATTATGTAGCACTTGCCCCTGGGGGACTGCTTGGATTTGCCTGCTCATCTGCATGGGCATGACCCTGTGAACCTTCCAACCCACCTGAAACTCTGGGTTCAGACATCATTGCAATACCATTAAGTAATAAGACAACAGTTATGGTCTAGTTGTACAAAGAGGTAATGGCTCAACTGAGTTAGGGATTGCAGCTCAAACTTGGTTGAATGACTACTTAAGAAATGTCAGTTGAGACAACAGAATATTATATACACCTACAGTCAGGTCCATAAATATTGGGACATCAACACAATCAACACAAGATGTGCTTTAACTGCAGACTATCAGCTTTAATTTGAGGGTATTTAAATCCAAATCAGGTGAACGGTGTAGGAATTACAACAGTTTGTTAATGTGTCTCCCACTTTTTAAGAGACCAAAAGTATAGGGACAATTGGCTGCTCAGCTGTTCCATGGCCAGGTGTGTGTTATTCCATCATTATCTCATTGACGAGGAGCAGATAAAAGGTCCAGAGTTCATTTCAAGTGTGCTATTTGCATTTGAAATCTGTTGCTGTCAACTCTCAATATGAGATCAAAAGAGCTGTCACTATCAGTGAAGCGAGCCATCATTAGGCCGAAAAAACTAAAAAATCCCATCGGAGAGACAGCAAAACCATTAGGTGTGGCCAAATCAACTGTTTGGAACATCCTTAAAAAGAATGCACCGGTGAGCTCAGAAACACCAAAAGACCTGGAAGACTACGGAAAACAACTGTGGTGGATGACCGAATAATTATTTCCCTGGTGAAGAAAACACCCTTCACAACAGTTGGCCAGATCAAGAACACTCTCGCGGAGGTAGGTGTATGTGTGTCAAAGTCAACAATCAAGAGAAGACTTCACCAGAGTGAATACAGAGGGTTCACCACAAGATGTAACCCATTGGTGAGCCTCAAAAACAGGAAGGCCAGAATAGATTTGCCAAACAACATCTAAAAAAGCCTTCACAGTTCTGGAGCAACATCCTATAGACAGATGAGACCAAGATCAGCTTGTACCAGAGTGATGGGAAGAGAAGAGTATGGAGAAGGAGAGGAACTGCTCATGACCCAAAACATACCACCTCATCAGTGAAGCATGGTGGTGGTAGTGTCATGACATGAGCATGTATGGCTGCCAATGGAACTGGTTCTCTTGTATTTATTGATGGTGTGACTGCTGACAAAAGCAGCAGGATGAGTTCTGAAGTGTTTCAGGCAATATTATCTGCTCATATTCAGCAAAATGCTTCAGAACTCATTGGACAGTCCTTCACAGTGCAGATGGACAATGACCCGAAGCATACAGCGAAAACAACCAAAGAGTTTTTTAAGGGAAAGAAGTGGAATGTTATGCAATGGCCAAGTCAATCACCTGACCTAAATACGATTGAGCATCCTTTTTACTTGCTGAAAACTGAAGGGAAAATGCCCCAAAAACAAGCAGGAACTGAAGACAGTTGCAGGCCTGGTAGAGCATCACCAGGAGTGAAACCCAGCATCTGGTAAAGTCTATGAGTTTCAGACTTCAGGCTTTAATTGACAGCAAAGGATTTACAACTAAGTATTAAAGAGTGAAAGTTTGATGGATGATTGTTGATCTGTCCCATTACTTTTGGTCCCTTAAAAAGTGGGAGGCACATATACAAACTGTTATAATTCCTACACTGTTCACCTGATTTGGATGTAAATACCCTCAAATTAAAGCTGAAAGTCTGCAGCTAAAGCACAGATATATATCTGTATAGAGCCAAAAAGATTAGAATTGTGTCAATGTCCCAATATTTATGGACCTGACTGTAGGTACAGTGGGATACCACTTGGACATAACCTGAAAGGATAAACAAGGTAAGCAGCAATACTGACAGTGCTTCTAGAAAGAGAAACCCAGGCCAGCCTGTTTACCCCTGTTTAGGGCAGCACAGTGGTGTAGTGGTTAGCACTCTCACCTAGCAGTAAGAAGGGTTGCTGGTTCCTATCCCAACCACGACACTACCTGCCTGGAGTTTGCATGTTCTCCCTGTGCCTGCGTGGGTTTCCTCTGGGTACTCCGGTTTCCTCCCACAATCCAAAGACATGCAGGTAGGTTAATTGGCTTCTATCCAAAATTGGCCCTAGTATATGAATGGGGACCTTGGATTGTGGGCTCCTTGAGGGTAGGGACCGACGTGAGTGTGCAATGTACAGGGATAGGGTCAATTGTAGACACTCACTCAGGTTGAACTGGATGGACTGGTGTCTTTATTCAACCTAACTAACTATGAAAACTACCCTCTGATCCTAATGAAAGATGCAGCTAAACATGAATGATGTAAGATGCAGATCTGATGGTCTTCACCGTGAGTCAGAGCTCATTAATTGTATACAATAGGGTGTAGTAACAGAGTGGTATTATATCTTGTGATGACTGCAGCTAAAGATAATTATGTATAGTGTTCAAATAGAGGTGCGGTGAAGTGTTCTCAAGGTAAAGCTGTCTGCACAGTGTCCCAATGAAACAAAGGAAAGGTTTGCAAAGATGGGCATTGGCCCTCTCACCAAGGTCCAGGCCGATTTAACGTCTTCCAGTTAGCGACTCCCTAATGGATGTTCTGACTGCAGATCCACATGTGATGATCCCCCGTTACGGAGTGTGAAGCATGGATAGCTGCACTGTAGAGACAGTGCTGATCAGAAGTCTGACAAATGGCAGGCAGCACTGGATCCCTTCACTGTCAGGTAGGAATGCTGTGGACCGCGTGGTAGGCCGCAACCTCACTCTCCATGCGTGCAAAGAGGTCCTTTACCCACAAGGCCCTAGAGGAAGAGAGCGCAAGGCGGGTCTCTGGTTTTTGTTTTGTAGTTCTTCCCAGCAATCTCCCTCATGGTAGCAAAGATCCCTGAGATATGTTGTCCGGATGCATAGTCATGCAGGGAGGCAATCATCTGTTGAAACTACCAATCCCACAATGCCTTTGATTGGGCTCACAAATATGATGTTAGTCTGATAACGCTGGACACTAGAGGGATAATATGGTATAAGATAGGGCAGGGAATAGCTGTTTGTGGCAATCATAGTCCATATTGCTACAAATATTTATATCCTCGGTTTCGACTTGCTGTGAAACATCAAGGAAAACCGGCCAATCGTTCGTCCAATTTTCTCATAGTGTGTATGTGGCTTTAGAATATATTTGATCTGAAACTGCCATGTGGCTGCACATTATCAGCTATGACAACAGCCATTTGATGGTTTGACAGTTTTGGTTAAGAATACAATGTGACAGTTAGTACAATGTGACAGTTAGCAATCCCAGCATGCTGAGAATATAACTGTATTTTGAAACCATTACATTTCTGAGTTTAATTCCTTTTTAAGTGCAGAAGCAAGGGTTGAAATACCCAGTGCTAGCTATAGTATATGCCAGAGAGTCAGACCCCCACTAGGGATGAGCCGAACACCCCCCGGTTCGGTACGCACCAGAACCTGCGAACGGACCTAAAATTTGCGTGAACTTTAGAACCCCATTAAAGTCTATGGGACTCGAACGTTCAAAATCAAAAGTGCTAATTTTAAAGGCTAATATGCAAGTTATTGTCCTAAAAAGGGTTTGGGGACCCTAAGTTAAACAGGGGCTGAAAAATTGGGCCTTAGGCACTGGTGCTGGTGCCACGACACTGCAACCCCTCACAGATACTCTAGTTTGAGTGCAGGAATGAGCCCTGCTGCAAAGTATTGCATAAAAAATTACAATTCCATGCTCCTGTTAAACAGGGGCTGAAAAATTGGGCCTTAGCCACTGGTGGCGGCGCCCAGAACCAAAAATGTTCTTCCAAGCTATCAGCAGGATCATTGAGGAGGAAGAGGATAGTCGGTTAGCATAACAGGATAGTCACTCAGCATCTTGAAGGGGTGTGACATTTCAAAAAATAATTATTTGGTTACATCAGCTTCAGGTGCTTGGTAGCTGGTGGTGATCCAAGACTGATTCATCTTTATAAAGGTCAGTCGATCAACCGAGTCGGTGGACAGGCGAACCTTGTGATCAGTTACAAAGCCTCCAGCAGAACGCTGGATGCCAGTAGCTCAATTGCATACTGTGCAAGCTCTAGCCAGTGACCCAGTAACCCAGAGGATTTTCGGTGGGAAAGGTGTCCAAGTCTGACCTTGCCCCTAGGTATTCCTGCACCATGTAAATCAGACGCTGGCGATGGTTGCTGGAACCGATCATACCTTGGGGCAGCAGCTGGGGCAGGGAAATTTGCCTGGTACAATCGGACGTCCGTGTACTGCTAGCAGAGTGCCCGCACCTAATTTTACACCTTCATTCCTCTCAGTCCAGGTTTCAGAAAGGACTGAAGGTATAGTGGGGTTGGGTATCCCAGCTGATGAGGAGCAAGGAGAGGTCCACTTTGTTCTTTGGTGTGGGTCTTTAAGGTACGCTTGCCAACGAACTGCATGGCAGGTCAACATATGTCTGGTCAAGCATGTAGTGCCCAAGCACCTGATATTTTGGCTATGCGAGATACACTTGAGACATATGTTGCAAATAGCAGCTGTGCGATCTGATGCACTCGTCTCAAAAAAGGCCCACACCAAAGAACTTTTGGAATAACGCACAGAGGCAGCGTCCTTCACAGGTGGAGCCCTGCGGTGTGTGCTTCAGTCGGTGTGCTGCCCTTAAGCTGGCCCCTGGAGAGCATCCTGCCTCATTGGAGATGTGTCGCCTCCTCCTCCTCTCTCCTATCAGGCACCCACGTGGAGTCAGTGACCTCATCATCCCCTCCCTCCTCATCACTGGAGCAAACCTGGCAGTATGCTGCAGCTGGTGGAACATGACTGCCAGATTGCTGTCCCTCTTGGGCATCCCCTCTCTCTGGGCTCATGCTACTGCCTTCCTCTAGCTGGGTATCATCATCAGAGCCTTCAAAACGCTGGGCATCCTCCTGGAGCATGTACCCAACACCGTACTCAAACAGTTCGGGGGACTCCTCAGGAGGACGTGGTGGGTCTAGGGAAGGAGTGACTGATGCCATTGAGACGAGGGAAGAGGCCAGGTTGGCAGCTGCTTTGCCAATACCCTGAGACTGGGTGAAAGAGGATGAGGAGGATGAGGAGGGCTTGGTCATCCACTCTACCACGTCTTCGGCATGTTGCGGCTCAACACGTCCAGCTGCCGAAAATAAGGGCAAGCGTGTCCCATGACTACGTGCTGATGACAATGCACCGCGCCCACGACCAGCACTGTTGCCTCTAGACACAAAGCATGCTTGCCCTTTTATTGGCTCGTGACTGTCTGCCTCTCCTTGTTGGCCTTGCAGTCATACTAATGGCCTTCAGGGAGATGAGAACACCAGCAATTGGGGTAGCTTTAGGTGCACACTGAGCAGGTGACACAGTACACCAACTGTAATTACTGCAGCTGCCTGCCTGTTGTATAGGATCTGAAGAACATGAGCAATTGGGGTAGCTTAAGGTGTACACTGTGCAGGGAGCACAATACACCAACTTTAACTGCTGCAGCTGCCTGTGGTATAGGACTAGAACAACACCAGCAACTGGGGTAGCTTCAGGTGTACACTGTGCAGGGGGCACAACACACCGACTGTAACTGCTGCAGCTGCCTGTGGTATAGGACCAGAACAACACCAGCAACTGAGGTAGCTTTAGGTGTACACTGTGCAGGGGGAACAATACACCGACTAACTGCAACAGCTGCCTGTGGTATAGGACTAGTACAACACAAGCAATTGGGGTAGCTTCAGGTGTACATTGTGCAGGTGGCACAATACACCGACTGTAACTGCTACAGCTGCCTGTGGTAGAGGACCAGAACAACACGAGCAATTGGGGTAGCTTCAGGTGTACACTGTGCAGGGGTCACAATATACTGACTGTAACTGCTGCAGCTGCCTGTGGTATAGGACTAGAACAACACAAGCAATTGGGGTAGCTTCAGGTGTACACTGTGCAGGGGGCACAATACACCAACTGTAACTGCTGCAGCTGCATGTGGTATAGGACCAGAACAACACCAGCAATTGGGGTAGCTTTAGGTGTACACTGTGCATGTGGCACAATACACTGACTGTAACTGCTACAGCTGCCTGTGGTATAGGACTAGAACAACACGAGCAATTGGGGTAGCTTCAGGTGTACACTGTGCAGGGGTCACAATACATCGACTGTAACTGCTACAGCTGCCTGTGGTATAGGACTACAACAACACAAGCAATTGGGGTAGCTTCAGGTGTACACTGTGCAGGTGGCACAATACACTGACTGTAACTGCTGCAGCTGCCTGTGGTATAGGACTAGAACAACACCAGCAATTAGGGTAGCTTCAGGTGTACACTGTGCATGTGGCACAATACACGACTGTAACTGCTACAGCTGCCTGTGGTATAGGACCAGAACAACACCAGCAACTGGGGTAGCTTCAGGTGTACACTGTGCAGGGGGCACAACACACCGACTGTAACTGCTACAGCTGCCTGTGGTATAGGACCAGAACAACACCAGCAACTGGGGTAGCTTCAGGTGTACACTGTGCAAGGGGCACAACACACCGACTGTAACTGCTACAGCTGCCTGTGGTATAGGACCAGAACAACACCAGCAACTGGGGTAGCTTCAGGTGTACACTGTGCAGGGGGCACAACACACCGACTGTAACTGCTACAGCTGCCTGTGGTATAGGACCAGAACAACACCAGCAACTGGGGTAGCTTCAGGTGTACACTGTGCAGGGGGCACAACACACCGACTGTAACTGCTACAGCTGCCTGTGGTATAGGACCAGAACAACACCAGCAACTGGGGTAGCTTCAGGTGTACACTGTGCAGGTGGCACAATACACCGACTGTAACTGCAACAGCTGCCTGTGGTATAGGTCTAGAACAACACAAGCAATTGGGGTAGCTTTAGGTGTACACTGTGCAGGGGGCACAATACACTGACTGTAACTGCTACAGCTGCCTGTGGTATAGGACCAGAACAACACAAGAAATTGGGGTAGCTTCAGGTGTACACTGTGCAAGGGTCACAATACACCGACTGTAACTGCTACAGCTGCCTGTGGTATAGGACTACAACAACACAAGCAATTGGGGTAGCTTCAGGTGTACACTGTGCAGGTGGCACAATACACTGACTGTAACTGCTGCAGCTGCCTGTGGTATAGGACTAGAACAACACCAGCAATTAGGGTAGCTTCAGGTGTACACTGTGCATGTGGCACAATACACCGACTGTAACTGCTACAGCTGCCTGTGGTATAGGACTAGAACAACATGAGCAATTGGGGTAGCTTCAGGTGTACACTGTGCAGGGAGCACAATACACCGACCGTAACTGCTGCAGCTGCCTGTGGTATATGACTAGAACAACACTAGCAATTGGGGTAGCTTCAGGTGTACACTGCGCAGGTGGCACAATACACCTACTGTAACTGCTGCAGCTGTAGTGTTATAGGACCAGAACCACAACAGCAATTGGGGTAGCTTCAGGTGTACACTGTGCATAGGGATGAGCTTCGTGTTCAAGTCAAACATACGTTCAAATCGAACATCGGCTGTTCGCCCGTTCAGCGAAGTCCGAACGTTTTGGTCCGTTCGCGCCAAATTCGTGTGGCGCTCACGGCCCACAATGCACTGCGATGGCGTAGTGCATAGCTGGCTCATGATTGGCCAAGCATGCACTGTGACCCCGCATGCTTGGCCAATCGCAGCCCCAGCAGCAAGGAGAGCCATGATTGGCCACAGGCAGGATGCCTGTGGCCAATCATAGCTCAGGCTGTGTAGTGCACGCCCCACACTATATAAGGCCGCCAGCGCGGCGGCCTTGTGTAGTGTGTTGGCGTCTGAAGCAGTGGGTGTTCTGTGTACCTTCAACACAGTACACACTGATCGTTTTCGGCCAATTTTCGATCTTGCTGTTGTGTAGTGGTTGTTGTCTGCGTGCCCTGACCACAGTATACACCGCTATATTCACCTCACCTATATAGCTAGTGATCTATCTTTTATAATAGAGCTTGCAGTCAGTAGTGTTAGGAGCTAGTGCGTGCTGTCTGCGTGCTCTGTACCCAGTACATACTGCTATATCCACCTACATAGCTGTTCTCTATTTGAGCCCACTTGCCATCTGCAGGAGTTATTGGAAGTTGTGTGTGCCTCCAGCACAGCACAGTATACATCTGTATATACCCCTTTATCTCTGGTGTTCTATAATAAAGGCATCTGCAGGAGTTAGTGGGTGTTCTGTGTACCTTCAGCACAGTACACACCGATCGTTTTCGGACGATTTTCGATCTTGCTGTTGTGTAGTGGTTGTTGTCTGCGTGTCCTGACCGCAGTATACACCGCTATATTCACCTCACCTATATAGCTAGTGATCTATCTTTTATAATAGAGCTTGCAGTCAGTAGTGTTAGGAGCTAGTGCGTGCTGTCTACGTGCTCTGTACCCAGAACATACCGCTATATCCACCTACATAGCTCTTCTCTATTTGAGCCCACTTGCCATCTGCAGGAGTTATTGGAAGTTGTGTGTGCCTCCAGCACAGCACAGTATACATCTGTATATACCCCTTTATCTCTGGTGTTCTATAATAAAGGCATCTGCAGGAGTTAGTGGGTGTTCTGTGTACCTTCAACACAGTACACACCGATCGTTTTCGGACGATTTTAGATCTTGCTGTTGTGTAGTGGTTGTTGTCTGCGTGTCCTGACCGCAGTATACACCGCTATATTCACCTCACCTATATAGCTAGTGATCTATCTTTTATAATAGAGCTTGCAGTCAGTAGTGTTAGGAGCTAGTGCGTGCTGTCTGCGTGCTCTGTACCCAGTACATACCGCTATATCCACCTACATAGCTCTTCTCTATTTGAGCCCACTTGCCATCTGCAGGAGTTATTGGAAGTTGTGTGTGCCTCCAGCACAGCACAGTATACATCTGTATATACCCCTTTATCTCTGGTGTTCTATAATAAAGGCATCTGCAGGAATTAGTGGGTGTTGTGTGCCTCTAGCACAATATACACTACCCAACTGCTTTTTTACCCAACTCCCTTCAGGCCATTACCATGTCTGGAAGGCCAGCAAGGAGAGGCAGACAGGCGCGAGCCGATAAAAGAGGGCAAGCAGGCTCTGTGTCTAGAGATAACAGTGCTGGTCGTGGACGCGGTGCATTGTCATCAGCACATGGCCATGGGACACGCTTGTCCTTCTTTTCGGCAGCTGGACATGTTGAGCCGCAACATGCCAACGACTTGGTAGAGTGGATGACCAAGCCCTCTTCATCCTCCTCATCCTCTCTCACCCAGTCTCAGGGTACTAGCAAAGCAGCTGCCAACGCATCGTCTTCCCTCCTCTCAATGTCATCATCAGTGACTCCTTCCCTAGACCCACCACGTCCTCCTGAGGAGTCTCCTGAACTCTTTGAGCACAGTGTTGGGTACATGCTCCAGGAGGATGCCCAGTGTTTTGTAGCCTCTGATGATGACACTCAGCTAGAGGAAGGCAGTAGCGTGAATGCAGAGAGAGGGGATGCTCAAGAAGGACAGCAATCTGGCAGTCATGTTCCACAAGCTGCAGCATACTGCCAAGTTTGCTACAGCGATGAAGAGGGAGGGGATGATGAGGGCACTGACTTCACGTGGGTGCCTGGTAGGAGAGAGAAGGAGGAGGAGGAGAAGGAGGAGGCACATGTCCAACGAGGCAGGATACCCTCCGGGGGCCAGCTTAGGGGCAGCACACTGACTGAATCACACCGCAGAGCTCCGCCTGTGCAGGGCGCTGCCTCTGCACGTTATGCTAAAAGTTCTTTGGTGTGGGCCTTTTTTGAGACGAGTGCATCAGATCGCACCGCTGCTATTTGCAACATATGTCTCAAGCGTATCTCGCGTGGCCAAAACATCAGCTGCTTGGGCACCACATGCTTGACCAGACATATGTTGACCTGCCATGCAGCTCGTTGGCAAGCGTACCTCAAAGACCCACACCAAAGAACAAAGCGGCCCTCTCCTTGCTCCTCATCAGCTGGCATCTCCAACCCCACTAGACCTTCAGTCCTCTCTGAAACCTGCTCTGAGAGGAATGAAGGTGTAGAATTAGGTGTGTCACAGCCAAGTGCTTCCGGGCACTCTGCTAGAAGTACACCCACGTCCGATTATAGCAGGCAAATGTCCCTGCCCCAGCTGCTGGACCGGCGAAAGAAGTTCACTCCCAGCCATCCACATGCCCAGCGGTTGAATGCTAGCTTGGCTAAATTGCTAGCACTTCAACTGCTGCCTTTTCAGTTGGTAGACTTGGCCCCCTTCCGTGAGTTTGTACAATGTGCGGTTCCTCAGTGGCAGGTCCCCAAACGCCACTTTTTCTCACGGAAGGCGATTCCGGCTCTCTACCGACATGTGGAAGGCAATGTCCTTGCCTCGCTGGACAGGGCGGTCAGCGGTAAGGTGCATATTACCGCTGACTCATGGTCCAGCAGGCATGGACAGGGACGTTACCTGTCTTTCACGGCCCATTGGGTCACTCTTCTGGCAGCTGGGAAGGATGCAGGACAAGGTGCAGTAGTGTTGGAGGTTGTTCCGCCACCACGCCTCCAAAATGCTACTATTGGTTGTGACACACCTCTCTCCTCCACCTCCTCCTCTTCTTCTTCCTCCATGGCCTCTTCCAGTGCTCTGACCTCAGAACCAGCTGTGCTCCGTAGGCGTTCCAGGGGCTACGCAAGTACGCAGGCAAAACGATGCCATGCCGTGCTTGCGCTGGTTTGTTTGGGGGACAGGAGCCACACTGGGGCGGATGTTTTGTCAGCTCTGCAGGGGCAGGCCGAGAGGTGGTTGACGCCACGCCAGCTTAAGCCAGGAATGGTGGTTTTGCAACAATGGCACCAACCTCCTCTCCGCCCTCCGACAGGGACAACTGACCCATGTGCCCTGTGTAGCTCACGTCCTTAACCTGGTGGTGCAGCGGTCCTTGGGCAGGTACCCCGGCTTACAGGATGTCCTGAAGCAGGCCAGGAAAGTCTGTGTGCATTTCCGCCGATCATTTAATGCCTGTGCTCGGCTGGCTGAGCTCCAAAAGGAGTTGAACCTGCCCAAGAACCGCCTTATATGTGACATGCCCACCAGGTGGAACTCAACGTTGGCCATGCTGCAGCGGCTGCACACGCAGCAGAGGGCCATCAATGAGTACCTGTGCGACTACGGCACCAGGACAGGGTCAGGGGAGCTCGGATTTTTCTCACCACGCCAGTGGGGCATGATCAGGGATGCATGCACTGTCCTGTCACCGTTTGAGGAGGCCACAAGGATGGTGAGCAGTGACAGTGCATGCATCAGTGACACTGTACCTCTTGTCCACCTCTTGGAGCATACGCTGCGTGGAATAATGGACAGGGCACTTGAGGCAGAACAGAGGCAGGAAGAGGAGGACTTCCTTGCCTCTCAAGGCCCCCTTTATCCAGACAGTGTTTCTCCTGTGCCACCCATCACACAGGAAGAGGATGAGGAGGAGGAAGAGGAGGAGGAGGATGATTGTGTTAGCATGGAGGTGGAGGCTGGCACTCAGCATCAGCAGCAGCAGCAGCTCCTCCTCTCTCCTTCCAGGCACCCACGTGGAGTCAGTGCCCTCATCATCCCCTCCCTCTTCATCGCTGTAGCAAACCTGGCAGTATGCTGCAGCTTGTGGAACATGACTGCCAGATTGCTGTCCTTCTTGAGCATCCCCTCTCTCTGCGCTCACGCTACTGCCTTCCTCTAGCTGAGTGTCATCATCAGAGCCCACAAAACACTGGGCATCCTCCTGGAGCATGTACCCAACACCGTGCTCAAAGAGTTCAGGAGACTCCTCAGGAGGACGTGGTGGGTCTAGGGAAGGAGTCACTGATGATGACATTGAGAGGAGAGAAGACGATGCGTTGGCAGCTGCTTTGCTAGTACCCTGAGACTGGGTGAGAGAGGATGAGGAGGATGAAGAGGGCTTGGTCATCCACTCTACCAAGTCGTTGGCATGTTGCGGTTCAACATGTCCAGCTGCCGAAAAGAAGGACAAGCGTCCACGACCAGCACTGTTGTCTCTAGACACAGAGCCTGCTTGCCCTCTTTTATCGGCTCGCGCCTGTCTGCCTCTCCTTGCTGGCCTTCCAGACATGGTAATGGCCTGAAGGGAGTTGGGTAAAACAGCAGTGTAATGGAGTCACACAACACCCACTAAGCCCTGCAGATGGCTCTATTAGAGAACAGCAATAAACGGTAGATACAGGTGTATATTGTACTGGAGTCACACAACACCCACTAACTCCTGCAGATGCCTTTATTATAGAACACCAGAGATAAAGGGGTATTCTGTAATTGAGTCACACAACACCCACTAAGCCCTGCAGATGGCTCTATTAGAGAACAGCAATAAAGGGTAGATACAGGTGTATATTGTGCTGGAGGCACAAAAAACCCACTAACTCCTGCAGATGCCTTTTTTATAGAACACCAGAGATAAAGGGGTATATACAGATGTATACTGTGCTGTGCTGGAGGCACACACAACTTCCAATAACTCCTGCAGATGGCAAGTGGGCTCAAATAGATAAGAGCTATGTAGGTGGATATAGCGGTGTGTACTGGGTACAGAGCACGCAGACAGCACGCACTAGCTCCTAACACTACTGACTGCAAGCTCTATTATAAAAGATAGATCACTAGCTATATAGGTGAGGTAAATATAGCGGTGTATACTGCGGTCAGGGCACACAGACAACAACCACTACACAACAGCAAGATCGAAAATCGCCCGAAAACGATCGGTGTGTACTGTGTTGAAGGTACACAGAACACCCACTAACTGCTTCAGACGCCAACACACTACACTAGGCCGGCCTTATATAGTGTGGGGCGTGTACTACACAGCCAGAGCTATGATTGGCCACAGGCATCCTGCCTGTGGCTAATCATGGCTCTCCTCGCTGCAGGCGCTGTGATTGGCCAAGCATGCGGGGTCACAGTGCATGCTTGGCCAATCATGAGCCAGCAATGCACTGCGATGACGCAGTGCATTGTGGGCCGTGAGCGCCACACGAATTTGGTGCGAACGGCCCATAATGTTCGGAATTCGCCGAACGGGCGAACAGCCGATGTTCGAGTCGAACGTATGTTCGACTCGAACACGAAGCTCATCCCTATGTTGGAAGAACATTTCTGTTTCTGGGTGATGCCATCAGCCCAATTTTTCTGCCCCTGTTTAACAGGGGAGTTTAAGTACAATTTTTGATGCAATGCTTTGCAGCAGGGCTAATTCCTGCAATAAAACAAGAGTATATGGGAGAGGTTGCAGTGTTGTGGGACCAGCACCAGTGCCTAAGGCCCAATTTTTCTGCCCCTCTTTAACAGGGGCGTTTAAGTACAATTTTTGATGCAATGCTTTGCAGCAGGGCTAATTCCTGCAATAAAACTAGAGTATATGGGAGAGGTTGCAGTGTCGTGGCACCAGCACCAGTGCCTAAAGCCCAATTTTTCTGCCCCTGTTTAACAGGGGCGTTTAATTACAATTTTTGATGCAATGCTTTGCAGCAGGGCTAATTCCTGCAATAAAACTAGAGTATATGGGAGAGGTTGCAGTGTCGTGGCACCAGCACCAGTGCCATCAGCCCAATTTTTCTGCCCCTCTTTAACAGGGGCGTTTAAGTACAATTTTTGATGCAATGCTTTGCAGCAGGGCTAATTCCTGCAATAAAACTAGAGTATATGGGAGAGGTTGCAGTGTCGTGGCACCAGCACCAGTGCCATCAGCCCAATTTTTCTGCCCCTCTTTAACAGGGGCGTTTAAGTACAATTTTTGATGCAATGCTTTGCAGCAGGGCTAATTCCTGCAATAAAACTAGAGTATATGGGAGAGGTTGCAGTGTCGTGGCACCAGCACCAGTGCCATCAGCCCAATTTTTCTGCCCCTCTTTAACAGGGTCGTTTAAGTACAATTTTTGATGCAATGCTTTGCAGCAGGGCTAATTCCTGCAATAAAACTAGAGTATATGGGAGAGGTTGCAGTGTCGTGGCACCAGCACCAGTGCCTAAGGCCCAATTTTTCTTCCCTCTCTTTAACAGGGGCGTTTAAGTACAATTTTTGATGCAATGCTTTGCAATGCTTTGCAGCAGGGCTAATTCCTGCAATAAAACTAGAGTATATGGGAGAGGTTGCAGTGTCGTGGCACCAGCACCAGTGCCATCAGCCCAATTTTTCTGCCCCTCTTTAACAGGGGCGTTTAAGTACAATTTTTGATGCAATGCTTTGCAGCAGGGCTAATTCCTGCAATAAAACTAGAGTATATGGGAGAGGTTGCAGTGTCGTGGCACCAGCACCAGTGCCATCAGCCCAATTTTTCTTCCCCTCTTTAACAGGGTCGTTTAAGTACAATTTTTGATGCAATGCTTTGCAGCAGGGCTTATTCCTGCAATAAAACTAGAGTATATGGGAGAGGTTGCAGTGTCGTGGCACCAGCACCAGTGCCTAAGGCCCAATTTTTCTTCCCTCTTTAACAGGGGCGTTTAAGTACAATTTTTGATGCAATGCTTTGCAATGCTTTGCAATGCTTTGCAGCAGGGCTAATTCCTGCAATAAAACTAGAGTATATGGGAGAGGTTGCCTAAGGCCCAATTTTTCTGCCCCTGTTTATTCTTGATATAATATTTCACAGGAGGGCCCGTTCCTGTGCCCACCCAGAGTAACTGTGAGGACTTATAGTGTTGTGGCACCAGCACCACAACCACCAAAGGTCAATTTTTCTACCACTGTTCAACAATGGCATGTAATTACAATTCTTGATATAATCGTTCACAGCAGGGCGCTCCAGCGCCCACCAAGAGTCACTTTGAGGGCTTACAATGTTGTGGCAAAACCAACACCTTGTTCCGTCATTTCTGCAGAGCATATAGGGCAGGCCCCTACTTTCAAACATCCAACTTACAAACATCTCCTACTTGCAAACGGAAGGAGACAACAGCAAGTGAGATGAAAAAAGATGGACGACAAAACAAATTATACAGGGGTGATAACCCTTCCCTGTTTTCCAAAAAGCTTAAAAAATGTTTTTTTGACTGGAGCTACACTTTAAAAATGTACCAGTTGAAAATTACAAACAGATTCAACTTAACACAACAAACCTACACAGTCCCTGTCTTATTTGCACCGCCTGTATACTGCTGTTCTGAGTATATAGGGCCTGGGGGCCACACGCATTTCCTTTTTTTAATATGGGTACGGGGTTCCCCTTAATATGCGTACAAGACCCAAAGGGGCTGGTAATGGGCAGGGAGGGCTACCCATGCCATTTTTCTCAATGATTTTCAACCATATTGCAGGAACCAGATATAACATTAAAACCGCAAGCAGCTTTAAATGACGTTATTTCCGTTAAATGTCATTTTGTGCAGGGACTGTTCTAAATACGGGAAACACGTGGCACTTCACAGGCATACTACAGACACCCCCCAGGCACCATATTTAAAGGAATATTTCACTTTTTTTTTTCCACTTTAATCGTCATTAAAATCAGTGCTCCCGCCAAAACGGCCATTTTTAAAACTTTTTTTTGCATTGACCCATGTCCCCTGGGGCAGGAGCCAGATCCCCAAACCCTTTTTAGGACAGTATCTTGCATATTAGCCATCAAAATTAGCACTTTTAATTTTGAACGTTCGAGTCCCATGGACTTCAATGGGGTTCTATTGTACGTACGAATTTGGGGTCCGTTCGAAAGTCCTGGTGCGAACCGAACCGGGGGGTGTTCAGCTCATCCCTAACTGTGCATGTGGCACAATACACCGACTGTAACTGCTGCAGCTGCCTGTGGTATAGGACCAGAACAACACCAGCAATTGGGGTAACTTCAGGTGTACACTGTGCAGGGGGCACAATACACTGACTGTAACTGCTGCCTGTGGTATAGGACCAGAACAACACCAGCAATTGGGGTAGCTTCAGGTGTACACTGTGTAGGGGGTACAATACACCGACTGTAATTGCACTAGATTCAAATGAAGACACTGTCTCTGCATCTGTCTCTATGAGCCGCCCGCAACACACTATGCAAGGCTGCCGCACAGGTGGCCTTATATAGTGTGGGGTGTATACTAAACCCCCTGAGCCCTAATTGGCCACAGGCATCCTGCCTGTGGCCAATTATGGCTCTCCTCACTGACGGCGCTGTGATTGGCCAAGCATGCGGGTCATAGTGCATGCTTGGCCAATCATCAGCCAGCAATGCAGTTCTGGTTTCGCTGAACGAGTGAACAGCCGGTGTTTGAGTCGAACATGTGTTCGACTCGAACACCCAGCTCATCCCTAACCCCCACTTTTGCACCACTGTTTAGAGATCTAGGGCACTGTTGATTGGAGCAGTTTACTGCTGGAGACTTGGGCCACTGCTTGTTGTAGGTATGAGTGAATGGGATTTGCCATTACCCTGGTTTTTCAGAAAACCCTGTTAGTTTGAAATTCATGGTCCATGTGAATTCTTATAGTTTACCAGGAATAACTGCATGGCCTTTGAATAATAGCCAGCTAGCTTAGAAGGGGCAATAAAGTGACTTGAATAAGCTAGCCCCCTAGATATAAAAGGAAGGGGGATGCTTGGAGCAGCCATATTTAATTTTTTTGAACACTGCTATAGGAAGAGGGTAGGCAGAGTTAACAAACTGCATAAGGGCAGATTAGGGTAAGTAAACTAACTGCTGTACTGTACTGGTATTATAAACGAGCTGAAATACTGAAACCTATTTTTAGCGCCACATCCCATAATTTCTACAAAAAATATAAGGTTTCTAAAAGGGATTTTTAAAGCGCAATGACACCATATTATATAAAAAATATAAATTTTAATACAATATAGAAAAAACATATAGATACATAATTGAAATCAGTACAGAAATAGTGTAAGATAAATATAAACAATTGCAATGCGGATACATCTCAACATGTTTCGCCATACAACATAAGGCTTCTTCAGGAGCATTCATTTATCTCACATAAGCGTATAATCTCTGAAATAGATAGAAGAAAATCAAAAAACACATAAAAACACTAATCAATACAAATATAATTTAGCACGACACAGACTATCATAGAGACAACAAGTCTTGACCTCAAAAGCTGACATGTGCATTTCAATTGGACTAATATGGATAATCCACACATGGCTGAACGGGAAAAGAAGAGACTCCACCTGGCCTGTCTGGGGTTCAGACGTTTAGCATTCTGTAGGTACTGTAGATACTTATGATCAGTAAAGATCGTTATGGAGTGAGGGGAACCTTCCAAGAGATGACGCCTCTCCTCCAACGTCAATTTAATTGCGAGAAGTTCCCGATCACCAATGGCATAATTTCTCTCTACCTGAGAATTTTTTTTGGAGAAGAACGCACATGGTTGACGTTTCTTCTCAAAGTCCTGAAGAAGCACAGCTCCCTTCCCCATCGAAGAAGCGTCTACTTCAATAAAAAATGAGAGGTCCAAGAGAGTTCCAGAGACAAAGGCCTGTTTCAGATCGGGAAACGCAGAGAAAGCCTCGGGAGGCCAGTCTTTGGCATTCGCACCCTTCTTGGTCAAAGCGATAATAGGCACGGCAATGGAAGAGTAATTCCTTATGAACTGCCTATAATAATTTGTGAAGCCAAGAAAGCGCTGTGTGGCCTTGAGGCTAGCAGGAAGGGGCCAGTTGGTAATGGCTGAGACCTTTCCGGGATCCATGCGAAGACCCGCACTAGAAACAAAACATCCCAGAAACAGGACCCCAGAACATTCAAAGGAACATTTCTCCATCTTGGCATAGAGATTATTCTCTCTAAGGCGCTGAAGTACGGTGCGTACATGGTTTCTGTGAGCAGTCAGCTGGGTCCATGGCTGATCAAACTGTCAGGTCACCTTGAGGTCAGGTGACAGATGCACACCGTAGGGATTAGGAGTGCACCGCAAGGTTGTGGAACCTACGGCTGACTGCTGCGGACGGGGGTCAAGGTGATAGGAAGGCAGGGCCGCCAGAACACCAAGATGGATCCCACCGGGGTTAGAGTGTAAGATTCCCTGGGGCGCGGAGTCTAAGAGCCAGCAGGTGTTCACCAGAGCCTCGAGTGGTGAGGATGGACTTGGCTGCAACTGGTTCCAGGTCGCGACCCCAGGGTTCCCCCAGCTCACACCCACAGTAGGCAACAGGAGGTTAGGGATGGTGAGTAGTGATGGACGAACTTCCGATGGGACGTTTTCGCGAACACGGACCGTGAACGCGGCCGATAGTTCGCGAACCGGAGCGTTCGCAGCGGGCCCCATTGACTTCAATGGGAGGCGAACTTCGCAAACCTACAGGTCAAATTTGCAGCCACAAAATAATTAATAGCTGTGCAAACATAGTGCCACCACATGGCCAATGACATAACACATGTATGAGGTGAATCTGGGATCGACAACTACAAGCATTCTTTTTTTATATGGGAAATTGTTGCGACAATTCAGGACTGTGGAGCGCAAGAAGGCAATGGAGGAGAGGGAAGGTCAAGCACCAGGGTAGGCAAAGAAGAGGGTGCAGGAGATGATCACCAGCAGCGTGACATACAGCAATGACACCTGCACTGTGATAGTCATCTGACACCAGCACCGTGATAGCGAGCACTGACATCAGCAGCGTGACATACAGCAATGACACCTGCACCGTGATAGAGTCATCTGACAACAGCACCGTGATAGAGAACACTGACATCAGCAGCGTGACATACAGCAATGACACCTGCACCGTGATAGAGTCATCTGACACCAGCACCGTGATAGAGAGCACTGACATCAGCAGCGTGACATAAAGCACTAACACCAGCACCGTGATATACAGCACTGACAGCAGCACCGTGATAGAGAGCACTGACATCAGCAGCGTGACATAAAGCACTAACACCAGCACCGTGATATACAGCACTGACAGCAGCACCGTGATAGAGAGCACTGACATCAGCAGCGTGACATACAGCAATGACACCTGCACCGTGATAGAGTCATCTGACACCAGCACCGTGATAGAGAGCACTGACATCAGCAGCATGACATAAAGCACTAACACCAGCACCGTGATATACAGCACTGACAGCAGCACCGTGATAGAGAGTACTGACATCAGCACCGTGATATACAGCACTGACACCTGCACCGTAAGCAGCCCCAGGAGGAAGTCAGCATAGCACAGGGATGGTGGGAGTCCCTCATAATGAGCATAGCACAGGGATGGTGGGAGTCCCTCATAATGAGCATAGCACAGGGATGGTGGGAGCCCCTCATAATGAGCATAGCACAGGGATGGTGGGAGCCCCTCATAATATGCACAGCAGAGGTACAGCGCCAGGAGGAAGTCAGCACAGGGATGGTGGGAGCCCCTCATAATAAGCAGCCCCAGGAGGATGTCAGCATAGCACAGGGATGGTGGGAGCCCCTCATAATAAGCAGCCCCAGGAGAATGTCAGCATAGCACAGGGATGGTGGGAGCCCCTCATAATAAGCAGCCCCAGTAGAAATATGACACCGTTCAACCTCTTCAAAGAGGAGGGTACGGCCATATAGTACGGTGTGCTTTTTTTGGACAAGGGAGTGAGCCAAATGAAGAAAGAAGGTCTGTGTGCTCGATTAAAAAAATTGTTTATAGACATATACATGGTCTACTGGTCACATGTGTTGAATTCTTCCGAGATCCATGCCTCATTCATTTTTAGAAATGTGAGGTAGTTAACACTGTCGTGAGCTAGGCGAGTACGCTTATCGGTCACGATCCCCCCTGCTGCGCTGAACGTCCTTTCGGACAGGACACTGGATGAGGGGCAAGCCAACAGTTTGATTGCAAATTGGGCAAGCTCTGGCCAGAGGTCAAGCCTGCCCACCCAGTAGTCCAGGGGTTCATCACTCCTCAGAGCGTCCACATCGACCGTTAACCCGATGGAGTCAGACACCTGACGGTCTAGGCGTTCCCTGATGCTGGATCCGGATGAGACCTATCGATGGGTCGGCTGAAAGAATTACCTCATATCAGAAGTCACCAACACATCTTCATACCGGCCTCTTCTTGCAGGCACTGTTGGATTGGTACCCGCAACTCTTTCTCTGGGAGTGGGAATTGCTCCTCTGCCAGTGCACGAAAAGCAGAATGCAGCATTTTTCGAAGCAAGGCCTGGAAGTGCTCCATTCTGACAGCCCTCTGTGACGGTGGTAACATCTCCGCCATTTTGTGTTTGTACCGGGGGTCTAAGTACGTTGCCACCCAGTACTGGTCCTTGACCCTTATGCTTTTTATACGGGGGTCCCTATTAAAACACTGGAGCATGAAGGCCCCCATTTGCACTAAACTGGAAACGGTGTGGTGGCCTGGCTCCTGCTCATCATCCAGGATAATGTCGTCCTCTTCATTCTCCTCTCCCCATCCACGCACAACAACAGGGGTCCCAGAAAGGTTTAAAGCATGCTCTTTTTGGTCTTCCGGCACAATCCTCCTCTGACTCCTCTTCAGACTCCTGTTGTTCACTTGTATCAGATAGAGTAGCCCCCCCCTGGGAATTCATCCAGCATTGCGACTTCCTCATCTTCCCGCTCCTGCTCCTCCACAGCTTGATCAATGACACGACCGAATGCACGCTCCATAAAGAAGGCATAAGGTACCATGTCACTGATGGCGCCATGGCTGCGACTGACCAGTTTGGTGATCTCCTCAAATGGCCGCAGAAGTCTGCATGCATCGCGCATGAGCAGCCACTGGCGCAGTGAAAAAAACCCCAGCTCCCCAGAACCTGTTCTGCCGCAGAGTTCATACAGGTAGACGTTAACTGCACGTTTCTGCTGGAGCAGCCTATCAAGCATATAGAAGGTTGAGTTCCATCGCATCGGACAATCGCAAATAAGACGTCTTACCGGCAGATTGTGTCGCCGCAGAATGTGAGCAAGGCGAGCCATGGCCGTGGAAGATCTTCTGAAATGGGACGAGATTTTCCTTGCCTGGCGCAAGATGTCCTGGACCCCAGGGTATTTGACAAGGAATCGCTGCACGACCAAGTTTAAGACGTGTGCCATGCATGGCACGTGCGTGATTTTGCCCTGTTTCAATGCGCTAAGCAGATTGGCACCATTGTCACACACCACTTTACCAACTGTCAAATTGAGCGGTGTTAGCCACTGATCTGCCTGTGAACGCAAAGCTGAAAGGAGTGCCGGGCCAGTGTGGCTCTTGGCTTCCAGGTACAACAGACGCAGCACGGCATGGCAACGTCTCACCTGGCATGTCGAATAGGTTCTGGGGAGCTTGGGCGGCGCAGCGGAAGAGACGCTAGTAGCGGAAAAGGAGGAGTCAGCCGAGGAGGAGAGGGAGGAGGAGGAGAAGAAGAGCCAGGCCTGCATGCAATCCATGGCGGTAAAACCAAATCTACACGGGTGCCACAGGTTACATGCTTGACGGCCGTCAGAAGGTTCACCCAGTGGGCAGTAAAAGTGATATACCTTCCCTGCCTGTGTTTGCTAGACCACGTGTCTGTGATCAGATGTATCTTGGCACCGACACTGTGTGCCAGAGATACATTCACTTGCCGCTGAACATGGCCATATAGCTCTGGGATGCCCTTCTGTGAGAAATACTTCCTTCCTGGGACCTTCCATTGTGGTGTTCCAATGGCCACAAATTTATGAAAGGCCTCCGAGTCCACCAGTTTATATGGCAGTAGTTGGCGGGCTATGAGTTCTGACAAGCCAGCCGTCAACCGTTGGGCAAGAGGGTTATCCGGCGTCATCATTTTTTTACGCTCGAACATTAGGCCCACAGAAGCCTGCCTTTTTGCAGAAAAACGTGAGCTTGGCGTGATGGAAGGTGGAGTGGAGGACAATTGTGAGGAGAGAGGAGAAGGAGAAGTAGAAGACGAGGCTGGACGGTGAGAGCCTGGAGTGTGGCTTTGTGTGTTCCGTTGCTCCCACTGGGCTCGGTGATGGCTGGTCATGTGCCTTCCTAAGGCGGTCATCCCTAGGTGAGTGTTGGGCTTACCGCGACTAATGCAACGCTATTGTCAGCAGCGGATACGTTAAAAAAAGCACACACTGCGGAGCCAAATGCCGGTGTCCTGGGAGCGCCAGATGTGACCGTACATGGTCGATGACTCGCTCCTGATACATTTGCAGTCTGCTTTGTCCCTCCTGTGCAATGTAAGTTATTCCTGCTTCTCCTCCCTATCTGCTGGTCCATATCTTCCTCTGAACTCCCCTCCTCTTCCTCTCTTGTGGGCACCCACGTGACATCACTAGACACGTCATCATCGACGTCACCTTCCCCACCGCTATAAGTAGAGATCTCGGAGTAGGCAGCAACACCGGGGACCAACCTCCTCCTTGGGCTGATCTGGGTACTGTCGTCAGACTGCTGAGTGGTTGTTGCTACCTCCTCTTCCTGATCCAATACCAAGAGTGGCTGCGCATCAGAAATGTCTTGATATGGATCGGAAAATAATTCCTGTGACTCAAGAGGAAGGTATGTGGTGGTGGTGGTGGTGTTGTTGGTGGTAGTGTCTTTGGGGGTGCACATAGCAGAGAGTGAAGAAGAGGGTGCAGATCGAGAGGATGAGGAGGGTGCAGAAGAGTAAGGCTGAGTGAGCCACTCAACCAAGTCTGGTGCGTCCTTTAAATGAATTGAACGCACCTTCTGCAACTTCCCACTTTGGCTCAAGCCTGTTGCTCCTGCCCTACCCCTACCACCCCTGCGGAAGGGCCTGCCTCTTCCTCTGCCTGTCATTTTTTAAATGACCCTGTGACAAAACTCTCAGTCCCTATACCGATGAAGGACTGCTGCAGTATAGGGCAGCGGTCAGCAGTAGTGCACCTCAACCCTATGTATTGTGGACCTATACCAGTCCTTATAGAATGGCAGACTGTACATCACTCAACCCTATGTACTGTAGTACCCTATACCTTACCAGTCCTTATAAGGACCTTTGTGGAACAAGTAGGTTGTGTGTGACTGATTAGCAGACTTTTCGTCAGTCCCTATACCGATGAAGGACTGCTGCAGTATAGGGCAGCGGTCAGCAGTAGTGCACCTCAACCCTATGTATTGTGGACCTATACCAGTCCTTATAGAATAGCAGACTGTACCTCACTCAACCCTATGTACTATAGCACCCTACACCGGGTTATTACCAGTCCTTATAAGGACCTTTGTGGAACAAGTAGGTTGTGACTGATTAGCAGACTGTACGTCAGTCCCTATACCGATGAAGGACTGCTGCAGTATAGGGCAGCGGTCAGCAGTAGTGCACCTCAACCCTATGTATTGTGGACCTATACCAGGCCTTTATAGAATAGCAGACTGTACCTCACTCAACCCTATGTACTATAGCACCCTACACCAGGTTATTACCTTACCAGTCCTTATAAGGACCTTTGTGGAACAAGTAGGTTGTGAATGATTAGCAGACTGCAGCAGAAGGGCAGCAGTCAAGTATAATATTCTTTCTATATTTGGAAGAAAGAATATTATACGTGTACAAGCCTATTACCATACCACTGATACCAGTCCTGAAAAGAACCTTTGTGGACCTAATATAGTAACAGCTACTGATTAAACTGACCCTCACTGCCTCACACACTGCTTCCTGCCTGTCCCTATATAAACTGACAAAACAGAGGCTACTGGAACAATAACTGGAATAGCACTTTTGTGGACCTGATAGTAACAGCTAATGACTAAACTGACTGTCCCTACAGCAGACACACCGTCCTGTCCCGTTCTCTAAACTGACAAAAGACACTCAGGCTGCTGCAACAATCAGTAGCACAGCAAACCTATATACACCTAACACCTATGCCAGTCCTGAAAAGAACTTTTGTGTACCAAATAGCTAGCGATTTGGGTCACTGCAATCTCTCCCTGCTCCACACAGCAACCTCTCCCTATAGTGACAGAAGAAAGAATGTAAAATGGCCACCGGATCGAGTGTGTTTATAAGTTGGGGGAATGTCCAAGTGTCCATGTGCTGTAATGTCTCAATTGGCTGTCCTGTACCCCATGATGGATGTGTCATCATAGGTCAAAGTTCTTTTACACAGAAAACACGGAAGTCCGCCGGGCGAACGGCGGCAATAGTCCGCTGATCGGGCGAATCGCGAACAGCCGAAATTCGCCACAAAACGACCGCCGGGCGAACCGTTCGGCCATCACTAATGGTGAGGGACAAAGCGAAGGTCAGGGCCACAAGCAGACAGGAATAGTCAGGGACACGCCAAAAGGTCAGGATCACAGGCAAACAGGGATAGTCAAGGACACGCCAAAGTCGGTAACGGAATAACAGCAGAGCACACGGCAGGTAACAGGAAGCTAACACACAAAGGTTGATCAGCAGGGCTGGCCTGCAGTGCACAGGTTAATATAGAGTTCTCTGATAGGAGCTAGGGTGGAGCCATGCCAGAGGATGGATTATAAAAGCAGTAAGGTGAGGGTCGGCTGGTCTCTAGAAATGAACACATGGAGACAGGTAAGCAGACGAACTCTATTGCATAACCATGACAGTCATCCAGCCTATTTGCATTGTAAGACCACGGGATTTGCTTGGAATGCGACCTTTGGGAACTGAGCTTTGCTCTTGACACTTGCCAAGATTTGGTGTACGATATCAGCTACAAAGTGCTTTCCAGGTTCAGTAAAATTTTCTTGCCATTGCTATCTTGGCATGGTATTGGTTAAGGGCTGATGTCATCCTCTAGGTAAAGTGTTACACATGTCTGTTCCACATTATTTCATCTGCCTTTCAGCCTAAAAGAAGAACCTCTCTGTTGCAGCACCTGGATCATCTGGTCTCTAGTCTGGTTTCGCTGCCTGCCGATAATAACTTGATTACCTCTAGCCACCTGCAACCTTTATCAGCACCAGCTGCTTTGTTTGTGAGTATGCAAGGCCTTGCCTAATCTTGGGCCTAGTAATTCTCTGCTCACAAAGGTCTGCCCAGTTGCAACAGGTGATCTCAGCCCACGCTCTTTTATTGCTAATAGCAGTGATTACTTTGTTTTGCCGGAATAGACCGACACCTGCAACATAGATTGCAACATTTAATTTACCACCAGGGGTATCCAACCTGCGGCCCAAGACGGCTATGAATGCGGCCCAATACAAAATCATAAACTTACTTAAAAGTGTTGGGGGGGGGTTTTTTTGGAATTGTTTGGGGAAAATTGTGTTTACACCTAGCGAACACATGCAGACGAAGAAAATTTTGGCAGTTTCTCTTTCCTGGACTTTTATAAGTTTTATCTTCCCAAAGAAAAATACCCTACTTTTCACAATCATGCCTTACAGTTTTTGTCAGCACCTATATTTGTGAGCAGCTATTTTTCAAGAATGAAACACATGAAGGGCAAAATTAGAACCAAAATAATATCTAATGAGCACATTGAGAATTGCTACTACATCTATCAAACCAGATATCGATGCGTAGTTTAGCAAAAACAGTGTCAAATATCGCACTAGTTTTATGTTGCCCACTTTTACTTTTATAATAAAAAATATTACAAGATTGGGCACCCCTAATTTGCCACACTTTAAGTGTAGCTGGCTCTTCAGTTCTGTTCTTGTCAATATCATTCCTGATACCTCTGGTGGTCGGAGTGTGAACTCTCCACACAGGAGGTCTATAGATGGGCAGGAACAACCACATTCTTCCTTTACTCCTACAGTAGTTTCTCATACTGTAAAAAATAACATTCTATTTTCCAGTGAAGCATCAGATCTAGAGGCCACATAATTACATCTGTTTGGCACTCTACATGAGGATACACCCCCCACTTTTTCATGTGGAAGGATGTCTATTTTCCTGCTGGGTCACCTATTGGCTTGCATCCTAGCAGTTTTGATTTTTTTTCACATCCCTGCTTGTAGTCAAAAGATTTCAAGTAGCTGTAGTATAATGTCTTGAGAGTTTTATTTCTTCACTTGGTTTTCCACTAGCTCAGTGTTACTGTTGTATCTCTCTGCTGCCCATAAATGTCACTGGTACCATAGTATGAGATGCCACAGTGATCCTAAGTTCTGAAAATGTATGTTACCTCTAGTCAACCAATAGGAGTTTGTTTTACCAATGGCGCATGCTGGGGTAAGATATAAATATTTGGGGTGGACCCTGGGGCCTGAGGACTCTCTTGGGAGGATGCATGGAGGTCTGGAAGGATGCACAGAGGCATGGGGACAAGCACAGAGGTGCTATTTATCATAGCTATTTATTATTGCCAGCAACCAGTGTTGCTAGTAATGGCTTAACCACTTAAGGACCGCCGCATGGCAATGTATGTCGGCAGAATGGCACCGACAGGCACAAGCACGTACATGTACGTGCTTGCCTTCCAGCGGGTGGTGGGTCCGATCGGACCCCCTCCCTCTGGCTGCGGCAGTCCGTTTCGCTTCAGGAGCGATCCAGGATGAGGGGATGGTTGTTGGTTTCTGGCCATCCCCTCTCGATCGCTCCTGGCGAATGAGAAGTTTCCCCCACCTGTGTAGTGTAAACACAGGCAGGGAGGAAGTGATGTCATTCTCCTCGGGGCGGTCTTTTTGACCGGACTGCGAGGAGAACACAATAGTAAGTGCACCAACACTACACTGACATGTAGGTACACATAGGCACACAAATCCCCCCCAATCACCCCCCCGATCGCCCCCCCCCCCCCCCAGTCACATTTCCGAGATCATTATTTACTGATCACTGCACTTAGTGTCAGTTGTCACAGTAAAAACTGTCAGGGCAGTTAGTGTTAGATCCAGGGTAGCCCCCTACCCCCCCAATAAAGGTTTAACCCCTGATTGCCCCTAGAGTTAACCCTTTCACCTCCTTTTGCCAGTGTCACTAAGCGATCGTTTTTCTGATCGCTGCATTACTGTCACTGGTGCCGCTAGGTAGCTAGTTATTTTTTATGTTCACCACCAGGTTTTTATAGCGTTAGGTACCCCCATATGCTACCTAATAAAGATTTTAACCCCCTGATTGCCCCTAGAGTTAACCCTTTCACCAGCGATCACCGTATAAGTGCCACTGGTGACGCTGGTTAGCCAGTTCGTTATTTAGGTTCCCCGTCAGGTTTTTATATAGCGTCAGGGACCCCCATATACTACCTAATAAAGATTTTAACCCCCTGATTGCCCCTAGTTAACCCTTTCACCAGTGATCACCGTATAAGTGTTATGGGTGACTCTGGTTAGTTAGTTTGCTTTTTATAGCATCAGGACACCCACCATTTATTGCCCAATAAAGGTTTAACCCCCTGATCACCCGGCGGGTGATATCAATTAGGTTTTAGGGTCAGGGTCTGCGTCGCCCCAGGCAGCGCTAGGTTAGTGCCAGTACCGCTAACACCCTCGCGCAAAGCATACACCTCCCTTAGTCGTATAGTATCTGAACAGATCAATATCTGATCTGATCAGATCTATACTAGCGTCCCCAGCAGTTTAGGGTTCCAAAAAAACGCATTGTTAGCGGGATCAGCCCAGATACCTGCTAGCACCTGCGTTTTGCCCCTCCGCCCAGCCCACCCAAGTGCAGTATCGATCGATCACTGTCACTTACCAAACACTAAACACATAACTGCAGCATTCGCAGAGTCAGGCCTGATCCCTGCGATCGCTAACAGTTTTTTTTGGTAGCGTTTTATATTTAAATCCTGAAGGCGGTGCTTGGGTTTCAGGGTGCCGGACGCGGCTAGGCTCCCAAAAAGTCCCCCACATGTGGTATCCCTGTACTCGGAAGAAGCAGCAGAATTTATTTTGGGGTGTAATTTCACTTATGCCCATAGCATGTGTGAGCAATATATCATTTAGTGACAACTTTGTGCAAAAAAAAAAAAATTGTAATATTCCTACAACTTGTGGCAAAATATAAAATATTTCATGGACTCAACATGCCTCTCAGTAAATAGCCTGGGGTGTCTACTTTCCAAAATGGGGTCATTTGGGGGGGGGGTTTGTGTTATTTTGGCATTTTATGGCCTTCGAAACTGTGATAGGTAGTGAGGAGTGAAATCAAAAATTTGCACCCTTAGAAATCCTGAAGGCAGTGATTGGTTTTCGGGGTGCCGTACGCGGCTAGACTCCCGAAAAGTCCCACATATGTGGTATCCCCATACTCAGGAAAAGCAGCAGAATATATTTTGGGGTGCAATTCCACATATAACTATGGCATGTGTGAGCAATATATCATTTAGTGACAACTTTTTGTAAACTTTTTTTTTGTGTCAATCACTTGAGACAAAAAAAATAAATATTCAATGGGCTCAACATGCCCCTCAGCAATTTCCTTGGGGTGTCTACTTTCTACTGTGTAAATTCCAGAAAATGTACTCTAGTTTGTAGACGCTATAACGTTTGCGCAAACCAATAAATATACGCTTATTGAAATTTTTTTTTACTAAAGACATGTGGCTGAATACATTTTGGCCTAAATGTATGACTAAAATTTAGTTCATTCGATTTTTCTTATAAAAAAAAGTAGAAAATATCTTCTTTTTTTTTAAATTTTCAGTCTTTTTCCTTTTATATCGTAAAAAATAAATATCGCAGAGGCAATCAAATACCATCAAAAGAAAGCTCTATTTGTGGGAAGAAAAGGACGCAAATTTCGTTTGGGTACAACATTGCATGACCGTGCAATTACCAGTTAAAGTAAGGCAGTGCGAAATTGTAAAAAGACCTCTGGTCCTTAGGCTGACAATTGGTCCGGGGCTGAAGTGGTTAAAGGCCCCTCACACCGTACAATCTGGCATTCCATAAGTGTTGCTCAGGGTATCTGCAAGCCCTATCTCTTCCTCCTTGTGTAATGAGTAATAAAATATCTGAAAAGACAAAAGGGGGGGTATGATGGGGGTCACTTTGGGCGGGGGGCTGGCAGAACTCAGAATCCCTTGCTTCAGCTCCCCAGCATCTCCTGGGTCTAAATCCTCCTGTGTCTATTAGGGGCACAAGGTGACCAAGAAAGTAATGGACATTAAGAATGTGGCTTGGATTACTTAAAATGGAGCAGTAATATTTACCCACAATATCTCCCTGGAAATATACAAAGACTGTTCCTGGTTTGTTTGATTCTGAACTATACATGTTAATTGAAAGAGCTGATCACATTGGCCTCTGTACAATGTATGAGACGGTCCATCTGCTACTGGAAGCTCCTGCTATTGTGTGAAGCTTTGCTGTGTTTATGCTTATGATAACATGTATTGTCTGCAGTTAGCTTGAAGTTGGCATGTCTGAAATGCAATGTGACATCTGAGTCATCCAGGTGGATGGGATTTACATGGGTCATCCCTACCTCGTTGTCAGGAAGTGGGGTACTCACCGAGGCTGAAATGCAGAGAGCGGTTCACTCTTGTGACTAAGTGCCCTCCACCCCCTGAAGATGGTACAGAGGGTGAATGGCACAAAGAGGCACAAGCTACCAGCAGGCTGGGCAGGACTTGCATGAAGATCAGTGTGGGACTTGGTAGCTGTGCAGGAACAGGTAACTGAAGCTTGCAGAGAGACAAGGTCAGAACAGGCCGAGGGTCAAACACCAGAAGACAGTGCGTAAGCAGGCTGAAGGCCAAGGCAATCCGGGATCACAAGCAGAGGGTCGAGGCACAGGAAACTGGAGGTAATCCGGGTCATAGGCTGAGGGTCAAACACCAGAGAAGCAAGCAAAGTCAGTTTAAACAAGCCAGAGGTCAGGTCCAGAAAAAGATCAAGTCAGGTCTAGGTCAATCCGGGTCACAACAGGTAATTGGCAAAACAGGAAGCAGGAAACAATGCACAGAAATCTGAAGACAGATCAGCGACTTGTCTGAGGGAGGAGGCAGCTTTTATAGGCAGCAAGAGGTCACTTTATGCATGTTCTAGTGTGCCTGTGCATGCGCCGTTCAGAGGGGCAACGAAAGTGTGTGCACTGAAACAATGTTTTGCCAGGAACGCATGTGCGCCGAAGCTTTGTTCTGCCAAGCAAGCATGCAGGGCAAAGACGATACTGGCAAGACGGGTTAACTTTCGTTTTCTGACACTCGCTAGCTAAACCATTGTGTGTAGACATGTGCATTCGTTTTCGTCCGAATGCATTTTCGTCCGAATTTCAGCTATTTTCGTTTTCGTTTTGACAAACGATAACGAAAGCACAAAATCCGAAAAACGAAAGATCCGACATAAATAAATGCTTTATTTTCGTTTTCATTGTTACAACAGTTCGATATAGAATAGGAGATTCGACATGACTCTGACAACAATCTGTGTCTATAGAACCTGAGTTCGAATGTGCCTAACCTTACCTCTATTAGTCCAAGATTATATAGAGAAAATATTCGACAGAGAAAAAAGATTTGACAGAGAGAAAAGATTCTGCAAGATACTGTCCTAAAAAGTGTTTGGGGACCCGGGTCCTGCCCCAGGGGACATGTATCAATGCAAAAAAAAGTTTTAAAAACGGCCGTTTTTTCGGGAGCAGTGATTTTAATAATGATTAAAGTGAAACAATAAAAGTGTAATATTCCTTTAAATTTCGTAGGGGGGGGGGGTTGTCTATAGTATGCCCGTGAAGGGGCGCATGTTTCCCGTGCTTAGAATTGTCCCTGCACAAAGTGTCATTTATGCAGGAAAAAAAGTCCTTTAAAATCACTTGCAGCTATTATGAATTGTCGGCTCCCGTAATACAGAGAACACTCATTGAAAGTCATTGATAAATAAATAAATAAAAAAAAAAAGCGTGGGGGTCCCCCAAATTCAATTACCAGGCCCTTCAGGTCTGGTATGGATATTAAGGGGAACCCTGCCTCAAATTTAAGAAAAAATTTGATGTGGGGTTCCCCCTAAATATCCATAACCAGACCCTTCAGGTCTGGTATGGATATTAAGGGGAACCCCGCGTCAAATTAAAAAAAAAATTGACGTGGGGTTCCCCCTAAAAATCCATACCAGACCCTTTATCCGAGCACGCAACCTGGCAGGCCGCAGGAAAAGAGGGGGGACGAGATAGCGGCCCCCCCTCCCTCCTGAACCGTACCAGGCCACATGCCCTCAACATTGGGAGGATGCTTTGGGGGTCTGTGACCCCTCAAAGCACCTTGTCCCCATGTTGATGAAGACAAGGGCCTCATCCCCACAACCCTGGCCGGTGGTTGTGGAGGTCTGCGGGCGGGGGGCTTATCAGAATCTGGAAGCCCCCTTTAACAAGGGGACCCCCAGATCCCGCCCCCCCCCTGTTTGAAATGGTAAGGGGGTACAAAAGTACCCCTACCATTTCACAAAGAAAGTGTAAAAAATGGTTAAATAAAACAAACACACTTTTGAAAAATTCCTTTATTAAAAATAAAAAAATAAAAAAAAGATTCCAGCGGCGGTAATCCACTCTTGCTATCCAGCGACGGACGGTCATCTCTCCAGCGATGTCTCATCTCATCCAGCGCAGCGAATCCTCCGTCCTTCTTCTGTCTCCGTGGAGGAGACACTGCAAGGATTCCGGCGGCCTGACGTTTCTTATATACGGAGGGCGGGGCCACCCGTCACCTGACCCCGCCCCCCTCTGACGCAAGGGGAAACCCGGGGTTCCCTGTGACGTAGGGGTGACCCGCACCCCTCTGATGTAACACAGGCAGGTTTCCGTTACATCAGAGGGGGGCGGGGTCACCTATACGTCACGGGGAACCCCGGGTTTCCCCTTGCGTCAGAGGGGGCAGGGTCAGGTGACGGGTGGCCCCGCCCTCCGTATATAAGAAACGTCAGCCGCCGGAATGCCTGCAGTGTCTCCGTGGAGGAGACAGAAGAAGGATGGAGGATCGCTGCGCTGGATGAGATGAGACATCGCTGGAGAGATGACCGTCCGTCGCTGGATAGCAAGAGTGGATTACCGCCGCTGGAATCTTTTTTTTATTTTTTTATTTTTAATAAAGGAATTTTTCAAAAGTGTGTTTGTTTTATTTAACCATTTTTTACACTTTCTTTGTGAAATGGTAGGGGTACTTTTGTACCCCCTTACCATTTCAAACAGGGGGGGGCCGGGATCTGGGGGTCCCCTTGTTAAAGGGGGCTTCCAGATTCTGATAAGCCCCCCGCCCGCAGACCTCCACAACCACCGGCCAGGGTTGTGGGGATGAGGCCCTTGTCCTCATCAACATGGGGACAAGGTGCTTTGAGGGGTCACAGACCCCCAAAGCATCCTCCCAATGTTGAGGGCATGTGGCCTGGTACGGTTCAGGAGGGAGGGGGGGCCGCTCTCTCGTCCCCCCCTCTTTTCCTGCGGCCTGCCAGGTTGCGTGCTCGGATAAAGGGTCTGGTATGGATTTTTAGGGGGAACCCCACGTCAATTTTTTTTTTAAATTTGACGCGGGGTTCCCCTTAATATCCATACCAGACCTGAAGGGTCTGGTTATGGATATTTAGGGGGAACCCCACGTCAAATTTTTTCTTAAATTTGAGGCAGGGTTCCCCTTAATATCCATACCAGACCTGAAGGGCCTGGTAATTGAATTTGGGGGACCCCCACGCTTTATTTATTTATTTATTTATTTATTTTTTTTTTTATCAATGGCTTTCAATGAGTGTTCTCTGTATTACGGGAGCCGACAATTCATAATAGCTGCGAGTGATTTTAAAGGACTTTTTTTCCTGCATAAATGACACTTTGTGCAGGGACAATTCTAAGCACGGGAAACATGCGCCCCTTCACAGGCATACTATAGACAACCCCCCCCTACGAAATTTAAAGGAATATTACACTTTTATTGTTTCACTTTAATCATTATTAAAATCACTGCTCCCGAAAAAACGTCAGTTTTTAAAACTTTTTTTTTGCATTGATCCATGTCCCCTGGGGCAGGACCCAGGTCCCCAAACACTTTTTAGGACAGTAACTTGCAAATTAGCCTTTAAAATGAGCACTTTAGATTTTGAACGTTGGAGTCCCATAGACTTTAATAGGGTTCTAAAGTATGCTATATACTAGCTCCGTCGAATCTTCTTTATACATTCGACAGACACCATAAGCCTTCAAAGACAGATTCGACCGTGATTCATGTGGATTTTCGGACGAATGCAATTTTTGAACGAAAAACGAAATAAATAAAAACGAATTTCGGGAGTAACTAAATAAATTAAGTTTTCAGACGAAAACGAAATTCCGAAACGAAATATTTTACTCTGCACATGTCTAATTGTGTGATGTTTTGGGTAAATATTTGGGTTATTGTGTATTTAGGGCCTGACATATTTTTCAAGTGTATAAAAAGGCTGTATACAAGCTGTGTACTGATGGAAGTACTCAAGCAGAGTGCGACTGGGTTCTGTGACATTGGTGGTAAGCAGTGGGATCCTTCTTGCAGTCTGGGACATCCAAACCTCCAGGGGTATCCAAGGTCTGGATAACAGAAGAGGAGAGGTACAGATTCCAGCTGCCATGGAGGAGGAATTCTACAAGAGATGCAGATACAGCACAGAGGACCAGTATTAGAGCAGGTCCTGCTTGGATGGTATGAGTCTATGATACTCTGACTGTGGAAGGAAATGCTAGCCCGTGAGCAGCGCCACCAAGGTAAAATTCTCCCCTCCATCCAGGAAAGGTAGTGGTCGCAGTATGGATTGTAGGTGCTGTTTTTGGGAGAAAAACTGAACAAGGAGCAGACAGCTGAGTTAAGCAGGCTGGTCTGGGCAGAGATGCGGTTGGATAAGAGCTACAGAGCCCTCCGGTGGCATGTATCCCAAGCATGCCCTTGGCTAGTGGATGACAGCCCAACAGAAGGCTTTGGCTACGGCGGCCTAGGACTGTTGTACATGAAGCAGGCAGGGGACCCTAACGTTGGGAGCGATTTGGAGTGGCAGTTGTATAAAATCATGGATTTCAGAGAAGAGACACTGAATGTCTCAGAAGTGCACTGAGCACTGGAAGATATCGAGTTTCTGGCTGTGCAGGAATGGGAGCTGGAGATTGCCTATAGGCAGCTGCTAGACTCTGCTCAGCGCCAGGGCTGGGCTCCTTTTGCCTGGAACTATCCAGAAGTACCAGCTGACAGGCCTAAAATCTCAGCTGAAGTTTCAGCAATGGGGCAGAGTAACAGTGTGCTTTGCCCATCTCTGCTCACAGCTATGGAAGCAGAGGTCTTATGGCGGATGCAGCAAGTGTTGACTGACCTTGACTAACCTGTTTCTGCACAGGATGAGCTTGGATGGAGAAATGTGTCTGTCCAACGGCAGTTCAAAGGCTTGGGAGAAGAGGAAGCTGTCCTAATTCCCCAGACATGTATCACAGAAAGCAGGAATTTCATTGACCTTTCATCAGAGCATGTTATGGATGATGAGTCACCTGCCAAAGTGTTGGCACTGGGCTCAAGGGCCACCAGCCCATGCCCTGGACTTTCAGGAATTCCAGAGACTGGGGATTTAATAGACTTTTCTGTAAAGGAGGAACTACCTAGTGAACCCCCAGCAAAGTGCTGGCAGCAGGACAGTGTACTGCAGACCCCTGCTCCACACTCATGGCAGTTTCGGAGGCCCAAGGTGAGAAGGTGGTGGTACTTCTTCCCCAATGGATTTCAGAGATGCAGGGAGGGGAAGAAGCCATTCCCCCTCCCCAACAAGGATTTATGCACCTGGGAGACAGTACCAGAGAAAGGGCATCCCAGCAGCAGACGCCACTCCAGCATGATAGCACTAACTAGGGATGAGCCGAATACCAGGTGTTCGGTTCGCATCCAGAACATGCGAACAGAGAAAAAATTAGTTTGAACACGCGAACAACGTTAAAGTCTATGGAACACGAACATGAATAATCAAAAGTGCTAATTTTAAAGGTTTGTATGCATGGTATTATCATAAAAAGTGTTTGGGGACCTGGGTCCTGCATTGTATCGATGCAAAAAAAGTTTTAAAAAAGTCAGTTTTTCCAGGAGCAGTGATTTTAATAATGCTTAAAGTGAAACAATAAAAGTGTAATATTCCTTTAGGTTTCGTACCTGGGGGGTGTCTATAGTATAACTGTAAAGGGGTGCATGTTTCCTGTGTTTTGAACAGTCTGATAGCAAAATTACATTTCTAAAGGAAAAAAAGTAATTTAAAACTACTCACGGCTATAATGAATTGTCGGGTCCAACAATACACATAACAGCTCATTGATAAAAATGGCATGGAATTTCCCCACAGGGGAACCCCGAACTAAAATTTAAAAAAAAAAATGCGTGGGGGTCCCCCTAAATCCCATACCAGGCCCTTCAGGTCTGGTATGGATATTAACCACTTACAGACCGGACCATTTTGCTGGTCAAAGACCAGACCACTTTTTGCGATTTGGCACTGCGTCGCTTTAACTGACAATTGCGCAGTCGTGCGACGTGGCTCCCAAACAAAATTGACGTCCTTTTTTCCCACAAATAGAGCTTTCTTTTGGTGGTATTTCATCACCCCTGCGGTTTTTATTTTTTGCGCTATAAACAAAGATAAAGCGACAATTTTGAAAAAAAAACGCATTCTTTTTTACTTTTTGTTATAATAAATATCCCCCAAAAATATATAGAAAAACATTTTTTTCCCTCAGTTTAGGCCGATACGTATTCTTCTTCTACATATTTTTGGTAAAAAAAATCGCAATAAGCGATTATTGATTGGTTTGCGCAAAAGTTATAGCGTTTACAAAATAGGGATAGTTTTATGGCATTTTTATTAATAATTTTTTTTTTTTTACTAGTAATGGCGATGATCAGCGATTTTTATTGTGACTGTGACATTGTGGCGGACACATCGGACATTTTTGACACATTTTTGGGACCATTGTCATTTATACAATAATTACTGCTATATAAATGCAGTGATTCCTGTGTAAATGACACTGGCAGTGAAGGGGTTAACCAGTTGTTGGCAGTGTAGGGGTTAAGTGTTCCTAGGGGTGTTTTACTAACTGTGGGGGGGTTGGGCTTTCATTTAGTGAACACTGATCTCTGCTCCAATCACATGGAGCAGAGATCAGCATCACTAGTTGCTAGACAGAATGGAGAAAGGCTGTTTACATGGCATTTCCTCCATTTAGCCGTCCCGTGAGACGATCGCGGGTATGCCCGTGGCGATCGAGTCCGCGGGACCTGCAACCGGACTCATGGGGGTCCCGACAGGCACGCGAAGATTGAACGTACCTGTACGCCAATATGCCTGCCCGTGCCATTCTGCCGACGTACATCGGCGTGCGCTGGTCGGGAACCGGATAAGGTGAACCCCACGCCAAAATAAAAACAAAAAATTGCGCTGGGGTCCCCCTCAAAATCCATACCAGACCTGAGGTATGGATTTTAAGGGGAACCCCGTGCCAAAATTAAAAAAGAAAATGGCGTAGGGTCCTCCCAAAAATCCATACCAGACCCTTATCCAAGCACGCAACCTGGCAGGCCGCAGGAAAAGAGGGGGGGACAAAAGAGCGGCCCACCTCCTGAACCATACTAGGCCACATGCCCTCAACATTGGGAGGGTGCTTTGGGGTAGCGCCCCCCAAAGCACCTTGTCCCCATGTTGATGAGGAGAAGGGCCTTATCCCCACAACCCTTGCCCGGTGGTTGTGGAGGTCTGTGGGCGGGGGGCTTATTGGAATCTGGAAGCCCCCTCTAACAAGGGGATTCCCAGATCCTGCCCCCCCCCCGTGTGAATTGGTAATGGGATACAAATGTACCCCTACTATTTCACCAAAAAGTGTCAAAGGGGTTAAAAAACACAAGAGACGGTTTTTGACAAGTCCTTTATTAATTTCTTCTTCTTTCCGCTTCTTCCATCTTTCTTCTGGTCTTCCTTCGGTGTTCTTCTACCTCCATCTTCTTCTTTTCCATCTTCTTCTCCACCTTCTTAATCATCTTCTTCCTCCACTCTTCTCGTCCCACATCTTGCTCCGGCTTCTTCTCCTCTCCGTCCGTACAATACGCCTCAATGGGAGTCTTCTACCGTGTGACGCTTCTGTTCTTCTGACACTTCTTATATAACGGAGGGCGACCGGTGTCATAGGGAAGTCCCAGTGCGTCAGAGGGGGCGGGGTCACCGAGTGGCCTCGCCCTCCGGTATATAAGAGGTGTCAGAAGAACAAAAGCGTCACACGGCGGAAGACTCCCACAGAGGTGGATCGTGCGGACGGAGCGGAGAAGAAGCTGGAGCAAGATGTGGGATGAGAAGAGCGGAGGAAGAAGAAGATGAAGAAGAAGATGGAAAAGAAGATGGAGGAAGAAGAACACCAAGAGACGGTTTTTGACAAGTCCTTTATTAATTTCTTCTTCTTTCCGCTTCTTCCATCTTTCTTCTGGTCTTCCTTCTGTGTTCTTCTACCTCCATCTTCTTCTTCTCCATCTTCTTCTCCACCTTCTTAATCATCTTCTTCCTCCACTCTTCTCGTCCCACATCTTGCTCCGGCTTCTTCTCCTCTCCGTCCGTACAATACGCCTCAATGGGAGTCTTCTACCGTGTGGCGCTTCTGTTCTTCTGACACTTCTTATATAACGGAGGGCGACCGGTGTCATAGGGAAGTCCCAGTGCGTCAGAGGGGGCGGGGTCACCGGGTGGCCTCGCCCTCTGGTATATAAGAGGTGTCAGAAGAACAAAAGCGTCACACGGCGGAAGACTCCCACAGAGGTGGATCGTGCGGACGGAGCGGAGAAGAAGCTGGAGCAAGATGCGGGATGAGAAGAGCGGAGGAAGAAGAAGATGAAGAAGAAGATGGAAAAGAAGATGGAGGAAGAAGAACACCAAGAGACGGTTTTTGACAAGTCCTTTATTAATTTCTTCTTCTTTCCGCTTCTTCCATCTTTCTTCTGGTCTTCCTTCGGTGTTCTTCTACCTCCATCTTCTTCTTCTCCATCTTCTTCTCCACCTTCTTAATCATCTTCTTCCTCCACTCTTCTCGTCCCACATCTTGCTCCGGCTTCTTCTCCTCTCCGTCCGTACAATACGCCTCAATGGGAGTCTTCTACCGTGTGACGCTTCTGTTCTTCTGACACTTCTTATATAACGGAGGGCGACCGGTGTCATAGGGAAGTCCCCGTGCGTAAGAGGGGGCGGGGTCACCGGGTGGCCTCGCCCTCCTTTATATAAGAGGTGTCAGAAGAACAAAAGCGTCACACAGCGGAAGACTCCCACAGAGGTGGATCGTGCGGACGGAGCGGAGAAGAAGCTGGAGCAAGATGCGGGATGAGAAGAGTGGAGGAAGAAGAAGATGAAGAAGAAGATGGAGGAAGAAGAACACCGAAGGAAGACCAGAAGCAAGAAGATGGAAGAAGCGGAAAGAAGAAGAAATGAATAAAGGACTAAAAGGACTATAAAACCGTCTCTTGTGTTTTTTAACCCTTTTGACGCTTTTTTTGTGAAATGGTACACGGGGGGGGGCGGGATCTGGAGATCCCCTTGTTAAAGGAGGCTTCCAGATTCCAATAAGCCTCCCGCCTGCAGACCCCCACAGCCACCGGGCAAGGGTTGTGGGGATGAGGCCCTTCTCCCCATCAACATGGGAACAAGGTGCTTTGGGGGGGCCGCTACCTCCCTCCCAATGTTGAGGGCATCCGTTATATAAGAAGTGGCAGAAAAACAGAAGCGTCACGCGGCAGAAGTCTCCCACTGAGGCGGATCGTGCGGATGGAGTGGAAAAGAAGCTGGAGCAAGATGCGGGACGAGAAGAGCGGAGGAAGAAGAAGATGAAGAAGAAGATGGAGAAGAAGTGTCAAGAAAACATCCATCCGCTGGTAAGATCCATCATTTGGCGTGCAGTGCTGAGGTCCACCAGCAGGTGTCTCCTGGGAGTTTGTAACTGTCAGGAGAGACTTTCCCTGCTGGTGTTGTCATCATTGGGCCACAGTGCTGGCGTCCACCAGCGGATGGATCCTATTAGTATGGAACAGGCAACACTTCCTGCGCTCAGGAAGTACTTGAGGGCAATTACTGCAGTCTTATAAATACCCGGCAAGCCCACACATGCTTGCCTTGGTATCTCTCTCTCTGGATACTGACCTTGAGCCTGCTATCCTGACCTTGAGCCTGCATCTGACCTGACCTGATCTATTCCGATCCCATCATGGACCCGTCCCTCCTGTATGCCTTGGATCCCTGCTCTGCAGCCCATCCTCGCCCCCTGTCCTGTTGGGTCTCCCATCCTTACCCATCTGCTGACCCCCCTGTGTATGACATCGGCCTGTGTATGACCTTGGCCTGGCTTTTGTTACGATTCCAGTATTTCCCATTATTTGTATATACCATTTTTGTTTGTGGGTTTGGGTTGGTTGTGCACTGTTATATTCAATTACTTGTCACCTATGTAAATAAACACCATTATTATTCACTTACATGTGTTTCTGGTTTCCTCTGTGCAGTCCACACAGTCTGGTCTACTAATTCCCTGACAAGAAGATGGAGGAAGAATAACACCGAAGGAAGACCAGAAGAAATAAGATGGAAGAAGAAGCGGAAAGAAGAAATTAATAAAAGTCTTGTGTTTTTTAACCCTGTTGACCCTTTTTTTGTGAAATGGTAGGGCTACCATCACCAATTCATTTTTTTATTCTGCGGCGGGGTTCCCCTTAATATGCATACCAGAACTTTTTTTGGTTCGGGGTTCCCCCGTGGGGAAATTCCATGCCGTTTTTATGTAATTTTGCTGTCAGACTGTTCTAAACACGGGAAACATGCGCCGCTTTACAGGCATACTATAGACACCCCCCGGCACAAAATTTAAAGGAATATTGCAATTTTATTGTTTCACTTTAAGCATGATTAAAATCACTGCTCCCGGAAAAACTGCAGTTTTTAAAACTTTTGTTTGTATTGATACATGTCTTCTGGGGCAGGACCCAGGTCCCCAAACACTTTTTATGACAATACCATGCATATAAGCCTTTAAAATTAGCACTTTTGATTTCTCCCATAGACTTTTAAAGGGTGTTCCGCGGCTTTAGAATTTGCCGCGAACACCCAAAAATGTTCACTGTCCGGGCAACTGGCGAACAGCCAATGTTCAAGTTGAAATCATGTTCGACTCGAACATAAAGCTCATCCCTATACAAGAAACTCCCCCTTATTGGGACTTTAAATGGAACACCAATACCGCAAAGATAAGAAATAAAACTTGTATTTTTATTTATATAACATAACTTTAAAAAAGAGAAAAACTCCAGACATATAATATCTCTGATAAAATAACATCAGACAACTGTACATAGAAAGCACACATATATAATAACTCTCATGGATGTCCCAAACCTGACACGTTTCCAGTCTCTGGTACTGCAGAACCTTCATCAGGGATAGAGAGCAAAAGAAGAGTATCAAAGCAGTTCTTATTGAAAATGCTCCTCCAAGGAAACACGGCAAGAATGCTAGATAGCCTCAAAGGCATATGGCCACACTTTCTGGGGAGGTTCTAATAAAATGATGCCGCCCAGTACAAGTCTCCCAAAGAATAATATTCCAAAACGGGAAGTATCCCATGTGTATTGCTTCCTCGAAAATGGAGGCAATCACTGGGGTATGTTATAATAAACAATCCCCTAACAGTATGCTAGAGGACCCCAATGGAGGGGTACCCCAATCACTTTCGGATAAAAGAGCCGCAAATCTGGAGCTGTTACCAGCAGGGTTTGTTTTTAACAAGTGGTGTGAAGCTCATCCCTAGCACCAACCCAGCTTAAGCGCCAGGTGGAGAAGGGAGAGGAGGTTGTTGTCTAACCTCCCCAACAGTCATCCAGAGTGTCAGAAACTGTCTTCCCTACCCAACAGTTAGCCGGAATGGTTGATGTGAGCACTGAAGCGCTAATAGGGCAGAACAGTACTGGCTTCTGCGTAAAACAATCCACTCCGCAGGAGCTCCAGGGAGAGAATGCAATCAGGACCGCACAACGGCAGCTTGAGGTGGTGTCGGTGGATGGGCTTGCGGTCTCCACTAACATAAACCCATCAGAAGTGCTGTCAACAGGTCAAAGTGCAACCAGCCTCTGCCCAACACCGGCAACAACTGCAGAGTTCCAGGAAGCTGGGGCAGTTGGACTCCCTCCCGAGCAACAAGCTGAAGTAGTGACGTTCCTACGCTCAGCTGAACTGCTGGCAACAGGACAGAGGGCTGCTGGCCTCTGCCCTCCACTAACAAAGAATGGATTTCCTGTAGAAGTGGAATGGACTACGGTCTCCACTTGTATACCCCAGGGATGCTGGGCAGGCAGCCCAGATCCCTAACAATATGACGGAGTGAGCCCCGCCACCCTGTCTTCTCTCCAGCGGCTGAAGGGACTCCAGGGGCAAGGACCAGTCTGCACTGTCCCCCCAGCTGCGTGTATGTTCTACAAGAGAGGCAGAGGTTGGCTGGGTGAGTAATGCTCTGTTGGGAACAATTTGTTTGGGGTACTGTATGGGTACAGGCATTGGTGGACTGGAACTATGGACTAACTTTGGAGTCAGCCCGTCTGGGGTCTGTGTTTGCTGCTGCCAAAAGGGAAGAGATGTGATGGGAGTTTCTTTGTGATGGGAGTCTCTTTGGGTCTGGTGGAACCCAGAATCCCTTGGAGAGGTTGGGAAACCCTTGTTTCGGCTACCTATGCACCTCCTATGTCTAAGTTAGGGGCACAGGGTGACTAAGAAAAAATGGACATTAAGGCCGCGTACACACGGGCGGACTGTATGGCCTACTTAGTCTGTCGAAACACATTTCAGTGGACAGTCCGCTCGTGTGTGGGCTTCAGCGGACTTTTTCAGCGTGCAGTCTGGCGTACTAAGTATTTCGGAATTTCCGTAATTCTGTCCGTCATACTTTGGTTTTAGCGGACAATCCGCTCGTGAGTAGGCTAGTTCGACGGACTAAGAATGGCGCATGCTCAGAAAGGATTTACACGGCGAAAGGTTGCATTGCTGTGTATTGGACTTCCTATTTCTAGTCCCCTCGTACGTGCTGTACACGTCATTGCGCAAGCTTTCGACGGACTGTTTGTGCATCCGTGTGTGGTCAAGTCCGTTCATTCGAAAGTAGGACGGACTGTCCGTCGGATTGTATGACGGACTAAGTAGGCCATACAATCCGCCCGTGTGTACGCGGCTTAAGAATGTGGCTTGGATTACTTAAAATGGAACAGTAATATTTATCCACAATATCTCCTGGGAAATATAAAGACTATTCCTGGTTTGTTTGATTCTGAACTATACATGTTATTTGAAAGAGCTGATCACATTGGTCTCTGTACAATGTAGGAGATGGTCTGTCTGCTACTGGGAGCTCCTGCTATTGTGTGAAGGTTTGCTGTATTTATGCTTATGATAATGTGTATTGTCTGCAGTTAGCTTGAAGTTGGCAAGGCTGGTCTACAATGTGACATCTGAGTCATCCAGGTGGATGGGATTAGCCATGGGTCAGCTTTACCTCATTAGCTAAACCATTGTGTGATGTTTTGGGTAAATATTTGGGTTATTGTGTATGCAGGGGGTGACATACTTTAAATGTATAAAAAGGCTGTATACTTGTCCATTAAATCATTCCATGTTCAAGCTGTGTAACTGAGCTAGTCTCGCATGGTTCTTAAGTTACAATATATGGTCTATAATATCTGATATCTGAAGCTCTAGACTGGAGGAAGCAGTGTACTGACAGAAGCACTCAAGCGGAGTGCGATGGGGTTCTCTGATAGGGGGAATTTACTAAAACTTGAGCACACAGACTCTGGTACAGCTGTGCTTAGTAACCAATCAGATTTCAGGTTTTATTGCCATAGCTTTGAAGACGCTAATGTTCAAAACTGATTGGTTGATTGGCACAGTTGCACCAGATTCTGAGTGCTCCAGTCTTAGTAAATACCCCCTAACATGACTGTTTTCTCAGTCCCTGCCTTTCAGCCATGGACTCAGCCCTGGGGAAATGCTAGCCCTCCTTGCCCCTGGGGTACTCCCCCTGCCTTCGGGGATCAGCACTACAATTAGAAAGCCAAAATGTTACTGTTTTTCACATAACAAAAAGTGTGATTTCGGGGCGCGTGGCCAACAGCGGACATATAAGCAGCTCAGGAGACCAGCTCCTCCGACACCGCTAGATCCTGCACAGTATCCGGATACAGATTACCCGTACTGAGTTCACCGAGAGGTGGGAAATACATTTGTGACTGTCCGCGGCTGGAAAAATGGTTTGAAACAGACCAGCGGGACCTAAAACTATCACGGAACGACAGCATGCACAGGCCGTGGAAGGAATCAAAGATGGCGCCAGCCACCCGTCCTCATGTAAGAAACCGTCGAAGGACAAATGTCCACAGGATGGTGAGTCTCAATCCCCCACTCATGCACACACCTCCACGGTCTCCAACAAGAAGGGGAAACCACCAACTACTATAAAAGAACACTTTGCTGATCCCCGCAGAGCCCACGATTATCGGCCACACCAGCTATCCCCGAGGGGGAAGAACCAGATCCCTGGGAGAAGACAGGCAGATGGGAAGAGGATAGTGAGTTGGGAGGCCCCTCACAACCAGCCATGCTAGTGGAGAAAGCTGGGGAAGATAATGACGGTGAACAGGAGCTCACTCTTAAACAAGTCATGGATGCAATTCAACAGTGTCAGTCCGCATTAATAACACAGACTGAAATGGTTAGGCTGGACCTTTCAATTGTTAAACATGACATGCAAAAGCTACGCTCCAGAATCACTGGAGCGGAGCAACGTATTAGTGACATTGAGAACACTTTGCAACCGATTTGGAAGACCGCATGCTTAGAAACAACTTGCGTTTTGTTGGCTTTCCAGAAGGAGCCGAAGACAGGGAACCTGAATTGTTTCTGGAAAACTGGCTCAAATCAACTGTAGAACCGAAAAACGTATCCTCCCTGTTCGCAATCGAAAGAGCACACAGGGTTCTTATGCGTCCCCTTCCACCGGGAGCTCCACTGCGACCCCTCATGTCGAAAATATTACACTTCAGAGATAAAGATATCATTATGCCTACAGCTAGAAACAGCTAGAAACCTATCTGACATCAAATTTTACGAAAATAAAATATCAATCTTCCCAGACTTTTCGGCTGCTACACAAAAACAAAGAGCAGCTTTTACAGCGGTAAAGAGACGCCTTCGGGACAAACAACTCAGCTACAGTATGTTATACCCTGCTAAACTGAGAGTCATTAACGATGGTGAAGCCCATTTCTTTCTATCTCCCACTGAGGCTTTGGATTGGCTCGATGGTTTGGGCTAATCCTTCTGTACCTCGTTTCTGAGATTTACCTAGATTGCTACCAAATCTAGCTTGAACATTACAGATAACTGTTGAATTGACCCTGATAGACTGTTTGATAGAAAGGAACTGCCAACTGGATGTAAGAGACAAGAAGTGGGAATGGTAGATGTTATATTCTTGTATATAACTACTGAACTGAAGTTTTGATTTGTGGACGATAGATCGGTAAGATGTGCTGACTGATCAATATAAATTGACTGGAGGCACTAATGTTTCCTATTCCTACCTGCACTTGAGCTAGGGATCATCAGGATATAAAGGACTCAGTATGGGAATTCTTAATACAGGATGCACTATTCTGAATATCATACTATGAAGGTGTCAATGTTGCTCTCTATGACACGTATATTTTTTCCCCTTTTTTTATTTTTTCTATAGACTATATGGAACTAACACCAGGTTAACTGAGGGATCTTTTTGGTCACCTCACAGGTTATTACTATGGTTACTGGGAAGAGGCTTGTTGCAGTTGGGGACAATGAGTAGGGTGGGGGGCAGGGGAAGTTGGTAAATACCAAGTTGCTTTATTTTGTTTTGTGTTTTTTTTCTTTTTACACTGCACAGAAATGCTCTCAAGGTATATTAATAACGAGCTATCGCTAATTTGGTTGCACTAAGAGGATGATAGCGTACGCCATGGTTAATGTGGGTATTATTGCATCGTTTGCACGGTCCAGGAACCACGTCATTATATTTTCTGAATATATTTTTCTCTAGATGGGCTTTAAGTGCCTTACTTGGAACGTGAGAGGCTTGAACTCAAGGATCAAACAATCTTTGGTTTTTGACTATCTCAAATGCACTAAACCGCATATTATGCTGCTACAGGAGACCCATCTGGAGGGCTCAAGGGTTATGGCTCTAAAAAAAAACTATATCGCTCATGCATTTCATGCAACGTATTCCTCTTATTCCAGGGGGGTATCTATATTAATCCTCAGATCTTTACTGATCCAAGAAGTGGAGGTGAAGACTGATCCCCAGGGATGTTACGTTGCTTTGGCATTTAAACAGATGGAGACATCATATACTATAGTAAACATGTATATTCCGCCACCTTTTGAATTACAAAAACTAGAAAATTGTATGTCTGCAGTACTCCCTATGGTACAGGGTCATCTCATTATGTGGGGAGACTTCAACAGAGTTATGGATGTGGAGATGGATAGACTCTGATGCACTAGACCACAATCTCACACATTAAGAGATTGAGCAGCTGCCTATGGTTTGATAGATGTATGGAGGTGGAAATATCCAGATAGGAAAGAATTCTCCTGTGCATCGGAGTCTTACAAGTCTTTATCCCAACTTGATATGTTCTTCACTTCCCAAGATCTGCTGCAGATCCGCTCATTTCCCCTTGAATCTTACCATATGTGAACAGGGTCATGCAGCTGATCGAGTCTATATTGGCTGACAGAACCAATGGTACTAAGCTCCTGTGTGGAGGTTATAAATGAATTATGGCAGGAGAATGCCCGGGAACTGATTACATGGGATGCTTTTAAAGCAGTACTAAGGGGAGCCTATATGAAAGGGGTATCAAACCTTAAAAGAGCCAATGGGGAACAAATACTTACCTTGTCTTTGGAATTAAAAGAGGCAGAGGAAGATTATGTCAGGGATTCATCTCCAGCCAGATACCAGATGCTACAGGATGTCCGAAGAACGTACGAGCTGGCACTGGTATCCAAAACCCAGAAACTATTATTATATCAAAGACAGAGAATTTTTGACAGAGGGGACAAAAATGGAAAGATCCTGGCCTTTTTGGCCAAACCGATACCTGAACCATTTCCCGCATTTATGAGTCTGGAGTCTCAGCTAATCTCCGAGACTCCAGAGAGGGAATCGTAGAAGCCTTCCTTCAATTTTATTCAGATCTATATAGATCTCAAGCCCATTATACCCCCCTGAACTGTATGGCTATGTAGACTCTATTACTTTCCCGACGCTTTCAGAGGAACGACAATCATTACTAGAGGAACCCATTTCCACAGAAGAAATTGAACAGGCAATTAAAACTTTTGCTAAACATAAGACCCCAGGGCCAGACGGACTACCTATTGAGTGGTATATGAAACATAGAGAGGCCATGATACCAAGATTACAAAAACTCTACTCCACCATTTTCACACAAAAAACCTTCCTCCATCTATGAAAGAGGACCTAATAGTATTGATCCTTAAGCCCAATAAGGACCCCTTTTATTGTGAATCCTATAGACCAATTTCTTTAATACAGATTTAAAAATTCTAATGAAAATTTTAGCCTCCCGTATAAACTCAGTCATTAAAACCTTAGTTAGTTCAGACCAAACAGGTTTCATTCCGGGTAGATCTACGTATAGTAATATACATAGACTGTTCACCAATCTTCAAGCTCCCAATACATTATCAATCCCCAGAGCGGTTGTATCTCTCGATGCTCACAAAGCATTTGATTCTGTCGAAAGGCCCTATCTATTTTATATATTGGAAAAATTTTGATTTGGAGGTAATTTTCTTACTTGGATTAAAATAATGTATGATCAACCTACCGCCCGTATTAGAATTAATGGAATCATCTCTAAATCATTTACTATTCACAGAGGTACACGACAAGGATGCCCATTGTCGCCATTATTATTTGCGCTCGCTATAGTACCCCTGGCCAGAGTTCTTAGGTCTTCATTGGAAATTGGCACCCTAGAAGAACGCATATCACTCTGTGGATGATGTGGATGATATGCTACTGTACTTAGCCAACCCCCAAGATACAATTCCTATTATGCTCTGGTTAATTGGTGAATTTGGAAAATTCTCAGGCCTTAGAATAAATTGGACTAAGTCTAATGTTTTCTCAGTAGACCATACTCACCCATTTGATCTCCCATTGGACTGCTCCTAACAGATGATTTATAGAATGAAATATTTGGGAATTACGATACAGTTACCAATCTCTACCTATATTGCAAATAATCTATTACCATGTATAGACTCTTTTAAAAGCAAAATAACGAGTTGGGCAAGCCTACCATTGACGTTGATGGGTAGGGTGAACTTATTTAAAATGGTATTTTTGCCTAAGTTCTTGTATATTCTTGCAAATAGCCCAGTATACGCCCCTAAAAAAATATTCCAAGAAATTGACTCTTTATTAATGACATTTTTGTCGTCTCCTAAACACCCTAGAATAGCCTTCAAAACACTGCAGCTATCTACAGCTCGGGGAGGGGGTTGCACTGCCAAACTTAAGACTTTACTATTTTGCATCGCAACTAGTTTACGTACATTGGTGGCTGTTCCCACAGATAGAAAACGCTGCTACGGCAGCAGAAGCGGCTATACTTTCCTCTTACGAGACTCTCAACAATTTAATATTTTGCAGAACAACTAGAGATATAGAGGGCACGACTATAATTAAGGTCTCTATTGATATATATAGACGGTGCCTCCAATTGGTTCCAGAGGACACACCATCTATATCCCCCAACCACCCTATATGGTGTAATCCTACTTTCTCTCACTTTTTAGATATACCTGACGCTTCCTTATGGGCTGCAAAAGGTTTAAGATACATACACCAGCTATATGACCAAGGGAATTTTAAATCTTTCTCAATATTGCGACAGGAACTTGGAGTCCCAGCGACATGGAACTTCAGGTACCTACAACTAAACTAAAATATGCAGCCATGGCTCAATTGGAACTTCAAAATATCTCTTTCCAAAATTCTACATTGGAGGGGGCATTAATACAACCCGAACAAAAATATTACAGCGCACACATGCAAAACTAACATTTACCTCCAAGGCTTTTTTTAAAACACCTAGACATTTTCAAAAAACATTATCAAAAAATATGGGGATTTGGTCACACCATATGGCTATATATAGTGCTTAAGCCCACTTACTGCGACAAAGTACCCCATGATTAGTGGGTCCTACACTATCCATAAATTGGGAGATCCTGCTTCTCTGAACCATGGTAGCCATACTCCTCTATATGGGAGAACATGAGGTCTCCACCATTAACACAGGTGGTCATTAATGAGAGGTACTTACTGAGGGTAATAATAATAATAATTTATACAACCCGAACATACAGGCCTGATTTCTCTATATTATAAACTGTTAGGGCAACATGGCTCGAACCAGCTGCAGACGTTGAAAAATCATTGGCTCTTAAATATACCAGATCTTTCGGATGATAACTGGGAGGAACTTCTTAATACGTACTTTGTCAATACTATCTCTGCTAGGGATAAAATGACACAGTTGCGTATGTTTCATAGAATTTACTACACCCCTCTACGGCTCTTTCGTATGCGGAAAATAAACAGCTCTACCTGTCATAAATGCAAGAAGCATACAGGTGACTTGTTCCACATGCTTTGGGACTGTGAAAAGATACGACCATTTTGGTCACAAGTAACTCAATTTATCGCAACTAACTTTGACCTACGTAATATTTGCAGCCCAAAGTGGTTTATATTGGCGGTCTTTGAGGATGTGGATATGGGCACATATCAAAAACAATTCCTACATCTTTTACTATACTATGCCAGGAAAACGGTGGTTATGCAATGGATATACTCCACACATAGTTACATAGTTACATAGTTAGTCAGGTTGAAAAAAGACACAAGTCCATCCAGTTCAACCCTAAAAACAAATAAATAAAATAAAAAATAATCGTACAATCCAAATAGCCAATTTTATGCCAACAATTGATCCAGAGGAAGGCGAAAAAAAACCCCCCAGCAGAGCATGCTCCAACTTGCCACAGCAGGGGAAAAGAATCCCTTCCTGATCTCTCAAGAGGCAACCGGACCCTCCCTGGATCAACCCCACCCATGTTAGTACCCAGTTATATTATGTACATTCAGGAAAGTATCCAGGCCTTTCTTAAAGCAATCTACTGAGCTGGCCAGAACCACCTCTGGCGGGAGTCTATTCCACATTTTCACAGCTCTAACTGTGAAGAAACCTTTCCGTACTTGAAGATGAAATCTCTTTTCCTCTAGACGTAACGAGTGCCCCCGTGTCCTCTGGGTTGACCGTACAGAGAATAACTCAACACCAAGTTCACTATATGGACCCCTAATATATTTGAACATGTTGATCATATCCCCCCTTATTCTCCTCTTCTCAAGAGTGAATAAATTTAGTTCCTCTAATCTCTCCTCATAGCTGAGCTCCTCCATGCCTCTTATCAGTTTGGTTGCCCTTCTCTGCACTTTCTCCAGTTCCCCGATATTCTTTTTGAGAACTGGTTCCCAAAACTGAACTGCATATTCCAGGTGAGGTCTTACTAATGATCTGAACAGGGGCAATATTATATCTCTCTCTCTGGAGTCCATACCTCTCTTAATACAAGAAAGGACTTTGCTCGCTTTGGAAACAGCAGCTTGGAATTGCATGTTGTTATTGAGCTTATGATCTACCAAAACCCCCAGATCTTTCTCCACTATGGATTCCCCCAGGTGTACTCCCCCTAGCATGTATGATGCATGCATATTCTTAGCCCCCAAGTGCATAACTTTACATTTATCAACATTAAACCTCATCTGCCACATAGTCGCCCAATTAGACAGTGTATTGAGGTCGGCTTGTAAATTGGAGACATCCTGTAAGGACGTTATTCCACTGCATATCTTGGTGTCATCTGCAAAGACAGAAATGTTACTTTTGATCCCAGACCCACTATCATTTATAAAGATATTAAAAAAGTAAGGGTCCCAGCACTGAACCTTGGGGTACACCACTGATAACCTTAGACCATTCAGAGTAAGAATCGTTAATCACTACTCTCTGAATTCTGTCTTTTAGCCAATTTTCGATCCATTTACAAACTGATATTTCCAAACCTGTAGACTTTACCTTACACATGAGCCGTGTGTGGGGAACTGTATCGAACTGTATCGAACGCTTCCACACCAATTCCTCTAAATCAATGGAAGAAAATAATTAACCAGGTACTGCCGGTTTACAAACTCACATATGAAGCCAGAGGGTGTGCAGGTAAATTCATGAAGATCTGGGGGAGGTGGACTGACCTTATGGATGCATGTGAATATCCTGACGAGGAACTAAATTCTTGAGAAATCGAAATAAAATAAACATAAACGAAGGAGAAGATGGGTCTCCTGGAGCGGATGAGTGGACCGAGGTCTTTATCTAAAAAGGACACTGGTGCATTGTGCAATATGTCAGCTGAGGCTTCTAATACCTAATACCTAGTATGTAATGTGCAACAGTGTAACCGATTAAAGTTGTTAAGTGCAGTAAAATATAAAATCTTTCTTCATTACGAAATTGATATCATAAACTCACCTCTTGATGTATAGAGGGAGATGTAGAGGAGAAAATATATCTTATAAGAATAAATGACATAAGTTGTTGATGATTTGACAATTGTATAAGGAATCGATTATGTACTACTTTTGCAAATGTATCCTTTATGTGATGAAGAATAATAAAAAAAAAGTATAAAAAATAAATAAAAATGTGTGACTTCAGTGGAAAACCCACTAGGGATACAAATGCATAGGTTTGAATTATGTTTAAGAGCCCATTCACACCATATGTGTCAGGATGCATTTGTCAACGCATTCCCACCAAATGTACCATAAAAATGATGGTTTCCCATAAGTGTTGCTCACACCAGTGCCTTGAATTTTTGCGCTAAAAAAAAGAACAGCAAGCCGTTCTTTTTTCTCAGTATGATGTGTCTTTATGTGCGTCAACTTGTATTAACACAATGTGACACACTGAAAGCCAAAACAAAGGCTAGTGAAGTTTGGCTCCTTTGATGATACAATTCCTGAGACTACTAGCCATAGTGCAATATCACCCTGTGTTGTATGAGCCAAAAAATAAAATAAAAAATAGTCTAGATATGAAAGGGGATTGCTGCCCAACTATGTATAGACTGGGAGAACTTGAGCAAAGCTCAGTAGACATCTGCTAGTGAGTGAAAACTACAAAGCGTGTCTCAGTCATATATGATTATTATTAGGGATGGTGCTAGCGGTTCAGGCCAAGCATAAGTCTAGCATATGAATTTTTCGCATGTTCGCCAGTCGAGCGCACAGTCAATAGGTTCTTAGGGAAAAGGGAGTGTGCTGGCAAATACCCTGCAATTGTGGGACTTTAATGGCATGACATAAGACCAATATACAATTGTAAGTAAAAAGTATACAGTTTTATTAATAATACATTAAAATAGCAAAGACAAATCTAAAAAATCTCCGTTGTGTTTTAGGAAAAACACATCAGAACAAGGAGGTAAAACGTGATACACAAAACACCTTGCAACACCTTGTAGTGTACAGATAGACACAAACTTGGGGTGTTCTGAAATAGTTACATCCTCCATGAGTCAGGGTCAACATGCTTTTTCTAGTTAGCGTAGCTTATTCGGGCCCCCCCAGGATTTTTCAGATTTGTCTTTGATATTACCGGTTTAAGAACTGCCAGACAGAGGAGCAGGCCTTCAATGGTTAGATTTTTTAGCGAGCAGAGCGTTTTTTTTTTTTTTGAGGGGGTCTGGCAGTGCGGTGTGCGTTGTGATTAACGATGGATCTACATCAGGGGACATTGTTTTTCAATTCCTCTAATAAAGGAATTGTCAAAAACGACCTTCTGTCTTTATACATTTTTTACACTTTTTTGTGTGAATGAGTATAGTAGAATAGTAATAGAGTAGTAGAATGTACCCCATACTCATTTACATAGGGGGTGGAATCTGGGGGCCCCCTTGTTAAAGGGGGCTTCCATATTTCTATAAGCCCCCTGTGCGCAGACCCCCTCAACCACCAACTAGGGTTGTCGGAAAGAGGCCCTTGTCCCCATCAACATAGGGACAAGATGCTTTGGGGTGGGGCCCCCCATTTCCTGGGCTGCCAGGCTATGTGCTCAGATAAGGGCCTGGTATGGATTTTGGTGGGACCTCACACCATATTTTTTTAAAAGCATTGGCATAGTATGCATGTGAGGGGCCCACGCGGTTTTTTTTTTTTTTTTTTTTTTTTTTTACATTTTATTTTTGGTATTGCCGGCAATAACTTGCATCCGCGATAATCAATTTAAATGTATTTTTTTTCTTTATAATTGTCAGTTTTGCTGCAGCAGGTTCTATACATGGTACAGATGCCACTTTACAGGCAGACTAAGAAGACACCCCAGGCACTATATTTAAAGGACTTTTTCATTTTTATTGTTTCACTTTAAGCATAATTACAATCACTGCTCCTTTAAAAATTATCTTTTTTTTAAAAAATTCTGCATTGATACATGTCCCCCAGGACAGTACCCGGGCCCTCATAAACTTTTATGACCAATAACTTGCATGTAAGCTTTCAAAATGGGGATTTTTGATTTTTCATGTTCGGGTAACGTAGACTTTAATAGAGTTCGTGGCTCGGGTCCGAACTTTTTTCCTGTTCAGGAGTTCTGGTGCAAACCGAACCAGGGGGCATTTGGCCCATCACTGATTATTACTAGTCATTTCATTTGTAGTTCACAATCCATACCTCATACACCATTCTAATCCATATCCTCACCTATTTTAGGTACCCAAAAAATGAAAAAAGGAGACCAAAAACATAGTCTCTTTAAAAAAAATTATTACAATAATCAACTTTTATTTTTAACATTATACAGATTGTATGATCCCAAACAATATGTACATTTTCAAAAAGAAGAACTGCTGAAGTAAAAATATGAATATTTACAAGATTTTTAGGCCAACTTTTCCTGCCATGAAACTTCTCCAGCAGTGAGCATAAAATATCCCACCATTTTGTAATGATTTGTAATGAATTTTCTCTGCAGATTCAAATTTTTTTTTAAAAAGATTGCATCCAAAAAAATTGATGAATTTGAATGAAACAATATGTGGGATGCAGTAATTACCTTTCATGCAAATTGTACATATGGGGTGATGGATGTCCTCCATTTTGCTAATAGAATGACAGCCAGTGTCATTCCACTGGGGAGATTGGGGACAACTTAGTCATGACAGTGTTATACAAAGGATCAGGATGGCACATGCTTGAATAATACTTGCAACATGCGACTTGAGTAGTATTACTTACCATAGCGTAAGAACAAGATGCCCAGTAGATGACACTGCCTTTTTGTATGCTGAAGGTTGGGCATCAACATTTCAGGAAAATGGTATCAAAGTAATTTTATGGGATTTTTAAGGTGCAAAATGAGGTACAGTGATCTCAAGAGATTATATAAAAAGTTTTATTTAAAGACAGAATAAAAAATTGTTAAAAAACAATTATGGCAAAATAAAGGTCCACTTTTTTCATTTTTATTGTTTCACTTTAAGCATCATTACAATAAAGTGGACCTTCCGCTCATTGGAATCCTCCCCCCCTCCGGCGCCACAATTGGCACCTTTCAGGGGGGAGGGGGGTGCAGGTAGCTGTACAGTACAGGTATCTGCACCCACTTCCGGGATAGCTCTCTGCGGAAAGGGGCGTAGATCTACGCCCCTTTCCGAAAGTCCCCCGCTGCCTGCTGGGAAACACACATATCCCAGAGGCAGCGGGTCCATCCTTATTGTGCAGCGCGACTCGCGCATGCGCAGTAGGGAACCGGGAAATGAAGCCGAAAGGCTCCACTTCCTGATTCCCATACCCAAGATGGCGGCGGCAGCACCCGAGAGACGATCGAGAGATCGGCTTCGGGTGCCGACATCGCGGGCGCGCTGGACGGGTATGTGTCCTTATTTTAAAAGTCAGCAGCTGCTGGCTTTTAAAAAAAAAAAAACGGCGGAACTCCCGACGGACTCCCGCTTTAAGTGTCACAAAAATGGGAATAAATCTCCAGAGAAGAAAACAAAAAATAGAAAAAAAGGGGAGAAGTCAACTTACAAAAAAAGTTTTCCAATGAACTTAATACCCAGGGACACAAACTCTCTGCACAGCAGGATACTTGTATCTAAAGCTTCAAATGCCAAGAAGAAACAAAAAAGGTTTCAAATGCACATAATAGAAAGAAGTGGAGTCACTAACAAAAAACGCTCAATTGGGCGCTTCAGACCGGCAAAAACCAGCACCAGAGCATTTAATTAGATGTGCAGTATACAAAGAAAAGTTTGTATAAACAAGTACCTGGCGTTCTGCAGTAGCATAAATGTCCCTGTGGTTCAAGCAGCATGTAATGACCAGAACAAGCGGCCTTAAATACCCCCCACCCAGCCTATCAGGCAGGATGCGGAAAAAAAGACTGCGCTGCACATGCGCGAATTACATCACATCCGCCACTCTACCCATTGCTGCTGGGTCCCAATGTCCAGCTCATGAGAGAACAAAAGAGCTCCCTCTGGCGGTTGGAGGGAGATAGTCACTCTCAGAGCAATAATGGGCATCGGAACAAGCTGATAAAGGGGAAAAAAAGGAGGAGGATGAGACAGCACGATGAACCGGGCGCTCTCAAGAAAACCTGGATCAGATGCCCTGGGCATCCATATGGTCACACCAAGTGCTAGTCACTTCACTGGGCATATGAGAAAAAGAGGAAGATGGAGCAATTACCGACCAGGGTATATGTAAAGGTTTACAACTACTTTAAGGCCTAGCAGCAGAGGTGGCTCTAGGCTTTGTGAGGCTATAGGCATAACTTAGACATGAGGCCCCACTCACGTCCATAAGGGAAAAAATAATTGAAGCAATAAAATTGAATTGCATATTAAAAGTACTGGTGTCTGTGTCCTCTATTTCAAAGCTGGTGTCAGGGCTAGCATGCTCACAGTACTGGTGTCAGGGCACTCCATCTCAGTGCAGCATGCTCTCTCTCTCTCTCAGTGCTGGTGTCAGTGTTCTGTCTCTCTCAGTGCTGGTGTCAGTGCTCTGTCTCTCTCAGTGCTGGTGTCAGTGCTCTGTCTCTCTCAGTGCTGGTATCAGTGCTCTGTCTCTCGCAGTGCTGGTGTCAGTGCTCTGACTCTCTGCTAGTGCTGGTGTCAGTGCTCTGTCTCTCCCAGTGCTGGTGTCAGTGCTCTGTCTCTCTCAGTGCTGGTGTCAGAGAGACAGCACTGACATAAGAACTGCAAGAGACAGCACTGACACCAGCACTGCGAGAGACAGCACTGACACCAGCACTGCGAGAGACAGCACTGACACCAGCACTGCAAGAGACAGCACTGACACCAGCACTGCGAGAGACAGCACTGACACCAGCACTAGCAGAGTATACACTGACACCAGCACTGAGAGACACAGAGCACTGACGCCAGCACTGAGAGAGACAGCACTGACACCAACACTGAGAGAGACAGCACTGACACCAGCACTGAGAGAGACAGCACTGACACTAGCACTAGCAGAGTATACACTGACACCAGCACTGAGAGAGACAGAACACTGACACCAGCACTGAGAGACACAGCACTGACACCAGCACTGAGAGACACAGCACTGACACCAGCACTGAGAGAGACAGAGCACTGACACCAGCACTGAGAGAGACAGAACACTGACACCAGCACTGAGAGAGACAGAACACTGACACCAGCACTGAGAGAGACAGAACACTGACACCAGCACTGAGAGAGACAGAGCACTGACACCAGCACTGAGAGAGACAGAACACTGACACCAACACTGAGAGAGACAGAACACTGACACCAGCACTGAGAGAGACATAGCACTAACATCAGCACTGAGAGAGACACAGCACTGACACCAGCACTGAGAGAGACAGCACTGACACCAGCACTAGCAGAGTATACACTGACACCAGCACTGAGAGAGACAGAACACTGACACCAGCACTGAGAGAGACAGAGCACTTACACCATCACTGAGAGAGACAGAGCACTGACACCATCACTGAGAGAGACAGAGCACTGACACCATCACTGAGAGAGACAGAACACTGACACCAGCACTGGGAGAGACAGAGCACTGACACCAGCACTGAGAGAGACAGAACACTGACACCAGCAATGAGAGAGACAGAGCACGGACACCAGCACTGAGAGAGACAGAGCATTGACACCAGCACTAAGAGAGACAGAACACTGACACCAACACTGAGAGAGACAGAGCACTGACACCAGCACAGAGAGACAGAACACTGACACCAGCACTAGCAGAGTGCACACTAACACCAGCACCAAGAGAGACATAGCACTGACATCAGCACTGAGAGAGACTCAGCACTGACACCAGCACTGAGAGAGACAGCACTGAGAGAGACTGTACTGACACCAGCACTAGCAGAGTATACACTGACACCAGCACCGAGAGAGACAGAACACTGACAACAGCACTGAGAGAGACAGAGCACTGACACCAGCCCTGAGAGAGACAGAACACTGACACCAGCCCTGAGAGAGACAGAACACTGACACCAGTACTGAGAGAGACAGAACACTGACACCAGCACTGAGAGAGACAGAACACTGACACCAACACTGAGAGAGACAGAGCACTGACACCAGCACAGAGAGACAGAACACTGACACCAGCACTAGCAGAGTGCACACTAACACCAGCACCAAGAGAGACATAGCACTGACATCAGCACTGAGAGAGGCTCAGCACTGACACCAGCACTGAGAGAGACAGCACTGAGAGAGACTGTACTGACACCAGCACTAGCAGAGTATACACTGACACCAGCACCGAGAGAGACAGAACACTGACACCAGCACTGAGAGAGACAGAGCACTGACACCAGCCCTGAGAGAGACAGAACACTGACACCAGCCCTGAGAGAGACAGAACACTGACACCAGTACTGAGAGAGACAGAACACTGACACCAGCACTGAGAGAGACAGAACACTGACACCAACACTGAGAGAGACAGAGCACTGACACCAGCACAGAGAGACAGAACACTGACACCAGCACTAGCAGAGTGCACACTAACACCAGCACCAAGAGTGACAGAGCACTGACATCAGCACTGAGAGAGACAGCACTGACACCAGCACTAAGAGAGACAGCACTGACACCAGTACTGGCAGAGTGCACACTAACACCAGCACCAAGAGAGACAGAGCACTGACACCAACACTGAGAGAGACAGCACTGACACCAGCACTAGCAGAGTATACACTGACACCAGCACTGAGAGAGACAGAACACTGACACCAGCACTGAGAGAGACAGCATTGACACCAACACTGAGAGAGACAGAACACTGACACCAGCACTGAGAGAGACAGAGCACTGACAGAGACAGAGCACTGACACCAGCACTGAGACAGAGCACTGACACCAGCACTGAGAGAGAGAGTCAGTGCTCTGTCTCTCTCAGTGCTGGTGTCAGTGCTCTGTCTCTCTCAGTGCTGGTGTCAGTGTACACTCTGCTAGTGCTGGTGTCAGTGTCTCTCAGTGCTGGTGTCAGTGCTCTGTCTCTCTCAGTGCTGGTGTCAGTGTACACTCTGCTGGTGCTGGTGTCAGTGTTCTGTCTCTCTTGTCATCCCTGTTGGGAAGCAGTAGGTCCCCTCGGACTCCTCATAGTGGAAGAGCTCATGGGGGGAGATAGCCACAGAGAAGCCGATCATGAGCAGTGCCAGCGCAGAATGAAGAGCGCCTTGCCCACCATGGCTGAGGATCACACTGGACTGAGCTGGGACCTCCCAACCACCGCAGTGGAGCCCTGGATGGCTGGAGATGAGGGTGGGGTGGAGTCAGGTCAGGAGGACACGGGTTGTCAATCACAGGCAGGCACATTGGGACACTGGCAGAGGATTGAGCAGACCTGACTGTAAACCCCAGTCACATGTACTCCCCCCAAACACATACGCACCTCCCGTTGCATGCTCACCCCCCCCCCCCCCCCGTCGGATGCACAACCCCCCAGTCACATGCATACACCCCCCAGTCACATGCATACACCCCCAGTCACATGTTCACCTCCCTCTAGTGACATGCACACACCCCCAATCACATGTTCACCCCCTCTAGTGACATACACACACCCCCCCAGTCACATGCACACACCCCCAATCACATGTTCACCCCCTCTAGTGACATACACACCCCCCCAGTCACATGCACACACCCCCAATCACATGTTCCCCCCCTCTAGTGACATGCACACACCCCCCCCAGTCACATGCACACACCCCCAATCACATGTTCACCCCCTCTAGTGACATGCACACACCCCTGGTGACATGCACACACCTCCCCCAATCACATGCACACACCCACCCAGTTACATGCCCAGCCCCCCAATCACATGCACACACCCCCTAGTGACATGCACACACCCCCAATCACATGCACACCCCCCAGTCACATGCATGTACCCCCCAGTCACATGTTCACCCCCCTAGTGACATGCTCACACCCCCAATCACATGGTCACCCGTCACATGCACACTCCACAGTCATATGTACCTCACACATAGATGCTCTGTCCCCTCACAGCTCAGTCAGCACATCCTTAGCTCACTGAGCTCAGTAGTCAGTCGGCTGCACACAGACAGGCTACAGCGAGAGAACTGGAATTGGCTCCGCCTCCACAACAGAAGCCCCGCCCTGGAAGGAGGGTGGACTCGCAATCCTGCTGAGGTGCTAGCTGTGCCCAGCCTTTGCACAAGGTATCAGCTCAAGGGATGGACAGCATTTGCTGGCAGGGCTGAGGGGCAGGGCAGTTGTCAGTCTCTGCCGGCTGTTCCAATGGAGACTGGGCAGTCATCTCATGGGGCGTGGTGTAACAGAGCAGAGAGGAGGAGGACTGTTTGCGCTGACTGTACTAGAATGGATGCAGGATGATAGTAGAGGCAGCTCTTTAGGCAAACTAGGCGGTGGCGAGGACCCTGAGAGGGCGAGGCCCTTGAGAGGACGAGGCCCTTGTGAGAGCGAGGCCTTAGGCCATCGCCTAATTTGCCTAATTAGAGAGCCGCTTCTGCCTAGCAGACCATACGAGCTTGGTTACGGAGATGTAATCCATTTAACATTGTTTCTATGTCTCTGTCATTGTGTATGCATACTTATGCGCTACATTAGCAAATGCTTATAAATTTCTATACACTACACATTTGGTGCAATTATGATTACATTTCTCAAATACTGTTTCACAATTTAGTCACCTGATTCTCCCTTAGTTCCCTACTGCCCATTTGACAAACAAGTAACAGAGAACTGGGACCTGAGACCACAGCTACAGGATGTTTCATTTCAGCAGAGTTTGTCTTATAGATTCCGTCATGGCTAGAAAACACATCTGCAAAACAGGTGAGATATATTTTGAACTTTCCCGCCATTGTTTTTGCAGAATTAGGCTACCCACAGACATACAGACACAGCTCAGAAGATGTTCTTCTTCATTTTTCAAGTTTTGAGTGTTTCTGTTCATCTTTGCATGTTACAACACCTTATTAAAGCTGTAGAAGGTATGTGCAGATCCAAGAACTCAAGCATAGAGATCTCACCAAACAGAATCCCCATAATATATAATTGCCAAGTGGTTTAACTTTCCAACTGTAGAGGTCCCCCCTTAGGGGCTGCTCAGAATTGTAGTCCGTCTGTCCCTTTGTCTAGCCAGACACACACTTTCAGTCCTCGTTTTCATGTTTTTATTTAGGGCAATAAACTTGGATGGGGATGGGATATTCATGAGATGCTCAACCGATTGCAGAAAAATACATGGAACAACTATATACACCTCTGGTATATACAACTCCCGCACATCACTCCAGCTCTTCACTTGTAGACTATCTCTCCTCAATACCTCCAGCACATCATTTGCTTCCAGCTAGCACAGATAGATATGCCTGACACTGGCTCAGCCAGGCCTTAGCAAATGCCCTTTCCAGGCAGGGACCACGGGGTCCTATTATGTATCACATCTTCAGGCCCTGCCAGCCCTCCTGGCTGCAGCTGCCTCTCTCTCCACTGCCCGTAACACCACAGTCCATCCTACTGGCTCTGCACCCATCTCAGACTGCAATCTCCCAGTACTCCCAGGCATGCCTCCCTAGTCCTCTTCTGTCTGTGTCACTCACCAGTTCTCTTGGCTGTGACCTGTCGTTCCTCCCTGGAGACTGCTGTCCTCTCTTGCTCCTCTTGTGCCTCCTGTCCTGGACACCTCCGTGGGTTGTAAGAGCGTCCCGTCCGCACATCTAAAACATCAAAAAAAATATTATTCCTACAGACTGATTTGTTTAGCAACCTTTACATTACTGTAAATATGAATCTTTGTTAAATCCATTTTGAAATTATACAGGCAGTCTTAGACTAGGGTGACCAGATGTCCCCGGTTTCAGGGGACAGTCCCCGGACCAACAGGAGCTGGGGCAATTTTCAAAACACAGTCAGTGCAGAATAAAAAAAAAATCTGAATTACACACCCCTGCTTCTACTAGCTTAGGGGGTGTATTTTTTCCATCATCTGTGTCCCTTTCTGACGATGATGTGCTGGTCAGAGCGGGTGGACTATTTATTCAGTTTTCGGGAAACATGCCCATTCAGCTCCACTCACATGTTCTTCTGCCTTTGCTTAAATCCCGGCCAGCTGCCTGCCTGATTATCTCCTTGCCTTCCCCGGTAGGGTCATTTTCCTCCGCTCCCCACCCAGTAGTAGCTGGGGCCCAGAGAGTGAGACCTAAGAGGCTGTGAGGCCGGCGGAGGCGACGGGTAGAGAGAAGCATCTGAGCTCACCTGATGATGTCCAGCAGCAGGAATAGAGGGGAAGCAGATCCAATCGTGGGGCTGCCAATGCCTTCAAGGCTTCAACACAGGTGTGCTTTGGGGGTGTCTGTGAATAGACTACATTTCACTGTGTCTGTCTCTCTGGCACTTATTGGTCAGACGTTAACAAAATCAGCACCCGGCAGTCATATTATGTGACACACTGTGACAGAGCCAGCCAGAGACATGATAGAGTGCCCCCTGCCTGTGATTTATCATAATGCTGATGATCTTAACCAGTTGCCGATCGCCTGATAGCAGATTTACTGCTACAGGGGTTTGCACTGTGCAGGATCACTTATATACGTGATCCTGCATTTCTGTGTATCAGAGCCAATCAGTAAACAAGGCAGTTTGCCATTCTGTCAGTGTGGAAGACATCGATCCTGTGTTCCTGCAAAGCAGGTACAGGGATCTATGTCTTCCCTTAGTAAAAGCACCTCCCCCACAGTGAGAAAACACTTGATAGGCACAAATTTAACCCATTGATTGCCCTAGATGTTATCCCTTTTCCAGCCAGTGTCATTAGTACAGTGACAGTACATATTTTTAGCACTGATCACTGTATTTGTCTCACTGGTTCCCACAAAGTGTCAAAAGTGTCACTAATGCCGCGTACACACGAGCGGAACGTCAGACAGAAAAAGTCAGACAGTATCTTTTCATCGTATATTCCAATCATGTGTATGCCTCATCTGACTTTTTTTTTCGAAAATTCTGACCTAGAAATAGAACATGTTCTAAATATTTCTGACTGAACCATTTCCTATCAGGAAAATTGCTCATCTGTATGCTCTTCCAACGGACCAAAAACGAGGCATGCTCTGAAGCAAGTACGAGACGGAAGCTATTGGCTACTGGCTATTGAACTTCCTTTTTGTAGTCCCGTTGTACGTGTTGTACGTCACCGCGTTCTAGACGGTCGGACTTTGGTGTGATCGTGTGTAGGCAAGACAGTTTCAGTGGAACTCCGTCTGAAAAACCTTCGGAATTTATTCCGACGGGAAAACCGAACGTGTGTACGCGCCATTAGTGTCCGATTTGTCCACGCGAATATCGCTGTCCCGCTATGAGTCGCTGATTGCTGCCATTACTAGTAAAAAAAAAAAAAGTATGTCCCCGGATTTCATTTTAAAGATCTGGTCACCTTATCTTAGACTGCGGTTTTACACAGAACAGCCCCAATCCTCCTCTTCTCAGGTCCCTTGCTGCTGCTGTCTCAGCCAATGAGGAGGGAGGGTCCTGGACAGCCAAGGCTCTTGTGCAACATTGCTGAATGGAGATGGTGCTCAGATAAGTATTAGGGGGGCTGAACAGGGCTGCTGCACACAGAAGTTTTTTTTTACCTTAATGCATAGAATGCATTAAAACAGACTTCCATCCAAAAGTTGAATTTGCGCTTTTTTGTCTCTTCCCCCCTCTGGTGCCCCTCCTCCTTTCTCCACAGCCAATTAGAAAGCGCAGTTCACTTCACGCATTCGCAGCAGGTTTCCCTTACCATGATCGGAGGTGGCAGCACCTGACAGCCCATATGAAAATTGGCTGGGGTGCCGACATAGCAGAAACCCTGGACAGGTAAGTGTCCTAATATTAAAAGTCAGCAGCTGCAGTATTTGTAACTGCTGACTTTTCATTTTTTTGTGGCGGGGGGGGGGGCGGAACACCTCTTTAAAGTGGTGTTGCCATCAAAAAAAAAATAGTTTAAAATTCTTAAAAAAAAAAAAAATTGGAATTTTTTTTTTTATACTCACCTCTAAATGCCTGTTGCTAAGGGGTCCCTCGTAGTCTGCCTTCTTCATTGCCCGGGCTGGTGACATCACTTCCCCTCGCGCCGCACAGTCATCTGGGACTTGTCGGGTGTCCCAGATGACTGTGCAGCGTATCACAGCGCTCTTCGCCGCTCACGCATGCGCAGTTGGTGCCTGGCTGTGAAGCCACAGCCAGGTGCCCACAGTAAGAATGACGGCGCCGTGAGCGGAGCGGGGAACGAGGGAGGGCTTTGTTCTCCCGCATCGCTGGACCCTGGGACAGGTAAGTGTCCAATTATTAAAAGTCAGCAGTTGCAGTATTTGTAGCTGCTGACTTTAAATTTTTTTTTTTTTAGGGGGCACCCCACTTTAAGATAAAAAACGTTCTGCCTTTAGAACCACTGTAATCCCTTGCTGTCACCTCTGGGGGACCTTTAGATTGGTGTAAATGCCAGGAGACAGAGATGCACCATCCTATACCCACAGTTGATCCAGAGGAAGGTAAAAAACCCCAGCAAAGAATTAACCAATTTGTTCCTGTGGGAGAAAAAATTCCTCCCTTATCCCCCAAGAGGCAATCGGATATTCCCTGAATCAACTTTACCTATAAATGGTAGTATCCAGTTATATTATGTACATTTAGGAAAGAATCCAGGACTTTTTTAAAGCAATCTACTGAGCTAGACAGAGCCAGCTCTTGAGGGAGTCTATTCCACAATTTTACAACTCTTACTGTGAAGAAACCTTTCTGAATTTGGAGATTAAATCTCATTTCCTCCAGACGTAAAGAATGCCCCCTTGTCCTCTGTGATCACCTTAAAGTGAATAATTCAACACCAACTTCACTATATGAACCACTTATGTATTTATACATATTGATCATATCCCCCCTTAATCTCCTCTTTGCAAGAGACAATAAATGTAGTTCCTCTAATCTTTCCTCATAGCTGAGCTCCTCCATGCCTCTTATCAGTTTGGATGCCATTCTCTGTACTGTCTCCAGTTCCCCGATATCCTTTTTGTTAACTGGTGCCCAAAACTGAACTGCATATTCCAGATGAGGTCTTACTAATTATTTGTACAGGGGACAATGTATATCTCTCTTTCTCTAAGGTCCATACCTCTTTTAATACAAGAAAGGATTTTGCTCACTTTGGAAACCACTGCTTGGCATTGCATGCTATTATTAAGCTTATGATTGATTCCCCCAGTTGCACCCCCCCCCCCCCCAGTATGTATGATGTATTCATATTCTTAGCCCCCAAGTGCATAACTTTACATTTATCAACATTAAACCTCATTTGGTACATAGTTGCCCAATTAAACAGTGCATTGAGTTTGGCTTGTAGGGGTGACCAATCCCATGGGGACTCTTGGTTAGCCCCATATCCCTGGCAAGAATAGAAGTGGAAATTTCCAGTTGGGACAATGGTTGCAGGAGGATATCCCCTCGATTTAGGCTAGATTCACACTTTTGTGGGTATGGGACTTCACCCACAGGCAAAAACCCACTGCAGTTTAGGAGATGCATGGGGTTGCCATGAATCATAATGGAATGCCCATGCAAATGAATAAGCTCTCATGCCCACACAAAATGCGGCTTAACCTAGCCTTAGAGAGATTCCCTCCAACTGCCTGTTGTATCCCCAGGACAGGATGAAATCTCCCCAATGTAAGACACCCAAAAAAAGAAAAAAAACATCCTTTAGATATTTTAAAGCCCAAACTTCAGCTTTATGGTTTTATGGTAAATCATAAACCTCTAGCACTGGTAAACTGAGAACCATCTTCTTCTTTGCCTTGTAGCTTTGGACAGAATGTGGCCTGTTCCTATGGTGGCCGCTAGTCAAACAGTCCTCCTGTAGTTCCAGGAGTATTACTACAGCATCAGTACATGTGTATGAGCAAGGCCAGGGACATCAATCATAGACCATTCTTGGCATAACCAGTAAGCACTCCATCTTGCTCACTGCACATTGTGCTGCAGGGGCAATGTCTTGAGTGGAGCCACCAAACTAGAATCTAAAAGAACAGTGCCGTTAATCTTCTCTCACAAGCCAAAGCTAGCTGAAGGTAAGAGAGAGGCATGGATGGCCATGTGACCTGAAATGCAAATCATTCTTATAGAACCAATACCTTTAGATCAAACATGTCACTTCACTTGGTATATGTAAAAGTTTACAACCACTTTAAGGCCTAGCAGACTATATGAGCTTGGTTACAGAGATGTTATCTACTTAACATTGTTTCTAAGTGTCTGTCATTGTGTATGCATACTTATGCACTACATTAGAAAATTCTTATATATAGACACTACACATTTGGTGCAGTTAGGCCGCGTACACACGCGCGGACTGTTCGCCCAACTTTGTCCGTCCAACAGTTTCGGCAAACAGTCCGCTCAAACTTAGCATGGACGGACATGGCCACACACGACGGACGAACAGTTTGCTGAAACCGTGCGCGATGACGTGAACGGCACGTACGACGGGACGAAAAATACGACGTCCTATACACTGCATTATAGCTTTCGGCGTGAAAATCCTTTCTGAGCATGCGCGCAACTTTGTTTGACGAACAAGCCTACACACGAGCGGACTGTTCGCTGAAACAAGGTTTCAGCGGACAGTTTTACGGAATTTCCGAAAAACCTTGTCCGTCCAACTGTCCGCTGAAACTGTCCGCTGAAAGCCCACACACGAGCGGACTGTCCGCCCAAACACTGTTCAGCGGACAAAGTTGGACGAACAGTCCGCCCGTGTGTACGCGGCCTTATGATTACATTTCTCAAATACTGTTTCACAATTTAGTCACCTGATTCTCCCTTAGTTCCCTACTGCCCATTTGACATACAAGTAACAAGGAACTGGGACCTGAGACCACAGCTACAGAATGTTTCATTTCAACATATTTTGTCGTATAGATGCAATCATAGCTAGAAAACACATCTGCAAAACAGGTGAGATATATTTAGAACTTTCCCGCCATTTGTTTTTGCAGAATTAGGCTACCCACAGACATATAGACACAGTTTAGAAGATTTGTGACTGATTCTTCCAGTGAATATTTTTTATATGAAAGATAATTCAATAAAGGGTTTTTAGTTAAAAAAAATCAATAAAAAAATACACATCTTAAAAGACAAGCCTACCCAAAAAGGATATCTTAATTATAGGTGGAGACTAATGGGCTAAGCCAGTTTCTGTCTTTGTATATGTGCTATAATTCCCAAGAGTGAGGTCTTCCTGCCTTTATTTCTAACTATGTTCTTCTTCATTTTTCGAGTTTTGAGTGTTTCTGCTCATCTTTGCATGTTACAACACCTTATTAAAGCTGTAGAAGGTATGTGCAGACCCAAGAACTCAAGCAGAGAGATCTCACCAAACAGAAGCCCCATAATATATAATTGCCAAGTGGTTTACCTTTCCAACTGTAGCAGTTCCCCCATAGGGGCTGCTGAGTATTGTAGTCCGTCTGTCACCCTGCCCAGCCATTCACACACTTTTCAGTTTCTCCTTAGACAGAAAGCAGTCCTTGTTTTTATGTTTTTATTGAGGGCAATAAACTTGGATGGGGATGGGATATTCATGAGATGCCCAACTGATTGCAGAAAAATACATGGGGCTACTATATACACCTCTGGTATATACAACTCCAGCACATCACTCCAGTGCTTCACTTGCTTGCAGACTATTTCTCCTCAATACCTCTAGCACATCATTTGCTTGCACTTTCCGGACCAGCTAGCACAGATAGATAGGCCAGACACTGGCTCAGCCAGGCCTTAGCCAGGCCTTAGCAAATGCCCTTTCTAGGCAGGGACTGCAGGCTCCTATAATGTACCACATCTTCAGGCCCTCCCCTGGCTGCAGCTGCCTCTCTCTCCACTGCCCATAACACCACAGTCCATCCTATTGCCTCTGCACCCATCTCCCAGTCCTCTCAGGCATGCCTCCCTAGTCCTCTCCTGACTGTGTGTCACTCACCAGCCCTCTTGGCTGTGACCTGGAGACTTGCCCAGCAGTGCTCTCTCCCGCTGTCCTCTCTTACTCCTCTTGTGCCTCCTGTCCAGGACACCTCCATGGGTTGTAAGAGGGTCCCGTCTGCACATCTAAAACATCTAAAAAAAATATTATTCCTACAAACTGATTTGTCCAGCAACCTTTACATCACTGTAAATACAAATCTTTGTTAAATCCATTTTGAAATTATACAGGCAGTCTAATGCTGTGTACACACAAGCGGAATTTCTGACAGAAAAAGTGAGATGGGAGCTTTTCATCGTATATTCCGATCGTATGTATGCCCCTTTTTACGTCGAAAATTCTGACGGACATAGAAAGAGAAAACGTTCTAAATTTTTTCGACTGAACCAATTCCTATTGGGAAAACCGCTTGTCTGTATGATGTTCCGACGTACCAAAAACGATGCATGCTCTGAAGCAAGTACGAGACGGAAGCTATTGAACTTCCTTTTTCTAGTCCCGTCATACATGTTGTACGTCACCGTGTTCTTGGCGGTTGGACTTTGGTGTGACCGCGTGTATGCAAGATAGCTTCAGCGGAATTCCGTCGGAGAAAGCTTCAGAGTTTATTCCGACGGAAAAATCGGTTGTGTGTACACGGCATTAGACTGGCATTTTACAAGCGTTAATGACGAGTTAAAAATGCTCCCCAAACACCCTATGGGCAGTTTTGAAGCATTCGATGAGCATTAAGACTTGTTAAAACTGCTCAACAAATGCCTTTTTCATTACAGGAAGTACACTAATCTTAATGACCTGCAAGTGCAACTGCCCACGTTTGCGAGGCGTTACCATAGACTTGAATGGGAGGCGTTGAAAGACTTCAAGCTCCTCCTGACTCGACATGAAGCTTTCACTTTGAAGCGACACTAACGCTTCATGTTTTGATAGTGTGAACAGCACTATGTGCTGTCAATTCTAATATTTCCATAGGTGTTTGAGGGGAGTTTTTAATGCCTCTCAAACACCTGCTTTTACATGAAATGCTAAATGTGAACTTAGCCAAACGTCCATACTGACGCTCATTAACGCGAGTCTAACGCCCATACTAAAGTTATAGTAGTATTTGTTATAGTAGCAAAGATTGTAAGGTCTCGTTTTTTTTCAATAAAAATAACAAACATATTATACTTACCTGTCCAGTTGCAGGGGATTTGGACAGAGTAGCCCGGCTCCTTCTCTTCCCAGGTGCCTCTTCTATGCTACTGGCCCCTTTCTTCTGTTGAGTGCCCCCACGGCAAGCAGCTTCCTATGGGGAATATCAGACACAGAGCTGCAGCATCCCCCGAAACCCTCTCCCCCCTGATTGGCTGACTGACCTTGATGGACAGCAGTGGGAGCCAATGACACCACTGCTGTGTCTCAGCCATTTAGGAGGGAGAGTCTTGGATGGCCGAGACATTCGTGGACATCGCTGGACAAAGTTGGGGCTCGGGTAAGTATTAGGGGGTGTTGGAGCGGTTGCTGCACAAAGAAGGTTTTTTATCTTAACGCATAGAATGTATTAAGATGAAAAAACCTTCTGACTTTGCAACTCCTTTAAAGTGGTTGGAAACCCTAAAAATAAAAAATAAACCCTGCAAGACAAAGGCATAATGAGCTAGTATGCATAGCATAGCATAGCATTATTAATTACTTACCTGAGATTCAAGCCCCCGCAGTGGTCCTTGTTCACTGCTCACTGCTTGTTCACCGCTCCAGGCAGCCAACATCACTCCTGGAGTTGCTTCCGGGTATCGCGGGTTCTGGCGCTGTGATTGGCCAGAGCCACGATGATGTCACTCTTGCACATACGTGCGGGAGCTGCCAGTAACGACACAGGCTAACTGAAGTATGATGACGTCGGCACATGCAAATACAGGGGATATCTCCTAAACTGTGCAGGTTTAGGAAATATCCAGGGTAGCTACAGGTAAGCCTAATTATTGGCTTACCTGTAGCAAAAAGTGGTTGCAAAGGGTTTACAACCACTTTAAGCATTAGCAATTAAGTGTGAACAAGCCCTTAAAGTGATATTAAAGTCTTGTTATTTTCTGTGCAGCGGTTTTACACAGAACAGCCCCAAACCTCCTCTTGTTAGGTCCCTTGTTGCTGCTATCTCAGTCAATGAGGAGGGAGGGTCCTGGACAGCCAAGGCTCTTGTGCAACATTGCTGAATGGAGATGGTGCTCAGATAAGTATTAGGGGGGCTGAGGAGGGCTGCTGCACACAGAAGTTTTTTTACCTTAATGCATAGAATGCATTAAAACAGAGTTCCATCCAAAAGTGGAATTTGCACTTATTTGTCTCCTCCCCCCTCTGGTGCCCCTCCTCCTTCCTCCACTGCCGGGCCAATTAGAAAGCGCAGTTCACTTCGTGCATTCGCAGCAGGTTTCCCTTACCATGATCGGAGGTGGCAGCACCCGACAGCCCATCCGAAAATTGGCTGGGGTGCCGACATAGCAGAAACCCTGGACAGGTAAGTGTCCTAATATTAAAAGTCAGCAGCTGCAGTATTTGTAATCTTGTTATCTGCTTGGACAATTCGACCATGTGTGGGCTTCATCGGACCTTTGCTGTTGAAAAATCAGACGGACTTTAGATTTATGCCGTGTACACACAGCCGGACATTTTGACAGCAAAGGTCCGATGGAACTAATCCGTCGTACAATTCGACCATGTGTGGGCTTCATCAGACCTTTGCTGTCGAAAAATCTGATGGACTTTAGATTTATGCCGTGTACACATGGCCAGACTTTTCGACAGCAAAGGTCGAACAGAACTAATCCGTCAGACAATTTGACCATGTGTGGGCTTCATTGGACCTTTGCTGTCAAAAAATCAGATGGACTTTAGATTTAGAACATGTATCAAATCTTTCTGATGGACTCAAGAAAAATCTGTCCGTCTGTATGCTAGTCCGACGGACGAAAACCGACACTAGGGCAGCTATTGGCTACTGGCTATGAACTTCTTTATTCTAGTCCAGTCGTACGTCATCACAGTCGAATCCATCGGACTTTGGTGTGATTGTGTGTAGATAAGTCCGATTCAATGGAAGTCCGTTGAAAGTTCGTCGAAAGTCAGTCGAAAAATCAGACGGAATTCAGTCCGTCGAAAAGTCCGGTCGTGTGTACACGGCATAAGTGTCCTAATTTTAAAGGTCAGCCGTTACAGTATTTGTAACGGCTGACTTTAAAAAAAGTTTTGTGGAGGGGCGGAACACCTCTGTAAGATAAAAAGGTTCTGCCTTTAGAACCACTGTAATCCCTTGCTGTCACCTCTGGCGGACCTTTAGATTGGTGTAAATGCCAGGAGACAGAGATGGCTTCCTGATCAAATGATTGCTGTGATTAAAGCTGTGAACCATGGAAGACCATACAGGAAGAAAAGGAAAGGTTGGCTGTACATCGTTTATACACACTACTAGTGTTATTTTGTTTAACGCAGCGGATTGGACGAAAACAAAACTGACAGCTCAGGTTGGAGTTCTCCCCTGCTGAACTATTGTGTTCTGAAAGGGATACGGTACCTCTTCCAGAACTATCCTTTCAGTGCTCTCAGCCATTGGCTGAGAGTGCTGACAGGGAGCCGGTTGGCAGACCTTTTTCGGTCATGAGCCTTTGACAGAAGCTGTCCGGCTTCTGTCGGACTGGCTGCCGTACACTCGGGCCGAATGTCGGAATGTTTCTCTTGAACTGGCCGAAGCCGGCTGACATTCAGTTCATGTGTACTAAGCTTAAAGGGTAAGTTCACCTTTTCAAAAAAATAAAAATAAATGCAGGTAAAAAAGTGTGCATTCATTATTTTTTTTTAATTGGAGCCTGTAAAGCACCCACGATCAGCAGATCACATGTGCCTGCAGGACTGCAAACTTGTCAGACTCGTAGTTTCCCATTTACAGAATTGTATTTAAAATAGTGACAGCGAGCTGGGGAGGCAGCAGCTGCAGGAGTGGGGACATGTTACATGTTCCACCATAAAAACGGGTTTAACGTGTAACATGTTGTCAAAGATGAAAATATCCTTTAAGTCTGGTTGAAAAAAGACACAAGTCCATCTAGTTCAATCATTAAAAGGGGAAAAAAGCCATACAATCTTATATGCACAATCCTATACCCACAGTTGATCCAGAGGAGGGCAAAAAAAAAACCCAGAAAAGAATTACCCAATTTGTTCCAGTGGGAGAAAAAAATCCTTCCTGATCCCCCAAGAGGCAATCGTATATTCCCTGAATCAACTTTACCTGTAAATGTTAGTATCCAGTTATATTATGTACATTTAGGAAAGAATCCAGGACTAAAGCAATCTACTGAGCTAGACAGAGCCAGCTCTTGAGGGAGTCTATTTCACAATTTTACAACTCTTACTGTGAAGAAACCTTTCTGAATTTGGAGATTAAATCTCATTTCCTCCAGACGTAAAGAATGCCCCCTTGTCCTCTGTGATGACCTTAAAATGAATAATTCAACACCAACTTTACTATATGAACCACTTATATATTTATACATGTTGATCATATCCCCCTTAATTTAGTTCCTCTAATCTTTCCTCATAGCTGAGCTCCTCCATGCCTCTTATCAGTTTGGTTGCCATTCTCTGCACTTTCTCCAGTTCCCCAATATCCTTTTTGTGAACAGGTGCCCAAAACTGAACTGCATATTCCAGATGAGGACCACTAATGATTTGGACAGGGGAAAATGTATATCTCTCTTTCTCTGCTGTCCATACCTCTTTTAACCACTTGCCGACCGCCTCACGCCGATGTACGTCGGCAGAATGGCACGGGCAGGCATAAGCACGTACATGTACGTGATTTGCCTCCCGCGGGTCGGGGGCCCGATCGGGCCCCCGCCCGGTGCCTGCGGCGGTCGGTTTTCGTTCGGGAGCGATCCCGGACGAGGGGACGGCCATTCATTCATGGCCACCCCCTCGCGATCGCTCCCGACGAATGGAAATCCCCGGTGACATCACTTCCTCTCCTGTAATGTAAACACAGGAGAGGAAGTGATGTATTCTCTCCTCCGTGTCGGTATTTTTCGTTCCGACACGGAGGAGAGCGGATCAGTGAGTTGCACCAACACATCCCACACACAGTAGAACATGCCAGGCACACTCACACCCCCCCTTTACCCCCCGATCACCCCCCCAATTACCCCTGCCCCCCCAGTCACAGTGACACCAATGTCATTTTTTTTTTTGCATTGGTGTCATTTGTGACTGTAATAACTGTTAGGGCAGTTAGGGTTAGCCCCCTTTAGTTCTAATGTACCCCCCTAACCCCCCCAATAAAGGTTTAACCCCGTGATCACCCCCCGTCGCCAGTGTCACTAAGGCTGGGTTCACATTGCAGCGGTTTATGAGAACGAATGTGATTCGCACCGCACTGCAGTGCAAATCACATCCGATCTCTGTGCGATTCGAGTTCAGCCATTCGCCGCACCCGCCACACCCGCCGCACCCGCCGCAAATTCGCACGGGACCCTTTTTTTGGCCCGCAGCAGAATCGGATCGCATGGGTGTTCACACCATGCGATCCGAGTTTGCAGATCGCACTGCGATATGCGAACTGATCTGGGGGTGTCAGTAACATTTCACTGACACTCCCAGCAGTTCGCATAGGGCAGTGTGAACTGCCGCCGGGAGGCATGCGATGCGGGAACCCGCCGCGGATTCGCGGCGTTTCCGCATCGCTCCAGTGTGAACCCAGCCTAATAAGCGATCATTTTTCTGATCGCCGTATTAGTGTCACAGGTGACGCTAGTTAGGCAGGTAGGTATTTAGGTTCGCCGCAGCTTTTTATAGCGCTAGGGACCCCCATATACTACCGCATAAAGCCCCCTGATTGCCCCCTAGTTAACCCTTTCACCAGTGATCACCATATAACTGTTACAGGTGACGCTGGTTGGTTAGTTATTTTTTTATAGTTTCAGGGCACCCGCCATTTATTACCTAATAAAGGTTTAACCCCCTGATCACCCGGCAGGTGTCATTTGTGACTAATAACTGTTAGGGCAGTTAGGGTTAGCCCCCTTTAGTTCTAAGGTACCCCCCTAACCCCCCCAATAAAGGTTTAACCCCGTGATCACCCCCCGTCGCCAGTGTCACTAAGGCTGGGTTCACATTGCAGCGGTTTATGAGAACGGATGTGATTCGCACCGCACTGCAGTGCAAATCACATCCGATCTCTGTGCGATTCGAGTTCAGCTATACAGATAGTATGGCTGAATTCGTGTCGCACCCGCCGCACCCGCCGCAAACTCGCACGGGACCCTTTTTTTGGTCCGCAGCAGAATCGGATCGCATGGGTGTTCACACCATGCGATCCAAGTTTGCAGATCGCACTGCGATATGCGAACTGATCTGGGGGTGTCATTAACATTTCACTGACACTCCCAGCAGTTCGCATAGGGCAGTGTGAACTGCCGCCGGGAGGCATGCGATGCGGGAACCCGCCGCGCATTCGTGGCGTTCCCGCATCGCTCCAGTGTGAACCCAGCCTAATAAGCGATCGTTTTTCTGATCGCTGTATTAGTGTCACAGGTGACGCTAGTTAGGCAGGTAGGTATTTAGGTTCGCCGCAGCTTTTTATAGCGCCAGGGACCCCCATATACTACCGCATAAAGCCCCCTGATTGCCCCCTAGTTAACCCTTTCACCAGTGATCACCATATAACTGTTACAGGTGACGCTGGTTGGTTAGTTATTTTTTTATAGTTTCAGGGCACCCGCCATTTATTACCTAGTCTCACTAGTGTACCCCTAAATTTAGGGGTGTCTACTTTCTAAAATGGGGTCATTTGGGGGGGGGGGGTTTGTGCCATCTTGGCATTTTATGGCCTTCAAAACTGTAACGCCCTTAGAAAGCCTGAAGGCGGTGCTTGGTTTTTGGGGCCCCGTACGCGGCTAGGCTCCCAAAAAGTCCCACATATGTGGTATCCCCGTACTCAGGAGAAGCAGCAGAATTTATTTTGGGGTGTCATTTCACATATGCCCATGGCATGCGTGAGCAATATATCATTTAGTGACAACTTTGTGAAAAAAAAAAAAAGTTTGTAATTTTCCCGCAACTTGTGGCAAAATATAAAATATTCCATGGACTCAACATGCCTCTCAGCAAATAGCTTGGGGTGTCTACTTTCTAAAATGGGGTCATTTGTGGGGGTTTTGTGCCATCTTGGCATTTTATGGCCTTCAAAACTGTAATAGGTAGTGAGAAGTGAACTCAAAAAATTACGCCCTTAGAAAGCCTGAAGGCGGTGCTTGGTTTTCGGGGCCCCGTACGCGGCTAGGCTCCCAAAAAGTCCCACATATGTGGTATCCCCGTACTCAGGAGAAGCAGCAGAATTTATTTTGGGGTGTCATTTCACATATGCCCATGGCATGCATGAGCAATATATCATTTAGTGACAACTTTGTGAAAAAAAAAAAAAAAAAAAAAAAGTTTGTAATTTTCCCGCAACTTGTGGCAAAATATAAAATATTCCATGGACTCAACATGCCTCTCAGCAAATAGCTTGGGGTGTCTACTTTCTAAAATGGGGTCATTTGTGGGGGTTTTGTGCCATCTTGGCATTTTATGGCCTTCAAAACTGTAATAGGTAGTGAGGCGTGAAATCAAAAATTTACGCCCTTAGAAAGCCTGAAGGTGGTGCTTGGTTTTCGGGGCCCTGTACGCGGCTAGGCTCCCAAAAAGTCCCACATATGTGGTATCCCCGTACTCAGGAGAAGCAGCAGAATTTATTTTGGGGTGTCATTTCACATACGCCCATAGCATGTGTGAGCAATATATCATTTAGTGACAACTTTGTGTAAAAAAAAAAAAAAAATTTTTTTTTTGTCATTATTCAATCGCTTGAGGCAAAAAAATAAAATATTCAATGGGCTCAACATGCCTCTTATCAATTTCCTTAGGGGGTCTACTTTCCAAAATGGGGTCATTTGGGGGGGTTTTGTACTGCCCTGTCATTTTAGCACCTCAAGAAATGAGATAGGCAGTCGTAAACTAAAAGCTGCGTAAATTCCAGAAAACGTACCTTAGTTTGTAGATGTGACAACTTTTGCGCAAACCAATAAATATACAATTATTGACTTTTTTTTTACCAAAGACATGTGGCTGAATACATTTTGGCCTAAATGTATGACTAAAATTGAGTTTATTGGATTTTTCTAATAACAAAAAGTAGAAAATATCATTTTTTTTCAAAATTTGCGGTCTTTTTACGTTTATATCGCAAAAAATAAAAATCGCAGAGGCAATCAAATACCATCAAAAGAAAGCTCTATTTGTGGGAAGAAAAGGACGCAAATTTTGTTTGGGTACAACATTGCATGACCGCGCAATTACCAGTTAAAGCAGCGCAGTGCCAAAGTGTAAAAAGACCTCTGGTCATTTACCAGCAAAATGGTCCGGTCTGAAAGTGGTTAATACAAGAAAGGATTTTGCTCACTTTGGAAACCACTGCTTGGCATTGCATGCTATTATTAAGCTTATGATCTACCATATCCCCCAGATCCTTCTCCATCATTGATTCCCCCAGTTGCATTCCCCCTAGTATGTATGATGTATTCATATTCTTAGCCCCCAATTTATCAACATTAAACCTCATTTGCTACATATTTGCCCAATTAAACAGTGCATTGAGGTTGGCTTGTAGGGGTGACCAGTCCCATGAGGACAATTGGTTAGCCCCATATCCCTTGCAGGAATAGAAGTAGGAATTTCCAGTTGGGACAATGGTTGCAGGAGGATATTCCCTCGATTTAGGCTAGATTCACACTTATGTGCGTATGGGACTGCACCCGCAGGCAAAAACCCACTGCAGTTTAGGAGGTGCATGGGGTTGCCATTAATCATAATGGAATCCCCATGCAAATGAATATGCTCTAATGCCTGCACAAAATGCAGCTTAACCTAGCCTTAGCCCCTGTACACACGGTCGGAGATTTCCACAACCAAATCCGTCGGATTTTGCCCGTCGGATTTTGTCCGTCGGATCTTGTCCGAAACTGTTGCATACACACGGTCGGACAAATTTGGCGAAAAATCCGATCTTTCAGAATGTGATGACGTAATTTCGTTACAATGGGACTACATTCAGGCTAGTAGCCAATAGCTTTGATGTAGGAATTTGATCTGAGCATGCGTGGCACTTGGTCCGATCAAAATTCTCTACACATGATCGGAGTATGTCCGATCGGCCCAGTTGGTCGGGAAATATTTACAACCTGTTGGAAAATTGGGTCCGACGGATATTCCGAATCAGTCCGATGCATACCACACACAGTCGGATTATCCGACGACACGGTCCGATAGGACACATTCCGACGCATTCTCCGACCGTGTGTACAAGGGCTTAGAGAGATTCCCTCCAACTGCCTGTTGTATCCCCAGGACAGGATGAAATCTTCCCAATGTAAGACACTCAAAAAATGAAAAGAAATCCTTCAGATATTTTAAAGCCCAAACTTCAGCTTTATGGTTTTATGGTAAATCATAAACCTCTAGCACTGGTAACCTGACAACCATCTTCTTCTTTGCCTTGTAGCTTTGAACAGAATGTGGCCTGTTCCTATGGTGGCTGCTAGTCAAACAGTCCTCCTGTAGTTCCTAGCACTACAGGAGTATTAATACAGCATCAGTACATGTGTATGAGCAAGGCCAGGGACATCAATCATAGACCATCCTTGGCATAACCCGTCAGCACTCCATCTTGCTCATTGCACATTGTGCTACAGGGGCAATGTCTCGAGTGGAGCTCGAATCCGATAGGCCAGTGACATTAATCTCCTCTCACAAGCCAAACAAGCCAAAGCTAGCAGAAGGTAAGAGATAGCATGGAAGGCCATGTGACCTGAAATACCTTTCGATCAAAAATGTAATAAATTAATGAAATGCGGGGGGGAATGTGCCAACACAGCAGAACCATAGATCCTGAAGTCTCCTTTATTCATTTCCTACTCAATCCAAAGTCTCTCTCCGTCTGACTTTTCTCATGGAAGCCAACCACAACTGGGAGAAACAATAATTTGGAAAGGTTAGAAAACTTGTCACTGTTCTCTTTGAGATAAGTAAAACCAGCAGCATCAGCTTGTGTCTCCTTTTCCTACACCTATCTTCACAGGAATGAACGTGAAAGCCCAATTGAACCACAGAGTTTAAAATTTGCAGCCCACAGAAAAGGCAGCAGTGGGCAGCAATATGGAGCCAGTGATGACCAATGAAGTGTTCTTCGCTGAGAAGAGAGCTCCATGTTTGGAGGAGAGCCATGTCATTTGACTATAACTTTGGCCGTTTGTATGATTTTGCTCTCCTCCCAGCTTTTTTTTTTCTATCAGTTTAGAACTCCAGAAGCCATCACAATGCACTTCTTACAAACATGTAATCAAACATATTTCCTTTATGCAAGATAGATATGCCGATGTCATGTCAATAGTCTGGGAACACATGCAGGAAGCACAGGAAGCCTAAAGTTTTATTCATTGGTCCATTTATAAAAAGCAAACATGGAGACTGCACTTGTCCTTGTCCCAACATAAAAGGTAAGTTTCTTGCCAAATGTCAGTAGCAGATGACACAGACGCTAAGATGGCAGATTGGCTGAAGAGGATATAAGAGGGTTTATTTCCCCTTTAAGACCATTTTTACACTGGGGCGGTTTTCAGGCGCTTTACCGCTGGAAATAGCCTCTGCTAAGCGCCTGAAAACCGCCTATCATTCACTGCAGTGTGACTTTTCACACTCGGGTGGTGCAAGATGTTACCAAATGTCCTGCAAGCAGCATCTTTGGGGCAGATTGGGAGCGCTGTATTTAGCGCTCCCAAAACACCCTGCGCATTGCAATGAATGAGCAGCACTTCCAAAGTGTCTTAAAAGCGATTTGAAAGCACAGTAAAAACTGGAGTTTTTAACCTTTTTTTGGGGTTAAAACCGCCCCGCTAGCGACCAAAAAGTGCAGCTAAAACAACGCTAAATCAGGCGCTGTCAGTGTGAAAGGGGTCTTGCTCCGGGAAGTGCTTCTACCAATTGAGGTTTGGAGTGCAAACCAGACATGCACTTCCTGTCTTCGCCATTTTGGGTGGAGCTTTTACATGTTTCTTCCATTTTGTATTGTGTATAAATATGATAGCAGTGTGGGGAGCCAGATGATGCCCCTGTTGATGACCGTTTGAGTCGGAACGCATAGGGCTGGCTATCTGAGAGTCCCATACTGCTTTTTTTTATGATTTTATGCTATTTTATTACATTTTTGTGTCCTTTTTCATGTCTCCTTGACTGCAAGAAATTTTCCAAAAAAACATTATTGGCTGATGTGCACTATATGGAGCACTTTTAACCTCCTGTTTCATGATATTTTCGGTACTGGTGAGCACTGACGGGGTAGACTCTGAAGCTTTGGATGTGTGTTGAGACAGCCGTGAACATATCCCTGGGATCGGGACCGTGTCATCTCATTCAAAGACAACCACCCGGCACCTTGGTACCACACCCAAAAGACCACACTTTATGTGCATTTGACCCACTGCCAGATGGTATGTGTGTCCACCTCTGCTGGTAAGAGTACCTCATTAAGTATCCATATTATTGATGTTCTCCATGTCATAAGCACCACTCCCATGTGCAGTCATCTCCTCTGAGACACCACTGCTGGGACAAACTGCTGGTTGTAAACTGAACAGTGGAGCTTTGAGTGGAGTGTGAATAAGTATTGCTTTTTGACTGCTGGTGACTGCTTTGTTGCAGTTTTAGGTTCTTTTGGGGCTTTTCCTTGTAGCTTTTTAATACCATTTTCTGACACTTTTTAAATAGTTTTTTTTCTTTTTTTTTTCCCTTTCTTTCTTTACTTCCTTCAGCCTACTAATTAAGGGGAGTGGTTAATTGGGCACAGGTGCTTGAGGTCTATATAACCTTCTGTAGAAACTCATTGTGAGCCTGCTCATCTTGAGTCTGTGGGAACTCTGTCTAAGCCCTTGTACACACGGTCGGAGAATCTGTCGGAATGAGTCTTATCGAACCGTGTCGTCAGATAATCCGACTGTGTGTGGTATGCATCGCACTGATTCCGTCCGAATCTCTGTCCGACCCAATTTTCCAACATGTTGGAAATATTTCCCGACCAACTGGGCCGGACAGACCTAATCCGATCATGTGTAGAGCATTTTGATCGGACCAAGTGCCACGCATGCTCAGATCAAATTCCTACATCAAAGCTATTGGCTACTAGCCTGAATGTAGTCCCATCGTAACGAAATTACGTCATCACGTTCTGAAAGATCGGATTTTTCGCCAACTTGGCCCAACCGTGTGTATGCAACAGTTTCGGACACAATCCGTCAGACTAAATCCGACGGGCAAAATCCGACGGATTTGGTTGGCAAAATCTCCGACCGTGTGTACGTGGGCTAAGTGGAACTGGTCAAAGTGGTGAGTTAAAAACCAGAGTTGAAAACAGGAGGTTATAACAGGGGTCATAATACCTTTGTAGTGAGTACCTGAGTGTTGTCTGAGTAGTGTGTGTGTGTGTGTGTGTGTGTGTGTGTATCGTTAGTACTTGTGTATTGTGGGTGCACGCTAGTCTGTGAGTACCTGTGTACTGTCTTGTAGAGTATTAGTGTCAGGAAGCTAGTTGTTAGGTAATTTGGACTGGGTATAATCTCTAATCCTCATTAAATTAATAGGTACGATGACTGGCGGGTGTGGAGAGGCGACTCGGTGTACATCTTGCGGCATGTATGCGTTCCTCGATCATCTGATCGAGGGCGAATACTGCTGTGCAAAATGTAAGCACATTGTTTCCCTGGAAGCCCAGGTTCTGAATCTGGGGAAGCAACTGTCAGCACTGGGAGGACCCTCCACCCTAAATGAGAGCCAGGAATGTACATGGCAGGTGCCGGCGGGGGCCAGCACAGAGGTGGGTGGAGACAAAGAGGTGCAGGCACTAGCAGAGAGTAGATGGGTGACAGGAAGGGTAGAGGGGCAAGTGCCAGGGAGGCTGATCCAGGGCTGGAGCATCCCAATAAGTACGCTCCATTGAGTGACATTGGTAATCCCAGTCAGGGACCAGCACTGCTGGAGCTGAGGGATTCTCCTAGCTGCCAGGGGAAGAACTCCTCCAGTGAGAGTGGGGGGGAGCGAAGGGAAAGGAAAGACAGATTCTGGTGGTAGGGGACTCAATTCTTAGGAGGACAGAGAGGCCAATCTGTAACAACAACCTGAAGTGCCGAACTGTATGTTGTCTGCCGGGCGCTCGGGTTCGGCACATCACGGATCTGGTGGACAGATTACTGGGAGGGGCTGGGGAAGACCAAGCTGTCATGGTGCACGTTGGCACCAATGACAAAGTCAGAGGCAGATGGAGTGTCCTAAAGAATGATTTTAGGGACTTGGGAGCTAAATTGAGGAAAAGGACCTCCAAGGTAGTATTCTCAGGAATACTACCGGTACATCGAGCCACACCAGAAAGGAAGAGGGAGATTAGGCAAGTAAACAAGTGGCTCAAGAGCTGGTGTAGTAAGGAGGGGTTTGGGTTCCTGGAGGACTGGGACAACTTCTCAGTCGACAACCGATACTATAGAAGGGACGGACTGCACCTAAATGAGGAGGGTGCAGATCAGCTGGGATTAAGGATGGCCAAAAAGTTAGAGGGGTTTTTAAACTAGGCAATAGGGGGGAGGGTCCAGAGATAGAGATAGTCAGCATGGAGCATATTCCAGAGGGTAATATTAGGGGCATTAGTGGTAGGGTAACCAAAGCACATAAACCCAAGGTAAACATAGTAGCAAGTCCTAGTTGTAATCTTGGAACACCCAAGAGGATAGTATGTGACCGGTCAAAATATATTAATGCATTAAAATGTTTGTTCACCAATGCCAGAAGTCTGCCAAGCAAAATAGGTGAGTTGGAAGCTCTGGTGCATCAGGAGAGCTATGATGTAATCGGTATTGCTGAAACTTGGCTTCATTCCTCACATGACTGGGCTATTAATATTCCTGGCTATGCACTCTTTCGGAAAGACAGAGTAAAAAGGAAATGTGGAGGGGTCTGTCTCTATGTGAGAAGTGATCTCAAAGCAAGTGAGAAAGAGGATCTGGTGGACGGAGAGTGTGATGAGTCTGAAGCATTATGGGTGGAACTGCATACAGATGTGCGTAGTTCAAAGTTAATCATTGGAGTTTGTTATAGACCACCCAATGTTAATGAGGAGGTGGAGACTCAGCTCCTTGCACAGATTGAAAGGGCTGCAAGGGCTGGGATAGTGATAGTAATGGGGGATTTTAACTACCCAGAAATTGACTGGGGTAATGGCACTGCTGGGACAGTTAAAGGGCAAAAATGTATAAACCTATTACAGGACAATTTTATGGTCCAGTTTATTGAGGCCCCAACTAGGAATGATGCTCTGTTGGACCTGGTAATCTCAAACCATGCAGAACGTATTACTAATGTTCAGATAAAGGAACACCTGGGTAGCAGTGACCATAACATGATTTCATTTGATGTTAGCTGTAAGCAAAATTTACATACGGGGAAGATAAAAACACCTAATTTCAAGGATGAGGGCTGCTGTCCAGGACTTAGACTGGGAGGGAATACTGGCATCAATGGGCACAGAACAGAAATGGAAATTCTTCAAAAAGACTGTTTGTGATCTCACGGCAAAGTATATTCCCATGGGCAATAAGTTTAAAAGGCTAAAAATAAAACCGATGTGGCTTACGGCCAAAGTTAAAAAAGCTATAAACTATAAAAAAAGAGCTTTTAAAAAATATAAAAATTAAGGAACGCTAGTGTCATTTAAATGTTACAAAGAATATAACAGAATATGTAAAAAGGAAATCAAGGATGCAAAAATTCAAAATGAAAGACAGATTGAAAAAGGTAGTAGGACAAACCCCCAAAAATTCTTCAAATATATTAATAGTAAAAAGGTTAAGTCTGAGCATGTAGGCCCTTTACAAAATAATCTGGAGTGGGTGACTGGGGACAAAGAGAAGGCTAACTTATTAAATACTTTCTTCAGCTCTGTGTATACAAAGGAGCATGGGGGAGCTCATGTCTATAATGGGGGTGGTAGCGACGCAGCCCCAAATCCACAATGGCTCAAAAGTGATATGGTCCAGAAATATTTGGACAGAATTAAGGTGGATAAAGCACCTGGACCTGATGGCATCCACCCGCAGATCCTAAAAGAATTGAGCGCTGTAATTTCAAAGCCATTGTATCTAATTTTTAGGGACTCATTAATGACAGGAATAGTACCACTGGATTGGCGCACAGCCAATGTGGTGCCTATATTTAAAAAAGGAACAAAGTCTTTACCAAGTAACTATAGACCTGTTAGTTTAACTTCTATAGTTGGGAAGATACTGGAGGGATTAATAAAAGACCACATAGAAGAGTTCTTGCAGGAAAAAAATATTTTAAGCAACAGACAGCATGGATTTATGAAAGACAGAAGTTGTCAGACAAACCTGATTTCTTTTTATGAGGCAGTAAGTAAAACCTTGGACAGAGGGGTGGCGGTGGACATGGTATACTTGGATTTTGCGAAAGCGTTCGATACAGTTCCGCACACACGGCTCATGTGTAAGGTAAAGTCTACAGGTTTGGAATTATCAATTTGTAAATGGATAGAAAACTGGCTAAAAGACAGAATTCAGAGAGTAGTGGTTAATGATTATTACTCTGAATGGTCTAAGGTTATCAGTGGTGTACCCCAAGGTTCAGTGCTGGGAACCTTACTTTTTAATATCTTTATAAATGATATGTTATTCTCTACAAATAATCCATACATATTCACTACCTTATAGCCCTGTAATCTGTTTTACATGTAATTGTTTAAGAACTTGTTTACTCTGTTTACACTTGTGGTGCCCTCTAAAGAGTGATCCACATTGAATCACTCTTCAGAGGGTGTTTGCAAGGCAGTGAGGAGATGTTATGTTGCCTCCTCGCCAGCTTTTTTAAAGAGATTTTTTAAAATAACAAACATATCTATACTTACCTGTTCTGTGCAATGGAATTGCACAGAGCGCCCCCAAACTTCCTCTTCTTGGGTCACCCATCGGAGTTCCTGGCTCCTCCCCTCTGTCCAGTGCCCATAATTGGAAACCACTTCCCATTAGGGTTGCAACCTGTCCAGGATTCAGACCGGACTGTGGCTCCTTAAGATAGCTGGAGAGAGGATTCGGCGTTCTTCTCCCTCCAGCCTGCAGGGGGCGATAGAGAGCTGACATTGAGAACTCACCTGAATCTCAGCGCGGCACTGTAGGGGAGTAAAGATAGTCTATCTGGAGACTGGAGAGAGGAAGGAGGGGCTGTTTTCTTTGCAGTTTGTGATCTGTGAGTATGGAGGGAAAAGAGGGGATAACTATGAGGTGAGGAGGGACAACTAGGGGCATTCATTGCAATGAATGGTCAGTGTTTCCAAAGTGCCCGAAAAGCGCTGCAACAAGGGAGTTTTTAACTCCTTTTTTGGGGTTAAAAGCTCCCTGCTAGCGGCCAAAAAGTGGTGCGAAAGCTGCTGGTGCTTTCAGTGTGCAAGCAGCTTTATGCTGCGTACACACAACCGGACTTTTAGACGGACTAGGTCCGACGGTCTTCCGACGGACTTTCGGCGGAGTTCCGACTGACTTTCCGCACTAACGGGCTTGGCCACACACAAGCACACCAAAGTCCGACGGATTAGAACGTGATGACGTACAACCAGACTAGAATAAGGAAGTTCATAGCCAGTAGCCAATAGCTGCCCTAGCGTCGGTTTTCATCCGTCGGACTAGCATACAGATGAACTGATTTTTCAACCAGACTTGAGTCCTTCGGAAAGATTTGAAACATGTTTTATTTCTAGGACTGTTGAGGAAAAAAAGTCCGCTGGAGCCCATATACGATCGTAATATCCAACAGATTAATTCCGTCGGACCTAGTCCATCGAAAAGTCCGGTCGTGTGTATGCGGCATTAGTGTCACTTTAGTGCCACTTTAAAGAGGAAGTAGTCTTCCTGTTTAATTGCACCTACAGGTTATCCTATAATAAGGCTTACCTGTAGGTACTGTAAATACAGTTGTGCTCATAAGTTTACACACCCTGGTAGAATTTATGATTTCTTGGCCATTTTTCAGAGAATTTGAATGATAACACAAAAAAATTTCTTTCACTCATGGTTAGTGTTTGGCTGAAGCAACTGTGTTTACTCTTTTTAAATCATAATCACAACAGAAACTACCCAAATGACCCTGATCAAAAGTTTACAAACCCTGGTGATTTTGGTCTGATAACATGCACAGCAGTTGACACAATTTTTTTTTTAAATCAAATAGAGGTTTATTGAGAGAACAGCAGATAAACAGAGAGAAAAACAGTACTATACATACATTTGTCTACACATAGTTAAAGTGCACCTTCATGACAAAGACATAGCCACATGCACCGTCTATACCCTTCTGAGCTGTGCTTCGTGCGATTCACCGTAAGGGTAATCCTCCTACATGTATGGTTGCATAGCAATCAGATGTGGCTGCAACCTGAGCAGAAAACCCCCCAAAAAAGGGGGTGAAACCAGTGAACTTATCCCTATGCCGACAACCTCCGTGGGGGGTGAACCCTCCAGGTTCCATGCACCCCCCTATCTCCTTCCTTGCCCCCTTACAGTAGCAGATGATCCATAATCAGATCAACCGGAGCCAGAACCGTAACCTCCAGCCATCGTGTCCAAATCTTTTCAAATTTTTTCACACTCCCTCTATGTTGATATACTGTATGTATTTCTCTAGTCTGATAGTGTCACCCATGTGATTCCACCATTCCCTCGCCGTGGGGGGTTCCTCCGACTTCCAGTGACAGGGAGAATATGTTTCCTGGCCTGGAAAAGAGCCCTTGCTATCCCCAGTCTGAGGGATCCTCCTCTGGGATATTATCGCTTATTCCCAGCAAGCATAGTTTAGGGTATGCATTGAGCTGTACTTGAAATACGCAATTAACAGTGTCCAGGGCATCCTTCCAGTAAACATACAGTTTGGGACACCGCCACAACATGTGGATCAGGTCACCATGGTCCCTCTTGCATCTAGTACAGGAAGGATCCTCTCGCACCCCCATTCTCACCAATCTAGCCGGTGTGTAGTGTACACGCAACAATATATATAACTGAGATAACCTTTGGGCCACATTGAGGGAACACAGGGGAGCTGCTAAAAGGGCCTCTTCCCATTGGTCCTCCTCAAATGCTCCGACGTGCCTCTCCCACTTTGATATAATGCCTGTAGTGTTGTCAGGAAGGAATTTGCTGAGAAGCATGGAGTAACTATATCAAATGAAGCCTTTAAACATGGTGACTTCTCTCATATAGTTAAATATCGGCGTGGGACTCGGTATCCAGACACCTCCATCCGATTGGCCCTGACTGCATGTTGGAGTTGGAAATAATAGAACTGCATAGAGGCCGGGAGCTGAAATTCCATTGGCAACGCTGTAAAAGTGTGTAATTTTCCATCTCTAAATATTTGTGACATATATGCTATCCCGTAATGAAGCCATCTAGTGCCGTATTGTAATCTTTCCAACTCCAAGTATTTTTTGTTTCCCCAAATTGGGCTATACTTAGTAAAACCTTTGACTAGTTGCAATGCTCTAGCTTTGTTCCATACTTTCTGCATAAGGTTATAAGTGGGATACAACTTATTTGATTTGGCAAATCTCATCGCCTCCAGGCCCTCCTCCACCTGCCCCCTATTGCAGACTGGAATACTGTAGATGTGCCACCGAGTCCACCAAGTTTAACTCCAGATTGCTAGGGGGACTCAGTACCCTCGCAATATGTTGTAGTTGGGAAGGCTTTGGGCACTGAAGCTGTTCTAGCTTTATCCTTGCTGTTGATTTTAGCTAGATAAGTGACCTGAACAATGAGTTAATGACTAGGAATGGCCTTGCGGTTCGCCCGGCGGTCGGTTTTTGCGTGTTCACGATTCGCCAAACCGGCGGACTTCTGGCGTTGTTCACGCGGCGGACATATGCGTTTACATTGTGAAAGAACTTTGACCCATGATGACACATCCATCATGGGGTACAGGACAGCCAATTGAAACATTTCAGCACATGGACAATTGGACATTCCCCCTACCTTATAAATAAACCTAATCTGGCGGCCATTTTACATTCTGTATTTTGTCAGTGTAGGGAGAGGTTGCTGTGTGGAGCAGGGAGAGACTGTAGTGACACAAATCACTAGCTATTAGGTCCACAAAAGTCCTTTGTGTGGAGCAGGGACGGTCAGTTTAATCACTAGCTATTACTATTAGGTCCAAAAAAGTCCTTTTAAGGACTGGTATAGGTGTACAGTATATAGGGTTCTGGTGCACTGCTGCTGACTGCTGTGCTGCTGATTGCTGAGTGCACTGCTGACCGATTCTGCAGCTGTCTTTTGTCAGTGTATGAACAGGACGCTGTGTGGAGCAGGGACAGTCAGTTTAATCACTAGCTATTACTATTAGGTCTACAAAGGTCCTTTTAAGGACTGGTATAGGTGTACAGTATATAGGGTTGTACACGTATAATATACTTTCTTTCAAATATAGAAAGCCTATTATACTTGACTGCTGGCCGATTCTGCAGCTGTTTTTTATCAGTGTAGGGACTGAGGGACAGTCTGCAAATCACTAGCTACTAGGTCCACAAAGCTCCTTTTAAGGACTGATATAGGTGTACAGTTTATAGGGTTCTGGTGCACTGCTGCTGACTGCTGTGCTGCTGATTGCTGAGTGCACTGCTGACCGATTCTGCAGCTGTCTTTTGTCAGTGTATGAACAGGACGCTGTGTGGAGCAGGGACAGTCAGTTTAATCACTAGCTATTACTATTAGGTCTACAAAGGTCCTTTTAAGGACTGGTATAGGTGTACAGTATATAGGGTTGTACACGTATAATATACTTTCTTTCAAATATAGAAAGCCTATTATACTTGACTGCTGGCCGATTCTGCAGCTGTTTTTTATCAGTGTAGGGACTGAGGGACAGTCTGCAAATCACTAGCTACTAGGTCCACAAAGCTCCTTTTAAGGACTGATATAGGTGTACAGTTTATAGGGTTCTGGTGCACTGCTGCTGACTGCTGTGCTGCTGATTGCTGAGTGCACTGCTGAACGATTCTGCAGCTGTCTTTTGTCAGTGTAGGGACAGGACGCTGTGTGGAGCAGGGGCAGTCAGTTTAATCACTAGCTGTTACTATTAGGTCCACAGAGGTCCTTTTAAGGACTGATATAGGTGTACTATTTGGTGTGCAGTATATAAGGGTGTAATACACGTATAAAATACTTGCACATATAGAAAACATAGTATAGTACATTTCCACTGTGCAGCATTGTGACTGCTGAGTGGTTCTGCAGTGATACTACAAAGAGTGACAAATGCAATTAAAAAAAAGTATTATAACTGGTGTGATAGACCAATTGAAGCGGGGTGTTATATACCTTCTTCCACATACATACTGCACTTCTCTAGAGACTTTTGTCACAGGGTCATTTAAAAAATGACAGGCAGAGGAAGAGGCAGGCCCTTCCGCAGGGGTGGTATGGGTAAGGCAGGAGCAACAGACTTGAGCCAAAGTGGCAAATTGCAGAAGGTGCGTGCGATTATGTTAAAGGACGCACCAGACTTGGTTGAGTGGCTCACTCAGCCTTACTCTTCTGCACCCTCCTCATCCTCTCGCTCTGCACCCTCTTCACTCTCTGCTGTGTGCACCCCCAAAGACACTACCACCAACAGTGCTCTCTATCACGGTGCTGGTGTCAGTGCTCTCTATCACGGTGCTGGTGTGATGTCAGTGCTCTCTATGGTCCATAAACAGATCAGGGTCAGTACAGGTAGCAGGCAGAGATATGATCACCACAGCCAGTATTGGTCCAGGCAGCAGGCAGGAACATGGTACATAAAAAGTCCTGGGTCATTACAGGCACGAGGAAAAGCTATGGTGAGCACAGCCAAAGTATTGGTCCAGGCAGCAGGCAGGAACATCAGACTTAGGGCCTCAGTCAGGTAAGACCTGGGCACAGGGGTAGAGGGTTTCTTCCCATCCAAATCTCTTTGAAGCATCCAGACTGCAAACCCTGATCTGGGAATTACAAAACCCTACCTGACTCATCCTTGAGATGAGCAGATAAAGTAGCTGGTGGTGGTGTGCACAAATACAAGCTTTTGTAAAGCACGGTGATAGGATATTAACCCTGTAGTACAACTATGAAGTGTAGTATTGAGTTACCACTGTATTAGCGCTGCACTGAATGTGTATGTGTGTGTTCTTGGGTACACATACACACACACACACACATATAATATTAATTTTTAAAGTGTAGTGAATCCACTTACAGTGTATAGCAGCTGTGTGTTTACAGTGGGGATGGAAAGTATTCAGATCCCCTTAAAGTGGTTGTAAACCCTCCCCCACAACTTTGTCCCATGTAAATCAGCATAAAAAACCCTAATGAACACTGCTTGTAGATATCTCCTTACTTGCTTAGTATTGTTGTAATCCTTGTTGTTTTGTAGAATGAAGTCACTGAGCATGCCCAGATCTCCCCTGATTTAAGGCACACTCTCTATATCTTATCTATCTGTTATCAGGACTTCCTATGGCACAGCTCTGAACTCTGCTAATCAGAGATCCACCCAGGCCCGCCAGCTCTCGAGATCCACCCAGGCCCGCCAGTGCCACACGGGTGGCGTCCCAGCTACACAAAGTTATTTTGTTTGTTTTTTTTCTATTTCTTGGGGCTCTCTGTGGCCAAGGGTCAGAGTGACTACCTTTGTTGCTATTGAAAAATGATTACTGTATCAACACAGAGTGGTACCATGGACACTACATAGATACAAAGTGCCACGTCCCAGAGAGATTGGAAGTAATTAGATAAAGAGAGCTTGGACTTTTTAGGCGCAACAAAACAAAAATTCCAAAAATATTAATTTATTTACAAATAATGGCAGAACATATATAAAACCACACTGATAAAATAGACCAATGAGAAAAGTATACAGCTACTAAAAATATAACTGACTTATAGCTACATGGAATCTACCAATAGAAGAATTTGTTGTATAATAACAGTGAATCCAGGAGTGTGGTTATATTGCAGTGAAGTAATATCTTGCTCTACATGTTACGCGCCTTGCAGGATGTGGCGCTGGGTGGCCACATAATCCTGGGATATAGTCAGTATTTGCCAATATCGGTACTCTCCATTGGCAATTACTGCCTATATTCTAGCACTATGCAGCCTCCCAGCATGGCATCCTGCAAGATTGTTTGCAGTGTGTCACGTGTAGTGGACCAGTTGGGGGGCATTGTTTCCCCTCCTGGTCCTCGTTATGTCACTGCCTGCCGGCCACTCGTGTCCTGCGCTGTTACAATCTAATGTGCAGGCGTGGTACGTGGACATGCGTAGTGATGGTTTCTGGGCGGTCTGGATGACATCACCTTAGCACCTTGCCGATTGGTTGAATACAGACAGGACGTGCATACATATGCACGCTAGGTCGGCATTTTATGTGGTCACACGCACTTGGTTCAGATCCCTTGTCAATAACCATGCCTTTTCTACCCATCCACAGATGCCCATGTTTTAGCGCTGGTGTTACTTGTTATATATCACACGCACTTGGTGTGTCACTGCAGCAGCGGCTTTAAAATCCTGTGGGATTCCCTGGCTAAGGCATTATATCTTGCTGTACGTTATTAAAGTTGGATTTAACCTTATTATTCTTATAATGTATTTAAAAAAAACCTTTTTTTGCACATTTACCCTTATGCCTCGTACACACGATCAGACTTTCTGCCAAGAAAAACTGTGGATTTTTGGTCACACAAATGTTGGCCAATAATTTCGAATGTGGGAACGCGGAGACGTACAAGACGTATGATGAGCAGAAAAAAAGGAAGGAAATGAAAAGGGAAGTTCAATAGCCAGAGTGGTTCCTTCTGCTTGATTGGCGGAAAGCAAATGTTCGAGGGAGCATACACACGGTCGGACTTTCCGACAACAAGCTCACATCCAACATTTCCTGTCGGAAAATCCTACCGTGTGTACGCGGCATTAGAGTACCCAGCATCACCCTTAGCAGATTTCTTGTTTGGGGGGGTTTCAATAGCCTATAAAGGGTAAACCTTGATAATGGTCATTTACCCTTTTTGCCATCTGTTTCACTTAGGCTATATACTCCCTCCCATCCGTAATTGGCTGTCTTTATTAATAGGTGAGTTTGGTTTCTGGTACTATGGTATATCTAGACAAAACTATTTTGGTATTTGTTGACTTATGCCGTGTACACACGACCGGACTTTTCAATGGACTAGGTTACATAGTTACATAGTTAGTCAGGTTGAAAAAAGACACAAGTCCATCCAGTTCAACCAAGAAAACAAAAATATATAATAAATATCATACCAACCCATATACCCAATTCTATACCCACAGTTGATCCAGAGGAAGGCAAAAATAAACAGCAGAGCATGATACAATTTGCTAAAGCAGGGGAAAAAATTCCTTCCTGATCCCCCGAGAGGCAATCGGATTTTCCCCGGATCAACTTTACCTATAAATTTTAGTACCCAGTTATATTACGTACACTTAGGAAATAATCCAGGCCTTTCTTAAAGCAATCCACTGAGCTGGCCATAACCACCTCTGCAGGGAGTCTATTCCACATTTTCACAGCTCTTACTGTGAAGAAACCTTTCCGTATTTGGAGATGAAATCTCTTCTCTTCTAGACGTAGAGAGTGCCCCCTTGTCCTCTTTGTTGACTTTAAAGTGAATAACTCGACACCAAGTTCCCTATATGGACCCCTTATATATTTGTACATGTTGATCAAATCCCCCCTTAATCTCCTCTTATCAAGAGTGAATAAATTCAGTTCCTCTAATCTTTCCTCATAGCTGAGTTCCTCCATGCCTCTTATCAGTTTGGTTGCCCTTCTCTGCACTTTCTCCAGTTCCCCAATATCCTTTTTGAGAACTGGTGCCCAAAACTGAACAGCATATTCCAGATGAGGTCTTACTAATGATTTGAACAGGGGCAAAATGATTTCTCTCTTTCTGGAGTACATACCTCTCTTAATACAGGAAAGGACTTTGCTCGCTTTGGAAACCGCAGCTTGGCATTGCATGCTATTATTGAGCTTATGATCTACCAAAACCCCCAGATCCTTCTCCACTATGGTTTCCCCCAGTTGTACTCCCCCTAGCGTGTATGATGCATGCATATTCTTAGCCCCCAAGTGCATAACTTTACATTTCTCAACATTAAACCTCATCTGCCACATAGTCGCCCAATTAGACAGAGCATTGAGGTCGGCTTGTAAATTGGTGACATCCTGTAAGGACGTTATTGCACCACATAGCTTGGTGTCATCTGCAAAGACGGAAATGTTACTTTTGATCCCAGACCCAATATCATTTATAAAGATATTAAAAAGCAAGGGTCCCAGCACTGAACCTTGGGGTACACCACTATTAACCTTAGACCATTCAGAGTAAGAATCATTAACCACTACTCTCTGAATTCTGTCTTTTAGACAGTTTTCTATCCATCTACAAACTGATGTTTCCAAACCTGTAGACTTTACCTTACACATGAGCCTTGTGTGCGGAACTGTATCGAACGCTTTTGCAAAAATCCAAATATATCACGTCCACCGCCACCCCTCTGTCAAAGGTTTTACTTACCACCTCATAAAAAGAAATCAGGTTTGTCTGACAACTTCTGTCTTTCATGAATCCATGCTGTCTGTTGCTCAAAATATTTTTTTCCTGCAAGAACTCATCTATGTGGTCTTTTATTAATCCCTCCAGTATCTTCCCAACTATAGAAGTTAAACTAATGAGTCTATAATTACTTGGTAAAGACTTTGTTCCCTTTTTAAATATAGGCACCACATTGGCCCTGCGCCAATCCAGTGGTACTATTCCTGTCATTAATGAGTCCCTAAAATTAGATACAATGGCTTTGAAATTACAGAGCTCAATTCTTTTAGGATCCGTGGGTGGATGCCATCAGGTCCAGGTGCTTTATCCACCTTTATTCTGTCCAAATATTTCTGGACCATATCACTTATGAGCCATTGTGGATTTGGGGCTGCGTCAGTACCACCCCCATTATGGACATGAGGTCCCCCATGCTCCTTTGTATACACAGAGCTGAAGAAAGTATTTAATAAGTTAGCCTTCTCTTTGTCCCCAGTCACCCACTCCAGATTATTTTGCAAAGGGCCTACATGCTCAGACTTAACCTTTTTACTATTAATATATTTGAAGAATTTTTTGGGGTTTGTCCTACTGTCTTTTGCAATCTGTCTTTCATTTTGAATTTTTGCATCCTTGATTTCCTTTTTACATATTCTGTTATATTCCTTGTAACATTTAAATGACACTAGCGTTCCTTCATTTTTATATTTTTTGAAAGCTCTTTTTTTATAGTTTATAGCTTTTTTAACTTTGGCCGTGAGCCACATCGGCTTTATTTTTAACCTTTTAAACTTATTGCCCATGGGAATATACTTTGCCGTGAGATCACAAACAAGCTTTTTGAAGAATTCCCATTTCTGTTCTGTGCCCATTGGTGCCAATATTCTCTCCCAGTCTAAGTCCTGGAGAGCGGCCCTCATCCTTGGAAAATTTGCTCTCTTGAAATTAAGTGTGTTTATCTTTCCCGTATGTGATTTTTGCTTACAGCTAACATCAAATGAAATCATGTTATGGTCACTGCTACCCAGATGTTCCTTTATCTGAACATTAGTAATACGTTCTGCATGGTTTGAGATTACCAGGTCCAACAGAGGAACGAATCCGCTGGACAATTCGATCATGTGTGGGCTTTATCTGACCTTTGCTGTCTAAAAATCAGACTGACTTTAGCTTTAAAATATGTTTCAAATCTTTCCAACAGACTGGTCTGGTCGAAAAATCTATTCGTCTGTATGCTAGTCCGATGCACGAAAACCGACGCCAGGGCAGCTATTGGCTACTGGCTATGAACTTCCTTATTCTAGTCCGGTCGTATGTCATCACGTTCAAATCTGTCGGACTTTGGTGTGCTTGTGTGTCCATACGTCCGCAAAGTCCGTCAGAACTCCGCCGAAAGTCCGTCGGGAAGACCGTTGGACCTAGTCCGTCGAAAAGTCCGGTCGCGTGTATGCGCCATTACTTGACATTATCTGCCATAGACTTTTCTATCTTGTGATGGGATTACCTGACCCCTCAGCAGCCGCCCTGCAATCTGTTGCTTTTAGCTGTGAGTTTATGCTTTTCATTATATAATAAGTACTGGGTGTATACTCAATCGATTTACTATATGTATTTAATGAATTTATATACTATATTTTCCTTTTTTTCCTTTAAACACCTAAGGCTGAGCGAATCACGCTCCTTTACAAATAATAATTAAGTCTTTATGTCCTTTTTTCCTGACAAAGCCATATCAGCGAAACATGTTGAAATATTTGGACGTGTTACCACTTTGTATGTGAATATAGAAGCGGTCGACCGATATATCGGCTGATATTTGCTGTTTTTTAATTAATCGGCATCGGCCGATTGTGCTGATAAAAAGGCCGATTTAGAACTACAGCGCGACTTGAAAATGACTTTCGTAATAGAAGTCAGTGCAAGTTGCCTGAGTTTTCATAGAAGCGACTTTCCTCCTCTCTGGGCAGTCTGCCAAGAAAAGAGTAAAGAGATACAATGTTTACACTTGAATGAATGAACTCAACTCTGTGTGTAGAGTTCTCAGTTTAACCATTTAAAGACTAAATCTTTTCTGACACTTGTTGCTTACAAGTAAAAATCCAGTATTTTCTGCCAGAAAATCACTTAGACCCCCCCCCCCCAAAAAATTATATATATTTTTTTAGCAGAGACCCTAGGGAATAAAATAGCGTTTGTTGCAATATTTTATGTCATACGGCATTTGTGCAGAGGTCTTTGAAATGCAATTTTTTGGGGAAAAAAATACACTAATAATTAAAAAAAAAAACTAAAACAGTAAAGTTAGCCCATTTTTTTTTCGTCCAAAAGTTTTGACTACCTGTTTTTATTTTATATATTTTTTTTTTAATCTAAATCATACAAACAAGTAAACTGATTGAAGGTTTGTTTTTTTTAATAAATGTTTAAATGGAAGAAATTTTCTTTATCACTTATGAAGGCTGCTTTCACACTGGAGCGGGCAGGCGTTGATGGTAAAATGCTGCTAGTTTTAGAGGCGCTTTACCATCATTTTAGCGGTGCTATTCGGCTGCTAGTGGGGTGCATATAACCAAGCTAGCGGCCGAGGAAGAGGTTAAATGCGCCCGTGAAGCACCACTGCCAAATCGCATTGCGTGTGCTTTGGCAGTGGTGCCCATTAATATGAATGGGCAGGAGTGGTGGAGGAGCAGTATACACCATTCCAAACATGCTGCTTGCAGGACTTTTTTTAACATCCTGCCAGCACATCGCCTCAGTGTGAAAGCACTCTGTCTTTCACACAGACTGCAGGGGAGCCGTTTTGCAGGCACTTTACAGGCGCTATTTTTAGCCCAAAAGCACCTGAAAAAACTGGGAAAGGTGTCTGTTAGATTTTATGAGATGAAGGGGGATAAAAAAAAGGAAAATAAAAAAATCGGCCTAACATATCGGCCCAAAAAAATCGGCATCATATATCGGCCACCGGCCACCATGATTTCTAAATATCGGCATCGGCCAGAGAAAAACCCATATCAGTCGACCTCTAGAATATAGTATTTTACTGTCAGAGATAGGAAGTGTGTGTATACCTATGACTGTGACTAAACTGTATTCTTTACCTTTTTATGTTTTCTTAAATAAATAATTTATAAATTTTTATATTAAACTTGAGTGATTCTCTATGCGGTGTACCTTTAAAGTCCCATATCTTCAATCCATTTTGTTCACCGATACTCTTGTTGAACGCAGTAACAGACCCTGCTGTGAAATATTAGCGCAAACATTGTAATTACATGCCCCTGTTAAACAGGGGCAGAAAAATTGGGCCTTAGACACTAGTGGTGGTGGCACAACACTGCAACCCCTCGCAGATACTCTATTTGAGCACAAGAACAAGCCCTGCTGCAAAATATTACAGTAAAAATTATAATTATACGCCCCTGTTAAACAAGGGCATAAAAATTGGGCCTGAAACAAAAATATTCTTAGAAGCTATCAACATGAACATTGAGGAGGAATAGCATAGTCACTCAGCATAACAGTATAGTCACTTAGCATAGGCAGTATTCAAGGGATCTCACATTCATAGAAAAATGTATCGGTTACATCAGCATCAGGTGCATAGTAGCTGGTGATCCAAGACTGGTTCATTTTTATGAAGGTGAGCCGATCAACTGAGGCTGTGGACAGGCAGGCGCACTCCGTGATTGGTTACAAAGCCTTCAGCAGCACTAAGTGCGTTCACAAAGAACGCTGGATGCAGGACAGGCCAGAAGCTTAATTGCACATTGTGCAAGCTCTGGCCAGTGATCCATCCTCAAGACCCAGTAACCCAGTGGATTTTCAGTTGGAAAGGTCTCCAAGTCTGATCTTGCCCCTAGGTATTCCTGCTCCATGTAAATCAGACCCTGGCGATGGTTGCTGGAACCGATCAGACCTTGCGGCTGCGAACTAAAGAATTGTCTGAACACATCGGTCAGACGGCCACCTTCTCCACCGCTCCTTCTGTGACTGACCGAAGCTTCACCAACAAGTTGTCCAGGAGAACCAGGAAATTGTAACCTCCCAGGCTCTGGAAATGCATTGCAAAAACGTTTCTGCAAGGACAAAAATGTTTCATCCTCTGCTCCCTCTGCGAAGGCTGGATAAGTTCTGCAACCTTACCCTTGTAACGTGGACCAAGAAGGGTTGCCAGTCAGTAATGATCCCTCTCCTTGATACTACAAATCTGAGGGTCTTTTCGCAGGCTTTGCAGGATCAGGGAGGCCATGCAGCGAAGGTTTGCTGAGGCATTCGATCTGGAGTCCTCTGGGTCACTAAGGATGACATGATCCACAGCCACCTCCTCCCAGCCAAATGATCGGCGGAAATGCCCACAGACTTTCCAGGCCTGCCTCAGGAGATCCTATGAGATCCCCGGGTACCTGCACAAGAACCTCTGCACCACCAAACTAAGGATGTGACCCAAACAGGGAACATGGGTCAAGTGTCCCTGTCGGAGGACGGAGTGGAGGTTGGTGCCATTGTCGCAAACCACCATTCTTGGCTGAAGCTGTCGTGGCGTCAACCACCTCTGAGTCTGCCTCTGCGAAGCTGACAGAATCTCTCCCCCAGTGTGGCTCCTGTTCCCTAAGCAGACCAACTCAAGCACCGCATGGCATATTTTTGCCTGAGTGCTTGCGAGGACAAATCTGCAGAGGAAGAGGCCACAGAGGAAGAAGAAGAGGAGGGGGTGGAGGAGAGAGGTGTAGAAGAATCAGCACGACTAGCATTTTGGAGACTTGGCATCCTTCCCAGCTGCCAGCAGAATTACCCAGTGCACCGTGAAAAAGAAAGGTAACGTCCCTGTCCATGCCTGCTGGACCATGAGTCAGCGGTTATATGCACCTTACCGCTGACTGCCCTTTCCAACAAGGCCAAGACATTGCCTTCCACATGCAGGTAGAGAACCGGAATGGCCTTCCGTGAAAAGAAATGGTGTTTGGGAACCTACCACTGAGGTACCGCACATTCCACAAATTCATGAAAGGGGGCAGAGTCTACCAGCTGAAAAGGCAGCAGTTGGAGTGCTAGCAATTTAGCCAACCTGAGTATGTGGATGGCTGGGAACAAATTTCTTTCGACAGTTTAGCAACTGGGGTAGGGAAATTTGCCTGCTACAATCGAATGTTGGTGTAGTGATAACAGATTGCCCGCAAGTACTTGGCACACCTAATTCTACAACTTCATTCCTCTCAGTGCAGGTTTCCGAGAGGACTGAAGGTATAGTGGGGTTGGAGATCCCAGCTGATGTGGAGCAAGGAGAGGTCCTCCTTGTTCTTTGGTTTGGGTCTTTTAAGTACTGTTGTCAACGGACTGCATGCAAGGTAAACATATGTCTGGTCATGCATGCGGCTGCTGTTTTGGCCACGCTTGATACGCTGAATACATATGTTGCTAACAGCAACGGTGCGATCTGCTGCACATGTATCAAAAAAGGTCCACACCATAGAACTTTTCAAAATACGCAGGGAGTCAGTAGCACCCTGCACATGCAGAGATCTGCTTTGTGATGCAGTCGGGTGGCTGCCCTTAAGATGGCCCCTGGAGGGCATCCTGCCTCCTCTTGCTCCTCCTCTCTTCTATCAAGCACCAATGTAGAGTCAGTGACCTCATCATCCCTTCCCTCCTCGTCATTGGAGCAAACCTGGCAGTATGCTGCAGCTGGGGGAACATGACTGCCAGTTTCTTGTCCTTCTTGGGCACCACCTCTCTCTGGACTCACATTACTGCCTTCCTCAACCTGGGTACCATCATTGGAGCCTTTAAAACGCTGCACATTCTCCTGCAGTATGTACCCGACACTGTGGTCGAACAGTTCGGGGGACTCCTCCATGCATGATGGTGGGGCTAGTGAAGGAGTGACTGATGACATTGAGCCGATGGAATAGGCCACTTTGGCAGCTGCATTGGCAGGCAAACTAGTCTGAGCCTGGGTGACAGAGGATGAGGAGGATGAAGACGGCTTAGTTATCCACTCTACCAACTCTTCTGCATGTTGTGGATCGACACGGCCAGCTGCTGAAAAAAAGGACAAGCATGCCCCATGGCCACATGCTGAGGATGCACCATGTCCAGGACCAGCACTGTTGGCTGTAGACACAGAGCCTGCTTGCTCTCTTTTAGTGCCCTACAAGCATCTGCCTCTCCTTGGTGGCCATCCAGACATGCTGTAAAATTTTATTAGCAAAATACCGCCTAAAGTTTACTAGAAAAAGTACATCAGGAATAGCCTGCAGTCAGATATAGGCTTGGCTAGACTAGAATGCACTGGATACATATATGTAGGAGACTGTATACAGTATATATTTAATGCACTGCAGATCACTGAATCACCTGCCTGCATGCCTGCCTGAAAGTATATTTGAAAATGTACACCAGGAATGGCCTGCAGTCAGATATAGGCTTGGCTATACTAGAATGCAGTGGATATATATATGTAGGAGGCGGTATATATATTTTATGCACTGCAGATCACTGAATCACCTGCCTGCCTGAAAGTATATTTGAAAACGTACACCAGGAATGGCCTGCAGTCAGATAGAGGCGTTACTAGACTGGAATGCAGTGGATAGATATATGTAGGAGACTGTATATATATTTAGTGCACTTCAGATCACTAAATCACCTGCCTGCCTGCTTGAAAGTGTATTTGAAAACGTACACCAGGAATGGCCTGCAGTCAGATATAGGCTTGGCTAGACCAGAATGCAGTGTATATATATATATATGTAGGAGACTGTATATATATATTTTATACACTGCAGATCACTGAATCACCTGCCTGCCTGAAAGTATATTTGAAAACGTACACCAGGAATGGCCTGCAGTCAGATAGAGGCTTGGCTAGACTGGAATGCAGTGGATAGATATATGTAGGAGACGGTATATATATTTAGTGCACTGCAGATCACTGAATCACCTGCCTGCCTGAAAGTGTATTTGAAAACGTACACCAGGAATGGCCTGCAGTCATATAAAGGCTTGGCTAGACCAGAATGCAGTGCATATATATATGTAGGAGACTGTATATATATTTAATGCACTGCAGATCACTGAATCGCCTGCCTGCCTGAAAGTGTATTTGAAAACGTACACAAGGAATGGCCTGCAGTCAGATATAGGCTTGGCTAGATTAGAATGCAGTGGATATATATGTAGGAGACTGTATATATATTTTATGCACTGCAGATCACTGAATCACCTGCCTGCCTGCCTGAAAGTAAATTTAAAAACGTACACCAGGAATGACCTGCAGTCAGATATAGGCTTGGCTAGACTAGAATGCAGTGGATATATATGTAGGAGACTGTATATACTGTATAATTCATGCACTGCAGCTCACTCAATCACCTGCCTGTCTGAAAGTATATTTTAAAACGTACACCAGGAATGGCCTGCAGTCAGATATAGACTTGGCTAGACTGGAATGCAATGGATATATATATGTAGGAGACTGTATATATATTTTATGCACTGCGGCTCACTGAATCACTTGCCTGCCAGAAGTATATTAGAAACAGTACACCAGGAATGGCCTGCGGTGAGATATAGCTAAACTGTATGCAGTGGATATTAAGGAAAATTGTTATCCATACTTACCGTAATTTTCCTTTCCTGGATCCTCCCCATGTCAGCCTACTATGGGTCAGCTCCGCCCCCTCTGACCCCATCCAGGACCACCTTTTTCTTAGCCTATAAAGAGCGGCTGACACCAGTGTACAAAAAATACCCGCCTCGCAACAGATAAACTGGGTGGGAATCCTCCGGCTGACATGGGGAGGATCCAGGAAAGGAAAATTATGGTAAGTATGGATAACTATTTTCCTTATCCCCGGACCTCCCCGTGTCAGCCTACTATGGGATGTACCAAGCAATATTAAAAAGGGAGGGAAGACAAAAAATAAGCCAAACCCTCAATGCAATGCTACTCAAATGTTTAATGGGCAACAGCCGCCGTAATAACCATAGAGCCAAATATTTCCTCAGGCGGACAAGCCAAATTAAGCCTGTAATGCCTAATAAAAGGTGTTGGGTGCTGTAGTAATATGGCTTTGAAACCCGGCTTGTATATAAAAAGAACAATGCATTGAAAAACCTTGAAAAATGCACACCTTCCTTTAATAAATAACTCAAATCTCTCCATTACCTTCTAACTTCACTTACTTTACCCTCAACAAATGTAGGATATTCTTAATTAAGAAATCCAGAATTCGAAAGTACCGTATATACTCGAGTATAAGCCGAGATTTTCAGCCTCTTTTTTGAGGCTGAAAGTGCCCCCCTCGGCTTATACTCGAGTCATCGCTGTCTGCCTGCTCGATCAGCGTGTCGAGCAGACAGACAGCGGACATTCTACCATTCAAACGCCGCGCCTCCGCCTTCGCCTGTGATAGGCGGAACACTGAATTTCCCAGCAGCCTGTGTTCCGCCTATCACGGACATCGTCTCATCCTCGTACTACGGACGAGGATGAGACGATGTCCGTGATAGGCGGAACACAGGCTGCTGGGAAATTCAGTGTTCCGCCTATCACAGGCGAAGGCGGAGGCGGAGGCGCGGCGTTTGAATGGTAGAATGTCCGCCGAGGCGCCGACGAAGAGCGGCGATCCTGGCAAGGCACGGGACGGAGGCAAGGCAAGGCACGGCACGGGACGGGACGGAGGCAAGGCACGACACGGGACGGAGGCAAGGCACGGCACGGGACAGAGGCAAGGAGGCAAGGCACGGGACGGAGGCAAGGCACGGGACACAGGCTCGGGACACAGGTAGGCTGGACACACACACACACACACACACACACACACACACACACACACAGGGATGGATGGATACACACACACACAGGGATGGATGGATACACACACACACAGGGATGGATGGATACACACACACACAGGGATGGATGGATGGAGACACACACACACAGGGATGGATGGATGGATGGACACACACACACACAGGGATGGATGGATGGATGGACACACACACACACAGGGATGGATGGATGGATGGACACACACACACACAGGGATGGATGGACGGACACACAGGAATGGACGGACACACAGGGATGGACGGACACACAGGGATGGACGGACACACACACAGGGATGGACAGGCATGTCTCACCCTCGGCTTATACACGAGTCAATAAGTTTGCCAGTTTTTTTGGGGGTAAATTGGGGGCCTCGGCTTATATTCGGGTCGGCCTATACTCGAGTATATACGGTAAATAAAAGGGAAGTTGTATATTCCAGGCGCTACGCCAGAGGAATTGTGGTCAGTAAAGAAAAAGAGAAGTAACTGTGTTGTGTAATTCCAGACACTAGAGAGAAAAATATTAAGGTTTGAAGGTGTTATGAATGGAATGGCCAGATGAATGTGGGATGAGAGAGAGTTGTTGTATGTGTGTCTGGAATGTGCACAACAAGGTGTCTCATATTGTGTTTAGGCCCATGTTATACTTTCCCTAAAAGTTTGGGGTTAAATTAAATTAAAAGAATTGATAAAGGGATTTTGGTAAAGGAAGGGTGAAAATTTGAAAAAATGTTTGAAGAAATTAAATGAATGTAATCGAGATACATTGCTGCATATATTGAGTCCATGGGGTACTAAAATGTGATGGGAAGGATTTATTTGAAATAAGCAATCAGAATGACTATTCTGGATATCTACCTTCTGAATTAACAGGGTGTCAGTCATAGAGTGTTAATGATGAAATGTTGTTTATCCATCAATGTTTTGTTTGTTGCTGATGATCAGACATATTTGCAAAGTTGGGAAACTTCTGAGTCAGAATATGTGTTTGGGTAAAATGTTCTGTACTAAGTCCCTTGGGTCCACTTGGATCCCGGGAATAGAAGAAACTAAAGAGGTTTAAGTTTTGTTGAAGTTCTGCTATAATACTGGATTTGGAAAAATGTTTAGTTAAATATATTGAAGCTATATAATGAAAACCCTTGCTGAGAAACATTTTCATTCCTGCATGTTTTACTTATGTTTGAGTCAATTAAGAATATTATTTTTAATATCTCCAATGGTTAAGGCCTGAATTGATCAGGTAGATTTTGTGACTACTCATGTCAGATGAGGAGTATCTGCCCCAGCCAGCCTGCATTCACCCACAGCCCTATTCACATGAAGAAATGCCCACCCCAGTCATACTCTACACCCCATCCATACCCTGCCCTATATCCTGTCCGAGTGAAGTGATGACTACAGCTTTAACATGGAAATCTTTGTTGTTCATCTTTGTTGTTCAAATACCATAGGAGGTGCTTAGATGACTAAAGGCGGACTCAAGCTAGAAACTGTTCCTGCGAATGATACCTCAAGGGGGAGCCACATGACGCAAACCTGGGGTACAAAATTCCTGTGAGCACCACATGAAAAAGATCCAGATGTACCAGCCGAAAGTCCCTGGTCTCACCCAACGCATCAGTTCCAGTCTGTCTGTGGATATCAGGTTCTGTCCTTAAAAAAGAGGCAGTGTTTTGGGGTAGAGAATTCATGTCTGTACATATGAGTGATCACAGAATTGAACCAAAAGGTTTTGGAAAAAGTTGAGCATAATGAGAGTTATAATGTGGACATTTCCTTTTCCTTCCTTTTTCTGCAAATCTAATGGACATTCAGAAACCATCCAAGAGACTTTTCTTTTTGAGTATTTTCTTTGGGACTATTTTTATTTGGCCTAAAGGCTATCATGCCCCTCCCACTTGTTTCTATGGACTGTCACGCCCCTTCCTCCCTTTTGCATTCCATGGACAATTGCTATGCAGCTGAGATTACATGTTTGTTGTTTCCTATTTTTGTATGTTTAGAAGGTGATCCAGGTGAGGGTCAGGGGGTAATATTGGGATTGTTGTTGTAGTGTGTCCAGTACATGCTCGACCATTTCAGTGTATACTGTTTGAAGGGATGCTGGCATAGGCACTGTATTATATATGTATTGGTTCACATGTCATCTACTAGCCTCTGTGTTCTAGGGGGAGCCTTAAGGTTATATGTGGCCTACCCAATAAAATCACTAGTAACACACTTATTGGACATAGAGGGGATGTGCATTCAGAATCTGCAGGAACTCCACAGTGCTTGACACCTTAGATCGTGCCCTACGTCACACTTCGTGCATGCCTCTGGCCCCCATACTGAGATGGCCAAGCTACTTTCACAGCTTGCTTTTGCAGGATTCTCTGAGGGCGCCCAACAGGTCCTTAAGCAGACAGCCACTGGCCTTGGACAACAGCACGTACATTTGTTGTGGAAGACCATGCCATCCATGGATTCTGAATGATTCCAGGGGATGGTGTTACTTGGCCTCATTGGTTCCGATAGGGGTTATTCTCGGGGACAGTGAGGAACGTCACTTGCTCAAGGCTAGTGTTCGTCCTGGGTGCCCTCTCAGACACCGTTATGCTAGGTCATTGTTTCTGGAAAAGAACATGACTTGGGCATGGTTCCTCTCAGGAGCCTGAGGGGGTATTGACATGATGAAAAAGCAAAAGAATTGCTTGGGAGCCCCCTGGGTAACATGGGGGGTTTGGTCTCAATGCTGAATCCTGGATTAATCCTGGATTGGGGATATTGCAATCTGTGTTGTACTGATTTTGCTTATGGTATTACTTTTATATGCCTGCTTCAGGTTTATTATGTGCATGGTTTCTGAGGTACTTGACCTTCCAACCCAGCTGCAGCTAATAGAATACATCTTAACTTTTACTATGGCCACCGGGATGAGTATGTCACAGTGAGAAGAAGTAAGTCATGTTCGTGGTTTGTCATGACTTAGAGGGGATTGTAGTAATATGGCTGAACCAGAGTGACTCCATCTTTGTAAGTTCATATGGGATTGTGCTTAGATTCTGTATCTGCAGACTGTAGCAGTTTTTCTGTAAACATGCACATAAGGAAATATAGCTTGCATAGGCAGTCTCATTCTATGCTGTCTAAATAAAGAAATTGTATCACAATATGTCTGGGCCACATATCCCATGACTGTGATTCAGAAGCAGATGACATGAGTAATGATATGTAATGATATGTAACGAACACCTCTGTATTAACCACACCCATGTTCTATGCAATGATTGGCTGATAAGGGTGCATATAACGTGCAGCCCCTCCCACAATAATTTAGACAACTGCTAAGCTGTAAATATGCTGGTATATTTTTTCGTGTTGTCTCCTAATGCTGCAGCATTAGTATAAAGGGTTTCGTGAGTATTGTAATTGCGTTAGTTACACCTAGCTGGTCTTTGTCAGGTATATAGAAATACCATTTTAATCACAACAGGTGCACTCCAGCTTGGTGCTCTGCAAACTACCTCAGGGACGACCTTTGCGTATGCTGCCCAGGATGCTGCCATACCCCTCGTCGAATGTGCTTTGATCTCTGAAGGAGGAGGAAGGCCCAGCATTTTGTATGCAATATGTATGGTCTTTGACAAATCAGGAAGACACAACTCTGGATGTTGCCTGCATACCCTTTTAGGCCCCATTGGGAAAAACTACAGCTGATCTGCTTTTAGTCTATTTCAGGTAGGTTGAAACTGCAGAGACTAGGTCTAACCTACTCTACTCATCAGCTGTATCCGCCGGAAAGGCTGGAAGAATTACCTCCCAGAACATATACGAAATTATATGGCAACCTTAGGTAGTAAGCTTGGTATCGGCCTAAGGACTATCTTTTCTGGGAGCGCCAAACAATATGGTTCTTTAGATGAGAAGGCGCACAACTCAGAGACTCTTCTGGCCGAGGCAATGGCTAGTTAAAAAACAAAAACAAAAAACTGTTAAAAGAAATAATGGACAAGAGAAGGCTTGATCAAACAGAGGAACCAGCGATGTTCCCAAGACTAGTGTCCTCTAAGTCCTCTTTTGGAAAAAACTATTTCAATGGAGGTCTGATTTCTATGGCTGCCCCTAAAAATCTGATCACCAATGGATGTAGAGCATATCTTGTACACGATAAAGCCGACAAAGTGGGGATTTGACCTTTCAGGGAATTATAAGCTAACCCTTAGAGACCACTCTGCAGAAACTCCAAAATGTTAGATACTGAAGGAGATCCAAGGTCCCAACCCCTTTCTGTAGTATTTCAGATCTGGTGATAGGTTACATTTGAGCCTGTAATAATGTCTCCACTTCACTGCCTGAGAGACCCAAGCCAGTTAAAGCCTCCCTCTCACTTCCAAGTTATTAACTTCATCCTCCTGCAGTTCAGGTGTCAGGCTCCACTCCGCAGAAGGAGTTTTTGACAAGGAGGCAGTGGGATTGGCGAGCCCAACTTTATCCTCCAAGCCAGAGGGAACAACGGCTCCCTGAGCCAGTAAGGTAAGACTACTATTGCTGTGATCCTTTCTCGTTTAATCTTCAGTAGAATTTTGAGAGCCAATGGAAGCAGCAGGAACACATACATCAAGGGGAAGTTCCAAGACCTGGACAGAGCACCCTGACCCAACGCCTGTGGATGCCAGGTCCAGAAGAAGCAAGGCAGTTGACAATTCTCCTCCAATGCCATAACATCTATAGATTCAGGCCCCATTTGTTGTGATCCTCAAAGCCTCGACTCAAGTGATCTGCTAAATCATTCCCAGGCCCCAGGAGATAAGATGCTGTAAGAGAGCCGAGATTCTTCTCTGCGCATAGGAAGATTGACATGCCACCTGAAGGAGAGGGTGACTTCTTGTGCCCCCTTGATGAGACACATAAGGCACCGTAGTTGTTGTCCAAAGAATCTTGACAGCTCGACCTCACAACATAGGTTGGAACGCTAAGAGAGTGTGTCTGACAGCATCCAATCCCAGGAAATTGTAACTCTTCGCCCCACAAAAGTTCCATTGGCCTTGAATCTGCTGTCCCAGGCAGTGTGCCCTGCAGACTGCCAGACTGGAATTGGTTCTGAGGCCTTCAACGGAACTCTGAGGCCTTCAATGGAACTCCGCGGGAAAGATTTCGAGCTACTGACCGCCAAACCAGGGACCAGATTATCGGAATTGGCAGATTTCCTGGAGCAAGGAGTGATGATCCCACTGAAGAAGAAAGTTGCATTGAAACCTCCTTCTGTGCCACCTGACCCATGGGACTACTGGAACTGTGACTGATAGAACCCCCAGATACTGCATGCATTTCTTCACCATCATAGAAGGCCTGGCTATCACTGCTTTTGTCTAAGACTTGATCTCCTGGACCTTCCTCTGAGGAAGAGAAACACCACCCTGATCCGTGTTGAATTGTACTCCTAAATACTCCAACATTTGGGTCAGATGCATCTGGCTCTTCCGAAAGTTGAATAACCAACCAAAACGAGCTAGTGTTTTGCAGTTCAAAGTCACATGAAGTAGAAGGAGCTCATTAGACAGACCCAGAAGTAGCATGTCGTCTAGATAATGGAATATTTTCACTCACTTGACCCTGAGAGTTGCGACGACAGCAGAGAGTAGCTTTGAGAACATTCTCAGAGTCATGCAGAGACTGAATGGAAGACATTAAAATTGAAAATGAGAGCCTTCCACGGAAAACCTGAGAAAGCAATGGTGAGATGCATCTATGGAAACAAGAAGATACGCACAGATCGATGGAAACCATCCAGTCTCTGAAATGATCGTTTCCAATGACTCCATTTTGAATGGTGGAACCTTCATGTAAGAATTCAGGACTTTGTGGTAAAAAACTGGTCCGAAACCCCCTGAAGCCTCTGGGACCAAAAACAGAGGGAACATTTGACCCAATTCATGCCTTGGAACCGGAAGGTTGGCCCTTGCTGCCAACAGCTCCCCTATATATCCTCACAAACATCTGTAGGAAGCCCAATTTCTACGAATAAGGTCTGAGGGGGCCTTGTTCTGAACTCGAGACAATAACGTAATCAAATGATGGCTACTATCCAGGCATCGTGTAATTTGTCCGCCCAAACCCCCCCGAATTGGGCTAGTCTTGCTCCTACTTGAGAGGGTTAAGTGGAGACACCTTCAGAAGCAGTGGCGGCCCGCCCATAAGGGGGCGCCCGGGCGCCGCCCCCCCTCCCCCTAGGTGTAAAAAAAAAAAGTAAAAAAAAAAAAAAAAGGGCCCTTTAAGACATTTAAAAAAAAAAAAAATGTCATTTAACAATTTAACATAGTGTACTGTGGCGCCGGTCACAGTGCACTATGAGAAGCGCCACGTCGATGTAATCACAAGACTGCATCCATGGCGCTTCATTTGCGGGTTAAAAACCCGCCTTGCGGCGCACTGCAGAACGCCGACTAGCTTCCGCCCGTAAAATCACTGTGATTCTACGGGCGGGAGCATTGTCATTCTTAGACAGGCAGGTCACTTCCGGCTTTCGGCTGCTTCACGAAACCCGGAAGTGACGTCGGCAGCTCCGTTCCTCAGCCCGAGCGGAGCTGCAAGACAGTGAGACAGGTGAGTCACCGCATAAAGGCTTTCTAGTTTCTACTTTGTTGAGAATGTTCATGCATTTAGCTGAATGAATGGAAAAAAAGCTTTCACAGCCAGAAAGGTTTCCCCAGGCCAGGCGACTTTTGCCGTGGCCAATCAGAGAATGAGCTCTGAAGGGGGAACTCCATGCCAAATTTCTGAAAAAAAAAATTGACGTGGGTTCCCCCTCCGAGAGCATACCAGGCCCTTAGGTCTGGTATGGATTCCAAGGGGAACCCCCTACGCCAAAAAAACGGCGTGGGGGTCCCCCCCAGATCCACACCAGATCCTTATCCGAGCACGCTACCCGGCCGGCCAGGAAAGGGGGTGGGGACGAGCAGGCGGCCCCCCCCTCTTGAGCCGTACCAGGCCGCGTGCCCTCAACATGGGGGGGTGCCTTGGGGGAGGGGGGGCGTGCGGCCCCCCCACCCCAAAGCACCTTGTCCCCATGTTGATGAGGACAAGGGCCTCTTCCCGACAACCCTGGCCGTTGGTTGTCGGGGTCTGTGGGCGGGGGGATTATCGGAATCCGGGAGCCCCTTTTAATAAGGGGGCCCCGGATACCGGCCCCCCACCCTATGTGAATGAGTATGGGGTACAATGTACCCCTACCCATTCACCTGTGAAAAAAATACAAAAAAAACACAACTCAGGGTTAAAATATTTTATTGCACAGCTCCGGGGGTCTTCCGTCTTCGGGGGTCTTCTCGCCGGACTCCTCCGCTATCTTCTTGTAGCTCTTTTGCTAGCGGAGGAGCCCGGCTTTCTTCCTCGCCGCCGGCCTCTTCTTCCGACTTCGGGGGTCTTGTCCCCCTCTTCGGTTCTTCTGCCGGGCCACCGCGCCTTCTTATAGCTCTTTTACAGGCGGTGGCCCGGTCTTCTGTCGCCGCCGCCGCCCGTTCTTCTTCTTCTTCTTCTTCTCCAGGAGATGTTGACTCGACGATCTCTCCGGCCGGAATGCCAGGGGCGCGCTGCGCTGCCACTTATATAGGAACAATGGGGCGGTGTCACATGGGTTGATGTCACATGGGTTGGTCACATGGGTTGATGTCACATCCCACACCAAAAAATATTTCAGATTACGTAAGGGGTGTGGTTTGTGAGAAGTGGGAGGGGCCGAAATGATGGGCGGGGTCATGATGGGCGGGGTCTGGCGCCCCCCCATCCAAAAACATCACCAGCCGCCACTGTTCAGAAGGACTTATTTGAAACCTTAGAATCTTCATTGGCCTTGGGCTTGGAAGGTTTCTGGAAGGTTGAACCGGCTCCCTTCCATGAAAAACTGTCTGTGAGTACTAGCCTTATCAGCCGACAAATGCTTCAACCATAAGGCTCTGTGGGCTGTGATGGAATGAGCCATTATCTTTGTCATCTTTTGAACTGGATTCCTGTCCTGGTCAACAGCCACTTCAGCCACAAACTCTACAGCAGTCTTAAAAACTGCAAAATAGAAGAACTGCCACTTCCCAGACTTTCATCTGAACATCCATCCACCAGCTCCGCTACCCACAATCTAAGGCTGGATTCACACCCATGCACTCCCAGCACTCCCTGCATTCCGCAGACCCGCACCACAGAACACGTCCCATAGGAGACCATGGTAAATGAGCGGTAGCACAAAACTGCAAAAAGCACCAAAAAACGCACAGGTGCGAATCCAGCCCAACTGCTGCTGCCACAGAAGTGAGCCCTAACACCGGCCTGCAGGCTGCTCCGACCAAATTATACAACCTTTTTAGGTCTATATTTATTGTGCAATCCATAGGATCTCTAAAGGAGACCGAATCCTCCAGCGGAAGCGGAATGTGGCAGGTGAATCTAGGTAATGAAGCATCCACCTTAGGTGTAGTGTCCCAAGGGTTACAGCTTTGATACTCTATTATGCACATTGAGCTTCTTCTCAGGCCCCACCCACTCATCGCCAATTACTTCTTTAATTTCAGAAATGAATGGGAAGGAAGGTAAAGATTTATTTAAATACGGGTAGTATCTGTGCTGTTTCTTTGGAGGCGACAATTCTTCCTGCCACTTCATCGCATCCTTAACAGCCTCCACCAAGGGGGGAACCAGTGCAAAAATCAAACGTATGCGATTCCGAGACCATCTCGCCTCAGATGGATCTGAATCGCTATCGACATCAGAGTTAGAACGCACTGAAAACACATGATCTGAATCTGCAGATGCTGAAGATGCAGCAGGATGAGCAGGATTCCTTGAAACACTGTTTAACCCTTCCTTGACTGCGTGCTTAATGTAGGATTTAACCTGGCATGCTTTCACAGCATTGTCCTGAGCCGCTTCCTTGAAGCAAGATGCATACCCGCTTTCCTCTGATGACCTCAGCTGAGCAGGCCCAACAGGATCCTTCTTCTGCCTGGGCCGGGGATAAAGACCTATCCGAAGAAGAAGACTGTCTGTGCCCGGTCAGTCATTTATACTGCCAGTGACCATTGCCAGTAACACACAGTAATTTATACTGCACCATACAATCCCAGCACCATGGGAACCCACCTCCTCAGGAGATTTACAGCCTATATGGGGGGGGGGGGTCTTCTGATCCGGGAGAGGCTGAACCCGAACAGGATGGATGGTGGATGGAGAAAAAAATATAAAAATAAAATAAAAATAAATAAATAAAAATAAACTTTAAAAGGCGTCCGGAGCGAGGACGAAAAAAGAACACTGATGTGGGCAGACAGCCGCCCTTTATGGGCTAAGAAAAAGGTGGTCGTGGAGGGGTCAGAGGGGGCAGAGGCTGACATGGGGAGGTCCAGGAAATATATATATATATATATATATATATATGTATATATATATATATATATATATATATTCCTGCAGAGGTGGTTCTGGCCAGCTCAGTGGATTGCTTTAAGAAGGGCCTGGATTATTTCTTAAGGGTACATAATATAACTGGTTACTAACATTTATAGGTAAAGTTGATCTGGGGAAAATCCAATTTCCTCTTGGGGGATCAGGAAGGAATTTTTTCCCCTGCTTTAGCAAATTGGATCATGCTTTGCTGGGGTTTTTTGCCTTCCTCTGGATCAACTGAGGGTATAGAATTGGGTATATGGTATCGTATGATATTCGTTTTTTTTTTGTGGTTGAACTGGATGGACTTGTGTCTTTTTTCAACCTAACTATGTAACTATATATATATATATATATTTATATATATATATATATATATATATACGAGACTGACTGTATATATATATATTAAATACACTGCAGTTAACTCAATTACCTGCCTGCCTGAAGTATATTAGAAACAGTACACCAGGATTGGACTGCAGTCAGATTTAGCAGATCTAGCTAAACTGGATACAGTGGATATATATATATATATATATATATATATATATATATATATATATATATATATATATATATATAGAAAAAATGGACAGTAACACCCCAATATAGGGTCAGAGGGCGCTGATCACCCCTAGTGCATTGAAAACGAAAAAGAAAAAATATCTCCGAGGTGGGGTTTTTTACAGCATATATTACCTGTAGATGCTAGTGAATGTATATAATAAATGCCGACATAAAGCAGATAATTGATAATACAAATGTTTTATTGGTAAAACAAAGAGGATTAAACAGGCGACACAATGGTCAGGAACTGAGCTCCACTATGTGGATAAAAATGTATGGTATTACATATGCATACAAAGTTTATGACACTTGAACCCTGTTATAGCTATAATTGCAATAAAAAATGGATAATATGGACCCTTTACGCGTTTCGACCCTCTCGGGGGTCTTCTTCAGAAGGTTTTTGTCTATTATGAAAAGGAAGACAAACATAAATATATATCCATACATAGTATACTGTAATATACTGAAGATAGTCTGCTGTAAGCAGAGTATACATCAAACATAGCATAATTACATGGTTAGTGAGCAATTGATATATATTACAAATAAATACCTATATAATCCACATGGGGGGTCCTCTTTAAAGTGTGAAGTCCACCACTTCTCCCATATCCCTCATAGATGTGCCCAGACTTCTATGGCTGGAATTCGCCGCTATGCTCTACCAATAGGGGGAGCGGGAAAACGGAGTCCAACAGATAAATAGCTTGCAAGGGATCACATCCCTATTGCCCCCTCCAATATATGATACAATGGAGGGAGGTATAGGTGTAGGTAGACAGGGGCCAGGGGGGGGGGGGGGCAACCTATAATGAAATAAAAAAGAGAGAAGAAAAATATGGAACATGTGTGTATAGGGGAATCCCTATTACAGAGATACCCCCTCTATATAGAGAGACAGGAAATGCACCAGAATGAGAAAGGGTATGTAGATACTAGAATGAGACGTACTGATTGAAAATAAGGTGCTATCAATGAATAAGAAATGGGCTAAAAGGGATTGAGAGCCCATGGGTGTGGATACACCAAAAGAAGCCACAGTGGCAAATTACAACACCTCGTGAAAGAAAGGAAAATAAGATAAGGAAAAATGAAATAAGATAGGTGAAAGAAAGCTTCCCATATAGGAGAGTCCACCACAGCCCAACATGACCGGGAGAGGCTGAACCCGAACAGGATGGATGGTGGATGGAGAAAAAAATATAAAAATAAAATAAAAATAAATAAATAAAAATAAACTTTAAAAGGCGTCCGGAGCGAGGACGAAAAAAGAACACTGATGTGGGCAGACAGCCGCCCTTTATGGGCTAAGAAAAAGGTGGTCGTGGAGGGGTCAGAGGGGGCAGAGGCTGACATGGGGAGGTCCAGGAAATATATATATATATATATATATATTCCTGCAGAGGTGGTTCTGGCCAGCTCAGTGGATTGCTTTAAGAAGGGCCTGGATTATTTCTTAAGGGTACATAATATAACTGGTTACTAACATTTATAGGTAAAGTTGATCTGGGGAAAATCCAATTTCCTCTTGGGGGATCAGGAAGGAATTTTTTCCCCTGCTTTAGCAAATTGGATCATGCTTTGCTGGGGGTTTTTGCCTTCCTCTAGGTCAACTGAGGGTATAGAATTGGGTATATGGGATTGTATGATATTAGTTTTTTTTTTGTGGTTGAACTGGATGGACTTGTGTCTTTTTTCAACCTAACTATGTAACTATATATATATATATATATATATATATATATATATATATATATACACGAGACTGACTGTATATATATATTAAATACACTGCAGTTAACTCAATTACCTGCCTGCCTGAAGTATATTAGAAACAGTACACCAGGATTGGACTGCAGTCAGATTTAGCAGATCTAGCTAAACTGGATACAGTGGATATATATATATATATATATATATATATATATATATATATATATATTGCAACTAACTGAATCACCTGCCTGCCTGAAGTATATTAGAAACAGTACACCAAGAACAGCCTGCAGTCAGATATATATATATAGTGTGGGGCGGTGAGGTGTGTGGGTCTTAGCCACCCTGCCTTTGGCCAATTATGGCTCTTTGCTGTCGGCGCTGTGATTGGCCAAAGCATGCAGGTCATAGTGCATGCTTGGCCAATCATTAGACAGCAATGCACTGCGATGTCGCAGTGCATTATGGGGCGTGATGTACCACTCGAATTTGGCGTGAACGCCCCATAATGTTCATATTTTGACGAACGATTGAACGGCCAATGTTCGATTCCAACTCATGTTCGACCCGAACATAAAGCTCATCCCTAGTTCCCACCTGGATATACGAGGCATGGATGTTGCGGGATCCGCTCATAAAGTTTCTTTATTCACAGACGATATCTTGATGTCCCTAACATCTCCTAGCATCTCTTTGCCTAATATATTATCTCTCCTTGATACTCTCGGGTTTACATGTCAACCCAAACAAATCCAAAGCTATGTCAGTTAATCTTTCACTCCCTGAACTGACTGCCCTACGAAGTGCTTTGCCCTTCCAATGGCTCTCTTCTTTGCCCTATTTGGGCATCTGGCTCACCCCTGTTATGATGGATTATACCAGGCCAATTTTCTACCTCTTTTCAAGAAATTAACTGACATGCTTTCCTCTTGGTCCTACTTCCCATTGTCCTGGTTTGATAGGATCGCGGTGGTCCGTAGGTCCTATCTTTCGAAACTGTTATACTTTTTTTGGGTATTACTGATCGCGGTCCCCCTGCATATCATACATATCCACCAAAGAAAGCTATTGAAATTTATTTGGGGATCCTTTTATTCTCGCATCAACAAATAAGTCTTATATGCCCGCAGTATTAATGGTGGCTTTTTGGTCCCTAATATACAAGCTTGCTATATGGCAGCTAACATAGCCCCATTGTCCAACCTGCATGAAACACACCAACTACCATTTTGGGCCGCCATTGACCTTGTGGATTCTTATCCTATTCCAATTTCCTCCTTACCTTGGTTTCTTCCTATCCATCACCTGAGCATGCTAGAGCCTTGTATTACACATTCTCTTCATCTCTGGGACTCAGTAAAAATTTTATGCGGGTTCCCCACTAGCTGTGAAAACCCCTAAACAGTTCTCTTGGTGGACAGATAAGGGGTTAGTTGATGTCCATTCTCTGTTCACCCCCATAAGAATTATGACCTTTGAGACTTTCAGGGGTTCTTATGATATTCCTCTTTGTGAATATTAGAATTATCTACAACTTAGACACTTTCTCCAACAATTAATAAAATCCTGACGACTCTGTATACATTAAACCTCTTTGAAATCCTCTATAGGGCCTGACCCCACTCTCTGGGCTTAAAGCAGAGGTTCACACAAAAATTGAACCTCCACTTTTTGGAACCCCCCCTCCGGTGTCACATTTGGCACCTTTCAGGGGGGAGGGGGTTGCAGATACCTGTCTAAGACAGGTATTTGCACCCACTTCTGCGCATAGACTCCCATGGGAGTCTATGCCTCTTCCTGTCCCGGTGCACTGTCTGCTGGGACACACACGGGTCCCAGAGACAGCGCGGACCATTCCTATTGCGCTGCGCGGTTCGCACATGCGCAGTAGGGAACCAGGAAGTGAAGCCGCAACGCTTCACTTCCTGATTCCCTCACCGAGAATGCCGACATCGCTGGACTAAAGGAAAGGTTAGTGCAGTATTTGTAGCTGTTGTCTTTTTAAAAAAAACATTTCGCCAGACTCCTTCTTTAATATTGTTGGTTTATTCATGAATTAGCAACTCTAGGAGACCCCCAGTGTGACCCTACCATCTGCAATGTGAAACAGACAGGAAAAAGGTTGGATCCGGAGGACTGGCAGATCATGACAATTTCTCTCTCTAAGGGTTCTAAGAATGTTCTCATACTGGAGAATGCTTATAAAGTGCTGTATCGATGGTACTACACGTCAGCCAGGCTGGCAAGATTTATTCCATCCTACTCCCCTCTTTCTGGGGGTGTTCCCTGAAAGGTACCATGGCACACATGTGGTGGACTTGTCCCAAAGCATGCAGACTATAGATCAGAGTATGTGCCTTTCTCTGTAATATATTTCATACTAACATCAAATGAGACCCCTATGAGGCCCTTCTCTATAAACTGTTGAACTGCTCTGTCAAGAACACCAGCTGGCTTTGCATCTGTTTTCTGTAGCTAAACTGACTATTGCAAGGGCCTGGAAGACTCCTATACTCAGCTTTAAAGCGGTTAAGAATCGTATGAACGATATCCTGGTTAATGAGAAGTTGACCACATTAGCCGCGGATACACACAACAAATTTCTCAAGGTCTGGCAAACTTGGATCGCATATACCCAAACCTCTTTATTTAATACCCAACTTCTTTTGATTTTACAACTCTCTGGTGCTCACCCCGCAGGACTCCTCTCTTTTCTTCTTCTCCTCCTTTCTTTCCTGGCTTTTCTTCTCTCTTCTATTCTAATCTTTGGTTTCCATTTCCTTTGCTATGTATCTTCATTTTTAAAGCCCTTCAGGCTGTAGGGCAAGGTTTGACTGTGGATGGTTATAGTCATTGCATCCCCCTAATAATGCAGGGTGTATTCCCCTAGGTGGATGTTTCACTTTAATGAGCTCCTATGTTCCAGGATTCTACATCAAGAGCCCCGGATGGTCCTGTTTCTAGTTTGCCGTACGATACAATCAGGACACTTGAGCTCTATTAATCTGTGACTTTTGGACTCTTGTTATGGTTTTACATGGAACTTGATTATACTGTAACCATCTTTATTTATCCTTGTATTGGGATTTTTCACATGATATTCGTACGTGTTTTGACCTATATAAGTAACGGTCTTCTTCAGGGGAGTTTATTTTATGAGAGAAAAAGAAAGTTTAAGTTATATTGTCTATAAATACATAGTTTATTTTACATAGTTATTATATACTGTTGTAACAGAGTTGAATGTGTGTATTTACCACTTCTTGATGAGAAGACTACATTCCATAGTTGGTTGAATTGCTGTTCCTCTAAAAACACCTCCAGCCCAGGAGATCCCAGTGAGTCCCCACGATGTCTTCCCATCTTCGACAGTGACAAAGATCTCCCGCCTTCACAAAAATTACAATGAGTCACCTCTTATTGGGCCCAGGGGATGTGGAGTTTTGAACCGGAAGGAGAGAGTGGGTTGCACAACGGCACTCTCAATTTTCTATGTAATAAAATTGAAAATATTTTATTTTTTCGATTGCAGTATAATCAAGGGGTGTCACAGACAGATCATTTCTGGCCTATTGATTACCATGCTATGAATAATGATGTCAGAATTAACTTGAATTGTTTTATCATTGTTTAGCCAATCGGTGCATATACACACACCAATCTAGTCAAACAATACCATATTTAAGTGTATTGGAATCCAATGTGATTTTTAGCCACATGTTGTGCATATGCATCCTCATAATTAGTGTGTTGTATATAAGCAAAAAAAATATAATGAATATAGCAAAGTAATATAAGTGTGTTGGTGACTGTGAGGACTGTGATGGACAAGAAAGAGAAAAAATCATAATGATGTGAAATTAATGTGTGTGTGAAAAATGGGATATTGAGAATAAATGTGAGAGAGAGAAAAAGTGCGACGAAACTGCAACAAAAGTGAAAACTTGTGCAAAAGACTATTTGGGAATTATCTATGTGAATGATTTATATTTAGAACCATATAAGTGATAAATTAATGAAGTGAAGGGTGATGAATGTGTAAGGGAGCAGTGCAAAAAAGTTTAAGTCAAAGAATCAAATACTAATTGTTTTACCTTCAATCATTAGAGAAAAAGAGTTTGGGTTCCAAAGTAGATGATGTTATATAATATTGCGGCCACTAGAGCCTTACACCAACTTCTGTGGCTTTAAAACTAGAGGTGAAAATATATAAATGTTCTAATTAGTCTATGTTTAGGTTATAGTCTAGAAGCCAGCAAGCAAGCCTACAAGAAAAGATCTGTCTGTGCAGCTTACCTTGAACAAGAGTGTGTCAGTATATCCACAAGTTCCACAGCCATCCAGGGATCTCTGAGGGATCAACTGGAGCAGTGTTTCTCAACTCCAGTCCTCAAGACGCCCCAACAAGTCATGTTTTCAGGATTTCCATTGATTTGCACAGCTGATTTGATCAGTTTCACTGCCTTGGTAATTACCACAGCCATTTCATCTGCGGGAAATCCTGAAAACATAACCTGTTGGGGCGCCTTGAGGACTGGAGTTGAGAAACACTGAACTGGAGGCTGGGTGGTATATACTGTATATGCACTTACCAGTGAGATAAATGGCATCAGCGGCCACGGCACTCATCTCCTCCCCTCTCCTCCCCTTTAAACTCCCTGTGTCCCGGTGGCCGTATTGGCCGCTATGGTGTGACTCCCTCGGCGTCCTGGAGGATGTTAAAAACCCCAGCGTCCGCTGGCATTACTGTGGCAACGGCGGAAAGCTCCAACTTGGCGTGCACCTATGAAAGGCCTCGCGGTCGTGCAACATAATGACGTCATGCGCAATGGCATCGTGGCCGCGATGACACCGGACACGTCCAGCAATGATCACGGGATGCCACCGGCACATTGAGGCTCCATCTAGCAGTGCAAGAATGGTAATGCACTGCTTGGAGCTTTACAGAAGGGAACTGCTGGAGAGCTGCATTCCCCCGTAAGCCGGGAAGAAGGGGAAGCCAGGAGCACCCAACCCACAGGGGAGGACTGGGAAATGGGGGATCCGGTGACGATCAAAGGCTGGAAGGCAAGAAGAGTAAAACAGCAATTAGAATTACATGAACTTAAAAAGACTCTCTATATAGACTCCATATATACTAATGTAAATTCCTATTTAAAAATTTTTTTTTTAATAAGAACATATTCATATATTATTAATATTAGAATCACCCATTGGATGGTAAGTTGTTGTCTATGAATTACAAAAGGTTCCAGTGGCTTCCTACAAAATGTTTTACTAAAAACTAATATTTGAGGAAAAACAAAAGAGGAGAAGGTAGCAACACTTCTCAATTTGTTTTCCCAGAAGCAAAACCCTTTAAAAAGGGTGCATATTAAATTGCTTTGTTTAGTCATGGGGGGTAGTAGCCTGTAAGTTGAAGATCCAACGCTGCTCATCTTGGAGCAGCGTTTTATTCCAATTGCTCCCTCGATTAGGAATATGAATCCTGTCGAGGGCGGCAAACGTTACTTTTGCCATTTTGTAATGATGGTGGAGGGCAGCATGTCTGCCTAAGGGTAAGTATCTATTCCCGATCTCCATGCTGTACACATGTTTAGAGATCCTACGCCAAAACTCTTGCTTAGTTTTGCCTACGTAGTAGGCCCCGCACAGGACATTAGGTAGACAATTCCTTGTGTTCGACAATTGGCGAAATGCTTTGAAATAAACATCTCGCCATTTGGAAGTAAACAAGTTTTTTCTTAACTGATGAGATAGCAATGTGAGCAGTGTCCGTGTCATGGATCTGCCACCTAGGGGTTAAAATAGTGCAGACCAGTTTCAGTGATTGGCAACAGACTGTCTTATTTAAACACCTCAGTAGCACTGTGTCTTTGCTGTCTGATCTGCAGCTCATACCTGTTCCCGTGACTTTCTGTTCCTGTGATCCGATCTATTTCCTGTGTTTGACCCGGCTTGTTTGACTACGATTGATCTCTGTTATCCTGACCCTGGCCTGCCTTGTAACCATGCTCAGTTCTACACTGCTTGATATCCTGTTGCCGAACGTTTCCTGTATCCTGACCATTCTCTGCCTGTCGTCTATATATACATCTGATCATCTGTTACCAAACCCAGCTTGTCTGACTACATATTCAGTGTCTCCCCAGCTCTGCACTTACCAGCCTACTTCCTGCTGCACCAGCTGAACTGACAAGACCAAAGATGAACCAGGCACCCATACACCGCCAGGTTCTTGCGGCCACTGTTGCAACACTGGTGGCCCTTGAGCTGGGGTTGTACCAGACAGCCTTCCCACTGCACGTCAGGCTCATCCGGCAGGTACGTAACAGTATCAGACAGCCATGTCTGAGCCTGAAAGTGGGAAGTCGGCCATGGATGACATCTGTCAGCACCTTGCGGCCCTTACACAAGCAGTCAAATCTCTACAGGAGGATTATACGCAATTGAAACGTATACAGACTCTAGCTACACCAGCATGCACTGCTGTGTCTTCTGCTTCAGGGACTGCCACTGCAGCAACCTCAGTGGTGATGTTGCCCCCTGAAACCAGATTTCCAGCGCCAGAGAGATTTTCAGGTGAACGGGGAAAATTTCGATCCTTCTATAACGCATGTGAACTATACTTCACCCTGCAACCTCAAACTTTCTCCCTTGAAGCCACCAAAGTAGGATTCATCATATCACTGCTTCAGGGTGAACCCCAGTCCTGGGCTCATCGGATGTTGGAGAAGAACGATGTTTGTTACAGTCCATGTCCGCCTTCTTCGGCGTGATGGCCGAATTATTCGACGACCCACAATGAACCACTACAGGAGAGCCTGCCCTTCATGCACTCCAGCAAGGCCGCAGAACGGCCGAAGATTATGTTACAGACTTTAGACGCTGAAGTACAGACACACAGTGGAATGATGCAGCCCTGCGACACCAGTTCCGCTTGGGGTTATCAGAAGGTCTAAAAGACAAATTGGCACGTGTTGGAGTCCCAAATACCCTGGAGGCCCTTATCACACTGGCCATTCAAATTGACCGTCAGCTCCGTGAGCGACGATCCAAAAGATCAGCCCAGCAGCCATGTTCAGTCTGGATGATCCCCTGGATCCCAGCTCCTACTCACTCTGCACCTGTTAGCTTCACTCCAGTTCAGCCAGCTCCTGTTACTATTGCCACAAAGCACCGGAGCTTATGCAAGTCAGCATAATACGCCCCTCTCTGTCTCCGGAGGAATGCCTGCACCAACGACAGAACAACCTCTGCCTATACTGTGGGGAAGCGGGCCACTAGGTACGTTCCTGTCCAACTAAGACACGTAAGTGGCAGATGTTTTCTTCAGTTAATAACTTTTCTTCATATACCAACACCACCAACCTAACCCTTCCCATTTCTTTCCAGCTGCTGGAAAGGGAAGTGCCAGTTACCGTGATCATTGATTCTGGGGCCTGCAGTTGCTTCATCGATCTAATCTTTGCAACACAACAACGCATTCCCTTAAGACCTAAAGCACAAGTATCAAGTCCGGACCTGTGACCCAAGAGACATTTCCCTTACCCATGTTGGCCTCCTCCCAACATAAAGAAATCCTAAGCCTCGATGTTATCCTTTCCCCACTATTCCGTGTTATTCTGGGCCCCGTATGGCCGATGCGGGAGAAGAATGTCAGCCCCTCGCTTACTAAAGACATCCAGGAACTCATGGTATGGTTCAGGTATGAATTTCTGCACCTCAGACTCAGAGTAATAGGCTGAGTGGAAGTCGAGTCTCCCTGTGGCCCAGTCAACTCTTGGATTATGCTCCAGCACCGGAAACAATTGTGGAGTTCCAGGGAGCCGGGGTAGTCGGCCCCTCTCTCCAGCGACATTCTGAGGTAGTAAAGCTGCTACTCCCAGCTGAATCACTGGCAACAGGGCAGAGCGCCACTGGCCTCTGCCTAACACCTAGTGTGTTTCTACAGCTTCAGGAAGCTGGGGTGATCGACCTCTATGCCCAGCAGCAGACCGAGCCCAGGAATGTTAAAAACCACCCAGCTGAAACTCTGGCAGCTGGACAGAGAGTAAATGACCTCTGCCCCACACCTACTGAGGTCAACTATTCCTTGCAGCCAAGAAAGGAGATCATGCGGGCAGACTATGTGAGTTCTCTCTGCCTGACTAACGCATGTCCAGACCAGGTGGAGGTCTGGGACCTTGTTAGTCAACCTTTGATGGGGGAGAAGTGTGACAGACTCACCCGGGAATGAGGCTTTTGGAAGGGACTGAATGCCAGCCTCTTGCAACCGGTTATAGGCCCTGGCATTTGGGGGAACGGTGCTCTTTCTGAGCTGTATGCCTGGAGACCCCTGAGGTGGTGTTACTTGGATTCAGGTCCATGTCCCCCCCAAGACACACAGACTCTGGATATGTATATGCCATATTAGCAATAGTGACTGAATCATACTGTTGGGACACAAACTGATAGATGCTAATATCATCAACTCCAGCCACCTGTCTGTTGTGTAAATGAGTCTAGTCTGGCTTGTAAGAGTATGCCACACATTGTTGTTTGTGCTAATTAACCCTGTGTTGATGTTTATAGTAATGTGTAATGAATAGTCAGTCAGTGAGCTAGGAGACGTAAAGTCTTACCCTGAAAAGTCTTATCTCTCAGTCAACTAGTCTGGGTCAATGATTAGATAATTAGCTCATGCTAATTAGGTTAGGTTTTAGTCATCCTGCTGTATATATTTGTGTGAGATCTCAAATAAAAGGCTATTCCTGATGTACTCCAAGACTGGTGTCTGGTTCTTGGGGGTCCCTATAGCCAGATCTATTGGACTCGCGTTCCAGGACTTAGGAAGCTGTTTACTGATGGAAGCACTCAAGCGGAGTGTGGGAGGTTCATCCGGCCCTCTACCTCCCCAGCAGGAGCAGGAATATATTTCGTTGAGAAAAGAGACCACTCCCTAAGACCTTGTGTGGACTCTCGGGAGCTCAACAAAATTACAGTTAAAAACCGGTATCCTCTCTCTCTAGTACCCAAACTATTTCAGAGGTCAAGGTCAGCAACCATTTTCACCAAACTAGATCTACGGGGGGCATACAATTTAGTCCGCATCCATCAAGGGGATGAGTGGAAGTCAGTTTTTCGCATCCGATTCGGCCACTATGAATACCTAGTGATGCCCTTTGGACTATGCAATGCCCCGGCTACCTTCCAACACTTTGTCAATGACATATTCCGCGACTTCCTAGATATATTTTTGATTGTTTACCTAGATGACATCTTGATTTTTTCCATTTCTCTAGACTCTCATTGACGTCATGTCAAACGGGTGCTCCGCCAACACGGACTATATGCTAAAGTTGAAAAATGCGAGTTTGAACAAAGCAGCATCCAATTCCTGGGACTGATAATCTCACCTGAAGGCATCAAGGTGGACTCTGAAAAGGTCTCTGCTATCTTAGACTGGCCTGCACTTACCGATAAGAAGGGGGTGCAGCACTTCGTAGGATTTGCCAACTTTTACAGGAGGTTCATTAGGGACTTCTCCGCTATCATAACCCCTATCACACAGCTGACTAAACAGAACCTCCACTTCCATTAGACATCGAAGGCACAAGCCGCATTTGATACCTTGAAGGGACTGTTTACTTCAGCACCTGTTCTTGGTCACCCAGATCCATCTCTGCCGTATACGCTAGAAGTAGATGCATCTGAAGTCGCTATTGGAGCAGTCATCTCCCAACGCCAAGGCCCTAAGAATCTGATGCATCCAGTAGCCTTTTTCTCTGGCAGGCTGTCTCCAGCAGAGAGAAATTATGATGCTGGGGACCGAGAATTACTAGACATAAAGACGGTTTTAGAAGAGTGGAGGTACCTCCTGGAGGGAGCAGTGCATCCCATATTGATCTATACTGACCACAAAAATCTTGAGTACCTTAGGACTGCTAAACGCCTAAAGCCACGTCAAGCACATTGGGCACTGTTCTTTTCCCGATTTGTGTTCCACATTACCTACCAGCCGGGCTCGAAGAATGTCAAACCAGATGCACTGCCTCGTATGTTTGATGACCCCAAGGAACCACTAGTGGCAGATACCATCTTGTCCAAAAATAACTTCTTACTTTTACAGGGCAACCTTCTCAACCAAATTAAGCAGGCTTTGACAGATGTTCCTAGCCCTCCAGGGGTCACGCTGACACTCCAGGAAGGATTGCTGTTTAACAGAAGCAAGGTATTTGTGCCTGAATGTCTCCATATAACCATTTTGTCATGATCATCCCCTAGCAGATCATTTCGGGGTGCACAAGACACTTGATCTCCTAAAATGCACATTCTGGTGGCCAGACCTGTAAGAAACCTGTAAGAGATACGTGAATTCCTGTGCAATCTGCAACCGAAGAAAGGGTACAAAGAACCAAGCCTGGGGTCTACTTCGGCCACTGCCAGCCCCTGGAGAATGATAGCCATGGATTTCATTGTGGAACTTCCCCCATCGGAAGGATGCACAGTCATCTTTGTGGTAGTGGAGTGATTGTCCAAAATGGCCCATTTCTTGCCTCTAAAGAGTACTCGGTTGGCCATGGAGATGGCTCAAGTGTTTATCAGAGAGATTGTTAGGCTTCATGGAGTCCCTATGAACATTGTCTCTGATCGGGGGGTTCAGTTCACTTCCGAGTCTGGAAAACTCTGTGTGAAGCCCTTAAAATCGAAAGATCCTTGTCTTCCGCCTACCATCCCCAGACCAATGGACAGACAGAGAGGACCAATCAGACGTTGGAGCAGTATATCCGATGCTTCACCACTTTTGTCCTTGATGCCTGGGTATGGCTGCTACCACTAGCAGAGTTTGCCTACAATAATGCCACTCACTCAGCCACCCTTCTTTGCAAAAATTATGGTTTTCACCCATCCTTCTTGCCCGACTTTATTCCAGAGACTACAGTTCCTGCTGTCCAAGACACAGTGGATTTCCTCAACCATAACAATAAGTTGCTTTAAGAAGTGGTTACTAAGGCACAAGCAGCAAGCAAGATGGCTTTTGACAAGAAAAGAAGGGGTGAACTGATACTCCACCCGGAAGACCAGGTATGGCTGTCTACTATGAATCTCAGGTTGGCATGTCCCTCAAAGAAACTGGTACCTATATTTGGGGGACTATTCCCAGTCAAGAAGAAACTTAATGAGGTTGCTTATAAATTATCTTTACCTGATTCACTTAAGATACATCCCGTCTTCCATGTTTCTCTCTTGAAACCTGCAGTCCCTGACTCTCTTCCGGATAGAGTTTCTAGGCCACCAGAACCTGTGACCATCAATGGAAAAGAGGAGTATGAGGTAGAGGCCATCATAGACTGTAGGAAAAGAAGGAATCAGGTACAGTACCTAGTTATGGCCCAGAAGATAACCCTTGGGAGGCTGAACAGGATGTGCATGCCAGAAACATGGTTAATGCCTTTTTTCACAGTCATCCACAGGAGAGAAACTTGTTGGGAACCCGGAGGGGGACAATGTCATGGATCTGCCATCTAGGGGTTAAAATAGTGCAGACTAATTTCAGTGATTGGCAACAGGCTGCCTTATTTAAACACCTCAGCAGCACTGTGTCTTTGCTGTCTGATCTGCAGCTCATATCTGTTCCCGTGACTTCCTGCTCCTGTGATCCGATCTATTTCTTGTGTTTGACCAGGCTTGTTTGACTACGATTGATCTCTGTTATCCTGACCCTGGTCTGTCTTGTAACCACGCTCAGCTCTACACTGCTTGATATCCTGTTGCCGAACGTTTCCTGTATCCTGACCATTCTCTGCCTGTCGTCTATATCTACATCTGATCATCTGTTACTAAACTCGGCTTGTCTGACTACGTATTCAGTGTCTCCCCAGCTCTGCACTTACCAGCCTGCTTCCTGTTGCACCAGCTGAACTGACAAGATCAAAGAAGAACCAGGCACCCATACACCGCCAGGCTCTTGCGGCCACTGTTGCAACACCGGTGGACCTTGAGCCGGGGTTGTATGAGACAGCCTTCCCACTGCACGTTAGGCTCATCCGGCAGGTACGTAACAGTCCGCAAGGGAAGGATCCATATATTGGACAATGTTTTTTTGCAACTGATTTGTCCAAAAATTCACTTTGCACCAATTTGTCTTTTATGGAAGGGGCTCACCTATATGTGATCAATGGTTTCTCAGAAACAAGTTGCTCAATCTTTTGGTCGTCTCTAAGGATCGACCAATTTTTTAATTTACAAATGTTGGTTAGAGAAATGCATTATTATCCTTGTGGATTCAAAATTTGAGTTGTGTACAGATCTTGTTTTGTACAAGAGCTGGGATAAGACTGCCAAATTGTTCTATTATAAGGCTTTCTTAGACAGGATCAACTGAAGCCACGGGCTAACAGTTGATCCTGAACTATACCAGCTTCTTTTTTGAATAGCTCCTCACTGGACTTCAAATTGAAGTCATTATGATTGATTTTGTGCAAAAACTCCCGGAGGGAGTCCTCGGACCCTTCCCAAATGGCAAAGATGTCGTTGATGTACCTGAGACACATTTTTATGTGGCCCAGGTACTCGGCGAGGTCCTCAACAAAGAATAGGTATTGTTCCCACTCCTTTAGGTACAAATTGGCGTAGGATGGGACACAACACATCCCCCTTGGCTACGCCTGGTACCTGGAGGAAGTGGGAACCATCAAACAAAAAGTTGATTTTGTTAAAAAACTCCCAGAGGGAGAATGATATGAATGAGCATGAGAATGACTTCAATTTGAAGTTTACTATGACACATGACAAGAAAATAATAAATTTTTTGGACATCCAGGTGAACTGTGATTTGGAGGGTAAACTACACAGCACTCTATTCCGCAAAGACACAGCAGGCAACACAATACTGCATGCGGAAAGTTTTCACCCCACTCCGTTAAAAAAACTCAATTCCCTATGGCCAGTATCTCCGAGTGCGAAGAAACTGCTCCAGTGAGGAGCTATTCAAAAAAGAAGCTGGTATACTTCAGGATCGACTGTTAGCCCGTGGCTTCAGTCGATCCTGTCTAAGAAAGGCTTATAATAGAAGAGTTTGGAAGTCTTGGTCCCAGCTCTTGTACAAAACAGGATCTGTAAACAACTCAAATTTTGAATCCACAAGTATAATAATGCTTTTCTCTAACCAACATTTGGAAATTAAAAAAAAAAAATTCTAGAGAAACATTGGACGATCCTGAGAGATTACCAAAAGATTGAGCAACTTGTTTCTGAGAAACCATTGATCATATATAGACGAGTCCCTTCCATAAAAGACAAATTGGTGCAAAGTGAATTTCTAGTCAAATCACTTGCAAAAAAACATTGTCCAATATATGGATCCTTCCCTTGTGGACACTGCTTACACTGCTATCTCATCAGTTGAGAAAAAACTTTTTTACTTCAAAATGGCGAGATGTTTATTCCAAATATATAAAAAAATATATGTAGCGCTACCCGCTTTTTTAAATATTAAAACACCTATCAAGTGTAAATAAATAAACTAACTATAATCAATAATTAATAATTAATACTGTGCAAATATAGCAAGACACTGTGCTTTCATACACATGCAAAACACAATTGTGTGCAAAAAAGTGCAAAATCACCTATATCCAGCGTGATACATACAAATAGCATGAAATGTGCAAATATCGCAAAACACTATGTGACTAAATCACAATAAAATTCCAAAAAATATTGTTAATAACATTAAATAAATGTGAGGGGTTAGCTCGGCAGCGGGTGTGTATGACCCCCTGGATGGGTTCACAACACAAAATCAGGCACAGCAGACAGCGTTGTAGGTGCAAAAAACAAAAGATGCGGTTTATTTATGCTACATGCAGTGATACATATAACAGCCAAACAAAAATAAAACATGAAAATAAATCCTGGTCAGCTTGACCTCTAATTACACACTTAGATTCCCTGTCTAACAACTGAGTGCAGCCTTGTGCTGCACCAGTCCCTGTCTCTGTTGTAGAGGTTTGCCACACAGGCGTTAACTCACCGCACAGAACAGATATCACACTCCCCAGTCTATACAACACAAAACTGGTTCCAGGATGGAGCATCTCCCTAAGCATGCTGGGGTTTTTTGTAGAGGTCTTAATGAGCCCACTTACGTCAGCTGGGCTCATTAACTCTTCCCCTCTAATTGTAAAAGTCTGCATAAAGCCTGAATCTAGGGCACACATATTTCCCATCCTGGATACAACCAGGTGACTTTACCTGCGTGCTGCCACATACCCCCCCCCCCTCTTGTTTCAACCTCGGGGTTGTAACACAAGCAGTCAGACACGCATGTATCCGAGACAAAGCAGTCACATTCCCCATTTTAACACCAGGGCGATGCTTAACTGTAAAGTTAAATTCTTGTAGGGCCAGGAACCACCTATTTACCCTTCTATTGGTCTCCTTGTTCTGAGCCATCCACTTTAAAGGAGCGTGATCAGTCACCAGGTCAAAGTGCCTACCTAGCAGATAGTACCGAAGGGAATCTAGAGCCCACTTCACTGCTAAACATTCCTTCTCAATCGTGGCGTAATTTACCTCATGGGACTTCAACTTCCTGCTGAGGTAAATGACTGGGTCCTCTTCCCCGTTCCAGACCTGGGATAACACTGCTCCTAACCCAACGTCTGATGCATCAGTTTGTACAACAAAGTCCTTCGAGAAGTCTGGTGAGTACAACACTGGCTGGTTATAAGGCTGTTTTTAAGGACTGAAAGCCTCTGGGGACCATTTAACCATGACAGACTCTTTCCCTTTTGTCAGGTTGGTGAGGGGCACAGCCTGAGAAGCAAAATGGGGAATGAATCGTCGATAATAGCCAGCGATTCCCAGAAAGGCTCGTACCTGTTTCTTGCTGTTGGGACGTGGCCAACTCTGTATGGCCTCGACTTTATTGACTTGGGGTTTTATCACCCCCCTCCCAATAGTGTACCCAAGATATTTGGCCTCCTCCTGTCCAATGGTACACTTCTTTGGATTGGCCGTAAACCCAGCTTCCCGGATAGAGTCTAGGACTGCTTGTACTTTCGGCAAATGTGAGACCCAGTCTGTGCTATGGATAATCACATCATCCAGGTAAGCTGCAGCATATTTCTGATGGGGCCTCAGAATCGTATCCATTTTCCGCTGGAATGTTGCCGGTGTATTCTGTAACCCAAACGGCATTCTCTTATATTGGAATGCCCCATCTGGGGTTACAAACACAGTTTTCTCCTTGGCCGACACGGCCAGGGGAATTTGCCAACACCCTTTGGTGAGATCAAGAGTTGTCATATATCGGGCTGTTCCCAGCCGGTCAATCAACTCATCTATACGCGGCATGGGGTAGGTGTCAAATTTTGTAACTTTATTTAATTGTCAAAATCGTTACAAACCCGCCAGCTCCCATCAGGTTTGGGCACTAGTACGATAGGACTGGACCAGTCACTCTGGGACTCCTCTATCACACCCAATTCCAACATCCTTTGAACCTCCCCACGTATTGCCTCCCGTCGGGCCTCTGGTATTCTATAAGGTTTTAGTTTTACCCTTTCTCCTGGCGGGGTGATAATGTCATGCTCTACGCCAGATGTTTGTCCCGGAAACGCAGAGAAAATCTCTTTGTTACGAAGTACAAACTCTTTAACCTCCTGTTGTTGGGGTTTCGATAAGGTGTCTGCTATTCCAACCTCAGGAACTAAGCAATCAGGCTGTACTTGTGACAAAGTCTCTGCGACTAGGGATTCCCTATCCCTCCAGGCTTTCAGCAGATTGACGTGATAGATCTGCTCCGGCTTTCGCCTTCCTGGCTGTCTAACCCTGTAGTTCACCTCACTAATTTTTTCAATTACTTCATATGGACCTTGCCATTTGGCCAGAAATTTGCTTTCAACCGTAGGGACTAGCACCAAGACCCTATCCCCCGGGGAAAAAGTACGGGTCTTGGCTAGTGTTGTACACTCTCTGCTGTGCTAACTGCGCTTGGGTTAAATGTTCCTTTACAATTGGCATTACCTGTGCAATTCTATCTTGCATCAGGGCGACATGCTCAATCACACTCCTGTGAGGAGAACTCTCATTTTCCCAAGTTTCCTTGGCGATATCCAGCAGCCCTCTTGGGTGTCTCCCATAGAGCAACTCGAAGGGTGAGAAACCCTTAGAGGATTGGGGTACCTCCCTAATGGCAAATGGTATTAGACAGTCCCAATTCGTTCCATCTCTATCCACCACCTTCTTTAACATTTGTTTAAGGGTTTTGTTGAATCTTTCAACCAACCCATCTGTTTGGGGGTGATACACAGATGTACGCAATTGCGTCACTTTGTACAACTTGTATAATTCTTTCATAACCCGGGACATAAAGGGTGTACCTTGGTCCGTAAGCAGTTCCTTACAAATACCCACGCGGCTAAAAACAAGAGATAGCTCTTTGGCTATGGTTTTGGCCGAGGTATTTCGGAGAGGAATTGCTTCCGGATAACGGGTGGCATAGTCCAATATAACCAAAATGTACTGATGCCCCCTGGCGGACTTCATTATCGGACCTACCAAATCCATTGCGATCCTTTCAAAGGGGACCTCAATGATAGGAAGAGGTACCAGCGGGTTACGGAAATGTGGCATAGGTGCCGACTTCTGACACACAGGGCAGGAGGAACAATAATTTTCTATTTCCTTCATCACCCCAGGCCAATAGAATCTCTGCAATACCCTCTCTCTGGTTTTCTCTGTCCCCAGATGACCTCCCAGAATGTGCCCATGAGCCAATTCTAACACCAACTTCCTGTAAGGTTTGGGCACTACAAGTTGCTCAATGGTTTCTTCTGTCCTTTGAGCCACTCAATACAGCAGGTCCCTTTCCATAGTGAAGTAAGGATAAGGGCAAGTCTTATCTGGGTTCACTAACTCGCCATCTATTTTCACCACATTTTCCCGTGCCTTTATTAGGGTGGGGTCTTTTAACTGTTCTGTGGCAAAATTTTCCCTGTGAACCTCAAGATCCAAAAACTCCACAGACGGCATGTTTTCATCTGAGGATGTTGGCTCCTCCCCAGTTTCTCGAGTTTCCCCCGCCAATACCGACAAGGGAAATTCAGGAGAGTCCTCGCCACTCCCAGAGGAATTCTGGTCATCTTCCTGGTTTATAGGGGCACCAGTGGGGGGCTCAGGACAATCCCAGAGTTCCCAGAATTTTGGAAAATCCCTTTCCACAATAGCATCATGTGGTAAGTGAGACACTAACCCCACCTAATGAGAGAGGTTACCTTTGGGGGTCTCAAAAAACACTGAAGTTACAGGATACTCTCGGGTGTCCCCATGCACACAAATAACAGCCACCCTGTTCTTCCCAGAGACCTCTCTAGTAACTAATTCAGCTTTTATCAATGTTACCAGGCTACCTGAATCCAGCAACACATCAACATTTGTACCATTAATACACATTTTACATAAATGTTTCTCAGGTCCCCGAATGGCAGTGCATGCAACTGTCGCAAACAGCGACTGACATCTCTCCCTTATAAAGTCACATTGCATAGGCTCATCCACAACGGGGCAATTGGCTGCAATATGTCCCTCTTGCCGGCAGCGGTAGCAAATAATCTTTTTCGCTGTCTCTTGCAGCATGGGCTTCCTGGGCTGCTCCCGCCAGACCTTAGGTAGAACTCCCACCCTCTCACTCTCTCCACCCTCACCCCTTGGAGTCATCTTACCCGCCACTGGGGATGATCTGGTCTTAGGGTGGAAAGTCCGTGAGTCCCTGGAAGAGGTGGTCAGGTTCTCTGTAGCCAAGTACCTCTCAACCAGATCCACAAGTTTATCTGCATTTTCTGGGTCTCCATGGCTTACCCATTTTTGGATGGCAGTAGGAAGAGCTCTCAGGAAACGATCCATAACAACACGTTCCACAATGTTTGGTGCGGTCAAAGTCTCTGGCTGCAGCCACTTCCTGCTCAGGTGAATGAGATCATACATTTGAGACCTGGGGGGTTTTCCAACCTGAAAAGTCCAATTATGCACACGCTGAGCCCGAACGGCCAGGGTGACACCCAGCCGTGCCAATATTTCTGTTTTTAGCACCACATAGTCTTTTGCTTGGTCAGGCTCTAGGTCATAATAAGCTTTCTGCGATTCCCCAGTTAACAGAGGGGCCACCAGTCCAACCCATTGCTCCTTAGGCCACTTTTCCCTTTCAGCAGTCCTTTCAAATGTGGTCAAAAACACCTCCGGATCATCCTCTCCAGTCATTTTTGTCAATAAACGGCTCACACCAAAGGATGCAGTATTATTGTAACCACTTGCTTCATTGGTCTGCGGACGTTGCTGTATTAATGTCTCTATTTTCTGTTGAAAACTCTGCTCTTGCTTCTGCAACAGGTCTATAAAGCGGGCTTCAGATTGCTGCTGTGCTTGTTGCTGAGCTTCCAGACTCTGCAGGTGAGCTTTCTGCTGGGCTGCAAGGCTCTGTTGTTGAGCTGCTAGGCTCTTTTATAAAGCCGCATTTGTTTGCTGCTGATTTGCATTTTGTTAGAGCCAGCTGTCTCAGTATCTCCTCCATGCTGGCCTTTAAAAAAATTGAAAAAAAACTGCCAAAATTCTCCACCAACTGTGAGGGGTTAGCTCGGCAGCGGGTGTGTGTGACCCCCTGGATGGGTTCACAACACAAAATCAGGCACAGCAGACAGCGTTGTAGGTGCAAAAAACAAAAGATGCGGTTTATTTATGCTACATGCAGTGATACATATAACAGCCAAACAAAAATAAAACATGAAAATAAATCCTGGTCAGCTTGACCTCTAATTACACACTTAGATTCCCTGTCTAACAACTGAGTGCAGCCTTGTGCTGCACCAGTCCCTGTCTCTGTTGTAGAGGTTTGCCACACAGGCGTTAACTCACCGCACAGAACAGATATCACACTCCCCAGTCTATACAACACAAAACTGGTTCCAGGATGGAGCATCTCCCTAAGCATGCTGGGGTTTTTTGTAGAGGTCTTAATGAGCCCACTTACTTCAGCTGGGCTCATTAACTCTTCCCCTCTAATTGTAAAAGTCTGCATTAAGCCTGAATCTAGGGCACACATATTTCCCATCCTGGATACAACCAGGCGACTTTACCTGCGTGCTGCCACATAAAAAATTGATAAAAAGAGTCCATAAAGAAATACAAAAATTCTAACAAATGTTCCAGTGCTATTCAGTAGCTCAAACATCCAAACGTGGTAATGTGTGTAAAAAACTATGCCGTGTAGACACCAATGCAAACGTGCTTCACAAAATTAGAAAAGGCAATCCACCTTCAGTGCTCCACCAGTGCACCCCCCTTTTCCCCCAGCCTCTCACCTCAATATAAGACCCCTCAGGGTCAAACACACTTGTGGGGGAAAATGCAGATCTGGCTCTTTTTGGTGATTCGTATAGCTTCACATATATGCTCCAATATCACCGATCATAAGGAAAAGAAAGGGGACTCTCATGTGCAGTAACGTACATTTATTATAAAACGACATAAAATATCCACTTACATCAAATTCTGAATCTCGCGCTTGTGAACAAAAGGCACTTCCGGTCTCGGCCCCCCCAAGGACCCTTTGAAAAAGTCACGTGTCTGTGACGCAACGCGTCAGGGAGGAGCCAGGTGTCACGTTCGTTACTTCCGGTCGCGGCCGAGACCGGAAGTTCCTTTTGTTCACAAGCGCGAGATTCAGAATTTTATGTAAGTGGATATTTTATGTCGTTTTATAATAAATGTACGTTACTGCACATGAGAGTCCCCTTTTTTTTCCTTATGATCGCTGATATTGGAGCATATATGTGAAGCTATACGAATCACTAAAATGAGCCAGATCTGCATTTTCCCCCACAAGTGTGTTTGACCCTGAGGGGTCTTATATTGAGGTGAGAGGCTGGGGGAAATGGGGGGTGCACTGGTGGAGCACTGAAGGTGGATTGCCTTTTCTAATTTTGTGAAGCACGTTTGCATTGGTGTCTACACGGCATAGTTTTTTACACACATTACCACGTTTGGATGTTTGAGCTACTGAATAGCACTGGAACATTTGTTAGAATTTTTGTATTTCTTTATGGACTCTTTTTATCAATTTTTTATTTAATGTTATTAACAATATTTTTTGGAATTTTATTGTGATTTAGTCACATAGTAATTTGCGATATTTGCACATTTCATGCTATTTGTATGTATCACACTGGATATAGGTGATTTTTGCACTAATCCCTTAGTTTTAAGCCTTTTCTATAGATTTTTTGCCATTATTAGAAGGATATTTCCTTACATTATAAGTTGAGTTTATAGATTTATTTTATGTTCAGGACAATATATTTTTTTGTAAACAGTTGATGTGGTTTAGTGCGTGGACTATTTTTGTTTCTTGAACTGACCTGTGTCTAATATATACCTACTTTCAACTCTAGGGGTTAAACTTTTTTTTACCCATAATGAGTTGTTGGTATTACAATATTTGTTCGACCTTTAGTAGTGGTGAGTGATTGGATTAGGGGTCAGATGGACCATAAAGACACCCAGGGCGTTCCTTTAGCTGGTGTTTTACTAAGCTCCAGCAGAAGACGCCAATTAGTCAATGCATTATGCGCATATTCACTTATTGTTCTAAGAATGTGTGAATTTTCCATCTCACACCTGGTGATTATTATGGCGTCTTTTGCTAGCCAGTTTTGTTGCCTATTTTTATTCTGAAACTTTGTTTAGATGAGTTTCTGGTGTCCTATGGATGCCGCTAGGTCACTTCCAGTTTGGCGTATAGCATCAAAACATAATTTCCAACGTGACAGTGCTGTATGCATGACGTGTATTGTGTCCTCTCCTCGTTTTTGGCGCCAATTGTTTGGCATCAAACGAGGTGGAGAGGGATAAAATCCACTTGAGAGAGGATACTCAATGTCAGCAGGTAATTTATTTTGATATACTGACAGGCAATTCAATCTTTGAAACCTTCAGCTAGCTATTAACCTTTATTTCATTTTTCTTTAATTCTAGAAGGGAATCCTGGGGGTGTTATTTATACTTTCAGGTCCCCCCCTTTTGTGAATATTCCGATTTTTTGGATCTAATATATTCAGGTAATCAATTGCAATGGGGATTCTTGACTGTTTATATCATTTTGGTTGGTTTCAGGCTAAATTTTTGATATTTTATTTTTAAAGGGTACCCCGACAATATCTATAGAGGTTTTCATTGAAACCTTCTTTTCTACTCTTTGTACTATCCTGGAAATTGCTAGCCACCTTTTTATTTGATAAATTGAGGTAGGCATCCTTTTTGAATAGTAACATGGTTGTTTATATATTTCTTTATTTAGTGATGAATTTATAGCCATTTTATTGTCTTTAGCTGGACCTCCGGTGTTGTCTCCTAAATTGATTTAGTTCTCTCTATGGTACCATCAAATTGATCCACTTGTATCCATTCACTTCTGGATTTTTCACTTTCCATTGAATACACAGGTCAGGTTCGGAAGCCAATTTTTGTCTATACAGTATTCTACGCAACTGTAATTTGTCAGATGTATTTCATATTGTGTTTTTCAAAGTGTTTGATTTTTGTCTTTTTTTCATTATAGTGATTATATGCATAACGCCTGATATCAATAGTTCTCCTGAAGAAGCCTTAGTTTGTATGGTGAAACATGTAGAGCAGTGATCTTTTTAGCTATCTGTAAGGAGGTAATTCTTGACCACATGTGTAAGGACCATTCTTCCCACTGATCATCACACTAATGTATCATGAGTTGCAGATTTCAAATTTTTAGCAGGGGTTCCCCGAGACTGGAGAACTATTTCAATGGTTCCTCCGTGTTGAAAAGGTTGAGAAAGGCTGATGTAGAGACTAATCAGCTTTGCAAATATATTTGTGTATTCTGTGATTTATTATTTGGAATATTTATTCTATGTATTTATATTTTTTAATCTATTAAAAATTTATATTTTATCTACATTTTGATTTGTTCTTGCTCTTTAAAAGTCCCATTAAAACTTCTTAAATATTCCATTTATAAAGGGATGTGACGCTATAAATTGTTTCAATATCTCAGCTCTTATATCTTTTCTACTACAATTTAATAAAGAATTACTATTTTTAAATAAATTATTGTTACTTGCCTTGAATACCATCTTGCTGCTAAAAAAAACCCTTGAAGGATTTTCCATTCAATTAAACAAATTGGGGTGTGCAGCCCTAACAACTCGTATATATGTGTTATCTATTATGTATTGGGATTTTTTTCTTTTTCTCCACTTTTGCAATATACAATGTAACCGTCTCATTGTTTATTAACCTTACCTGTTTCTTTGCTAATATAATAAAACCTTTTGTAAAAAAAAAAAAAAAGAGACAGGTACACTGCTGATGGCGGCTGTGCGACAGGTACACTGCTGATGGATGGCACTGATGGCAGCTCTGTGACAGGTACACTGATTAGGCTGCACTGATGGCTGCTGTGACAGGTACACTTTATTTTTGGGCAATCAGGTGTTGCGTACAGTGTGTAAAGGATTAAATAGGGTAATTCACTTTTGCCAGACTCTTCTTTTCACACAGAATCTGGGTGTGAGAAGCCTGTAACAATGAATTACCAGTCTTTGTTTACATCAGTGATCTGCTGTTATTGTGCATAGCGATCATATGGTAAAAAGCCGATGTCATTGGTTCTTACTTTGTAAAAAAAAAAAAAAAATAAAGTAATTGGTTCCTTACCCTGATTGGTGATGCGCTGTGTCCGAGGGAACCGCACACATGCACGTCAAGTCTGGGAGGACATTATAGGGTGTCCACAAAGAACAGGCGATGTCCTGACCAGCCATCATTTCACTATAGGCCAGGTGGGAACCGGTTAACCACTTGCCAACCAACCGCCACAGTTTTACTGTAGCAGAATGGGACGGCAGGGTTAAACGACGTTACCGTACGTCGCCTCACCTTGTGACCGCTAGGGACACGCTCCCCGGAGCTGATGCGAATGACCGGTGGGGTCCAGCGTTCGCTTGTGACACACCGAGAATTGGGATCTGTGTTTGTAAATACACAGATCCCGGTTCTCTGAGGGGAGAAGAGACAGATCATGAAAGTATGAACAGCGATCTGTCATCTCCCCTAGACAGTCCCATCCCCCTTTCAGTTAGAACACACACTAGGGAACACAGTTAACCCCTTGATCACTGTTGAAAGCCTTAACACAACTTCACCCACTTTTCACGGTTTACATACACCTTAATATTTTAAGAAAATAATTGAAAAATAACCTTTACTATCACTTTAACCTCTTGACATCTGTGTTATAGCCGAATGACGGCCACAGCGCGGACCTGAATTCTCGGGAGGCTGTCATATGACGGCCTCCCCTGTGCACGCTACCTGCGCACTATGATCACAGAGTCAATGAGGCCCGGGTGATCACCGATCCGAGTAAGGGGCCAGTCCCGGCACCTTACCATGTGATCAGCTGACAGCAAATGACAGCTGATCACATGATCAAAACAAAAGCTTGTGATCTTTTTTTTTCTCCTCACTCTTCGGTCCCGAAGAGGAAGAGGCAATTATTCCTCATTTATGCCACCTATCAATGCCCACCAGTGGTGCCACTCAGTGTAACTGATCAGTGTCCATCACTGCCACCTATTGGTGCCCATCAGTGCCGTATCATCAGCGTACATCAATGATGGACAAAAATGAACTGTTTTAAAATTTTATAGCAAAATAAAAAAAATAAAAAAATCGCAGAGGTCATCAAATACCACCAAAAGAAAGCTCTATTTGTGGGGAAAAAAAATTATAAAAATGTAATTTTGGTACAGTGTTGTATGCCTGTGCAATTGTCATTCAAAGTGCATCAGCGCTGAAAGCTGAAAATTGGTCTGGATAAGAGGGGGGTTTAAGTGCCCAGCAGCTTCCCTTCATTACATCCACTAAAGTTCCATTATTTCTTCTCAGCAGTTTCATAGTGTACAATGAGCCCCCAAGTCTTTGTCTGCACATAACACCGTCCTATGGGGCTGTGTGTACGGGCTGTGCTCACTGCTGATAACATTCAGTCGCTGAAGAGAAAACACGAGCACAGGCCGTTGTCCAGGCCGCCTCCACACGCCCCTCAGATCCTGAAGAAACACGATCTCTGTGGTAACAGTTCAGCCAACCGGCGGCCGCAGCCTGACACGGGGCGTGTCCCCCCCCCCCTTGATGCGAAGCATGGGACATGCGCCCTCTTCCACGACAATCCCGAAGAAGGTGCAAGAGCGGGCCTTGGGCGCGTCGGCGCTCCGCCCACCCGCCTGTGCCCGCCCCTTGCCACTCCTCCACCCGGCTCCCCTCTGGATAAGCGTAGTGTGTAGTGTCACATCAGACAGAGTGGGACAAAAGCTGCCGAGATGTCGTCGTCTTCTTCATCATCATCGTCCGAGCAATACGAAGAAGGCGAGTATGAGCGCAAAGCCAAGAGGCTGAAGAGCGGCCAGGAGGACGGCGAGATAGACTGTACATCGGAGGAACAGGAGGGGGAGATGGCCACAGTACCTGGAGACTCGGCCAGCTATGGGGTAATGCTGTACACTGATCTACTGCGCATACATCCTCCGCTGGGGGATCAAATCCCACTGTCCCCATAGACTGACTGGGGGGACTACGAGACACATCTGTGATCAGATCTATTGGTGGCCATACACGTAGTGCTCTGATCCCTACATGTATGGCCACCAATGATTTGATCAGATCATTTATGTGTATGGCCATCCACGATTTGATCTGATCCCTTCATGTATGGCCATCAACGATTTGATCTGATCCCTACACGTATGGCCATCAACGATTTGATCTGATCCCTACACGTATGGCCATCAACGATTTGATCTGATCCCTACACGTATGGCCATCAACGATTTGATCTGATCCCTACACGTATGGCCATCAACGATTTGATCTGATCCCTACACGTATGGCCATCAACGATTTGATCTGATCCCTACACGTATGGCCATCAACGATTTGATCTGATCCCTACACGTATGGCCATCAACGATTTGATCTGATCCCTACACGTATGGCCATCAACGATTTGATCTGATCCCTACACGTATGGCCATCAACGATTTGATCTGATCCTTACACGTATGGCCATCAACGATTTGATCTGATCCCTACACGTATGGCCATCAACGATTTGATCTGATCCCTACACGTATGGCCATCAACGATTTGATCTGATCCCTACACGTATGGCCATCAACGATTTGATCTGATCCCTACACGTATGGCCATCAACGATTTGATCTGATCCCTACACATATGGCCATCAACGATTTGATCTGATCCCTACATGTATGGCCATCAACGATTTGATCTGATCCCTACACATATGGCCATCAACGATTTGATCTGATCCCTACATGTATGGCCATCAACGATTTGATCTGATCCCTACACGTATGCCCATCAACGATTTGATCTGATCCCTACACGTATGGCCATCAACCATTTGATCTGATCCCTACACGTATGCCCATCAACGATTTGATATGATCCCTACATGTATGGCCATCAACGATTTGATCTGATCACTTATGTGTATGGCCATCAACGATTTGATCTGATCCCTACATGTATAGCCATCAATGATTTGATCAGATCACTACGTGTATGGCCACCAATTATTTCATCTGATCAAATCGTTGGTGGCCATACACACTTTGATAAATTGCTGAGTTCCCCTCTGAATGATCTCTTACAATAATTGATCTATAGTCTTCCACCCATTTGATTAATATGCCACACAAGGAAATGGATATTGATATATAGCTAAAATACAATCAGAATGTATGTTTATAAATGATCGATCTCATCTCTGTTCCCACCATGTCATCTCATATTCCGATTGATCCAATTATGATTGTATTCATGAATGAAGTATCTGATTCCTGCTGATCAGTGTAGACAACTGATAATATTGCACCCTGGGTGATCACGTTTGAATCTATTCGAGATTGACTGAAAATCAATCCAGAAGGGAAGTTTTGTCTATTTGGTCATCGTTTTGATCGATTCACACATTGATTAAATAAAAAAGAAACGTATATGGCCACCGTATACATTGTGAAAGAGGGGGAGTGCGGTAATGCTGCTGCACTGCTTTTCTGCCGTTCATCCCTCCTGTATTTCGCCAAATTTGTGAATCATTTCCGATTTACTTTTTGTTCAAACATCGGCTTGTGCGCCAAATTCACTTCATTCTAAAACGCTCCATTCTACCTTGTGGCGCAATGCCTGGGCCAAATTCAAAATAAAATACCAACATTTGTAATCTTACGGAAGTGGAGTGAGCAAAGCTAACTCTTTTGGTGTACAGAAACGGGCTCTGGTGAAAATGTCGCACTTCTAAAAGTAGCACAACGTGCCCCAAATTCAAGTACGGGGTTTGGACCGGTACATTAATTTGACACACACCGTGTTACTTTTAGAACGCACACGAGACACTTTTACAGGATCTGCCTGCGCCAGTCTTTATGATTTCCAGGGACTGTGTCATCAGTTGATTTTGGAGGAAATCCAATCGATTTTAAACTGATTCTGATAGGTCTGGATGGAAAATGATGGGAAAGTAGATCATTTGATTTGATCAATTAGTGTATGACGTATTTAACTATTGTTTAGATTTTCTGAACATATTTCCAATCAGACAGCAAATCTATCAACAACACAATTGTATATTAGATTGTTCTGTGTACATTATTATTATTATTAATATTATACAGGATTTATATAGCCTCAACAGTTTATGCAGCACTTCACAACATGAGAGCAGACAGTACAATTCAATATAGGAGGAATTGAAGGGCCCTGCTTACATGTCTTTGTGTGTCTGTGGAAGGGCAGATCTAAGACCACTTGTACAAAAAAAAATTAAAAATGCCCCATTTGTAGTTGCACCCCCCCCCCCCCCCTCCTTTTTTTTTTTTTTTTTTTAACCCAGGTGCATTACATAGAGCTGTGTAAAGATCTGTAATACAGAGATTCATTCACAGGTGTTAAAGAAAACTAATTGGAAAATGTTAAGTTTTAGTGCAGGGATATGCAATTAGAGGACCTCCAGCTGTTGCAAAACTACAAGTCCCATCATGCCTCTGCCTCTGGGTGTCAAGCTTGTGGCTGTCAGAGTCTTGCTATGCCTCATGGGACTTGTAGTTCTGCAACAGCTGGAGGTCCGCTAATTGCATATCCCTGCTTTAGTGCATGGGCCTTCAAACTACGGCCCTCCAGTTGTGCAGGAACTACAATTCCCATCATGCCTAGTCATGTCTGTGAATGTCAGAGTATTACAATACCTCATGGGATGTGTCATTTCGCAACAGCTGGAGGACCGTAGTTTGAGGATCCCTGCGTATCCATGTAAATTGATACACTGGCTACATGAATGAGAACATTACACGTGTATACCAGAGGTCTTTATGGAACATAATTTGCGTCTTTTATTTGGGATCTTTCTGCCAGCAAGATCCAGCATCTAAACTTCAGTAAATGATTACATGCGTGTGTAAGGGCCGGTTCACACCAGAAATTGCACAGGAACACAAGCTTTCCTGAGCAGTTTATGTGCGATTTGAGTGCAGTGCGTTTTTTTTTATTATTATTATTATTATTATTATTATACAGTATTTATATAGTGCCAACAGTTTACGCAGCACTTTACAACTTGAGGGTAGACAGTACAAATATACAATACACTTTAGTACAGTAGAAATCAGAGGGCCCTGCTCTTTAGAGCTTACAATCTAAGATGAAAGGTCAAGAGATACATGAGGTGATAACTGTGGGAGATATGCTGATGGAGAAAATAAATGTACAGTTGTTAGGTGTAGGCCAGATAGGCTTCTCTGAAGAGATGAGTTTCCAGGGATCGTATGAAAGTGGACAAAGTAGGAGAAAGTCAGACAGATTGGGGTAGAGCATTCCAGAGTATGGGAGAGGCTCTGTAGAAGTCCTGGAGGCAAGCATGGAATGAGGGAGCTTGAGAGCAGAAGGTCTTGGGAGGAGTGAAGAGAACGATTAGGTTGGTATTTTGAGGTTAGTGATGTAGCTGGGGGTCAAGTTGTGGATGGCTTTGTGAGTTATTGTTAGTATCTTGAGTTTAATTTGTTGGTTGAGTGGCAGCCAACCAACCGATTGGCAGAGGGGTATAGCAGACGCTGAGAGGTTTGTTGGGTGGCTGGCAGCAGCGTTCATGATGGACTGAAGTGGGGATAGCCTATTTAGAGGTAAGACAGTGAGGAGGGAATTGCAGTAGTCAAGGGGAGAGCTGACCAGGGAGTGGATTCGAAGTTTTGTGGTGACATTGGTTAGGAAGGGGCATATCTTGAAGGTGTTGAGACATATTTTGGATAGTGATTGGATGTGGGGCCCAAAGGTTAGTTCGGGGGCCAGGATTTTAGTTTTCAGCCCTTTCATTTGAATGGGCTGAAATCGCACCAAAAGTAGGGCATTCACTACCTTTTACAAACGCATTGCAACTGGTCCACACAAGGTACTGTGCAATCTGGTGTAGGCAAAAGCAGTGCGTTTGTTATCTGCATTTGGGGTGTAGTTAACTTTACACTGACACCCGCTGTAGATTGCAGACACAGCATGATTTGAAAACGATGCAGAAAAGGTGCACAGAATGCATTCTAGTATGAATCGGCTCTAATGCCTTGTACACACGGACGGACATTCTGACCTCAAAATCAGTTTTTTTTCCGACGGATTTTGTTCCGAAACTCGTGTTGCATACACACGGTCGGACAAAGTTGTTGGAAAATCCAATCGTTCAGTGGTGACATTCATTGCGTACGACGGGACTACATAAAGGCTAGGAGCCAATAGCTTTGGTCTCGTAATTTGATCTGAGCATGCGTGGCACTTTGTCCGTCGGAAAATTTTAGATCCTGTTCTCAAATTTTTTCCGATGGAAAAAGTCAGAGCCCACACACAATCGCATTTTCCGACAATATAATTAGATCGGACCTTTTCTGTCGGAATTTCCGACCGTGTGTACTGGGCATAGGTCTTTATACCTTTTATGACTATGACTGATCTACCTTGTTATGATTGGACTGTTTGTATATAGGTAGTGTACAAAGCAAAATTTCCCAGCTTGGATGACTGACATGCCACTGATAGGCACTGATAGGCACTGGTCTGGTGCAGTCATTTCTGGGATTCCTATTATAAGGACTGTGAGTTTGTTCAGGTTATTTTACAATTTATTTGCCCATACTGTGTATTAAAACTTCTCAAAAATAGATGTGCGTTTTATATGCTTGTTTCATTTTGTTGACATCCGTTTCACTGGGAGGGTCAAAATACTAGGGCCCCATTCACACCTTTATCTAGGGCACAATCTTGTATGTGCTTGCCAGGTGAAGGGATTTCCTAAGGGCATGATGGGCCGAGAAAAATAATGCAGGCTGTTCAAAAGAATCGGCTGAATGCACACCAGCTATTTCCAAATGCCGTGTTTAGTTGTTCATAAAAGCAATAGGGGAAATTAACAAAGACCTCTGTTTTGTGCTATGAAAAAAAAAAATTATATATATTTTATGGTGGGGGAACATGTATAAAAAAGATGAATAGCACAATTGGCTGCAAATCAGACCTCCTCTCACATCACAGGCAATACAGGCAATACAGCCTTTTTTTGTTTATTTACAGCCTGTGTCTGCAATCCTGGGCAGCCAACTGAGGCCTGTGATGGAATTACCACCAGAGATGATAGAATTTCCCTCCAAACTGACACAATTACAGAGTAGTCAGGGGCAGATTTTATTGTTGCGTTACAGGCTGAGAGTGCAGTTTGAAAATCAAGTTGCCTTGTTATAATGAATATATATTAGTATCTGTCTCATAGCTCCTGTTTAGCTTTGCCTTGCTGTGTAATAGAATTGATACGCGTCCCCCATTGCTTGCTTTATTGGGTATTTGAATTTGATATATGTACACAATGAAGGCCTGTTCAAACTGTGTGCAGTAACACACATTTTTCACACTGGATAAATGCAGGTAGCTACAATGACACATCGAAAAAAACTTGTTCGCACTAAAAGTTTATATGAATTCAGGAGATAGGTATTAAAATGTATCATGTTTGCATTTTATGTAAATGTACATAATCGCAAAATACACCTTTTAAAATCACATTAAGCAAAACAATAACACTATGGTGTGCATAAAAAACACTGTGGCCTGCAGCCACATGCATAAAAATGCATGTGACTGCAGGCCAATGCAGATGCATTTTTACAGTGTTTTTATGCACATCATAGTGTGATTTCCCCCCCCCCCCCCCGAGTATACATTTTTAAATCAAATAGTATTATGTTGTAATTTCAAAATTGTACTCCTTCGTGTATATTGGTCTACACACCTTCTATTGGTTCATTGTATTAAAGCGGTTGTATATCACTGGAAGTTTTTTATTTCTATTTATTTTTTCTTCTTCCTGCAAGGTAAAGGGATTATGTGAAGCTTTTCCTTTTAAAACAAGTTGTAGAGAAAGACCCTGAAGATAGGGACAATTTTCCCCCCGGTACATAGGGACTTTGAAGGCGAACAAAGGACTTTTTATAAAATCATATTATTTTTTAGAAAAAAATACTTAAAAAAGCATGTATAAAAACATACTAATAATATATACAAAACATTTGTGCAAGACAAAACAAATTACATATAATATAATATATTTTCTACAAGTTCAAACATGAGTACACATTCCTCCATATGCCTGACATGTTTCAGGACAGATGTCCCTTCTTCAGAGGTGTTTTTAGGAGAGAAAATTTGTATCTTCAGTATTGAAATTATTATCGGAAAGTATAGTTCCTATATAAAAAGTCCTTTGTTCGCCTTCAAAGTCCCTATGTACCAAGGGGTACAATTGTTCCTATCTTCAGGGTCTTTCTCTATAATATATTTGAGATGATGGCAACATGTTTTTGAGAATTTGTCTTTTCTCTCTTTTTGTGGTTCACCACTATATACATACCTTTTAAAACGAAGCTGTTCCAGTGCTGCAGCCGCTTCCATTTTCACCCATCTTGCTTCCGGGTTTCGTGTACTCCAGCCCTGCGACTGGCCGGAGCCACGATGACCTCACTGCCGCACATGAGCGCGGGGAGCCACCGTTCACGCCACAGGGCTCAGAAAGGAATGGCCCTTTCAGAGCGCATGCGCCAGTGATGTCACTGGCTACATGTAATGTAAATATCTTCTATCTTTAGGAGATATTTACACTACCTATAGGTAAACATTTATTATAGGCTTACCTATAGGTAAATGTCCACAGAGGAAATTTACTTTAGGCCTCGTGCACACTGGATGTTTTTACAGCTGCTTTTGGTTTCAGATGTATTTTTTTTCTACAGTCAAACTCCCCATCATGTTATCCTATGTGTCCATGCACACATAGGCTGTTATCAACTGTTTTTGGTTGAAAAAAAAAAAAAATTGGTTTCTGAGAGGAGTTTTTCAGCTGTAAACGTCAAAAACGTGTCTCACCAGTGTTTTTCAATACTTTTGATCCATTAAAAAAAAAAAACACTAACAAACGCTATTGCAAAAATGTTGGAAAAACTCACTGCAAAGCTTCTGGCATTTTTATAACGTTATTTTAATGCCCAGTGTGCATGAGGCCTTAAAGGTAGCTAATAGCTTAATACATATGACCAGCCTAAGGCCCCTTGCACAAAGGGCTGTATAGCTGCTGTGCACCCTTCCCAGTGTTTTAGTGCACCCACCCCTGTTGCCTGCAGCCTGTCAAAGACTATACCAGGTAGCCCCTGAATGCTGCATTTTCTTAGGCGCCTACACGTTCAAAGAGACAAATGCCTGGAATACAGAAGACCTAAAACGAATGCCCTGTACACGGTCGGACTTTCTGACGGAAAATGTGCGGTCGGATTGTGTTGTCGGAAAATCTGTTCGTGTGTGGGCTCCATTTGACTTTTTCCGTCGGAATTTCCGACACACAAAGTTTGAGAGCAGATCTAAAATTTTCCAACAACAAAATCCGATCATTTAAATTCCGAGACAATTGTAGACAATTGTGTAGACAATTCCGACGGACAAAGTGCCACGCATGCTCAGAATAAATTACGAGACAAAAGCTATTGGCTACTGACCTCTTTATAGTCCAGTCGTACGTGTTGTATGTCACTGCGTTCTGAACAATTGTTTTTTCCGACAACTTTGTGCGACCGTGTGTATGCAAGACAAGTTTGGGCCAAAATCCGTTGGATAAAATCCGACGGATTTCGTCATCGGAATGTCCGTCCGTGTGTACAGGGCATAAGATGTCAGGAGCAATGCACAGCAGCTAGATGGGCCCGGCTATAAGGAAACCAATATTTTTGCAGTTTTCACCAGATTTTGCATTCTAAGCTAATCAAAGGGGTCAACAATATTTTCTACCTTTCCTTCCATATGAAATTTAAAGCTGATCTCTAGGAATAATCTATTTTTAAAATTTACATTGGGCCAGCTTGGTTGGTTGTAATTATTGATCCAGAGTGCTGCAAGAGAATCTCAAAATCATCGTAGTAGTCTGTGCCACATATGGGAAGTTCTGGAGCATCTTCCCCTATGTTACAGTGAACGCAGGAAATCGCTCGCTTGGCTTTTTTCTGCCGAATACTAGATGTACTCTGATTTGAATAGGGCATAGGACTTCACAATAACCCCCCTTGTCCAATCAGAGAATGCCTCCTATTCATTAAACATTTTTTTTGTCGGAATGTTGCATGTGCAGAGCAAACAACTCCTTGTGTTCAGTGTTACGGCGGGGAAGATTTTCCGGCACTGCCAAGTCAAAAAAGCACTTCCTGTATGTGGCACAGAATACTATGGTTATTATGAGACTCCCTGCAGTTCCCAGATGTGACATATTGATAATTAAAGGTAACCAAGCAGGCCCGATGTAAATGGTAAAACTAGATCATTCCTGCACTTTCCATAAACTGCTAATGGTTGGTTGCCTTGATCCATTTAATTTATGTAATTCACAGCAGATTGCAGTTGGCAAAAAACTGCAGTGGGTATAGCTAGCATAGATGTTTTAATCCGTTTGTAATTATAACTACTCTGTTGCCAAAAAAAATATGACATCTTGAAAAAGAAGAGTAATAATACCAGCCCTGCTGCCAGTGTCTCCAGTATTCCCTCACTTGCATAGCTAAACTAGACAAAAAAACTTTCAGTATCCAACAATTTCAGAAATGTCAGATTTCTGTATCTTCCAATGTGTGCTGGAAATTCACCCTCTGGAGTTTTTTTTTTTTTAGCAGAGGCTCTTTCACTTGCCTTTTTATAAGCATAACCCCTTCATGACTAAACCCATTTCTGACATTTGATGTTTACAAGCTAAAATCCGTATTTTTTGCTAGAAAATTACTTAGATCCCCCATATATATATATATATATATATATATATAATGGGATAAACTGTAATAGAGGGGAGTGCTAGGGGTACCATATCCTAATAACATGAGTACTATATCAGAAAGGAACGAATTAAATTTTTTAGGTTGCCAAGACCCAAACCTAGATAAAAAAAAAAAATAGCCAATTTTATTACAATGATCAAAAGGTTAAAAACAAGGTAAAAATTGTATACAAAATTAGCTATTTTACATTACCTCCCTCAATGAAATATCCACAGATACAGAAACTCCTAAAATTCCAAATTTTACTTGGGGTGTCTTCAACGTGGGTAGAACATCTTAATGCATTTTATGTGGGAGACCTCGCTTCTTCAGGAGGTGTAGGGGATTGCTAATAATCACTGAATCACTGGGATTTACATGAAAAAGGACTTTGAAGTGCAGTCGCTCTAAATCTAAGGGGTAGTTCTGAAATGAGGGGAAGCTCTGCTGATTTTATCATCCAATCATGTGCAAGCTTAAATGCTGTTTTTTATTTTCCTTGCATGTCCCCCTCGGATCTACAGTGACTTTACTTCCAAGTGCACTTGCAGTGCAAAGTGGATTTTCCTTTAGTTAATAACCCCCATTGTGTTTGTTGCTGTATCCCTAAATAAAATTCTAAGGCCTGGTTCACACCAATGCTTCTTTATTTATTTATTTATTTATTTTGTGTGCTTTTTGAAGAAACGCACTACCATTTAACATGGTTTCCTATTGGACCTGTTCACACAGTGCTTTTTTGGTTCCATAGACTTCAATGGAAAAGCTGCAGAAAAGCATGTAGTGCATTTTTGCCACGATTTTGCTATGATTTGCATTTTTTGCCCCAAAAAAATAAATATGCTAATCATGCCAAAAACGCACTACATGACAGCTTCTCCATTGAAATCTTTGGAACCAAAAAAAGCACAGTAAAGTAAATCCCTGGCCCTTTCCAAAAATGCAGTTGCTGAAAAAAACATAGATGTGAACGTGTCCCATAGGAAACCATGTTAAATAGAATATAGTGCGTTACTGTAAAAAGCACCAAAAACCGCATAGGTGTGAATCTGCCCCTAACATCAGCTTTATGCCTATGTACCATACTGCTATAGAAATAAACACGATGGGAGAATTCATTTGCTTTCATGAAGAACCTGTAGCATTTTCAGTTTTTTTTAAAACAAACATATAAGTGACCAGTTTGATGTCTAAAATCACAGTACATGTTAGGTTCAAAGAATAGGGATGCCATATATGGTTGCGTGTGTAAAAACACATGGTAACAGAGTAGCATACATTTTGGAATGGCACACATTTTTAAAACAAATTTCATGCACTTCTTTTGTGTGAAATGGTGTTTTTTTTTCTTTTTCTTCCGGTTGTATGTGAGGCATGCAAATGAATGCACTGCCCTAATCATGTTGTGCAAAATCATGCATGCACTGTTGCGCCTACATATATGTGACCAGATCCATAAAGAGAACCTGAACTCTGCAAGCAGAAAAGTCCAGCAGAGGCAAAAGACTTGTCATCAGTATTACCATTATCAGCTGATGCCCCCCCCCCCCCCAATTACTGACTTCTCATACCTTGTTCTCTGTATGGGGGTGACCTCCTCATGTCAGAGCCTTCAGCACTTCTACACTGAGAACCAAGCGATCAATCGCAGATGGCAAAGAGCTGGCGCCTATCAATCAGCAGCTCTCCTCTCTGCTCCTCCATGCTCACTGGAGCATTGAGCTGTGGAGGGGCGGGGAGCGTCCATCTCAGGCTCTCAGTGGCTCTCTGAGAGGCTGAGCCGGGTGTCAGTCCAGGCACCTGGTGGATCCAGACTCCCATTGTCAGGATGACGTGGTGCCTGGACTGACATTGGTGACGTCAGCAGAGAATGGAATTCAGTCTACTCTCTGCTGAAAACCTGTCACAGGAGTGCAAAACAAATTGAACTCCTGTGATCCATAGAAGTACAGCCAAACAAGCTTTGGCTGGACTTCTTCTTTTAATGCATAGCATGCATTCAGACAAAAAACCTTCTGACTTTACAACTCCATTAAGCTGGCAATACTCTGATCAAAATGTGGAAAATCAGTTTGTGGCTTTCCTCGCTCAACGTGAAAAATACTGATGGGGGATTCCAACATCCACTTTGTGCAAAAAGACGAATCTGGTTTTATTTCCACACAGCCCACTAGCTGAACAGAAAAAATAACCATGTATGGCCAGTTTTAGATCTCGCACTACAGAGTCTAGGGACCCTTCTATTCCAGGAATTACACAGATGGAGGGAAAAAAAATTAAAAAAATAATAGTATAATTATATATTATATTATTATTATTATTTTTATTTTTTTACTACTTGGGCAAAATAAACATTTCTAAATGTTCCATGTAACATGGTAAATCTTCACCACTTTAACGTTTTAAAAACCTTCTTTGTACAATTTGTAATTATCCCTACATTTTGGTGCTCGTGTTCCTGTACGATTTTTAAATGCAGTACGTTTTCAGCCCATTCATTTGAATTCGCTGAAATCCCACTGCGTTGCACCAAAATGAGTGCACTACACTACTTTTTTAAAAGAGCTTTTTAAAATCTTTGGTACCATGCGATCTCGTGCAAACAAATGCAGTGCATTTGCCATCTGCGTTTGGGGTGTCGTTCATGTTACACTGACACCCACTGCAGATCGCAGACACATTGCATTTTGAACATGGTATGGGGAAACACTCATAGAATGCAGGTTTCCAACACTGCGCTCCAGACCCGCCACTTACAGGGACTTCAGAGAGCTTTCTCAACATGTCAATAAAACTAAGGAAAAGAGGCCCCAGGGATAGTACGGGTAAGGGTTTTAGTGAGTATCAATGAAGTAAAGAAGTATAGAAAATGTAAGAAAAATAACAAATTTTTTTTCAAAAAAATATATAAAAATATTAATAAATAATAAAACAGTACATAAGACAATACAGTACAGCTAAATCTCCCGTAAGGCTGGATTCACACCTATGCAGTTTTAGTGCTGTTTGTATTTTGCAGATTTGCACTACAGTCCGTTCAACATGTTTTCTTATGGAACATGTTCGGAAGGGCAAATATGCAAAAAGCACAAAAAATGCATAGGTAAGAATCCAGCCTAAAGCAGGTCAGAGAGACTCTCTATAGCAAGAGCACCACCAACAAGACAGGATAACCTAACGTGTTTCGGAAAAATCGTTACAATTCCTTCTTCAGATATATGCTGTAATGTCTAGCATAAAGATAAATAAGTACAAATTAGAAATGGAATATATGAAAATCATGCATCGAAACATTAGAACACAAAATATATACACATGGCGACAGATTTGAAGCTAAAAGCTAAGGCACTTACTAGAAATATTTGATTACATTTCATATGATGCTGGTACAAGATGATGACTTGATTCAGACAGAGAATATTCCAGCGCCCCGGTTTCCAAGGTTGGTATATTAAGAATAGAATATTTTAAATTTTTCAAAGTATTAACGTTTTTTTTGCACAAAAATACTTATGGACAGGCACATGTATTGAGCCTATATTAGGCAGCCAGTCAAATCCTAAAATACCAATCCAAAAAATGGCATGAATAAACACCTGGCTGAGGGTGTATAGATCAACACCCAGCTGAGGGTGTGTGGATCAGTGGCAATAAGGGGGGAGAGGAAAGGAACATGTCAATAGGTGGATTTTCATGTAAAGTGTATTAAGGATCGCTTAATAGTATTAAGAAATTAGCAATCATATTTTGCTGTGCAGTGCCACCTTCTCAAAGCAGTGTTGAAATATATATTTTTCTCTTAAATACACCCAAACCACTAAAGGGGGAAAAGTAAAGAAAAGCAAGCGTGTAAAATGCAAATGGTCTTTAAAAAATTATTTTGTAAATGCAGCAATAATATCTCAAAATATGTTCTTGCATTATCCAAGCTGGATCAGTGATTTCTCTATCAATAGGTGGATTTGCATGTAATTTAAGGATCACTTAATATTAAGAAATTAGCAGTCATATTTTGCTGTGCTGTGCCACCTGCTCAAAGCAGTGTCGAAATGTATATTTTTCTTTTAAATACAGCCAAACCATTAAGGTCTCATGCATTGGACATTTAGGCCAGTGCATGAGGCTCCAGCATTTAGGTGTGGGTGGAAGAAGGGCGGGTGTACTGTACAGCCCCGCTGCCTGCAGCCTGTCAAACTCTGAGTGGCTGAAAGCAGCTACATTTGGACGGTGTACTATGCGGTACTTACATTTAGTGCAGTATGCTTCCAGGGACAAATGCCCAAAATTCAAGCAGTCTTCCGAGCATTCGTCCTTGGGCACATACTACACTAATGCCCTGTACACACGGTCAGATTTTCCGACGGAAAAGGTCCGATTGGATTATGTTGTGAGAAAATCTGATTATGTGTGGTCTCTATCTGACTTTTTTCGTCGGAAATCCAAACGGAAAATGTTTGAGAGCTGGATCTAAAATTTTCCGACAACAACCTCCATTCGGACTTTTTCTGATCGTTTGTAGAGAATTCCGACGGACAAAGTGCCACGCATGCTCAGAAAAATTTGGAGACGAAAGCTATTGGCTACTGGCCTCTACTTAGTCCCGTCGTACATTTTGTATGTCACCTCATTCCGAACAATCAGATTTTCCGACAACTTTGTCCGACCGTGTGTATGCAAGACAAGTTTGGCACAAAATCCGTCTGAAAAAATCTGATGGATTTTGTTGTCGGAATGTCCGACCGTGTGTACAAGGCGTTCCACAACACCATCCAGCAGCAGCAGCTGTTGGCCTCTTCTAATGTTTAAGAGGCTGCCAGCAGTGGGGCTGAGGTATGTCTTGTCCTTTTCACCCGCATCTAAATGCCAGAGCCTCATGCACAAGAGCTAAACGCCCAGTGTGCAGGAGGCCTAAAACCGTTGGAAAATATTGTGCAAGAAAGACACACAGGCCTGCCATGTGATGTGCCTTCTCATTAATCGGCAGTAAAGATCAGACATACTGGAAAAAACGCAAAGACGTTTCAAAATGAGCATTGCACATTCGCTATCTACCTGAAACCTGTTTAGGGAGCATTTGTATTACTATGCCATATCATACAATCTCGAATCGTACCTGATTTTAAGTGAGATGTTGGTATGAGAAACCCACAATTGCTATGTGTCATGTTTGTGCTCCTTTATACTGGGCTTGGCATTGTCTACACTTCCTTTCATGAAACTGTTGAAAACTGACTTCAGAACTGAAAGTATATGAACTCAAAAAATGTGTTCGCTCTGCAAAAAAGTGATGTAAAGCCCAATTCACCGAGTTATCACAATTAGATAGGTATCTTTATTTTCAGAAAAAGGACAATTTGTTTTCAGTTGAATCCAATTCAATTTAAAGAAGTTGTAAAGTCTTTTATCCTGAGGCTGGGCTCACATCTAAGACGGATGTGGCTTGCACCAGGGGACCGGTACATCCATGTTCTCCATTTCAGAGCCACATTTTTGCCTGAATTCGGCACTGAAACAGAGCCAAAGACGCACGGCACTCCTTTGCAAGCCGCCACGGAGATATGTGAACCGGCTCCATAGAGAGCTGGTCACAATCTCCTGTCATGCGAATTGGATGCAGAGAAAACTGCATCCAATTCACACTGGTGTGAACCCAGCCTAATGCATTCTATACATTTAGGATAAAAAGCCTTCTGTGTGCAGCAGCCCCCCTAAAATTTACCTGATCCCCATCTCTGTCCAGCGATGTCCACAAGTGTCTCGGCCGTCCGAGACTCTCCTTCATGATTGGCTGAGACACAGTTGGCTTTCGCTGCTGTCAATCAGTCAGTTAGCCAATCGGGAGAGGGGGCAGGCCCAAGCTTCGTGTCTGCATGGACACATGGAGCTGTGACTCGGCCTTGGGTGCCCCCATAACAAGCTGCTCGCTGTGGGGGCACTCAACAGGAGGGAGGAACCAGGGGCACAGAAGAGGGAACCGAGAAGGGGAGGATCTGGGCTGCTCTGTGCAAATCCACTGCATAGAGGAGGCAAGTATAACATGTTTGTTATTTTTATTGAAAAAAAAGACTTTACAATCACTTTAATTGTGGTATAATTTTCTTTAAAGAGAAACAATATAAGCTGCACAATGGCTAAGTGGTTAGCATTAGGGTCGTCTGTTCAAATCCCAATCGCAGCACTAATTGCCTGGAGTTTGTGTGTTCTACCAGTGCCAATGTGGGTTTCCTCCAGGTAGTCCGGTTTTCTCCCACGCTCCAAAGACATGCTGGTAGGTTAATTGGCTTATGGATAAATTGGCCCTAGTATATGTAAGGTTGAATGTGAGTTCGGGACCTTAGATTGTACACTCCTTGAGGGCAGGAACTGATGTGAATGTTTAATATGCTGTATATGTAAATCGCTGCATAAATTGACGAGAATATATAAGTACCTCTAATATATGTTATACTGCAGTTTACAATTCTTTAGATGTGGTGGCTGCATTAGTTTACCAAGCTTATTTACTTTTTTCATCTGGTGATTTTTCCAGTAAAACACTTCCTGTCCTACAGTGACAATGCTTATTCACTGTACTGTATCTACGTAGGATCAGAATTGTCACCTTAGAAAAAAGTGTTGGGACTACACAACATGCCCTCGCTCCTAATATCTATACTATAGTAGGTGTTTTTATAGTTCCCAAAGCTCCTCTCCCACTCCTTGAGATAACACTGCAGAATGCATGGTAAAATTGTAAGCTCATTGGATTATTATTATTATTTTTTTTTGTCTGACAGATATAACAAACCATGGTACATTAAAGTGGTTGTAAAGGCACAAGGTGTTAATTCTTTTCTTTTTTTTCCATCTTAATGCATTCTATGCTTTACGATTTAAAAACCTTCTGTGTTCAGCAGCCCACCTAATACTTACCTGAGCCCCATCTTGATCCAGGGATGTGCATGAGTGCCTCGGCCATCCAGGACTCTCCCTCCTAATTGGCTGAGACATAGCAGCATTGGCTTCCATTGCTGTCAATCGAAGTAAATTAACCAATGAGGAGAGAGATGGGGCGGAACCGTGGCTCCATGTCTGAATGGACACACAGAGCTGCGGCTCGGCTCGGGTGCCCCCGGGCACTCAACGGGAAGGAGGGGCAAGGAGTGCTGACGAGGGACCCGAGAACAGGAGGATCGAGGCTGCTCTGTGCAAAACCACTGCACAGGGCAGGCAAGTATAACCACTTAAAGCGGGAGTCCACCGGGACTCCGCGTTTTTTTTTTTTTTTTTAAAAGCCAGCAGCTACAAATACTGCAGCTGCTGACTTTTAAATAGTGACACTTACCTGTCCAGCGCGCCCGCGATGTCGGCACCCGAAGCCGATCGCTCGCTCGGCTGCCGGGTCCCGCCGCCATCTTGGGTATGGGAATCAGGAAATGGAGCCTTTCGGCTTCATTTCCCGGTTCCCTACTGCGCATGCGCGAGCCGCGCGGCGCAATCCGGACGGTCCCCGCTGCCTCTGGGAGCTGTGTGTTTCCCAGCAGGCAGCGGGGCACTTGCTGAAGGGGGCGGGCGCTTGCGGAACGGGGGCGTAACCTACGCTCGTTCCGCAGAGAGCTAGCCCGGAAGTGGGTGCAGTTACCTGGATTATCCAGGTAACTGCACCCCCCTCCCCCCTGAAAGGTGCCGATTGTGGCGCCGGAGGGGGGGGGATTCCGATGAGCGGAGGTCCATTTTAGGGTGGACCTCCGCTTTAAGTCCCGGACCAATTGTCAGCCTAAGGACCAGAGGTCTTTTTACAATTTCGCACTGCACTGCTTTAACTGGTAATTGCGCGGTCAACAACAAACAAAATTTGCGTCCTTTTCTTCCCAGAAATATAGCTTTCTTTTGATGGTATTTGATTGCCTCTGCGATTTTTATTTTTTACGATATAAAAGGAAAAAGACTGAAAATTTTGAAAAAAAAAGATATTTTCTACTTTTTGTTATAAGAAAAATCGAATAAACTCAATTTTAGTCATACATTTAGGCCGAAATGTATTCAGCCACATGTCTTTAGTAAAACAAAATGTCAATAAGCGTATATTTATTGGTTTTCGCAAAAGTTATAGCGTCTACAAACTAGAGTACATTTTCTGGAATTTACACAGCTTTTAATTTATGACTGCCTATCTCATTTTTTGAGGTGCTAAAATGGCAGGGCAGTACAAACCCCCCCCCCCAATGACCCCATTTTGGAAAGTAGACACCCCAAGGAAATTGCAGAGGGGCATGTTGAGCCCATTGAATATTTTTTATTTTTTTTGTCCCAAATGATTAAATAATGACAAAAAAAAAAAAGTTTACAAAAAGTTGTCACTAAATGATATATTGCTCACACATGCTATGGGCATACGTGGAATTACACCCCAAAATAAATTCTGCTGCTTCTCTTGAGTACGGAGATACCACATGTGGGGGACTTTTTGGGAGTCTAGCCGCGTACGACACCCGAAAACCAATCACTGCCTTCAGGATTTCTAAGGGTGCAAATTTTTGATTACACTCCTCGCTACCTATCACAGTTTCGAAGGCCATAAAATGGCAAAATAACACAAAACCCTCCCCCCCATGACCCTATTTTGGAAAGTAGACACCCCAAGCTATTTACTGAGAGGCATGTTGAGTCCATGGAATATTTAATATTTTGCCACAAGTTGCGGGTATATTACAAACCATTGGTTTTTTTTTTGCACAAAGTTGTCGCTAAATGATATATTGCTCACACATGCTATGGGCATAAGTGAAATTACACCCCAAAATTAATTCTGCTGCTTCTCCTGAGTACGGGGTTACCACATGTGGGGGACTTTTTGGGAGCCTAGCCGCGCACGGGACCCCGAAAACCAAGCACCGCCTTCAGGATTTAAATATAAAACGCTACCAAAAAAAAACTGTTGGCGATCGCAGGGATCAGGCCTGACTCTGCAAATGCAGCAGTTATGTGTTTAGTGTTTTGTAAGTGACAGAGATCGATCGATACTGCACTTGGGTGGGCTGGGCGTAGGGGCAAAACGCAGGTGCCTGCAGGTATCTGGGATGATCCCGCTAACAATGCGTTTTTTTGGAACCCTAAACTTCTGGGGACGCTAGTATAGATCTGATCAGATCAAATACTATACCACTACGGGAGGTGTATGCTTTGCGCGTGGGTGTTAGCTGTACTGGCACTAACCTAGCGCTGCCTGGGGCGATGCAGACCCTATCTGACCCTAAAACCTAATTGATATCACCCGCCGGGTGATCAGGGGTTTAAACCTTTATTGGGTAATAAATGGTGGGTGCTCTGATGCTATAAAAAGCAAACTAACTAACCAGAGTCATCCATAACACTTATACGGTGATCACTGGTGAAAGGGTTAACTAGGGGCAATCAGGGGGCTAAAACCTTTATTAGGTAGTATATGGGGGTCCCTGACGCTATATAAAAACCTGACGGGGAACCTAAATAACTAAATAACTAACTGGCTAACCAGCGTCACCAATAACACTTATACGGTGATCGCTGGTGAAAGGGTTAACTCTAGGGGCAATCAGAGGGTTAAAACCTTTTATTGGGTAGTATATGGGGGTACCTAACGCCATAAAAACCTGGCGGTGAACCTAAAAAATAACTAGCTACCTAGCGGCACCAGTGACACTAATACAGCGATCAGAAAAACAATTGCTTAGTGACACTGGCAAAAGGGGGTGAAAGGGTTAACTCTAGGGGCAATCAGGGGGTTAAACCTTTATTGGGAGGGGGTAGGGGGCTACCCTGGACCTAACACTAACTGCCCTGACACTTTTTACTGTCACAACTGACACTAAATGCAGTGATCAGTAAATAAATGATCACTGCAATCAGTCACACTGTGACTGGGAGGGGGGGTGATCGGGGGTGACAGTGTGCCTATGTGTACCTACATGTCAGTGTAGTGTTGGTGCACTTACTATGTCCTCTCCTCGCAGTCAGGCCAAAAAGACTGCCCCGAGGAGAGTGACATCACTTCCTCCTGCCTGTGTTTACACTACACAGGCGGGGGAAGCTTCTCATTCGCCAGGAGCGATCGAGAGGGGATGGCCGGAAACCAACGGCCATCCCCTCATCCCGGATCGCTCCTGAAGCGAAACGGACCGCCGCAGCCAGCGGGACGGGGTCCGATCGGACCCCCCACACGCTGGAAGGCAAGCACGTACGGGTACGTGCTTGTGCCCATACACGCTATTCTGCCGACGTATATTTACATGCGGCGGTCCTTAAGTGGTTAACATTGTTTATTATTTTTAAAGAAAAAAAGAAACTTTAGTATCACTTTGAAGTTGTTGTAAATCATTACCCCCTACCCACCTCCTGCACCATTCCTTGGTTTTACCCCCTACCCACCCCCCCAGTACTGCCTCTTTTTTTAGAGAATACAGAACCAAGTAACAATTGTGGTACTAAGTAATTTGGAATTTGTAAATAATAAGAAAAGCAGTAAAATGGACCCATGCAGCGAGCAAAAATAGATTCCACCACCAGCAACACTATAGTGCCCCCACCAGAAACAATAGAACAGCAACCCCTGCAAAAATAGATCCTCTCCAGCAACAATACCCCCCCCACCCCCAGCAGCTGGCATCAATAGACCCCGCACCCCTTGCCATTACATACATTCAGTGCTGGAGGTGCCAGAACTTCGTTCCTGCAAAAAAAAAAAAAAGCCCTGCTTATATCCCAGATCACTTCTTTGGCTCTAGTCCTTTCCCACAGTCGGTATGATGCACTATTTAAGGTTTTGTTTGTTTAGGCTTTTTACCTGCCTATAGAACACAACACCTACAGTGCCTTGCAAAAGTATTCACCCCACTTGGTTTTTTACCTATTTTGTTACATTACAGCCTTTAGTTCAATGCTTTTTTTTTATCTGAATTATATATGATGGATCAGAACACAATAGTCTAAGTTGGTGAAGTAAAATTAGAAAAATATATACATAAAACTATTTTTCAGAAATAAAAAAACTGATAATTGGTATGTGTGTATGTTTTCACCCCATTTATTATGAAGCCCATAAAAAGCTTTGTTGCAACCAATTACTTTCAGAAGTCACATAATTAGTGAAAATGATGTCCACCTGTGTGCAATCTAAGTGTCACATGATCTGTCATTACATATACACACCTTTCTTGAAAGGCCCCAGAGGCGGCAACAGCTAAGCAAGAGGCATCACTAACCAAACACTGCAACGACGATCAAGAAACTCTTCAAACAAGTAAGGGACAATGTTGTTGAGAAGGACAAGTCAGGGTTAGGTTATAAAAAAATATCCAAATCTTCGATGATCCCTAGGAGTACCATCAAATCTATCGTAACCAAATGGAAAGAATATGGCACAACAGTAAACCTGCCAAGAGACGGCCACACACCAAAACTCAGAGACTGGGCAAGGAGGACATTAATCAGAGAGGAAGCACAGAGAACTGAGGTAACCCTGGAGGAGCTGCAGAGTTCCACAGCAGAGACTGGAGTATCTGTACATAGGACAACAATAAGCCATACGCTCCATAGAGTTGGGCTTTATGGCAGAGTGGCCAGAAGAAAGCCATTACTTTCAGCAAAAAACAAAATGGCACGTTTTGAGTTTGCGAAAAGGCATGTGGGAGACTCCCAAAATGTATGGAGGAAGGTGCTCTGGTCTGAAGAGACTAAAATTTAACTTTTTGGCCATCAAAGAAAATGCTATGTCTGGCGTAAACCCATCACATCACCCAAAGAACACCATCCCTGCAGTGAAACATGGTGGTGGCAGCATCATGCTGTGGGGATTTTTTTCAGCAGTCGGGATTGAGAAACTGATCAAAGTTGGGGAAAGATGGATGGTGCTAAATACAGGGATATTCTTGAGTAAAACCTGTACCACTCTGTGTGTGATTTGAGGCTAGGATGGAGGTTCACCTTCCAGCAGGACAATGACCCCAAATGCACTGCTAAAGCAACACTTGAGGAAACATGTAAATGTGCTGGAATGGCCTCGGCAAAGCCCAGACCTCAATCCAATATTAAATCTGTGGTCAGACTTAGGCCTCTTTCACACGGGGCGGATCAGTAATGATCCGCCCCGTGAAGATCCGCTCGCTCAGCGGGGATCGCACCGTTGTCCCCGCTGAGCTGGCTGCGGACAGGGCGGTCTCCGCACACTGTGCAGGGACCACCCTGTCAGATCTCCGCTCTCCTCTATGGGGATCGGACGAGCACGGACCGTCTGTCCGTGTTCGTCCGATCCGCTCTGCAGACGGATAGAAAAATAGGATTTTCCTCCGTCTGCAGAATCGGACTGTTGCGGAGGCGGATGAAATCGGGTGTCTGCGGATGTGCATCCGCAGACACCCGCTATCCCATAGGGATGAATGTATGTCCGTATTTCATCCGCAAACGGATGGATGAAATACGGACATACCATCCGCATGTGTGAAAGGGGCCTTAAAGATTGCTGTTCACAAGCACAAATCATCCAGCTCGTAGGAGCTGGAGCAGTTTTGCAAGGAGGAATGGGCAAAAATCCCAGTGGTAAGATGTGACAAGCTCATAGAGACTTATCCAAAGCGACTTAGAGCTGTGATAGCCACAAAAGGTGGCTCTACGAAGTATTGACTTTAGGGGGGTGAATAGTCTCATACATTGACTTAATTTCTGTTATTTTGTCCTATTTGTTGTTTGCTTCACAATAAAGAAAAAAAACTTCAAAATTGTGGGAATGTTCTGTAAATTAAAGCGGGGCTCCACCCTAAAGTGGAACCTCTGCTCATCGGAACCCTCCCCCCTCCGGCGCCACAATTGGCACCTTTCAGGGGGGTACAGATACCTGTACAGTACAGGTATCTGCACCCACTTCCGGCATAAATATCCGCAGAATCTGCGGATATTTACGCCACTTCCTGCGGGTCCCCCGCTGTCCGCTGGGAAACGCACGGATCCCAGGGACAGCGGGGACCATCCTTATTGCGCAGCGCGATTTGCGCATGCGCAGTAGGGAACGGGGAAGTGAAGCCGCAAGGCTCCACTTCCTGATTCCCATACTCAAGATGGAGGCGGCAGCACCCGAGAGACGATCGAGAGATCGGCTTCGTGTGCCGACATCGCGGGCGCGCTGGGCGGGTAAGTGTCCTTATTTTAAAAGTCAGCAGCTGCAGTATTTGTAGCCGCTGACTTAAAAAAATGTCGAACTCCCGCTTTAAATGATGCAAATCCTCAAACAATACATGTTAATTCCAGATTGTGAGTTAACAAAACACAAAAAATGCCAAGGGGATGAATACTTTTGCAAGACACTGTATGTTCTTGGTCATGGAGTCATGCCATGCTAATATGTTTTGTTGCATACCATTAAATAAAAATGGTGCTCTGAAAGTGGTTGTAAACCCACAAAAAAAACCCTGCAAGACAAAGTCATAATGAGCTAGTATGCATAGCATACTAGCTCATTATGAAATACCTTACATTGAAGTCCCTGTACAGAGCTCCGGCCGGCGACTTTGCTCCCGGAGTTACTTCTGGGTATCGTGGGTTCCGGCACTCTGATTGGCCAGAGCCGCGATGACGTCACTTGCACGCAGGAGCCACTGGTAACGACACACTAGCTGAAGCAACGGTACAATGATGTTGGCAAATGCTGATACAGGGGATATCTCCTAACCCATGCAGGTTTAGGAGATATGCGGGGTAGCTACAGGTAAGCTTTATTATAGGCTTACCTGTAGTAAAAAGTGGTCTGTAATGCCGCGTACACACGAGCGGACTTTTCAACGTCCGTCAGACTATTCGATCGTGTGTGGGCTGCAACGGACTTTTGACTCGCCAAAGTCCGAAGGACTTTAGAATATGGAACATGCTTCAAATTTTCCCGACAGAACTCCGCCGGACCCGGGTCCCTTCGAAAACTCCGCTCGTGTGTGTGCTATTCCGACGGACTAAAACCGACGCTAGGGCAGCTATTGGCTACTGGCTATGAACTTCCGTATTCGAATCCAGTCGTACGTCATCACGTTCGAATCCGTCGGAGTTTAGTGTGATTGTGTGTGGCCAAGTCCGCTCCGCCGAAAAGTCCGTCAGAACTCCGGCAGAACTCCGACGGAACTCCTTTGGAAGTCTGTCGGACATAAGTCCTCTCGTGTGTACGGGGCTTAAGGGTTTACAACCACCTTAATTGAGTACACACTATAGAGGGCATGACTTCTGTGTTATTAGCTTGAGTTCAAGCAGTTGACAAGGCAGCAATTATCGGACCTCAGGGGTCCTCTCACATCCAAATCTTCTCTCCCAAGAGCTATCCTCTGACAAACAAATTTAAATAAAGGATATAATTATAAATCTATTATAGGTAAGATTTTCAAAATATAATTCAAGACTAAGGGTCCCTATTTATAACCGAGCATATGCTACTGTCCACGGATCAACAAGTAATTACTCCATGCTATAGTGGCATTTTAGGCCCCTTGCATGTAGGGTGTCTAGTTCCTGCGCATACAGTCCCGCGTTTTTAGTGCATCCAGGAGTGCTAGGTCCAACATCCAGAACACAGCTCCTTATCTATTTTGACTCCAATGATGAACTCTTCCTACAGTATTTTGTATGTTTCTCCATGTATAACATCAAGAAATGTGACATGGCTTCATGGGACCCCAGGAATAGTAGTCGGATTGGGTCTATGTGCTGTCTGCACTCTGGAAGTCCTTGAGCTTGTAGGCTATAGGAGCATTGAACCGGGGGTCTCTGTAAGGCCCCTTTCACACTGGGGCGGTTTTCAGGCGTTACAGCGCTAAAAATAGTGCCTGTGTAGCGCCTGAAAAAAACGGCCCCTTTCACTCCAGTGTGAAAGTCGGAGGGCTTTCACACTGGAGCGGTGCTCTAGCAGGACTGTGAAAAAAGTCCTGCTAGCCGCATCTTTGGAGCGGTGAAGGAGCGGTGTATTCACTGCTCCTAAACCGCTCCTACCCATTGAAATCAATGGGGCAGCGTGGCTATACCCTTTTGACGCGGTTTTAACCCTTTTTCGGCCTCTAGCGGGGGTTAAAACCACCCCGCTAGCGCCCGCAGACCGCCGCTAAAACGACGGTAAAGCGCTGCTAAAAATAGTGCCTCTTTACCGCCGACGCCCGCACCGCCCCAGTGTGAAAGGGGCCTAAGTGCCTTTTTGGGAGAGAATCGTAAAAAGGCACATCCTGAGCTATGACAGATCAGTACTGCTCTTGCTGGCATTTGGCTGCCGGGCATAAGACTCTGTTGTCTAGGTATGGTTGGAAGGCACAGCATATAGCCTGGCTGCTGGCAGCCTATAAAACTCTAGGAGAGGCTGACAGGTGCTGTGGCTGGATGGGGCTGGACAGTGCACCAAGTGGTCCAAACTTTAGGGTAGTATGTGCCCAGGGAAAAATGACCATAGTGCAAGCAGAGTGGAATCCAGGTATTGGGCCTCTGGGAAGTATACCGCCCTAAAAGTTAATACTACTTGGTGCACCATTCAGCTGCAGCAGCTGTCAATTCTTATAGCTTTTTACAGGTTGCTGTTTCTGTGCCTCCATCTGGTACTTAAATCTCAGAGTCTTGCACTGGGGCCCAGTTCAGGCCTTAGTCTGCAAAGGCCTAATCAGATATGAGTTGTCTATTTTTTCATAAAGACTTCATATATTTATATATATATATATATATATATATATATATATATATATATATATATATATATATATATATATATATTTTGTGCTGCGCTAGAATTAAACTGGTTAGTGCTCAGGGGAGCAGGTTTATTTTTTTATTTTTGAATTGTGCTAAGCTGCTTCATACTGCCCCAAAGCTTCGGTGCAACAGTTAAGCTGTATATGTTAGCATACCACAGGTAGAAATATGGACTTTCTTTTCATCCAATGAACATTATATGTCCACTACTGCGGCTCTCTGTTTTGATAGACACTTCCTGAAGGTGGAAAGGTGGCTGAAAAAGACTGCTATAGGAATTCATGGGCTCTCAGCTGGGATTTCTGAAGGAGTCAAAGTGTGCTGATGCTTTGGCTCAGGAAATGGTGGGCACGCAAAGCCAGTTTCAGTGGCACCTGGAAGATTAATGGTCACATGTCTAAAAAATTATGTGATATTTCTCAAGAACCAATGACTGGTATAAACTTTGTTAAATATTATCCATAGCTTAGCGAGAAAAACTGAAATTCTTACGTTTAAAAAAAGCCCTTTGCATTAATCTCAGGTTTTAAAGTAGTTGTAAACTCTGTTACACATGTGGAAGGAAAATGATTAATGCCTTTCAATTTTTTTTTTTTACAAATATCTGTGTGGCGTGCATTTGTATTCAGCCCTCCCGAGTAAAAACTTTGTAAACCACCTTTCGCTGCAATTACAGTTACAGGTCTTTTTTGGGTATGTTTCTACCAGCTTTGCACATCTAGAGGATGAAAATTTTGCCCATTTTTCTTTGCACAATAGCTCAAGCTCTGTCAGATTGAATGAAGAGCATCTGTGAACAGCAATTTCAAGTCTTGCCACAGATTCTCAATTGGATTTAGGTCTGGCCTTTGACTGGGCCGTTCTAACACATGACTATGTTTCGATCTAAAACATTCCATTGTAGCTCTGGCTGTATGTTTAGGCTTATTGTCCTGCTGCAAGGTGAACCTCTGTCCCAGTTTTAAGACTTTTTCAGACTCTTAATGGGGTTTTCTTCTAAGATTGCCCTGTATTTGACTCCATCCATCTTCCCATTAACTCTGACCAGCTTCCTTGTCCCCGCTGAAGAAAAGCATCCCCACAATATGCTACCATCACACCATGTTTCACGGTGGAGATGGTGTGTTTGGGGTGATTTACAGTGTTAGTTTTCCGCCTCACATAGCGTTTTGCTTTTTGTCCAAAAAGTTCAATTTAGGTCTCCTCTGACCACAGCACATTCTTCCACATGTTAGCTGTGTCACCCACATGGCTTCTCACAAACTGCAAACGGGACTTCTTATGACTTTCTTTCAACAATGGCTTTCTTCATGCCACTGTTCCATAAAGGCCAGATTTGTGGAGTGTACGACTAATGCTGCGTACACACGACCGGACTTTTCGACGGACTAGGTCCGACGGTCTTCCCGACGGACTTTCAGCGGAGTTCCGACTGACTTTCTGAAGGAACAGACTTGGACACACAAAAGCACACTAAAGTCCGACAGATTCGAACGTGGTGACGTACCACTCAACTAGAATAAGGATAAAGTTCATAGCCAGTAGCTGCCCTAGCATTGGTTTTTGTCCATCGGACTAGCATACAAAGAGATTTTTCGACCAGACTCAAGTCTCAAGATTTTAAACATGTTTTATTTCTAGGTCCGTCTGACTTTTGGGGAAAAAAAGTCTGCTGGAGTCTGACCTAGTCTGTCAAAGTCCGGTCATGTGTATGCGGCATAATAGTTGTCCTGTGGACAGATTCTCCATCTGAGCTGTAGATCTCTACAGCTCCTCCAGAGTTACCATGGGCCTCTTGGCTGCTTTTCTGATTAATGCTCTCCTTGCCGGGCCTGTCAGTTTAGGTGGACATCCATGTCTCAGCAAGTTTGCAGTTGTGCCATACTCTTTCCATTTTCGGATAATGGATTGAACAATGCTCCGTGAGATGTTCAAAGCTTGGCATATTTTTTTTTATAGTCTAACCCTGCTTTAAACTTCTCCACAACTTTATCCCTGAACTGTCTGGTGTGTTTCTTGGCCTTCATAATGCTGTTTGTTAACTAAGGTTCTCTAACAAACCTTCACAGAACAGCTGTATTTATACTGAGATTAAATTACACACAGGTGGACTCTATTTATTTATTAGGTGAATTCTGAAGGCAATTGGTCCCACTAGATTTTAGTTAGGCTACTTTCACACTGGGGCGTTGGGGGCGTCTGCACCAAAGCGCCTCTGTTTCTAGCGACAATTTACCAAAGTTTTTGCAGAGGTTTTCGGCCACTAGCAGGGTGCTTTTAACCCCCACTAGTGGTCAAAAAAGGGTTAAAACCACCGCTGCACTATCCCAGCGGGCAGGCGGCACTGCTGATTGATTTCTATGGGTAGGGGCGCTTTAGGAGCAGTGTATAAACCACTCCTACAGCGCTGCAAAGATGCAGCCTGCAGGACTTTTTTTGGCGTCTTGCCAGGACATCGCTCCAGTGTGAAAATACTTTTTAGTAAAAAAAATGTTAGCAAAAAAAAAAAACAACCCAACAGTGATTAGATACCATCAAAAGCTCTATTTGTGTGAAGAAAATTATAAAAAATTTAATCTGGGTACAGTTTTAGCATGACCGCGCAATTGTCATTCAAAGTGCAACAGCGCTGAAAGCTCAAAAATGGCCTGGGCAAGAAGTGGCTGTAAGTGCCCTGTAGGCACGTAGTTAAGGATAGCAATTGCATGAAGCCATTTATTATCACAGTTTTTTTGGATCCTTTTTAAATCCTAATGATAACAGAAATCACCCAAATGGCCCTGATAAAAGTTTACATACCCTGGAATGTTTGGCCTTGGTACAGACATAGAAGGTGGCACACACAAATTAAAATGGCAAATAAAGGTTAATTTTCCACATTTGTGGAAAATGAATAGGTAGAAAAGAACAGTCAAAAGACCTGCGTAACAAGGTAATGAAACTTTACAAAGATGAAAAAGGATATAAAAATATATTAACCACTTGAGGACCGCCGTATTGCCATTGTACGTCAGCACAATGGCACAGGCAGGCACAATCACGTACATCTACGTGATTGCCTTCCAGCGGGTGGGGGGTCCGATCGGACCCCCTCCCGCTGGTTACGGCGGTCCGATTCGGTCCAGGAGCGCTCCGTGATGAGGGGATGGCCGTTGGTTTTCGGCCACCCCCTCTGGATCGCTCCTGGCCAATGAGAAGCTTCCTCCCCTGTGTATTGTTTACACAGGAAGGAGGAAGTGATGTCATTCTCCTCGGGGCGGTCTTTTTGACCGGACTACGAGGAGAAGAGTAAAAGTAAGTGTGCACCAACACTACACTGACATGTAGGTACACACAGGCACACAAACCCCCCCCGATCCCCCCCCCGATCGCCCCCCCCCCCAGTCACAGTGTCACTGATTGCATTGATCATTTCTTTACTGATCAATGCATTCAGTGTCAGTTGTGACAGTAAAAACTGTCAGGACAGTTAGTGTTAGGTCCAGGGTAGCCCCCTATCACCCCCCAATAAAGATTTAACCCCCTGATTGCCCCTAGAGTTAACCCTTTCACCCCCTTTTGCCAGTGTCACTAAGCGATCATTTTTCTGATCGCTGCATGTGTCGCTAGTGTCGCTAGGTAGCTAGTTATTTTTTTAGGTTCACCGCCAGGTTTTTATATCGCTAGGTACCCCGATATACTACCCAATAATATTTTTAACCCCCTGATTGCCGCTAGTTAACCCTTTCACCCCCTTTTGCCAGTGTCACTAAGCGATCATTTTTCTGATCGCTGCATGTGTCGCTAGGTAGCTAGTTATTTTTTTAGGTTCACCGCCAGGTTTTTATATCGCTAGGTACCCCGATATACTACCCAATAATGTTTTTAACCCCCTGATTGCCGCTAGTTAACCCTTTCACCCCCTTTTGCCAGTGTCACTAAGCGATCGTTTTTCTGATCGCTGCATTAGTGTCGCTACAGTCGCTAGGTAGCTAGTTATTTTTTTAGGTTCACCGCCAGGTTTTTATAGCGCTAGGTACCCCGATATACTACCCAATAATGGTTTTAACCCCCTGATTTCCGCTAGTTAACCCTTTCACCCCCTTTTGCCAGTGTCACTAAGCGATAATTTTTCTGAACGCTGCATCAGTGTCGCTAGTGTCGCTAGGTAGCTAGTTAACTAGGCTCCCAAAAAGTCCCCCACATGTGGTATCCCCGTACTCGGGAGAAGCAGCAGAATTTATTTTGGGGTGTAATTTGACTTCTGCCCATAGCATGTGTGAGCAATATATCATTTAGTGACAACTTTGTGCAAAAAAAAAAAAGTTTGTAATATTCCCGCAACTTTTGGCAAAATATAAAATATTCCATGGACTCAACATGCCTCTCAGTAAATAGCTTGGGGTGTCTACTTTCCAAAATGGGGTCATTTGGGGGGGTTTTGTGCTATTTTGGCATTTTATGGCCTTCGAAACTGTGATAGGTAGTGAGGAGTTAAATCAAAAATTTGCACCCTTAGAAATCCTGAAGGTGGTGATTGGTTTTCGGGGTGCCGTGCGCGACTAGACTCCCAAAAAGTCCCACACATGTGGTATCCCCGTACTCGGGAGAAGCAGCAGAATGTATTTTGGGGTGTCATTTCACATATAACCATGGCATGTGTGAGCAATATATCATTTAGTGCCAACTTTTTGTAAAAAAAATTTTTTTTTTTTTTTTTTGTCATTATTCAATCCCTTAGGACAAAAAAAAAAAATATTCAATGGGCTCAACATACCCATCAGCAATTTCCTTGGGGTGTCTACTTTCCAAAATGGGGTCATTTGGGGGGGATTTGTACTGCCCTGCCATTTTAGCACCTCAAGAAATGAGATCGGCAGTCATAAATTAAAAGCTGTGTAAATTCCAGAAAATGTACTCTAGTTTGTAGACGCTATAACTTTTGCGCAAACCAAAAAATATACGCTTATTGACATTTTTTTTACTAAAGACATGTGGCTGAATAAATTTTGCCCTCAATGTATGACTAAAATTTAGTTTATTCGATTTTTCTTATAACAAAAAGAAGAAAATATCTTTTTTTTTCAAAATTTTCGCTCTTTTTCCATTTATATCGCAAAAAAAAAAAATCGCAGAGGCAATCAAATACCATCAAAAGAAAGCTCTATTTGTGGGAAGAAAAGGACGCAAATTTCGTTTGGGTGCAATATTGCATGACCGCGCAATTACCAGTTAAAACAGCGCAGTGCGAAATTGCAAAAAGACCTCTGGTCCTTAAGGTGTTTATTGGTCCGGAGCTGAAGTGGTTAAAAGCCTTGAATATGCCAGTCGGAACTGTTTAATCTCTTATTTAAGAAGTGGAAAATTAGAGGCCTTTTTGATACCAAGCCAAGGTCAGGTAGACCAAGAAAAATTGCAGCCACAGCTGGCAGAAGAGTTGCTCAGGATAGAAATAAAAACCCACAGGTACCCGTGGGAGAATTAAAGCCTGCTCTCCAAAAGGACAGTTTTGTTGTTTTTAAGGAACACAATTCAACAATACTTGAACAAAAAAGAGCTGCATGGTTGAACTGCCAGAAGGAAGCCTTTACTGTGCCAATGCAACAAAAAAAGCCTATGAGGCATGTCAAGGTGTTGTTGGGCATATTGTAACCAGTTTTTTGTGTGGAACTTGTACAGTAAAGCATTCTTTCTGGCAACTTGACCATGCGGCTTTTTTTTTTGTTCAAGTATCACCATATTGTGCTCCTTAAAAACAACCACACCATCTTTTTCCAGAGCAGCCTGAGAAATCTCCTGAGGTTACCTGTGGGTTTTTCTTTGTATCCCGAACAGTTCCTGTGGCAGTTCTGGCTGAAATCTTTCTTGATCTACCTGATCTTGGATTGGTATCAAGATCTCCAAATTTTCCACTTCTTATTTATTGATTGAACAGTACTGAGTGGCATATTCAAGGCTTTGGATAGCTCATATCCTATTCCATCTTTGGAAAGTTTCATTGCCTTGTTACGCAGGTCTTTTGACTGTTCATTTCTATCTCCTCATGGCTCAGTGTCTAGCCTGCTTAGTGCATCCATGTGAGAGCTAACAAACTCATTGACTATTTATACACAGACACTAATTGTGATTTAAAAAGCCACAAATGTGGGGAATTAACGATTGACACATTAACCTGTGTGTGCCACTTTCTGTCTGTACCAAGGCCAAACTTTATCAGGTCCATTTGAGTGACTTCCGTTCTCATTATGATTTAAAAAGGATCTCTCAGCACTGGAACCTGTGGTCTGATGAGACCAAGATTATTTGGTTCAGATGGTATCAAGCATGTGTGGTGGCAACTAGGTGAGGAGTACAAAGACAAGTGTCATTTCTTCAGTGTTTTCACATGAGAAGATATAATAAAATATTTACAAAAATGTGAGGGGTGTACTCACTTTTGTGAGTTACTGTACATTGGTGTATCCGATAAGGTGTGTATATGTATGGATAGTTTGCTTCTTTTAGCAAACTTTAGTGATAAAAGCTGTGCCAATGCAGTGTGCTGGGACCTTGTGCTGTAGTTGGCACAGTAAAACCAATGTTCAGCCACTGCTGGAGTATGTACACATCCACAGGAAGTTTATAAAGTGTCTACAGGATGTGCATGCTGAAGGGAGAGAAAATGTGTACCAAGTACCATATGTTAAAATTATACCTTTTTTTTTCCTTAACCACTTCAGCCCCGGACCATTTTGCTGGCCAAAGACCAGACCACTTTTTGTGATTCGGCACTGCGTCGCTTTAACTGACAATTGCACGGTCATGCGACATGGCTCCCAAACAAAATTGACGTGCTTTTTTTCCCCACAAATAGAGCTTTCTTTTGGTGGTATTTGATCACCCCTGTGGTTTTAATTTTTTCCGCTATAAACAAAAATAGAGCGACATTTTTTTTTAAAAAATGCATTATCTTTTACTTTTTGTTATAATAAATATCCCCCAAAAAATATCTAAAAAAAACATTTTTTTCCCTCAGTTTAGGCTGATACGTATTCTTCTACATATTTTTGGTTAAAAAAATCACAATAAGCAATTATTGATTGGTTTGCGCAAAAGTTATAGCGTTTACAAAATAGGGGATAGTTTTATGGCATTTTTATTAATAATTTTTTTTTACTAGTAATGGCGGCCATTCACGATTTTTTTTTTTTGTTTTTTTTTTTGTTTTTTTATTGTCACTGCGACATTATGGCGGACACATCGGACATTTTTGACACATTTTTGGGACCATTGTTATTTATACAGCAATCACTGCTATACAAATGCAGTGATTCCTGTGTAAATGACACTGGCAGTGAAGGGGTTAACCAGTGGGTGGCAGTGTAGGGGTTAAGTGTTCCTAGGAGTGTGTTACTAACTGTTGGGGGCTGGGGTTTCTTTCTCTGAACACTGATCTCTGCTCCAATCACATGGAGCAGAGATCAGCGTCACTTGTTGCTAGGCAGAACGGGGAGATGCTGTTTAAAACGGCATCTCTCCGGTCAGCCGCCCCGTGAGACGATCGCGGGTATGCCCCGCGACCGGACTCACGGGGGACCCGACCAGCACGCGAGCGCGCCGCTGGCGGCGCGCTTGCGAAGGCAGGGCAGCATTAAAGATTGGACGTACCTGTATGGCAATATGCCTGCCTGTGCCATTCTGCCGACGTACATCGGCATGCGCTGCTCGGGAAGTGGTTAACCACTTGCCTACAGGGCACTTACTCCCCCTTCCTGCCCAAGCCATTTTTCAGCGCTGTCGCACTTTGAATGGGACACTGTACCAAACAAATTTTTCATAGTTTTCTTCACATCTTTTGGTGGTACAGTATTTAATCACTTTTTTTTTTTTACTTGGTTACAAAATTTACTGACAGAACTAAGTAATTTTTCTCCTTCACTGATGAGACGGCACTGATGGGCATCGATAAGCTGAACTGGTGGGCACTGATGAGGATGTACTAATATGCCGCACTGGGCACTGATAGGTGGCACTGATAGGTGACACTGGGCACTGTTAGGTTGCACTAATGGACACTGATAGGCGAGACTGGTGGGTATTGATGGGCAGCACTGATAGCCAGCACTGACTGGCATCGCTAATGGGCACTGGTGGGCTCTGATTGGTGACACTGTTGGCACTATATTGTAATCGGCGCACTGATGGCCGTAACTGTACATTGGCCCTTTAAGACGCTGTAGAAGGCGCACGCGCCTGCAGTGTGCCCGGAGCCGATCTGAGTGCCAGGCGGGCACCCGCGATCGTTCGTGACAAAGCGAAAACCGGTATGTTTGTGTGCTCTGTCAGGGGAGAGGTGACAGATCGTGTGTTCATACTAAGTATGAACACTGATCGCTATTCTCCCCTAATCAGTCCCATCTCCTCCCCCTACATTTAGAACATACCTAGGGAAGGGGCATGACCGAAAAAAGTCTGCCGATCAGCACTCTCAGGCCGCGTACACACGGGCGGACTGTTCGCCCAACCTTGTCCGCTGAACAGTGTTTGGGCGGACAGTCCGCTCGTGTGTGGGCTTTCAGCGGACAGTTTCAGCGGACAGTTGGACGGACAATGTCTTTCGGAAATTCCGAAAAACTGTCCGCTGAAACTGTGTTTGAGCGAACAGTCCGCCCGTGTGTGGGCTTGTCCGCTGTACTTTCGAAATGAGCGGACTGTTCCCGCTCGGAAAGTCCGCCCATTTCGAGCGCGTGTACAGGTAGGCGGGGCCCGCGAAGGAGACGTCGCGGGCTCCGCCGCCTGGAATGGGCTTAAAGGGGAACCCCAACGCCGAAAAAAATCGGCGTGGGGGTTCCCCCCAAGTCCACACCAGACCCTTGTCCGAGCACGCTACCCGGCCGGCCAGGAAAGGGGGGCGAGCGAGCGCGCCCCCCCTCCTGAGCCGTACCAGGCCGCGTGCCCTCAACATGGGGGGTGCCTTGGGGAAGGGGGGGCCGCGCGGCCCCCCCACCCCAAAGCACCTTGTCCCCATGTTGATGAGGACAAGGGCCTCTTCCCGACAACCCTGGCCGTTGGTTGTCGGGGTCTGCGGGCGGGGGGCTTATCGGAATCCGGGAGCCCCCTTTAAGAAGGGGGCCCCCGGATACCGGCCCCCCACCCTATGTGAATGAGTATGGGGTACAATGTACCCCTACCCATTCACCTGTGAAATAAAGTACAAATAAAAACACAACACAGGGGGAAAAATATTTTATTGCACAGCCGGGGGTCTTCCGTCTTCGGGGGTCTTCTCGCCGGACTCCTCCGCTATGTGTGTGTAGCTCTTTTGCCAGCGGAGGAGTCCGGCTTTCTTCCTCCCCGCCGCCGGCCTCTTCTCCCGACTTCGGGGGTCTTGTCCCCCTCTTCGGTTCTTCTGCCGGGCCACCGCGCCTGGTCCGGTGGCCCGGTCTTCTGTCGCCGTCTTCCGTTCTTCTGTCGCCGCCTTCGGTTCTTCTGCCGGGCCACCGCGCCTTCTTGTAGCTCTTTTACAGGCGGTGGCCCGGTCTTCTGTCGCCGTCGCCGCCTTCCGTTCGTGTTCTTCTTCTTGTTCTTCTCCTGGAGATGTTGACTCGACGAGCTCTCCGGCCGGAATGCCGGGGACGCGCTGTGCGGTCACTTATATAGTGACAATGGGGCGGGGTCACATGGTATATGTCACATGGGTTGGTCACATGGGTTGATGTCACATGGGGACTATGACATCGTAAGGGGGCGGGGTCACCATGTGACATCAACCCATGTGACATATACCATGTGACCCCGCCCCATTGTCACTATATAAGTCACAGCGCAGGGCGGCTCTGGCATTCCGGCCGGAGGGAGCGACGTGTCAACATCGCCTGGAGAAGAACAAGAAGAACAAGAACGGAAGGCGGCGACGGCGACAGAAGACCGGGCCACCGCCTGTAAAAGAGCTACAAGAAGGCGCGGTGGCCCGGCAGAAGAACCGAAGGCGGCGACAGAAGAACGGAAGACGGCGACAGAAGACCGGGCCACCGGACCAGGCGCGGTGGCCCGGCAGAAGAACCGAAGAGGGGGACAAGACCCCCGAAGTCGGGAGAAGAGGCCGGCGGCGGGGAGGAAGAAAGCCGGACTCCTCCGCTGGCAAAAGAGCTACACACACATAGCGGAGGAGTCCGGCGAGAAGACCCCCGAAGACGGAAGACCCCCGGCTGTGCAATAAAATATTTTTTCCCCCTGTGTTGTGTTTTTATTTGTACTTTATTTCACAGGTGAATGGGTAGGGGTACATTGTACCCCATACTCATTCACATAGGGTGGGGGGCCGGTATCCGGGGGCCCCCTTCTTAAAGGGGGCTCCCGGATTCCGATAAGCCCCCCGCCCGCAGACCCCGACAACCAACGGCCAGGGTTGTCGGGAAGAGGCCCTTGTCCTCATCAACATGGGGACAAGGTGCTTTGGGGTGGGGGGGCCGCGCGGCCCCCCCCTTCCCCAAGGCACCCCCCCATGTTGAGGGCACGCGGCCTGGTACGGCTCAGGAGGGGGGGCGCGCTCGCTCGCCCCCCTTTCCTGGCCGGCCGGGTAGCGTGCTCGGACAAGGGTCTGGTGTGGACTTGGGGGGAACCCCCACGCCGATTTTTTTCGGCGTTGGGGTTCCCCTTTAAGCCCATTCCAGGCGGCGGAGCCCGCGACGTCTCCTTCGCGGGCCCCGCCTACCTGTACACGCGCTCGAAATGGGCGGACTTGCCTCCGCCTTACGTGGGCGAGTCCGTTCATTTCAAAAGTTGAGCGAACTGTTTGCCCAACCTTGTTCGTCAAACAGTCCGCTCGTGTGTGGGCAAGTCCGCTCATGCAAATTTTGAGCGGACTGTTTGATGAAACTGTTTGCCGAACAAGGTTGGGCGAACAGTCCGCCCGTGTGTACGCGGCCTCAGCCAATGGCCATCCTTTTGTCAGAACAAGGTAGAACAGCAGGGGAGATTGTTGTACTAACATTGAATAGTTAGTACAGCGGCTCCTCCTGAGCTGTCAGTTTTTTTTTTTCGTTCAGCCATGCTGGGTTGAACGGAAAAAAAAACCTACTACTGTGTACAAGGTGTTAAAGTTGAACTCCAATCAATCCTTTCTGTTTTGGTGGAGTCGTTTTAAAATTCAATTGCCTATCAGGTCTTTTCGGATTGTTTTGTGTGTAGAAAGTAAAGCTAGATACACACTATATCCAATTTTCTGTAGATTTTTTTTTTTCCTTTTAGGTTTACCAAAACCATATAATATGAGGTTAAACCTTAAAACCTCGTACACACGATCGGATTGTTGGCCAACAAAACCGTGGACTTTTGTCTGAAGGGCGTTGGCCCAAACTTGTCTTGCATGCAAACGGTAAGGAATTGTTGACTAACAAACATTGAGGTACTGCCGTACTACGTGTTTTTTCAACTCTTTAGTGCCACCTTTTGGGCTCCTGTTAATTTTGTGTTAGTAGAAGTTTGGGGAGTGTTGATTTGCGTTTTTCATTTAGCGCTTTTCAGTTTGTTTCTGAACGGCCGTTCATCAACCAGACATTTGACCGTTGCAGAGTTAACATGTTGTTTATTATTGGCCTTGGAGTTATTGCTTTGACATTATTTTTTTGGTTGAATAATAATTTGATTTGGTATATTTTATTTTTATTTTTGGATGCTTGGAATACACTTTTTGGTTAAGTTCTATTGGAAGATAGCATGTCTAATTTCATTTGTTTTCTTTTTTTAATGAACAATAAAAAAATTGTGAGAATAATACTTGGCTATTTTACTTCAAATGACAGTTTGGGAGTAGGCAGTTACATAAAAAAAAAATACAATGTAGAAGGGACACCAACATAGTTGTATCTTTGATCTTTGATCTTAAAAACTACGGGATGATGGTGTGGTAACTTGCGCCAAAAAAAGCATAATAATATTATTCTTTATCACCACAAAAAAAGCCCTTTAAAATTTGTTGGCAATAACTCCATCAGTATCACCAGCACAGCAGCTTCCTTGTTATCCGATTAAAGAATTGAAGAAGAGAATGTTCGTTGCATTTGGAGATTTCAAAATTTGCCACGTCACAAATGATAATTCTCCTTTACGAATGCTAGTTTACAAGACCGACCGCTTCTGGCTCGTCCTTGCTTCCGAGCATGTGTGTTTGCATTTTGGACTTTTGTCTTATGGACTTGTGTACGCACACTCGGAAAATCCGACAACAGACATTTGTCCGCGGAAAATTTTAAAACCTGCTATCCAACATTTGTTGGCGGAAAGTCCGACAACAATTGTCCGATGGAGTATACACACGGTCGGACTTACCGCCAACAACCTCACATCCAACATTTCCCGTCGGAAAGTCCGATCGTGTGTATGGGGCTTTAGAGTTTCAATTTGTTTGCAATCAGGCAGGCCCTTGCACTACATAATTTTGGTAGATCTAAAGGACATCGGACAACAAAAGTTGTATGGTGTCTAATAAACAGTAGTGCCTGATGGGTATTTATTAGATGATCTATTGCAAATAGATGTCTTGTTTACCTCTGCTGGAAAGATATCTGTATATGTCACACCAGACATTCTGATTTTCTGACACTCCCTAAATTCTTTTGTCTTTTGTACTTTTCTTACTGAGTGTATTAATCATTTGTATCACTGCCTAAGCAACCAATTTTTAACCCCTGCAGTTTTGACAGTGATAACAAAAATGTACTTTTATTCAGCAGTTGATTCGCAGTAGGTGGACTACCTAGGGGAGGGTTGATTATGATTACTTCTGTCCGACAGGGCAATAAAGGCTCATTCACATGTGTGGGTATTGTTGCTACCCCTTTTGAAAAGTAATCCATGGTGGATTGCTCTTTACTGAATGTTAGGCAGTGAGGAGGTGATATGTTACCTCCTCACCGTCTGTTTTAACTCTCAAAATGCTGTCCACTGTGCTTCAACCTCATGCATTGCGGTTGAAGTACAGTGTGGCCTTATTTACTCCAATGGGTGCCATACGGCGACAGTACCGTCCACCAAATGCGACATGCTATATAGTTTCATAGTTAGTTTAGGTTGAATAAAGACACCAGTCCATCCAGTTCAACCTGAGTGAGTGTCTACAATTGTCCCTAGCCCTGTACATTGCACACTCATGTCGGTCCCTACCCTCAAGGAGCCCATCATCCAAGGTCCCCATTCATATACTAGGGCCAATTTTGGACAGAAGCCAATTAACCTACTTGCATGTCTTTGGATTGTGGAAGGAAACCGGAGTACCCGGAGGAAACCCACACAGGCAGGGAGAACATGCAAACTCCAGGCAGGTAGTGCCGTGGTTGGGATTTGAACCAGCGACCTTCTTACTGCTAGGTGAGAGTGCTAACCACTACACCACTGTGCTGCTGTTTTGTGTATAATTTGCGCCGCAAAGCATTGGGGGCATGTCACGGGTACAGCCCTTAGGGATTACATTATGCTGTTTAGTTGGGGGATGGTAAAAAGAATAGTAAGATACTGTCTAATAAGTTTTAGCCAGAATGGTGATATTTTACATATACTTGAATGGAAAGCTTCATACAGAGCTTTTAATGCCGCCGTTTTAATCGATTTACAATTTGTATCTTCTTCAGGATTCAGGTGGAAATCAACACAAAGTATCGGTCTCTCCTGTGGTCCATGTGCGAGGGCTGTGTGAGTCGGTGGTAGAGGCTGATCTAATGGAGGCTTTGTCGAAGTTTGGGACAATATGGTAATGTATATTTAAGTTAAAATTCAAAGTGATTCTTTTCTTAGTGTTTTCAACCTACAGAATTTGCGCACCAGGCCAGGTTTAGCCTGTCTGATCATGGGGTGCAGTAAAAAAAAGTCAGCCGGGGGATGTCAGCACACTTCTTCTTTTCTTTTTTCTTTTCTTCTTTTCTTTTAATTTTCTTTTCTTTTTAATGTTTTCTTTTCTTTTCTTTTTTTTTTCTATTCTTTTTCTTCCCCTTCTTTTTTTCTTGTAGTTTTATGTGTTTGAATAGTTCTTGTTTTTACCTGTCTTTCCTTTGTGTTCTATGTCCTTGCAGAAATGGACATTTTTGTACAGGATCTTTGCCTCCCCATAAGTCAATGACCATCTTTCCCACAGTGTGACAGAGATGCAGGGAACCAGTATTTCCTATTTACTCAGCATGCTTCTGTACCACAAGTCCCCCACATCTGACATGAATTTCTGGTAGTACAAAGGCAGAAGTGCACACTAGTTCTCTGGGTCTCTACTAGGCTGCAGGGCGCCATTAGAAATCATGGGGCCCCTTACAGCTTACCTTATGCCCCCCATAGAGGTGTAGAATTTTGAGGCACCCTTGGAAAACCCAGACAATATTAGGTAGGTTGTTGATTGCGTTGCAGTGAATTGTAGGTTTGCACTATTTAAGAGGGTCTTAATATGTGACTACTTCAGAGTGCAGGGGCCAGGAGTATGTGATATAGAAATTGCAGGAGTCATGAGTATGTAAAGTACAAAGTGCTGGAGTCAGGTGTATGTAATGTACATAGGTCATCTGGCAAAAGATGCATTACATGTGCCAAGCACTAGTATTGCTCATGTCATCAAAAACGCTCTAGGAATTTGGACACACTAGCCCTCCAGCCTACCTGACTGTATGTAGTCCTCTCTGTGCACAGTTTACTACACCTTGCAGTACACAGAACACATATTAAGAATAATAGTGATCATTGAGACACAGCAGCAGCAGAGAGGAGCAGTGGGCTGTGCCATACTTTTCATGGCCCAGGGTGCCCAACAGATGAAAACCAGCAGGATTTAGGGATCCATGGATAAAGGAAGATGCATACACAAGGAGCCCTTTGTTGACCGCTCTAGAACATGTGTACCCAAGCTGTGCAGTGCCCTCTCGTTCCTCTATTTCCTGATAATGACATTGACACTACTGGTTCTAGGGGAGGGGGCTAATATCCATATAGATAAAATATGCTGTAGAGAGTGTAAAAATCTTTTATTTTTTTATTTTAAGTAATCTAACAGTTGCAATATTAGTGCAAAGTGAGAAAACAGAAGAAAAAATCTAAATCAAATCAATATTTGATGTGACTACCCTTTTGGCTTCACACCAGCAGCAATTCTTCTAGGTACACTTGAACACACAGTTTATGAAGAAACTCGGCCGGTACGATGTTCCAAACATCACAGATCGTCTATGCATGTAGGCTGCCTCAGACCCTTCCCTCTCTTCATGTAATCCGAGACAGACTTGATGAGATCAGGGCTCTCTGGGGACCAAACCATCACTTCCAGGACTCCTTAGCAGCTGCAAGATCAAAGGATAAGTTCACCTTTAAAAAAAAAAAGTAGGGGTGTATGGGCTGCTTGTTTAGTAACCTTACACCCTGGATATGGGTGTAACATGTTATGAAAGGTGAACTTATTCTTTAAGTAGTGGCTGTGAATGGATTTTTGAAAAATAAGGATATCTTTCAGTGTCACTTTAAGCAGAGGCTGGGTGCACAGTAGGTTAGATGCTCACAAGGTTTCTTGCAACATCAACAGAGTACATGAACATTTCCCCATATTTTATCCCTCTTAGGCTCCTTTCACACTGGGGCGGTGCGGGCGTCGGCAGTAAAGTGATGCTATTTTTAGCGGCGCTTTACCGTGGTTTTAGCCGTGGTTTTAATAGTGGTTTTAACCCCCACTAGCGGCCGAAAAAGGGTTAAAATGCCAGCAGTATACCTGAGCTGAGCCATTGATTTCAGTGGGTAGGAGCGGTGAATACACCGCTCCTTTCACCGCTCCAAAGATGAGGCTAGCAGGACTTTTTTCACCGTCTTGCTAGCGCACCGCTCCAGTGTGAAAGCCCCTCGGGCTTTCACACTGGAGTGAAAGGGGCCGTTTTTTTCAGGCGCTACACAGGCGCTATTTTTAGCGCTGTAGTGCCTGAAAACCGCCCCAGTGTGAAAGGGGCCTTAAGCAAAATGCACATGTTGGACTTACCTATTTTGTGCATGTGCATGTGTGTTTGTACATGTTTTGTGTTTTTGCTAACATTCCCTTTGCTAAGTGCACAGCATCCACTATTTTAGTAAAACGCATCCAATGTGACTCCCAGTCTCTTTGAAAAATGAGAGAAGCAGACACTGTCCCTAATCCACTAAAGTGCTGTAAGGGTATATGTTGTCTTAAAAAAAAAAAAAATGCTTTAGTCTGAAAATGGTTTAAAATGTAATGGCTATCCACCCTGCTTTTAATTAATTGGGCTTGAGCATTTATAGACCTTCAACTGCAGGTGCACAGGATACATACATACACACACACACACACACACACACATATATATAAATGCACAAAAATATCATATAAAAAAATATATTATGCAACACAGAGGGGCCAAGAGCAAAATCCTGGTACTGTTTTTTTATTATCAATATCCCACCGCACACCGATCTTGCAGCACATTGCTACACACTCTTGGCTTCTCTGTATTGCACCTTAATCACCATAGTATGCACTAGCATCTGTTACTCCACACTGTTCTCAGCTCATTCCCAACCCATAACATGTGCTTTGGCACCTCTCCGGGTGTCAACAAGATAAATATGTGCTGCTCTTTGGCCTGAATACACTAAGTGGCAGAATGCAATCTGATCGTAACTGGCACCCTATTACAGTGTGCACCTGCAAACATGTGCAGCTCACCAAGACTCCAGGGATGGGTTCTGTATGGGAGATGTATCTCTCTCTTCTCCCTAATTTAGGTCATGGTCCCATGCAAGGGGCATTAAAGGGTTCGTAGACTCACAGGAGATGTTTAAAATAGAAGGAACTACACAGAGCACACGATTGAGCTGTAGCAGTTTGAGGTTGGAAAACGCCCCTAAAAACTCTAGTACTGTAACACCCCTCCTGTAGGTAACAAGCTTGTTGTATTATTTTGTATGCTAAAACTAAGTGGACTTTTTATGTTACTAAGCAGAAGAAAAGCTACGTTCATTTTCTGTGATGTTGCCATTTTGGAAAATAGACCGTGGATATACAGCTGCTGGTGATCCAGACTCCTTAACTTAAAAAAATATACAGGAGGTAAAATAAGTATTGAACACCTCACCATTTTTCTATGTAAATTTAGAAAGGTGCTATTGACATAAAATTTTCACCCCATATCATTAACAACCCATGTAATCCATACAGACAAAGAAACCAAAAAATAAAAAAAAATGAAGAAAAGAAATGTAAGCTATGCGTAATAAAATAGAATGATAGAGGGAAAAAGTTCTGAACACGTTAACTGAAATGTATTTATTACTTCGTACAAAATCCTTTTGTTGGTAATGATAGCTTCAAGGCGCCTCCTGTATGGAGAAACTAGCCGTGTGCATTGCTCAGGTGGGATTTTGTCCCATTCTTCTACACAGTCTTCAAATCTTGAAGGTTCCATGGGCCTCTTCTATGAACTCTGATCTTTATTTAGTTCTTTCCGTGGATTTTTCTATTGGATTCAAGTCAGGTGATTGGCTGGGCCATTGTAGCAGCTTTATTTTCTTTCTTTAAAACCAATTGAAAGTTTCCTTGGCTATGTATTTGGGATCATTGTCTTGCTGAAATGTCTACCCTCATTTCATCTACATCATCCTGGTAGATGGCAGCAGATTTTTATCAAGGTCTTGATACAGTTATCCATTCATCCTTCCTTTAATGATATAAAGTTAGCCAGCAACATATGCTGAAAAACAGCCCCACACACCTTGGTATGGTGTTTTTGGGGTGATGTGCAGTGCCATTTGACCTCCAAACATGGGGTGTATTATGACATACAAAGATTTCAGTTATATACAATATTCTCTGAGTATTTCACAGGCTTGTCTAAATGTTGTGCAGCAAACATTAAACAAGCTTCAACATGCTCTTTCTTCAGCAATGGAGTCTTGCATGGTGAGCGTGCATACAGGCCATGGCGGTTGAGTGCATTACTTATTTTCTTTGAAACAATTGTACCTGCTAATTCCAGGTCTTTCCGAAGCTCTCTGTGTTATGGTCTTCAGGTGGTGAGTCTGACTTAGTGGAAGGGGACCGCTCTTACGGCTCTGGTTCTGGTCTCACTGGAATGGGAACAGGTAGACCGGAGCACAGCGGGGTAGGAGAGTCCAGCCAGGTGCAGCAGCAGGCACTGGATAGGAGAGGATCCTCTGGAGCAGGAACTCGCAGTGGCAGGAAGGCAGCTAGGAGAAGGCTGCAGACAGGATGGCGGGCTCTTCAGGATGCAAGGTACAGATGCAGGAGCAAGCAGGAACTGGCAGAGGTGTCAGATACAAGCAGAGGTTCGGCAACAGGTAATCAGTCCAAGAGAGGTCAAACAAGCCGGGGTCGGAGCAGGAGAGGTCAACAGAGTCAGACGGAGCCGGGTCAGGTATCAGGTTGGTAGCAGACAGATCAACAGGTTTCTTCAGGCACAAGCTGCAGACGAACAGCACAGAACGACTGCAGCTGCTCCTTTAAAAAGGGCCACTGGCGCCAATAGCGTTAACGCGCACTCGTGCGTGCGTATGCCGCGCGCACATCCGAACGACGTGCACCCGCTCGTGCTTGGAGACGCGCGTGCCCACGACGACCCGCGGCACGAACGCGCGTGCGCGAACGGGCACCCGATCGTGCAGAACGGGCGGATTCCTGACACTCTGCTAGTGGTCCTTGGCTCTTGGACAACTCTTCTGATAATTATTTTCACTCCTCTGTCAAAAATCTTGCGAGGAGCACCTGGCTGTGGCCGGTTTATGGTGAAATTATGTTCTTTCCACTTCCAGATTATGGCCCCAACAATGCTCACTGGAACATTCAGAAGTTTAGAAATCCTTCTGTAACCAATGCCACAAGTGTATTTTGCAACAATAAGGTTGTGAAGGTCTTCAGAGAACTCTTTGCTTTTATCCATCATGAGATGTTTGTCATGTGACATCTTGGCTATGAGACACCTTTTTTATAGGCCATCGGTTGACTGAAGAAGCAGATTTTAATTTGCACTGACAAGAGGAAGGATTGCTTTCTAATTATTGATAGATTTCAGCTGGTGTCTCGTCTTTCCATGCCTTTTTTGCACCTCGCTTTCTTCATGTGTTCAATACTTTTTTCCTGTGCCATTCCATTTTATTACACATAAATTAATTTCTGAATTTATTTGTTTTGGTTTCTTTGGATGGATTGCATGGGTTTTTACCAACATGTGGTGAAAATTTCATGTCAACAGCACCTTTAGAAATGTATTTACCTAGAAATAGGGTGACACGTTCAATACTTATTTTACCCACTGTACATATATAATATAATCTCAATTTTGCTGCCAAAAGTGATCTGGTAACTAACATACTAACCTTTCTTTTCTTTGCAGTTATGTGATGATGATGCCCTTTAAGCGTCAAGCCTTGGTAGAATTTGAAAATACAGAGTTTTCTAAAAAATGTGTTACATTTGCTACCTCTGAGCCTGTGTATATAGCAGGACAGCAAGCCTTCTTCAATTATTCCACAAGCAAGCGAATCACGCGGCCAGCAAACACTGAAGATCCTTCTGGGGGAAATAAAGTTCTTCTACTATCAATTCAGAATCCCTTATATCCAATCACAGTTGTAAGTCTGCTCTCATGTACTGATTAGGCTTGGTGTGAGAACTGATTGCCAGATGTTACACTAATGTAAACTATTAATGTTATAATAATGAAATGCACAGATACGTGACCATGTGTTCATTATACATAATTTTATATTATTTGTCTGCTGTGATTCCTGATAGATTATTTGGGAAACGATCATTATATAAATATTTGAGCTGCAGCTGCTAAATTATTTCTATTGTTGCATGATCAAGGGCTGTCTTCGTAATTCCTGGTAATTGGTCTGCATTTCAGAATCAGATTGGGGTCTCAGTAACCTATAACTGACTGCCATGTAGGTTGGGATGGGCAGTTGTTTGTTCAAATACATGCATTTGGAAAGGACGCCTATTTTAAAGCATTTGATAGGTTTACTTGCCCTCATCAAGAGGGTTTACAACCTCCAGGTTACATGAAGAGTCTACATGCTCCTTGAGGCAGAGAAGTACAGGTATTTGCTGCTCTGGGCCTCTAGTCCATTGTTTTATTGTTTAGTAGTAAATCGGCATTGCAGTTAACTCCCAGACAATCTGTAAATACACAAATCAGATACATGTACTGTACAAGGGATCAAGGGTTCACATAGGTGGTTAAAACAAGCGGTTCAGCCTTATTTCTACCACTCACCTCCAAAGGAACATGGTGGCCACTCAGGTGAGTACACAGCTGTGGTGCTTCGCCCTGCAGTGTGGCAATTCTAACGTAGCAGACAGAGTATAGCAAAGCGGTGCACGCTTCACAAACTCGCCCATTGAAGTGAAAGGGCCTGTGTCAATTTTTGGAGGGGCAGTAGGGACTTCCACTTTTGTTTGAACCTAGTCCTGGACACCTTTGCAGCACTGCCTAGTAGGATTAATTCCTACTTCAATTTGGCTACTTCCTGGGTCCATTTTACCACTTGCTCATTTTTATGAGTCGCCTGTCAGGCTTTGAAATGTAACAAATGTATTTAAATTACAATAAATGAAAAGAATTAAGAATCCTTTGTTAAAGGGGTTGTATAGGTTTTTTTTTTTTTTAAATAACAGACATGTCATACTTACCTCCACTGTGCAGTTCGTGTTGCACAGAGTGGGCCCGATCCTCATTTTCTGGGGTCCCTTGACAGCTGTCTCGGCTCCTCTCTGCAAGAGCTAACCCTCCTCTGGGAAGCGCTCTCCCAAGGGGATTAGCTTGCGGGCGCGCTCTTGTGTGATGCACCCGGCTGCTATGGCCAGCAAGTGTATCACTCAGCCACCCCAACCCCCCCCGGTGCCACGTCATTGATTTGATTGACAGCAGCAGGAGCCATTGGCTGCTCTGATATCAATCATCGAATGAAAAGCCCACAGGAGCTGGGGGAAAGCAACGCGGGATCGCACCCACGGAAATTTGGGGGGGCCGGAGAGTGCAAGTTGTTTTTTCACCTTAAAGCATAAGATGCATTAAGGTAAAAAAACACAAAGCTTTACAACCCCTTTAAGTTAAACAGTTCACATATACTGTGTAATTACAGTTTTTCTGGAATCCCACTTTAATCTACACCATTTTGCTCGTTCATGTAGATTTTTATATGACTGTTAAAAGATGAGCTCTAGCCTTCCCCTAATGAATTAAAAGTCAGCAGCTACAGTAGCTGTTGACTTTTAATATAAGGCCACTTACATGTTCAGTGATCTAGCACTGTCCTCACCTGAGCCAATTTTTCAATGGATTTCAGGTCCAGGTGTCGGCATCTTAACTTGTGGCCAGCCAGCTTCCTACTGCCTATCTGTGAGCCGCAGTGCTCTTTGTGAATAGTTACGCGGTCTTCTGGGACCTGTGATGTATCAAAGAAACCTGCAGGGAAAGGAGGGAGGAGCTGAACCTTTGCCCGGATCAGCAAAGTAGGAGTGGATATTGGAAAATAAAAAATGGCAGTTGTTAAGGGGGAATGGAGAAGGCAAATAAGATGAACTTCCCCTTTTGGGTGAAGTAGCACTTTAAGGGTACAAAACATTCTACACAATCATTTTCCTTACTTGGCAATCTTTTAATCTGATGGTTATTTAAAGTAAATCATTTTTCTTTTTTTTTTTTTATAGAGTAAGGGAGAATCAATTACCTTTTTGTTGTGTGTGTGTGTGCGTTTTTTTTTCTATGGTGGGGATTCTTTTCACTTCCTGTCCTGTAGCTAGTAACAGGAAATTGGATATCTCTCCAAAGTGGGGAAAATCCCTAGTAGTCACCAGAACTAATGTTCGAGTTAGACTTCTTTATTCCTGTTCTGTTGACCACTCAGAATTTGGGGATTTTCTTTCACTTTTGGAGATAGCAGGCACCAGGACAAAGAGGGGGAATCTACGTAACAGGGACACAGACAGCAATAAAAACCTGACAGGTGTTGTAATTCATCTCCACTCTAAAACTAAGAAATTGTGAAGCGCAGTGCGGTCCTGACCTATCTCAAAGCTCAAAAAGCAGACATAGTGGTCCTGGTGGAGACTCATCTTACTGGCCACCTGCTGCTGACGCTTAAAAAACCATGGGTGGGCTGGGTATACCAGGCCCCGTTCTCTACTAACTCCAGGGGTGTAGCGCTCCTAGTGTCCAAGTCTGTGCAATTTTTACTTATCCTGCTTAAATCTGATCCTGAGGGGCGGTTTCTATTTTTACATGCCCGCATTAATGGTAAGGAACTTCTTCTTTTAGCTATTTATATCCCTCCCCCTTTTCAGTTTACTGTACTAAATGAGGGCTTGGCGTTCATGTCCCAATTCCCTACTGTCCCGGCGGTGTGGCTGGGGGACTTCAACAATGTCGCACATAGAGATCTAGACAGGCTTGTGTTGACTCCCCCTCCCGCGCTGTCACCGGGGCTTACTAGGTTTGGCAGGTTTTTCCTGGAGCTTGCTCTGGTGGACACCTGGCGACATAGTTTCCCCACGGGCAAACAATACTCCTGTTTTTCGGCGTCGCATTCCACTATGTCTCGGATTGACTTTATTTTTATTTCACGCCCTCTTCTCCCCTATTTGGGGGAGGTGGGGTTTAACCCGCGCGTGCTCTCGGATCACGCCCCGTACTGGGTCGTGCTGCGCCTCCCGGGCCCTCCACAATCCTATTCCTGGAAATTGAATCCTTTCTGGTTGGGGGTGACCCCCGGATTGGAGGACGCGGGGTCGGAATGGGAACTGTTTTTCGATATGAACCGCGGTACGGCCCCTTTTACGCTGGTATGGGACTCGTTTAAGGCACATGCTCGGCTGTACATGGCCCGCCAAATTTCGCAATATCGCCGATCGTCTGCCGAGGCGTTGCTTCAGGCGGAACACCAACTGTCTGTTGCTGAGCAGGAGTTTGTGGGAGACCCTTCCCCGAGTAGGGCTGATTTTCTCAAACTACAATCTAGAGTGGTGAATGGTTTGCATATAGAGCGGGCGGAGAGGAATGTATTCCACATCAGGCAAAGGGTGTATGAATGTGGCGAGCGGGCTGGTCGCCTGCTGGCCTACTTGGCGCATATGGACCAGCGGCCCCCCACGGTAGTCTCCCTACGTGGCTCTGATGGAGTGCTGATTTCTGACCCCGACGCGGTAGCTGAGGAGTTTAGAGCATTTTATGCATCACTATACCTCTCGACAGCCTCTAACGCTGGGGACGGGGTGGACGGGTTGCTCGAGAATCTCGACCTGCCCTCGCTTACGCTAGCTCAGATAGCGCCCTGGAGGCCCCTATTACCACCGAGGAGATCGCGGAGGCGATGTCCTCGCTAAATTTTTCCAAAGCTCCTGGGTCGGATGGGCTCCCCCTTGAATTTTATCTAAAATATACTGATTTCCTGACTCCTAGGCTGCATGAACTGTTTTCTCATATATTTGAGTCGGATTCTCTCCCTCCCTCAATGCGTGAGGCTTACATAGTCCTCATCCCCAAACCTGGGAAGAATTTGGAATTCCCCGAGTCCTATAGGCCTATTTCCCTACTTCAGCTAGACATCAAGATCCTGGCCAAGGTCCTGGCTATCCGTCTGAATGCGGTTATCCTGGACCTGATCCATCCAGACCAGACGGGGTTCATGCCTTCCAAAAATACGGCTTATAATTTGCGAAGGCTTCACATGAACCTGCAGGCGCAGCATGACCAGGTGGGGGCTAGAGCGGTGATTTCTTTGGACGCAGCCAAAGCGTTCGATTCAGTGGAGTGGAGGTATTTGTGGAGCTGTTTACAGCGCTTTGGCTTCGGACCCCGTTTTAGTAAATGGATACGCCTCCTGTATAGCGGCCCTTGTGCCAGGATCTTGGTTAATGGGCGGGTGTCGTCCCCCTTCCCTCTCTCTCGGGGTACTAGGCAGGGCTGCCCCCTATCCCCATTGCTATATGCTATTGCGGTGGAGCCGCTGGCGGCGGCTCTCAGGGGGCACCCTGATATCCGGGGGCTTGAGTGCGACAGCCTGGAGGAGAGGATTAGCCTGTATGCAGATGATATGCTGCTGTATCTGGCGGATACAGGCCCCTCCCTCCGGGCGGCTCTTGAGACGATCCAGTTGTTTGGAGCTTACTCAGGGCTTAAAATTAACTGGGAGAAATCCCAAATTTTTCCCGTGGATCTGGGTGTCCCCTCCGAAGTTGAGGCCTCTGCCCCCCTCCTGCGGGTAAGTACGATAAAATATTTAGGTGTCTATGTCACCAGATCCCCCGAGGATTACATTAGGCTAAACATAGATCCCTTGGTAGCTTCCATGAAGGTCAAAATTAAGACGTGGGCCAAGCTTCCTCTGGGTGTTCTGGGTCGAATAAACCTAGTAAAAATGATTATTTTGCCGGGGTTTTTATACGCATTTTGGCACTCCCCTGTTTATTTACCCCTGCGGCTGTTTAAATCCATAGAAGCCTTGCTAAATTCCTTTGTTTGGGGCTCGCAGCGACACAAATTATCGTGGCAAGTGTTGAAGTGTCCTGGGGATCTGGGAGGGGCGGCCCTGCCGGACTTCGCTCTGTATTACCTGGCGGCCCAGGTGTCCCACTTTTTCCACCTGGACAAACAGGACAGGGATAGGTATTTAGCATTTGTTTGCCCCAGGCGTGGACACTTGATCACCCACCCCTTCCAAATGCTCTTTAAAGCCTGCGCCTCGGCGGACATCCGGGGAGGTCGCAGAGGACTCCTTTATGCACATTGCAGGATTTGGGAGGTGGTGGGTAGAAAGCTGGCTTTTCCTGAGACCCACTCCCACACCCCACTTTGGGATAACCCCGGCTTGGGCGAATTGCGCCTGCTTCCGGGATACTCGGTCTGGCTCACGCATGGGGTTAGATTTCTCTCCGACTTATACCGAGGCCGGGTGCTGAAATCGTTTCAAGAACTTAAGGAAGAATTTGCGCTCTCGAACTCCATGCTCTACAGGTACCTCCAGCTTCGCCATGCTCTTCAGGCACAATTTGGGCAGTCCCCACCTGGGGTGGAGGGCCTGGCGGTGGTGGATGTGCTCTTGGGGCAAGACCCACGTAAACTGATCTCTAGCATATACAATCTTTTGACTCGACCCCCGGCGATTGTACTGTCAGAGGCCCTTAAGGGGAGGTGGTTGGAGGATGTTGGGGGATTTGAGGATGATGAATGGGAAGATGCCCTGGATGCTGGTAAAAAGGTCTCACCTAGACTCTCGGACCGGTTCACCCACCTGAATATTTTACATAGAACGTACTTGACCCCGATGCGCATTGCTAAATATAAACCAGATTACAGCCCCCTCTGCCCCAGGTGTGGTAGCCTACAAAGCACCTTTTTTCATATCCTGTGGTCTTGCCCGGTGATTCAATGTTTCTGGTCTCAAATTGTTAGATTTATCCACGACAAGATGGGGTCACCTCTGACACTATGCCCCAAACAGTGCCTTTTGGGGGTTTTCCCTGATCCAGACTCGGACAAGTACCACAAGATATTTTTACATGAATCTTTATTTATGGCTAGGTTACTGGTGGCGAGAAAATGGCTACAAGTCCAGCCCCCCACGTTTCAGGAATGGGTGGCTGCGATCAATCAGGTACTCCCGTACAAGAAAGAACTATATGCCCATAGGGGTTGTCACTCTAAGTATGCTAAAATCTGGGACACATGGTTGAATGAGGCCGCCACTTGCAATGAGCTTCCCTCACAAGGGCTAGGTGACCCTGCGTAATCGGACTAAAGAGGGTCGGCACTGCACTGCGCAATGAGAATATTGCTCTGGTGAAATCTATGTTCCCCTGATGTAATGTCCCCTTGGATTCGCCTTATGGACCCGTTCCCCCTGCTGCTTATGTATACTTTAGTTTCTGTTTTTATGTGTTTCTTTCAGTATTTTGCTCACATTGATGTATTGGGGACCTGCGCGCCCCCCTTGCCACACAGGATGCATTTTTTTAAGTCTCCCGCTGTCGCGATCTTTGTATTGACCAATGTCTGTACAGTTTCTTTTTTGTATATTACATTCTCAATAAACCACCACGTTGTTTGTAAAAAAAAACTAAGAAATTGTTTTACCTTCAGTTTTCAAGTTTATGAATAGAAGTACACATGCAGTGCATTTATTGTTTTCAAAACTATAAAATAATTGTATTCCTTATTCCTTTCCTATAGGATGTCTTGTATTCAGTCTGCAACCCAGTAGGAAAAGTGGAGCGTATAGTAATTTTTAAGAGAAATGGAATTCAAGCCATGGTGGAATATCCTTTTTTTTTTTATTTATCTTTTGTTTATAAAGGATAAAATCAAGAATATGAACATGGTTTGTTTCATAGAGATTTCATTGGTATACGTTTTTAGAACTGGTGGGATAAACTACTTTCTTTCTTGTTCATTGAGGCACACAAGATTCAGACAGCATAAGAAAATTGACCAGGCTGGGATAACTCCTTGCTTTTTTTTTTTTGCTACTGTCCTAAGAGGAAGGGAGCCTTTTCTGTAATAAGAAAAAGTTTAACAAATTTGTCCTTTGTTTCAAGATTATTTTCTTTATCATGCATTACAGCACATAGGAGGTATTCAGAAATGTAGGGTTATGCTGCCATTTTCAAGAGTTTGGACACAATCAAGGTTGGACTTGTGTCTTTTTTCGACCTCAACTACTATGTAACTAGATGCCATTTGAGAGGGAACACCTCTCTAGCCTATCCTGTCATTTACAAATGACGGGGAGAGAATACCTTTTTGCCCAAGAAAAATCTGTCTGGCAAAATTTATATTCTCAAACCTGTCAGCCTCCCTACTTCCTGGTCGTCTGTACACACATTTCAAGTGGTTATAAAGGAAGGAGTTTTTTTTTATCTTATTGCATTCAATGCATTAAGATAAAAAACTTTCTGTTTGCAGCTGCCCTCCCTTATACTTACCTGAGGTCCATCTAGATCCAGCGATGCTGCACGAGACTTGGCTGTCTAGGACTCCCCTCCCCATTGGCTGAGACAGCAGCACAGTGCCATTTGCTCCCGCTGCTGTCAATCAAAGTCATTGGAGAGAAAGGGGGCTGGGTCGCGGTTCCATGTCTGAATGCTTGCTGTTGGGGCACTCAACAGGAGGGAGGCCCAAGAGCACTGAAGAGGGACTCAAAAAGAGGAGGATCTGGGCTGCTCTGTGCAAATCCACTACACAGAGCAGGTAAGTATAACATGTTTGCTATTTTTAACAAAAGAAAAAATGAGACTTTAGTAGCACTTTTAATTTTTTTTTATTATTTTTTTTACCAGTTAGAGATGCAGGTCTAACCTGATGCCAGTCTCAGTCTCTTTAGCTCAGGGACATCCCTATGTTTCTGATTACCTTATGTGTACTGTAATGTTAAAGATTTTTTTTTCTTTTGCCTTTAAAATCTCTTTCTTGAAGTACATTGCAGGGCACATGTCCAATCCTTCTGTTACTTACTAATTATTATTTTATATGTAGGAAGGGATTTTCATGTCCAGGGATGGGCTTTAAATGGTATAGGTATTAATCACACATTAATATAGAGATTCATTTGCACTTACCTGCCTATTTGACAGAATGCCAGATTCCTTAACACTGAATGAACATTTGACACAGTGCACAGTGCCCAGAAGGCCAAAGCTGCATTAAATGGCGCAGACATTTATGCTGGATGCTGCACACTGAAAATAGAATATGCCAGGGTAAGTCTCACTCTTGTTGCATGTATCTTTGTTTTCTCACTTGCCATAATATTGATTGTCTCTTTCTTTGTGTGCAGCCTACACGTCTTAATGTTATTCGGAATGATAACGATAGCTGGGATTACAGCAAACCCTACTTGAACAGGCGAGGTAGGAATTTCAAATCAATGGTTCCTATGAAAACATGAGCAATGAAATTCAGTCTTTTTGGTTGTGTATGACAAAGTCCTACTTAGGATTTTGGTTAGATGCTGTCCAGGGTATTGTTTAAACGGCTGTCTGTGACAGCTTGCAGTTTCCTACTTTTTCTTCATACAGCCTCTCTTCCCTGTTGTCCCTTTTCACTTTGTCGCTCTCACACTTTGATGAGGGGGAGGGATGCATTTCCAAACCATAAACTTGCACGCTGCTTTTCAACGGATGAGACTTTGTTCCTACGCGTTAAAGCTGGACAAGGCATTCAGAAGTCCAGAGGAGGACGTCTCGGCAGGCTGACTCTACACCTCTTCATGCATCACTGAGACAACTGCAAACAGCTCTCCGAAATAACCATCCTAAAATCAAACTTGCAACTCACCTTGACTGCATTCTGCATGCATCCTTACCACCAGCACATGCTCTCAGTGGAGGACATTTGAAAACCTTTTATTTATTTGCTTGGATTCAGTGTGGTGCTCTAGCTCCATGGAAGCTGTCACCTGGATGTATTCTGACTTATCTCCAGTAAAGTGGTTGCAAATCAGTCTTAAGAGGACTGTTGAGCATGCCCAAAAGTTTAATACATTGACTTCTGAACTATTATATCCACGTATTATGGACCATCGATCAATGCAGTTTAGCAAAAGTTTATACACGTTGAGTAACTGTTGCTTTACCAGTGTACTTTCAATAATCCACACCAAAATTAACTGCAGTGACTCATCCACTTTTATTAAGGTCAAAGGGAGTGTATTATCCAACTGTGTTAGAGGAGCTCACATCTTTTAAAATGTGGTACATTTAAAAAATATATTTTAGTATATGTGTATTATTTAGGATGTGTATGACGTGAATAATTTGCTTGTTTTTATTTGCTTAATGAATGAAAACTGAAAAAACAAACTAAGATGTTCCATAGCACTTGTAGGGTATGACCTTCCCTTTTTGAAATGGTGTTCTTTAGTTGCTATTATGACTAAGAACACTGACACCAATTATACAGAATGTAGGTTGTGTGTTTGACCTTGTGTATACGGTGACAGTGCAACTAAAGCACTTTTGTCCTGTGTGATATTGGCCATTTTAAAACATAGTTTCCATTATAAAAGCAGCCAAAATAAGCAAAGGCATACATAGTGGGTATAGAAAAGCATCACCCCATGTAAAAATAATCACATTTTGTTGCTTTGCCGCATGAAATGAAGACACAGTTTTTGTTTTATCCAGCTGTATTTATTCAGTGCAACTTATAACATCCAAGTGAAAGACAAAACCAACATGTCAGGAAAAAATTTTATTAAAAAAACGAATAACTGAGTTGGAAGAAAGGATCACCCCCTCCTAAAAATAACTTGTCAACTCAGTCAGGTGTAGCTAATCACCTTTTCAGTGGCACGCAAATCCATTTGACTTTCAACTGTGATCCGCTGTGGTCATTTTGATTACCTCAGCATGAAAGGGCTTTTCTGGAGCATTTCAGTCTCTGGTAGTGTAACTGAAGCAAACACTGAACTATAGGTGGCAAGGCACTGTCAAAAAATCTCCAGGATAAAGTTATGGACAGGCACAAGTCAGAAAATTGATACCAATTTTTTTTTTCAAAGACTAGAAGCACAGTGAAGTCTATTATTAAGACGTGGAAGGTATTTGGTATAACACTCCTCCCTGGGTCAAGACGACGTCACTCCGAACTGGATGGAAAGAGTCAGGTGGAAACTTGTCAGAGAGGCTACCAAGAGGCCTACAGCAACTCCGAAGCCGTTGCAGGAATTTATGATAGAGTGGTCATTGTGGGCATGTGACAATATCACAAATTCTCCACAAATGTGACTCGTATTGGAGGGTTGCAGGAAAAAAGCCACTCCTCAAGAGATGTCTTGACAGAGCTTTGCAAAATCACACTTTGAAGATTCTGGAGCCAGACGGAAAAATGTCCTGGTCAGATGAGACTAAAATTGAATTATTTGACCACAAAACCAAATGATATGTCTATTGTAAATTCAGTACAGCTCACCATCCAAATAACACCATTCCTACAGTAAAGCATGGAGGTGGTAATATTCCTGTTATGGGAGTGTTTCTCTGCAGTAGGAACGGGAGCTTATCAGGTTAGAAGGAAAAATAGATGGTGCAAATTCTTGAGGAAAATCTGCTGCCCTCTGCCAGAAAAGTGTCAATGGAAAGAAGGTTTACCTTCCAGTATGACAGTGACCCAAAGCACACAGCAAAAATTACCTCACAGTGGTTGAAGGATAAAAAGTTGAATGTCCTTGCATGGCGTAGTCAGTGCCCAGACTAGGGCTCCAAAATCTGTGGAATGACTTTAAGACTGCATTCCAAAAACAGTCACCATCAAATTTAACCAAACTTTAGCAGTAGTTCTGCAAAGAAGAGTGGGCAAATATTAGTCTAGATGTGCAAAGTTAGTAGAGACATTTCCCAACAGACTAAAGCCTGTAATTAAAGCAAAAGGTGGTTCAACTGACACAAGGGGGTGGTTCTTTTTCCAACTCAGTGATTATCTTTTTAAATTTTTTTAAATTTTATTTTATTCTAATATGCTGGGGTTATATCTTTCAGTTGGATGTTATAAGTTGCAGTAAATACAGCTGGATAAAACAAAACGTGTGTCTATCTTCATTTTCAAGGTGCAAAGCAACAAAATGTGATTAATTTAAAGGAGGTTATTCTTTTCTATACCAACTGTATGTAAAGTTTGAGTTATGCTATTCATTTGTCATTTTAAACATAGAAAATATTTTAATAATTATTTTAGTAAGGTATATTAAAAAGATGTCATCCACTTCTCAGAGTGGCCCCTAACTTAACCACCCGTTGATCACAAAGGTGCTTGGAGAAATTTGATTTTGCTGCCTTTTGACCAGTTGTCTGGGGTGTAACTTGGTCCAAGAGAACAGGCTGGCCCAAACCACAATTCTCATTGTTATCTTTTATAATTCTACTTCATCCCTTTAGTGTTGGTGCTTGATTCCATTTTAGATGCGCCACGGATGAAGCAAAATTAACTTTGAAGGGGGGCTGAGAGCACCCCTACTATATTATTATAGCTAAATAAAAATGTATGTATAGCCTTGTTGACTGTACACCTAATAGGTGATGAGCACGGATTCATTAATCATCCAGCTATGTTGTATGTATGATTAATACTAGCATATATAGCCAATGTACTGGAAAATCAGGACAGCTACATGTTCATACCACTGTATGTATACAGAGTTTCAAGTTGTGCTGAATGTAAGATACCATAGCGTACAGCGGGGAAAGTAATTATTTGATCCCCTGCAGATTTTGAAAGTTTGCCCACTTACAAAGAAATGAAAGGTCTATAATTTTATCATAGGGGTATTTTAGACAGTATATCAACCAAAAAAACATTAAACAAACGCTATAAATTAAGTTGCAGTTCAGTGAGTAAAAAAAGTGTTTGCTCCCCAAGCAAAACATGATTTAGTATTTGGCGGAGAAACCCTTGGCAAGCACAGAGGTAAATTTAGAAACATGGAGGAGAAAGTGGACTTTTCAGGCACATGTAAAAAAGTAACAAAAATGTATTTATTTATACAAATCAAAAACACACTAATCGAACAATACAAAAACAGAGACAAGCTAAAAAAGTATCCAGCAGGCCCATGAGTTAACCCTAACAAAGAGAGCATAATCACAAAATAATACTTCCTTTCCTAATAGTAATTCAAACACAAACTCCCACTGGGATGTGACATCAATTGCTGGTATGTATTCATGGGTCCTGGTGGTTTTGTTTAAAAACACAGGTGGATGCTCAACATGTTTCGCGATGCTATCGCTTCCTCAGGAGCGTCACACTGAGTACTGATACAGGCTCAAGCTTGCCCAGCACACGCTGCTTTGCTGCTGTTACACCACAGGCCCTCCAGTTGAACTCATAAAGGAGAGCCACTCCTACAGGGCCCCCAAAAAACTCAGAAACGACGCCACTGTGCGGACTACACTTGCGGGGATGCACCCGGTAGCTTGGTGCTCCAGTATTCCCATTTACACCGCTGATGTTAAAAATCCTCTGCTAAAAATGGATAGGTCCAGGAGGAGTATGCCAGGAGTCACCACATGACAGCAAACAGGTAAGACGTTTCTTGTATTTGGTGACCAGGTTTGCACACATCTCAGGAGGTATTTTGGTCCACTCTTCTGCACAGATCTCTAAATCCTTAAGGTTTCTTGGCTGTCTCTTGGCAACTCGAAGTTTCAGCTCTCTCCATAAATTTTCTATAGGATTAAGGTCTGGAGACTGACTAGGCTACTCCATGGCCTTAATGTGCTTCTTCTTAAAACACTCCTTTGTTGCCTTGGCGGTATGTTTTGGGTCATTGTCCTGCTGGAAGATCCATCCACGACCCATCTTCAGTGCTCTGGCTGAGGGAAGAAGATTCCCATCCAAGATTTTACAATACGTGGCCCAGTCTATTGGTCTCTCAATGCGGCAAAGTCAGCCTGTACTTTTTTAGCAGAGAAACAGCCCCAAAGCATAATGTTTTCACCTCAGTGCTTGACTGCACGGATGGTATTCTTAGGGTCATAGTCAGCATTTTTCTTCCTTCAAACACGGCGAGTCGAATTAATATCAAAGAGCTAAATTTTGGTCTCCTCTGACTACAACATTTCTCCCAATCCTTCTCTGAATTATTTAGATGTTCATTGGCATGACTGTACATGTCCCTTCTTGAGGAGGGGGACTCGCCGTGTTTAGAAGAAGAAAAATGCTGACTATGCTCCTAAGAACACCATCCCTACAGTCAAGCAGGTGGAAACATTATGCTTTGGGGCTATTTCTCTGCTAAAGGTACTGACCAACTGCCGCATTGAGGGGCCAACGGTTGGGGTCATGTATTGTAAAATCTTGGGCGAGAACCTTCTTCCCTCAGCCAGAACACTGAAGATGGGTCTTTCAGCACGACAATGTCTCAAAACATACCGCCAAGGCAACAAAGGAGTGGCTGAAGAAGAAGCACATTAAGGTTATGGAGTGGCCTAGCCAGTCTTCGAACCCTTATCCTATAGAAAATTTTTGAGGGAGCTAAAACTTTGAGTTGCCAAGGGACAGCCAAGAAACCTTAAGTATTTAGAGAAGATCTGTGCAGAAGAATGGACCAAAATCTCTCCTGCAAACCTGGTCACTAACTACACGAAGCATCTTATCTCTGTGCTTGCCAGCATGGGTTCCTCTACCAGGTACTAAGTCATATTTTGCTTGGGGATCATATACTTATTTCTGTTTCGTTCATTGACGGACACAGTTCCATTAAATCTTGACTGTAGGGTTATTACGCCACCTTCAGGAGAGGACTAGGCAGAACATGTAATATATGTGAAAAACAACTGAACTGTACAGACAGAGGGCGGACCCTTTGGCTATAACACCTCAGCCTGCTTCCTGCAGCTCAGTTTTTTTCTGCCTAGTGAATGAGAAGGACCTAGGCTCCCTGCCGGGACCATCGGTCTTGGGGATTTTTTCCTGGATTTTGCCTTTTTCCGCAAGATATTGATCCTGTGATCTTCTATCAACAGCCGGCTGGGTGACAGGCTGGATAATATAGATATTTGTAGTCTCCCCAGCCTGGCCATCGAGCGTGTGCAGGCCCTAGCTACACGTTGGGTTGGCCACAACATGCCCCTCAGGCTCCAGGGACGGCCGGTGAGCTACATGCCCCGGGGCACACATATGACCGGACTACGGATGTCTTTGTCACAGTGTGCCGTGGCCAGCAGCCACCCCGTACTGCTTGGGTATGGGTCTGTGATGTGATGCCTCCAGCTCGTCCGGATGGTAAGTACAGCTCTCCCTGCCTCAGCAGGACAGAGCATTCCCTGGGAGGTCGATTAGGGGGTCCCTCTTCTCTCTTTCCTCAATCCCTGTCCCTGTATTCCCTCCCCCCTGCGGAGATGCTGCATGGTTGGGCTGTGGTGCAGTGTATGTACCTGGGCCGGGGGGGCTCTGACCCTTGGCTGGGGGCTGCGCTGGCTGTCTGTGTCCATGTGCTGTCATCTGTCTCTCTGCTGGTGTCTGTGGGCTCTGTATGTGCTACCACCATAACGCTGACCGCTGCCATTTTCTTTGTAGTCTCTGTGTACAATATGGTCATCGGCCATTTTCTTTTAGTCTCTGTGGGCAGCATGGTCGTTGGCCATTTTCTTGGAGTCCGGCGGCCATTTTCTTAGTGTTTTTTCACTATACAAAAATGGCCGGCAGCCATCAGCATGGGTTTTCTCCCCAGCGCTGGTTTCTGTGCCTCAGAACAGCATGGTTTTTACTCCTGGACACTTGTGAGCTGACACAGGACACATCGATCACAGACAGCACGACGTAGCACTCGGTCAGGGTGGGGAGTCCTGCGGTGGGGCTCCTTAGTCTGTTTGCAGCTAGGAGGGTGGGATTGAGCACCTTGTCTTAAGTCCCCAAGGGTGGCAGACAGGGTGGGTCAGCATGGCGTCAGAAGCTGGCATTTCTTCCCCAGATCTCCCTGCAATTCCAACTGGCTCGCCTGCAAATAGTGCAGTGCCTTTGGACGCTTTGTTGGTGTTCCTTGAAATGTTCGTTGCCAGGGTGGAGGCGGTGTGCGTGCACAAGGGGGGTAAAAAACTGGCCCCCTGCCCCCTCCCCCCTGTCCTCCGGGGAGAGCTCTGATTCAGACTTTTGGGTCCCATAAGCTAGCCCGTACACCTAAGGTGGTTCCGTATCTGACTTATTTTGATAAGTTCATATACAAGGAATGGGGAAGCCCACAACGGACCTTTTTGGTCCCACAAAGAATGGCGGTGTGTTACCCCTTTGAAGAGAGCCTCCTTAAAAAATGGTCGGCTCCCCCAGTCGTTGACCTCCCCAGTATCCAGGTTAAATAAAGTAACCACGATTCTGGTAGAAGGGGCTCCTGCATTTAAGGATCCTACTGACAGGAGGGCCGAGGCAGTGGCTCGGTCCATGTTTACAGTGGTGGGGTCAGTGCTACGACTGGTACTGGCCACGGCATTAGTGTCACAGACCCTTACTGAGTGGGCAAAACTATTGCACCATGAATTGGAGAAGCAGCAGTCTCCTCTGCGTTGAACTAGCAAACCAGTTGGTGCACGGCCTTAAGTATGTCTGTGATGCGGCCCTGGATACACTTCCACTGCTCTCCAGAGCATCGGTATCAGCAGTGGTGCTGCGGCGCCTGATCTGTCTGAAATGCTGGTCTGCGGACCAGGCATCTAAAAAAGCTTTGACGGATTTGCCCTTCCTTGGTGAGCGGCTATTTGGAGCTTTGCCTGGTGACATTGTTAAGAATGCCACAGGTGGGAAGAGCACGTTGCTCCCACAGTCCAAGAAGGGTAAGGAGCCACGCAGCAGGCAAGGGCCCTCCTTTTCCACTCAAAAGAGGCTTTTTCATCCGCCTGTGACTTCAGGTAAGTGCTCCCAGTCCGTCAGGGCGACTGCTGAGGAACAAAAGCGTCCCTGGTCTCGCAAGCCCAGCCAGCCTGTGAGCAAAAGTACTACCGCATGGGGGTCGTTTTTGGGAGTTTTAAGCTCAGTGGACCTCTCGGCTGTCTGACCAATGGATCTGTGAACTGATTTCATCGGGCTACACGATAGAGTTCCTCTCTTGGCCACCAAACAGATTTTTTTCCCTCCAGCATACCTTTACTCCCGGCCCGCTGGGAGGCCCTGTTTCAGGCAGTAAGGGTACTGCTCAGACGCGGAGTGATAGTGCCTGTTCCAAACATGAAAAGGTTTCAAGAATTTTACTCCAATCTGTTTATAGTCCCCAAGAAGGAAGGGGTATGTCTAATCCTGGACCTAAAAGCCCTCAATTGCTTTGTAAAGTACAAAGGCTCAGAATGGAATCAGTTCGCTCCGTAGTCGCTGCACTCCATCAGGGGGACTCCCTAGTGTCCTTGGACATCCAGGACGCGTACTTGCATATGCCTCAGGCATCAGAGATTTCTGCGATTTACAGTGGGGGAAGAGCACTACCAGTTTGTGGCTCTCCCCTTTGGCCTGGCTTCAGCACCCCGAGTCTTTACCAAATTATTGGCTCCAATTTTGGCATTATTGCGATAACGTGGGATCGCAATCGTGGGTTACCTAGACAATCACCTTCTGAGAGCAGCTTCCGCCTCAGAATTAAGGGAGGATGTGGCGATCACCATGCAAACGCTACAGGAGTTTGGGTTGTGTTGAACCTCAGAAAGTCGGTGCTAGTGCTGTCTCAGCGCCTGGAGTACCTAGGCTTACTGCTGGACTCCGTAGAGACGAGAGTGTTTCTCCCTTCAGACAAACTTAAGATTCTCAGAGTCGCTGTGAAGCTGTTGATGAACCGCAGGTGGTCGTCTCTGCATGCAAGTTCTGGGTCTCATGGTAGCCTCCTTCAAGGTGGTACCGAATGCCCAATTTCACACCAGAGTCTTGCAGAGGGAGATATTGTCCAAATGGGACAAATCTCCATTATCCCTGGATCAGCAGATTCGAGTGAGCCAGTTAGTCAGGGACTCTCTTCTCTGGTGGCTGAGGTCTCCGGCCCTTCGGTCCGGGAAATAATTCCTGCCTCTTCATTGGACTGGGGTGGAGTGCTGGGAGTACAGTCGACCCAGGGCCTCTGGTCGTGGGAGGAATCCCAGTTACCGATCAATGTGCTTGAGCTTCGAGCGATCAGGCTATGTCTCTCCACATGGTCAAGGAGGCTACGAGGGCGCCCGATCAGGATCCAGTCAGACAATGCCACGGCGGTGGCATATGTTAACCACCAAGGCCGAACAAGGAGCTTGGCTGCAGCACGAGAGGTCGCTCAGATCCTTTGGTGGGCAGAGCGACACGTACCGGCCCTGTCGGCCATATACATCCCCGGAATAGAAAACTGTCAGGTGGACTATCTAAGTCGCCAGATGCTGGACCCAAGAGAATGGTCATTGCATCCGGAGGTGTTCAGGCTTCTTTGTCTGCGGTGGGGCGCACCAGATGTTGATCTTCTGGCCTCTTGGCTCAATCACAGGGTGCGGAGGTTCGTGTCCAGGACAAGAGATCCTTGGGGCTGATGCGTCAGACACGTTGGTGGCTCCACGAGAGCAGTACCAGCTGATTTACGCCTTCCCTCTGCTCAAACTGTTGCCTCGCCTGCTTCGCAGAGTGGAGGCCGAGGGGATTCCAGTTATACTGATCGCTCCACATTGGCCCCGGCATCCCTGGTATGCCAACCTAGTATGCCTGATGGCAGATGCTCCCTGGCTGTTGCCGATGTGAGAAGACCTTCTATCGCAAGGTCCGATACTCCATCCTGCTTTACCGTTGCTGGTTTTAACGGCATGGTGGTTGAAAGCCAGGTGCTAAGGAACCAAGGTCCGTCAGACTTGGTAATCTCCACCATGCTGAGGGCACGGAAATCTTCTTCTTGGAAGATATACCATTGTATGTGGAAGGCTTATATCTCCTTGTGTGAGGAGATGGGGTGGTGTCCGCGCACCTATTCCGTTTCCAGGATCCTGCTGTTCTTACAGTGAGGAGTGGACAAGAAACTGGCTTTAAGCACCATCAAGGGACAGATATCAGCCTTGGCTGTCTTTTTCCAACGACCCCTGGCGTCTCACTCATTGGTAAGCACCTTTGTGCATGGGGTTCGGCATGTAGTCTCTCCGGTGCGACCACCCCTACCTCCGTGGGATCTTAACCTGGTGCTATTGGCGCTTCAGAAACCACCGTTTGAGAACATCAGGGAAATTCCCTTGTGGACTCTTTCTCAGAAAGTGGCCTTTCTAGTGGCTATTACATCTGCCAGGGGGGTTTCTGAGTTGGCAGCCTTGTCTTGCAAGTCACCCTACCTGGTTTTCCACAAGGATAAAGTGGTGTTGTGTCCGCAACCTTCTTTTCTTCCGAAGGTGGTTTTGGCCCTCCATCTCAATGAGGACATTGTGTTACCATCTCTGTGTCCTAAGCCGACACACCCTAAGGAGATGACCCTCCATTCCCTGGATGTGGTCCGGGCCCTAAGGGTATATCTGTCTGGCACAGCTCCCTTCTAGAAGTCAGATTCTCTGTTCGTTTCAGTAGCTGGTCCAAAAAAAGGGCTGGTGGTCTTGTCGACCACCATCTCACGGTGGATCAGACAGATCGTGGACCAGGCTTATGCCTTGAAGGGGCAGGTGCCTCCCTTTCCTGTCATGGCCCATTCCACCAGGGCAATTGGGACCTCTTGGGCTTTCTGACATCAAGCGTCCATCTCCAAGGTGTGTAAGGTGGCGACTTGGCCGTCCGTTCACACTTTCACAAAGTTCTACAAAGTTGATGTAAGCGCATCTTCTTCTGATGCATATGTTGGCCGTAAGTTCTGATGCGGCCGGTTCAGATGGTGACTCCTCCGTTGAGGAGCACCTCTGGTTGTGGGTGAAGTTATGTTTGCTGTTTCCACCCCTCGTTATGGCACTTTTTTGGGACGTCCCTACAGTCAAGATTTAATGGAGCTGTGTCCGTCAATGAACGAAAGAGAAAATAGGTTTTTTGTATTCGCCATAAAATCCTTTTCTCTGAAGTTCATTGATGGACACAGCACCCACCCCTCCTACTATTTTATGTTATATTGCTTATTGACGTACTGAGCTGCAGGAAGCAGGCTGAGGGGTTATAGCCAGAGGGTACCCTCCCCTGGGCGGAACTGTACAGTTCTGTTATTTTTCACATGTATTACATGTCCTGCCTAGTCCTCTCCTGAAGGTGGCGTAATAACCCTACGGTCAAGATTTAATGGAACTATGTCCGTCAATGAACTTCAGAAAAAAGGATTTTACGGTGAGTACAAAAATCCTATTTTTACTCACTGAACTGCGACATCATTTATAGCATTGTTTTTTTTTGTGTTTCTTTTTCTGTATTTTTGGTTGATATACTGTTTTTATCATTTTAAAATACACCTATGATAAAAATTCTAGACCATTTATTTCTTTGTAGGTGGAAAAACTTACAAAATATGCAGAGGATCAAATAATAATTTTCCCCACTGTATGTTTTAAAATATTATTAGACATTATTATAGAGCTACGATTAGGAAGTTAAGATCCAAAAAAGGGATATTAACATCTTTTAAATTTGTTTAGGAAAATGTTTCCTAAATAGATCTTAATGCTCAGGATATTTTAGACATTTTAGTGTATGTGTGTGTGTGTGTACGTGTGTGTGTGTGTACGTGTATTCCTAGTTTAATGTTTTGGAATATATCTCCATGTGGGTGTCCTATAAAAGTTGTGGGATGTTTCTTGACATTCTTTAAGCCCTTTTATCAACATCTCTACTTTTATGTTGCTCCCTGATAGGTAAGCAGTTAGATCCTGCTCAATCTGCGAAAATGTGGGCCATGGGTGACCCACCTGGCGCAACAAAAGTTGATTTAAAATCAACTGAGCTGGATTAAAAATTTTCAGGTGAACAGCCCTCTATCTGAAAAGCCCTATATTGGCTAAACAATCCTATTAGCCCTTGTACACACGGTCGGACATTCCGACCACAAAATCCATCTGATTTTGTCCGAAAGCGTTGCACACACACGGTCGGACAAAGTTGTTGGAAAATCCGATCGTTCGGAACATGATGACGTTCGTTCGTTACGATGGGACTACGTTCAGGCTAGTAGCCAATAGCTTTAGTCTCGTAAGTTGATCTGAGCATGCGTGGCACTTTGTCCAATCGGAATTCTCTCCGATCGGATCATGTTGTCGGAAAATTTTATATCCAGCTCTCAAACTTTGTTGGTCGGACGTTCCGACGGAAAAAGTCAGATGGAGCCCACACACGGTCGGATTATCTGACAACACAGTCCGATCGGACATTTTCCGTCGGAATGTCCGACCGTGTGTACAAGGGCTTAGATGTAGTCTTTGGGTATAGCTGGCAGTGGAGGTTCTTCCGTCCATACTGTTTAGCATGAATGTAGGAATTGATTACATTTCTATCCTGCGGCTGAACAAGAGAAATCAATGATATGGTTTTCCTAAGCAACAAATACAGCACTACAGAATAGTAACGACAAACTGTGGTGGTAATAAAAGAGCATGAAAGTGTAACTCCTGATTATTTATATATAAATTATAATTTGAGGGTAGAGTTGTTAGAAACTGTTTTTAGTAGTGTCTATGGTCTCGATAGGAACCTTTTACTTCCTATCCCAGTGACCACTGTCTCCTTAACTTAGTTGCATTGCTAATAGATCTCTGTATTATAGTATTTTCATATAATAAGCTAGAAGATGCAAGTGGCATTGATCTTCTGTGGTGTACTAGCAAATTCCCCAATCTATTCTTCAAATGACAGTACATATGTGTGGGTTTTTTTTTTTTTTTTTAGGTAGAGTGGTTAGAATCTCTTGCGTTTTTTTTTTTTTTTCTTCTTTTTACTTTTTTTACTTCTATCTGTGACCTCTGTCTCCTTGACTTGGTTGCATTATTAACCACTTGCTTACTGGGCACTTAAACCCCCCTCAGTCCCAGACCAATTTTCAGCTTTCAGCGCTGATGCACTTTGAATGACAATTGCGCGGTCATACAACACTGTACCCAAATGAAATTTTTATCATTTTTTTCCCACAAATAGAGCTTTCTTTTGGTGGTATTTAGTTACAGCTCGGAGTTTTATTTTTTGCTAAACAAACAAAAAAAGATGCAAAAAAAAAAATCATGTTTTAATAGTTTGTTATACAATTTTGCAAACGGGTCATTTTTCTCCTTCATTGAATTGCGCTGATTAGGCGGCACTGATGGCTGCATTGGTGGGCACTGATGGGCTGCATTGGTGGGCACTGATGGGCTGCATTGGTGGGCACTGATAGGCTGCATTGGTGGGCACTGATAGGCTGCACTGGTGGGCACTGATAGGCATAGTTAAGGCGGCACTAATAGGCACAGATAAGGCGGCACCGATCGGCACAGATAAGGCGGCACTGATGGGCAAAGATGGGCACAGATAAGATGGCATGGATGGGTGGCACGGATAAGTGGCACGGATGGGTGGCACGGATGGGCACTGATAGGTACCACTGATAGATGGGACTGATGGGCACTGATAGGTGGCACTGCTGGGCACTGATGGGCGGCACTGCTGGGCACTGATGGGCGGCACTGATGGGCACTGATGGGCCGCACTGGGGTGCAGCACCTTTAAGGAAGATTGTGGGCACTGTGGGTGGCACTGTTGGTGGCACTGCTGGATGGCACTGTGGGTGGCACTGTGGGTGGCGCTGTGGGCACTATGGGCACTGATGGGGGGCACTTACTTTCATTCAGGATGGCACTGCGGTGGGCACTGGCAGGAGGCAGGTGGTCAGCTGTATTGCTGGCCGTGATCGGGACTGATGTCCCGATCACGGCCGCCGGTGATCGGCTTTTTTTTTCTCTCCTCGCGCTGTCAGCGCGAGGAGGAATAATAGCCGATTACCGGCTCCGTTCTGTCACATGATCAGCTGTCATTGGCTGACAGCTGATCACGTGATAAGGGGTCGGGATCGACCCCTTGCACGGATCGGTGATCAGGCGAGTCTCGTGGACTCGCCGATCACAGAGCGCGCCGCGCGCGCCCCTCAGGGGGCGCGCAGGCCGCTCGTAACCGGGACGACGTCAATAGACGTAGTCCCGGAAAAGTAGATCCGCGCTAATGCCGTCATTTGGCAATAGCGTGGATCTCAAGTGGTTAATGAATGTCTGTGTAGCAGTATTTTTATAGAAAAAGCTGGAGCATACATGACTGTTCTTCTGTGCTGTCCTGGTAGATTCCCCAATTCATTCTACTTTTTAAATGGCACGACTTTGTTTGTTTTTTTGTTTTTTTGTTCCTAAACCCCGCCCCCCTAGAAAATTTTTTGACACTATGTGAGCTAATGTTTCATCACTATGGGTGACAGTCCACATTTCTTGTTCTAAGCTTTGGTATGTTTTAATCTGATCACCTGCCAGTAGAAGGCCCCCACTTGCTTTGCTGTGAACAGACACACTTGCAGATTGAGCCTACATGGTAACTGTAATTTACAAAATAATTGTGGATTTCTGTAAAATTTTATTATAAAAATGTATATATGTTTTTGTATGCATTTTCTGTCCAGCTCTTCTATTTCAACACTGTTCATTTATATAGAATGTTAATTGTGAAACCATGTAATACAGGTTGTTTTTGGATTATGCTGAAACCTCTTGAAAGGAGACATCTTTGAAAATATCTTGCTGATGAAGCTTGTAATTGATTTCAGGTACTGTTTTTGTTATCTGAACCTATTTGTTGATGTAGTCTGTAATATTGTTATTAGACCGTTGTTCTATAAATCTTTATTATTTTTTACTTCTTTTTTTTTATTTTTTTTATTTTTATTTTTTGATTGTGCCAAATATGTACATGGTGATTAGGCTTGAACAATACTTTTTTTTATCTTTTTTGAATAACCAGACAGGAGGATTAGAGGGCAAGAGTCTAGACTATTGCTGGCCATACGTGTAGCTCTGTAACTGTTCACTATACAGATACTGTATCTTCTGAAAATGCATCGCACTAAATAGATGAACTCATGAATACACAGTCGTTTTTTATTAAAAATGAAAAAATTGCACTTGGAAAATCTGATAGAATGTGCCCAAACTGATCATCTTCTCTTTCTTGTGTTCAGTGTTTGTTTCTGAACAAGACCATTTAAAAAAAAAAAATAGGGAATCTATGGCTGATTGTTTGTTGGTTTATTATTACATGTATGACTATCATAAGGGTGCTAATACCCACTAAAAGAAATGTGACTGGCGAGATCCTGAGCAATCTTTCTCCCTGGCACAGCAGACTGGTTGGATTGGTGCAAACAGTCCTATGTTATCTGATGGCTGGAACAAGATCTGCACGCATGTGTATATGCATGTGCATGTGTATATCCAACCCTGTATTACCCCTAGGCCAGATAGAGCCTTTATTGAGGGGATATATCCTATGATTGTTTCATTATATTGCATATAAAACATTTCACATTTATCTTTTTACAGGCAGCTCCAGGGTATCAGATTTTGAACATTTGGTTTACTGTTGCTCTTTAACCACCTTACAGCCACCAAACATCTTAGAACGTCAGAGCAGTATTTCTGAAGTGCCATTTACAGTGCCTTGAAAAAGTATTCATACCCCCTTGAAATTTTCCACATTTTGTCATGTTACAACCAAAAACATGTATTTTATTGGGATTTTATGTGATAAACCATCACAAAGGCGGCACAGTGGTGTAGTAGTTAGCACTCTCGCCTAGCAGTAAAAACGGTCGCTGGTTCAAATCCCAACCACAACACTACCTGCCTGGAGTTTGCGTGTTCTCCCTGTGCCTGCGTGGGTTTCCTCCGGGTACTCCAGTTTCCTTCCACACTCCAAAGACATGCAGGTAGGTTATTTGGCTTCTGTCCAAAAGGAACACACCAGACAGGTCAGGGATAAAGTTGTGGACAAGTTTAAAGCAGGGTTAGGTTATAAAAAAATATCCCAAGCTTTGAACATCTCACGGAGCACTGTTCAATCCATTATCCAAAAATGGAAAGCATATAACACAACTGCAAACCTACCAAGACATGACTGTCCACCTAAACTGACAAGCTGGGCAAGGAGAGCATTCATCAGAGAAACTGCCAAAAGGTCCATGGTAACTCTGGAGGAGCTGCAGAGATCCACAACTCAGGTAGGAGAATTTGTCCACAGGGCAACTATTAGTTGTGCACTCCACAAATCTGACCTTTATGGAAGAAGAAAGCCATTGTTGAAAGGAAGCCATAAGAAGTCCTGTTTGCCATTTCTGAGAAACACAGGAGGGACACAGCAAATGTGTGGAAGAAGGTGCTCTGGTCAGATGAGATGGATGGAGCCAAATACAGGACAATCTTACGAGAAAACCTGACTGAGACTGAGGCGGAGGTTCACCTTCCAGCAGGACAATGACCTTAAACCTACAGCCAGAGTTACAATGGAATGGTTTAGATCAAAGCATATTCATGTGTTAGAATGGCCCAGTCTAAGTCAAGTCCAAAATCCAATCGAAAATCTGTGGCAAAACTTGAAAATTGCTGTTCAGACACTCTCCATCCAATCTGACAGAGCTTGAGTTATTTAGCAAAGCAGAATGGGCAAAAATGTCATGGTCTAGATGTGCAAAGCTGGTAGAGACATACCCAAAAAAAACTGTAGCTGTAATTGCAGCGTAAGGTGGTTCTACAAAGTATTGACTCAGGGGGGCTGAATACAAATGCACACCACACTTTTCAAATATTTATTTGTAAAAAATGTTGAAAACCATTTATCATTTTCCTTCCAATTCACAATTCTGTGCCACTTTGTGTTGGTCAATCACATAAAATTGGAATACATTTACGTTTTTGGTTGTAGCCTGACAAAAAAAACCCTGGGAATCCATCTCTCCTTCGCTGAGGAGCTTACATTGGCTAACCGTAAAAAATCAGATCACGTTCAAGACCCTTTGCCTCACCCACAAATGTGTGCATAGAGAAGCTCCGCAAAACCTAATGGAGAAAATAAATCATTACACACCAAACCGCAGTCTTCGATCAGCCAACAAAAACCTCCTCCTCGTGCCCAAAGCCCGGTATAAATCCAAGGGGGATCGGAGATTCGCTGTCCAAGGGCCTCGGCTATGGAATGCTCTACCAATCAACATCCGCCTGGAAGAAAATCACCTGGCTTTTAGGAAAAAACTCAAGACCTTCCTCTTTTAGCAGATGATCAAAGCTCGCCACAGCGCCTAGAGGCGATTCAGTTCGCATTGTGCGCTATACGAGTATTCATTCATTCATTCAAATGTGGAAAATTTCAAGGGGTATGAATACTTTTTCAAGGCACTGTATAATCTGAACTTCATGTTACACAAGGGTGGCCAGTGCACCTGTGAATGACTTTGAACGTAGCTGTCATTGGAAAATAAACACCAACAATCCAGAGACAGCAGCAGATTGATGGTTATGGTTTTATTTAATTGATTGTGAGATTGTTATTTTTTTTATTTATTTTTTTAATGCCTTTACCACCCTTGTCCTGCATAATAATCCCCCCCCGTCTCTTTCCTCCCACTGTATGAGACCCCTTCACCTCCTCCCTCTATGTATGACTTGTACATTATATTGATGTGTTATATCTAGTGCATCATTACCAAGCTTGATTTATTTATTTATTTTAATCACCTCAATACCAGCATTTTTCTAAACTTCCAAATTGACAAAAAAGATTACCTTCCAATAAGGGGTCATTTTAAGGATGTTCGTACTTTCCTGACATTTTTACTTGCAATGTTTTGCAACATAATGTGTGGGAAACTGTTTTTATTTCCTAGCATTTGGTATTTTTAACTTTTTAATACAATCCATTTGTTATTAAATACCAACAAATGAAAGCTCTATCTAAAAAAAATATATATTTTTTTAAACATTTTGGTATTGTGGTGTATGACCAAATAATTGCCTGTCAAGCAATTACAGCACTGGAAAAATTGCCTAATATTGAAGGGGTATTACAGGCTGGTATTCAAAGTGATTAAGTGCCTAAATGGTGTAGACATAGACACACACCTATTTGGGTGAATTGAATGACTTGGGAGGTACTCTTCAGGTAGAGACCATTGTTGCCTAGATCTTCCATCTGCAGAAGTAGAGAAACGAATGGGCTATCCTTTTAGCCAAGCATGCACTGAATGCACATAAGAATGTGATGCATGCTTATTTGTAAAAAGACTGTATACGAATAATGGCAACACTGCCTAAAAACAGCTATAGTGTAGTCTCACTTGTTCAGCTTGTCATTATGTGTGTGTGTGTGTGTGTGTGTGTGTGTGTGTGTGTGTGTGTCATCTTCATGTGGTTGTTATTATTTTTTTACTTTTTGATGTACTTTTGAAAATGTGTGCAAAAGCAAAATAGGGCAGTGTTCAATAACAACAGCAAATCAGTTTGTAGCATTCTTTCTGTTGCTTTTGTTAAAAGGTAAAGCAATACTTTTCTTTTCTTCCATTTTTATAAGCCAAAATCTGCATGTGTTACTGTAATGTGATGCAATACATACAACACCAAATTTTAATATTGTTAAGATCTAAATGTGCTCATCCATGTTTCCTTTGTTGATTCACTGCTGTTCAACTTTTGAAGATACCACTGAATGTATATCATCATTGTGCTCCTTGTTGTGCAGAACTATAGATTACAGAACCTGATAAAGTAGAAGCGATTATTTAAACAATATTTTACTGAAATAAAGCTGGTGTTACTTTAAAATTAGCAAATTGTTAGCCTACATTGAATGCAGGCATCAAGAGGCAGCTACAGGACAGGGGCGGACTGACCATTCAGCCACTCGGGCGCTGCCCGAGGGCCCGTGCCACTAGGGGGTCCCATCAGGGCTGCCAGCCTCAGTAAAACCAGGGACAGTATGTCAAAATCTGTGGTTTTTTTTTTTTGTTTTTTGTTTTTTTACATCTGTCACTGAAATGCGCCTTACCAACATCCTTTTGATCTAAAAATCCTGAGATTATAGCTGCCCCACCTCTCAAGTACCTTCTCAGCCAATAGAAACATGTCTGTGTATACTGTGTGTGTGTATACTGTGTGTCCCTATAATCTCTGATTGCCTGGGGGCCCCATAATCTCCTATTGCCCAAGGGCCCCATGAGTTGTCAGTCCGCCCCTGCTACAGGATGTTTCATATATTTTTGCAAAGCCCCATTGAAGTCCATGCACCCAAGGCTGATTTGTAAGTCTCATTGTCAGCCCATTACTGGGATTAATGAGTAGGGTATAGGAGAGAGGACAGAAATCCAACTTCGGGAACTAGAGTTGGATTTCCCATAATAGAGTGCTTTGCAAAGTATGAAACTAGGGGGGTTATTTACTAAAGGCAAATCCACTGTGTACTACAAGTGCACTGCAAGTGCACTTGGAAGTGCAGTCGCTGTAGATCCGAGGGGGACATGCAAGGAAAATAAACTGCATTTTAGCTTTTACATGATTGGATGATAAAATCAGCAGGGCTTCCCCTCATTTCAGATCTTCCCCTCAGCGACTGCACTTCCAAGTGCACTTGTAGTGCAAAGTGGATTTGCCTTTTGTAAATCAACCCCTAGGTGTCTGCTTTCAGTGTATTCTAATTTTTAAAAGTACTCGACTGTCAGTTTTATAAATAAAGAAAAAAGGTTCACTGCAAAGAAAATAATTATTAATCCCCTGTAAAGCCACCCATGCCACCAGGTTTTTGTTCTTTTGGAGAGTTAACACTTAATGTATAATTTGTAGCATCCAACACTCCTGAATGTCTGATACCTGGTCCTAACTGTGTGTACTATGGTTTTTTTTTTGTTGACCTCTAAATCACCATGGGACTCTGTGCATGTAGAGAGCAAAGATGGTGACTTAGGAGGCAAGAGGATGAGTATTGATTATCTTTGCAGGAAATCTCTTTTTCTGGTGTGTGTGTGTGCGTGTTTTTTCTTTTATTGTGAATAGAATTACTTTAACAACTGATTCACATTATGCACACTAATTTCTGGTATTTTCATAAATACTTGTGTAAAATTGTGTATTTACGTGAAGCTTTTGCTTTTTAAGATCAAGGTAAGGGACGTCAGCGGCAAGCAATTCTAGGAGACCACCCATCATCGTACAGATATGATGGTTATGGTAAGGCTCTTGAACTCTTCCTGATGAATATAGATATATTACTACTTTTAAATGGTTGTCTTATACCAGGGGTCTCAAACTGGTGGCTCTCCAGCTGTTCCAAAACTACAAGTCCCATCATGCCTCTGCCTGTGGGAGTCATGCTTGTACCTATCAGCCTTGCAATGCCTCTTAGGACTTGTAGTTTTGCAACAGCTGGAGGGCCCCCAGTTTCAGACTCCTGTTTTATACAGTATATGTCATGTAGAAGCAAATTTTTATTTAAACCATGATGTTTTTATTACAGAATACACTGTGCTTAGTATACATAATAATAAAAAAAAAAAAACTTGGGAATATTTGCAATTTTTAAAGTTTGCAGCAGGGTTCTGGAGGATTGACAAATATACTTCAAAGTACAGCTATGCTAATTAAGCGGGACTAAGGGGTGGCAGTCAAGTGAACCTTTTGCTTTGACCTTCGCAGGCAATAATTTGAGGTGAACAAACTTAGTTTGGTACCAATTTGTTATTCGAGAGAGAGAGAAGTAACAAATGGAGCATTTGTGTGTGTGTGTGTGTGTGTGTGTGTGTATACACGTACACTCACCGGCCACTTTATTAGGTGCACCTGTTCAATTGCTTGGTAACAAAACTTGCTAATCAGCCAATCATATGACAGCAACTCAATGCATTGGGGCATCTAGACGTGGTGAAGATGACTTAGATCAAACCGAGTATCAGAATGAAGAAGAAAGGGGATTTAAGTGACTTTAAACATGCCATGGTTGTTGGTGCCAGATGGGCTGGTCTGAGTATTTAAAAAACTGACGATCTACTGGGATTTTCACACACACAACCATCTCTGGTTTCTAGAGAATGGACTGAAAAAGAGAAAATATTCAGTGAGCGGCAGTTGGGTGGATGAAAATGCCTTGTTGATGTCAGAGGAGAATGGGCAGACTGGTTTGAGATGATAGAAAGGCAACAGTAACTCAAATAACCACTCATTACACCCAAGGTATGAAAAAATGCCATCTCTGAATGCACAACACATCGAACCTTCAAGCAGATGGGCTACGACAGCAGAAGACCACTCTGGGTGTCACTCCTGTCCGCTAAGAACAGAAAAATAAGGCTGTAATTTGCACAGGCTCACCAAAATTGGAAAAACATTGCCTGGTCTTTATTTTAGCTGTGACATTCAGATGGTAGGGTCAGAATTTGGTGTAAACATGAAAGCTTGTATCAATGGTTCAGACTGGTGGTGGTGTAATGGTGTAGGAGATATTTTCTTGGCATGCTTTGGGCCTCTTGGTACCAATTGAGCATTGTTTAAATGCCATGGCCTACTTGGGTATTGTTGCTGACCATTTTTATCCCTTCATGACTACACTGACTGTACCCATCTTCTAATGGCTCCTTCCAGCAGGATAATGCACCATGTCACAAAGCTCAAATCATCTCAAACTGGTTTCTCAAATGTGGCAATGAGTTCACTGCACTCCAATGGCCTCCACAGTCACCAGATCTCAATCCAATAGAGCACCTTTGGGATGTGGTGGAATGGGAGAGTGTGTGTGTGTGTGTGTATGTATAAATATTTTGATACATTGACAGTGCAAAATTTTTAAACACCTTTTTTGCCGGGGAGTATGGCTGGCTTTAATGCCGAAGCTTTGGGCTAATCTCTAAGCCCAGTACACAGGGTCGGACATTCCGACAACAAAATCCGTCTGATTTTTTTCTGATGGATTTTGTCCGAAACTGATGTTGCATACACACGGTCGGACAAAGTTGTCGGAAAATCGGATCGTTCAAGAACGCGATGAGGTTTGTTAGTTACGACAGGACTATGTTGTGGCTAGTAGCCAATAGCTTTGGTCTCGTAACTTGATCTGAGCATGTGTGGCACTTTGTCCGATCGGAATTCTCTACAAACGAAAAGTCTGATCGGATTTTGTTGTCGGAAAATTTGAGGTCCTGCTCTCAAATTTTTTCCGTCGGAAAAAGTCAGATAGAGCCCATATACGATCGGATTTTCCGACAATATAATCCAATCTGACCTTTTCCGTCAGAATTTCCAACCATGTGTACGGGGGCTTAGAAAAAAAAACATGATTACACACCTGCACTACAGAATAACTACATAAATAAGTGGACCCACCTGCTGCCACAAAGTGCCACGACCAGACAAAAAACCCATGGGGTGCATCGCTATGTCACCAGCAATTGAACTCAATATAAAATCAAAATAATGTGTAAAAACAGTCCAACTTAATAATGCATTAAAGTCTGATACGATAAATTGCTCAGTGCTTGTACTATTCCCAAATGCAGAATTAGTGGCTTGTGTAAGAATTCATCAAATAGTTGAGGTGATATTCTCAGTTGTGCAATCCAAGTGTCCCCCAACTTTTCCTGCAATGGAACATGATGCCAAGGAATGGAAAGAAATTGATGCCATAATGAAATACTTTTCCTGATGATGAAACATCAAATACATATTTCATCATCCGTAAAGGACACCTTTGGGTCAGGAGAGAGTTCTGAATTCAACATTTTTACTGATGATGAAACATGTGACTTCATATCCGCTCTTTGGATCACATGCTGGATACAAGTACAGCGGCACTTACTAATACAGTTGGTCTATGTGTATGCTTATGTAAGTGCTTTTGGCTTTTACTACTTTTATGCAATAAACAATATTTGACTATGGCAAGCTTTCTCTTCTTTCCTTGACATCGATTGTTACATCTTATATGTGGAATATGGGTAAGCGGCAATACCACAACGTTGAAGTCGGTCCCTGGGTGCAATTAAATCTCCGTTTGACTCCCCTTTTGTTTAAAACAAGTATTCAATATCATCTGATGATCGCAGGAGACGTTAGGGGTCACTTGGATTGTACTTGGGTAGCACACAGGAGAATATCAACTCAACTATTGGATGAATTCTTACACAAGTCTTGCATTCTGCATTCAGCAATAGTACAAGCACTTAATTGTACTGGACTTTAATACATTATTATGTTGGACTGTTTATACACACTATTTCAATCTTATATTGAGTTCAGTAGTTGGTGACATAGCACTGCACCCACTGTGGGGTTTTTGTTTATGCAACTCTAAGGAGCCAATTTATAAAGAAGAGGTATGGTCATACCATGACCATACTTCTGCTTTACAAAAATGTCTGCACATTTATAAAAGCACAGCAGTGTTTTTAATTAATGTTTTTAGCACTTTGCTACTCTTCTGAAAATTAAGTAAAAGTCACATGACTGACTCTCCTCCAATGAGGGAGCTTTCTCTTCTGGACTACGAAAAGAAAACTTATGCCATGTACACACGATCGGAATTTTGGTCGGAAAAAGCTCTGATGGTTTTCCCGACGGGATTTCACTCAAGCTGTCTTGCATACACACGGTCACAGCAAATTCCGACCGTCAAGAAGGCGGTGACATACAACACGTATGACGGGACTAGAAAAGGGAAGTTGATTAGCCAGTAGCCAATAGCTTCCATCTCGTAGTATGCATGAGTTTTTGCTTGTCAGAATTACATACACACGATTGAAATTTCTGATAGAAACTTTTTCCGTCGGAAAAATTGAGAACCTGCTCTCAATCTTTTGCTGGCGGAAATTCGTCCAGCAAAATTCCGATGGAGCGTACGCGCGGTCGCATTTTCCGACGAAAAGCTCTCATCTGTCTTTTGCTGGCCGAAATTCTGACCGTTTGTAGGCGACATTAGTGTGGTACTGTGGGGTGCATGAATAGGATGTAAAATGCAATGCATATTACCTGATGTGCGTATAACTGAGTGTGGATAGCATTATCTTCTGTCTTTGCTACTTTACCCAACTTTAAGCATGTTATATCTTCTGTCTGCTGCAAGCATGAGGATCCATTTCCTTATTCTCCTTCCCATCTGGGTTCACTTAGGCCAACCATACACGATGCAAACTTCTTTCCTCCATCCATGCAGGAAAGACATTCACACGATTCCCCTATTAACACAGACAGTACTGACAGGGTAATCCCTCCTGGCCGGGGGGGGGGGGGGCCGTACCTGCTGGGAGAAGACAGTGATTATCGCTAGCAGCTATAGCAGCTGCTAGCGATAATTGCAAGAGAATCCGCCAGGCTGGTTGTACCCAAGTTGATTGCCTTAGTGTAGTGCTTAATATATGAGAAGATAATCTGTGTGCTACTGTGATTGGATTTATACACTGGCTTATTTAGGGAAAGACATTCCCAAAATTAGCTGAGCCAGGTGTGGTAGATTTTTTCATTGGCTGGTTTCAGATTGAGAGGTGGCAACAGGGGAATTACATGATGCCATGGATGAACATCTTGGTCCATAAAGTTGATGCTGACCCAGAATTATTTTAAAGGGAGCCAAAGATTAAATCATTGTCAGGAGGAGAAATTAGAGCTGTGTTATACATATACATTACATAGCGTGCTTGCACTTATAAAATATATCAATTACCACGCTCACTTTTATCTTTTTGTAAGCTTTGTCTTTTTACACCATTTTTTATGTAAAAGTTGCTGTATACATACCGTTATATGCTAACAAAGATTTTATTTCTATCTAAAGGAAACCATGGCCCCTTGTTGCCTCTACCAAATCGCTATAGGATGGGTACTAGAGATACTCCAGAACTAGTGGCTTATCCTCTTCCTCAAACCTCTTCATACTTTCATGGTGGACCTACTGTTGGTTCAGTAGCCATGGTTAGTGGTCTTCATCAGGAGAAGATGAACTGTTCTCAGGTTTTCAACCTCTTTTGCCTATATGGGAACGTTGAGAAGGTACAGCATGGTTTTCATGTGGCATTTCATCCAAGTATTTTTAAAACGCAATGCAAGCAGTCTAAAAATGTATGAAGAAATACAAAGCTAAAGAAATCGCTAAATACAGTGTTTTGCAAAAGTATTCACCCCCTTGGCTTTTTACCTATTTTGTTACATTACAGTCTTTAGTTTAATGTTTTTTTAATCTGAACTATATGGGATGGATCAGAACACAATAGTCTAAGTTGGGGAAGTAAAATTAGAAAAATATATACATAAAACGATTTTTCTGAAATGAAAAACTGATAATTGGCATGTGCGTATGTATTCACCCCCTTTGTTATATAGCCCATAAAAAAGTTCTGGTGCAACCAATTACCTTCAGAAGTCACATAATTAGTGAAATGATGTCTATCTGTGTGCACATGATCTGTCATTACATATACACACCTTTTTGAAAGGCCCCAGAGGCTGCAACAGCTAAGCAAGAGGTGCCACTAACCAAACACTGCGATGAAGATCAAGGAACTCTTCAAACAAGTAAGGGACAATGTTGTTGAGAAGTACAAGTCAGGATTATCTTATAAAAAAAATATCCAAATCTTTGATGATTCCTAGGAGCACCATCAAATCTATCATAACCAAATTGAAACATTCACAACTGCGAACCTGCCAAGAGACGGCTGCACGCCAAAACTCACAGACCGGGCAAGGAGGGCATTAATCAGAGAGGCAGCACAGATGCCTAAGGTAACCCTGAAGGAGCTGCAGAGACTGGAGTATCTTTACATAGGACGACAATAAGCCATACGCTCCATAGAGTTGGGCTTTATGGCAGAGTGGCCTGAAGAAAGCTACTTTCAGCAAAAAAACTGGCACAATTTGAGTTTTGTGAAAAGGCATGTGGGAGAAATTTAACTTTTTATCATAGAAAACGCTATGACTCAACACATCAAATAAACCAAAGAACACCATCCCCACAGTGAAACATGGTGGTGGCAGCATCATGCTGTGGGGATGTTTTTCAGCGGTCAGGACTGGGAAACTGGTCAGAGTTGAGGGAAAGATGGATGGTGCTAAATACAGGGATTTTCTTGAGCAAAACCTGTACCACTCTGTGATTTGAGGCTAGAACGGAGGTTAACCTGCCAGCAGGACAAAGACCCCAAACACACTGCTAAAGCAACACTTGAGTGGTTTAAGGGGAAACGTAAATGTGTTGGAATGGCCTAGTCAAAGCCCAGACCTCAATCCAATAGAAAATCTGTGGTCAGACTTAAAGATTGCTGTTAACAAGTGCAAACCATCCACCTTAAATAAGCTGGAGCAGTTTTGCCAGGGGGAATGGGCAAAAATCCCAGTGGTAAGATGTGGTAAGCTCATAGAGACTTATCCAAAGTGACTTGGAGCTGTGATGGCCACAAAAGGTGGCTCTACAAAGTATTCAATTTAGTGGGGTGAATAGTTATGCACTTTGACTTTTTCTGTGATTTTGTCCTATTTGTTGTTTGCTTCACAATAAAAGAAAAATACATTTTCAAAGTTATGGGCATGTTCTGTAAATGTTAATTATGCAAATCCTCAAACAATCCAGGTTGTGAGGCAACAAAACACAAAAAATGTCAAGGGGGTGAATACTTTTGCAAGGCACTATATACAGGGTGTCCCCATTCTGGGTCCCTAATAAGGACTTAGAAATCCAGAGAGTACTAAAAACCAGTCCTTTCCTCTCTGCCATCCGGGACACATTCCCGCTCTTTATTTAGTTCCGAGCTTTTATCATATGTTGTTCCCCATGTGTTGAGGATTAAGGTGGATATTACAGAGAGAATACATGTACATGGGAAATGGTGGATCAAACCAAATGTAGCATTGCTACATTTGTGAAAGACATGTGAATAAGCGGTGGGTGTGGACAAATTCATGAAAAGGCTTAAAAGGCAGCAGGGTTAAATAAAAAACATGAGCTTACTTACTGTATACAGGGCACATATGTTACAGTACTTGTACAATATGCTTTAACCCTTTTACTATCACCATCATACATTGGTTGCTGGTGGGGGGGGGTGGAGGGGGGTTTAGCCAGTAGTGTGCGTAAATCTGACAAACCGACTGCCGGTTTCTATTAACCCCATCAAAAGATGCAATGTGGTAAAAATGAGCCTCAAAAGTTTTTGTGTCTTCCTCACATTAAAGAAGGCATTCAAATAACGGTTTTGACTAAGCCAGTTCATAACCCTCTAGTTCTTTTTGAGCCATTTCTTTGTGTGTTGTATGTGTGTGTATATATATATATATATATATATATATATATATATATATACATTTTTTAGATATATTTTAGTGAAAAAATAAAAGTAATATGTGGCACTTGTGTGCACTAAAATTGTTTGGTGTATTTTTTGACAGTTTGCGTTTGGTAAACCAGTGCAACAATATAGTTTGACATAAATAAAATGGAAACTACCACCATTTTCGGGTCAAATTTCTCTCAGGATTTTATTTCCTTCTATGACCGCTTTGGCGAGATTTTTCCCTGACCCTTTAATGATGGTGGAGGGAGGTGCAGAATGATAGGAACATCATGCATCCTTCCTCAATACTAAACACATGTGTTTGTTCTTGTCTGTACTCTCATTGTAGAGAATTTCCATTACATTCTGTTGGTAGGCGAGATAATAAAAGCCTAAAAATTTCACTATCCTTTTTTTATCCCAGGTAAAGTTCATGAAGACTATTCCAGGCACAGCTCTTGTAGAAATGGGTGATGAGTATGCTGTGGAAAGAGCAGTCACACATTTAAATAATGTGAAAGTCTTTGGAAAAAGGCTAAATGTTTGGTAAGAACCTTATTTATAACAAAGTAAGGCAGTATTTTTCAGCTTTGTGGTTCATATCGCCTGTGTTAGACATCTGTGATATATTCTCACTTATAGGAAAGTGTGATATTTGGCTCACCCTCATCTAATAATATTAAAACAGAACTACACTCGCCTCCACTCCAGCTATGCAGTGTCCAGAAGCTATCAGCCAACCACTTACATCTTTTGTCTAGGCTTCCTTTATTCAGGTTCCGATCTTCGGTCATTTTGATTGGCTGGGCTGAGCTGATGTCTCTTCATTAAATGCATGGTAGTTTCTCTCCTCAGCAAATCCTTAAAGTGTAGCAAAGCGTTCGGAAAGGGAGGAGGAAAAAACTCTCCCTGCAAGTAAAGGCATAATGTGCTTGTATGCACTGCATATTGGCACATTATGAAAGACTTGCCTTGAAATGAAGCCCTCCAGCGGTGCACTGTCACTGCTGCAGAGGCTTCCCTCTTCACCTGGTCTTCCTCAGGGGTTCGCGGGCTACGGGCGTTTGAATGGCCGAGCAGCGATGATGTCACTCCCGCACATGCACGTGGGAGTCACAGCAATGTTACAGAGCTCTGCAGAAACGGCACGGGCATGCCGTTCCTTCAGAGTACATGCACCAGTGACATCACCGGCTGCTGCTCACTAGAATATCTTCTAAACAGTGCACATTTAGGGGGTATTCCTTTTTTTTGTAGGTAAAAATAAAAATGGCGTTTACTGACACTTTTAATTGTACACATTGCACTTTCTCAAATAAGTGTCACAATGTAGTAAAAGTATCTGCCCATATTAATGCCGTGTACACACGACCGGACTTTTCAACAGACTAGGTCTGACAGTCTTCTGGCGCACTTCTGACGGACTTTCCAATCGAACGGACTTGGCCACACACAATCACACTAAAATCCGATGGATTTGACTGTGATGACGTACGACCAGACTAGAATAAGGAAGTTCATAGCCAGTAGCCAATAGCTGCCCTAGCGTCGGTTTTCGTCTGTCGGACTAGCATACATAGGAATGGATTTTTCGACTTGAGTCCGTCGAAAAGATTTGAAACGTTCTAAATCTAAAGTCAGCCTGATTTTTCTACAGCAAAGGTCCATTGAAGCCCACACACGGTCGATTTGTCAGACCGATACAAACAGCTTTTGAATTGCTGTGCTGTGAATTGCTGTGCTAACACACTTTGAGCTTGTGCAGATGGACGTAGTTACATAGTTTATCAGGTTGAAAAAAGACACAAGTCCATCTAGTTCAACCAAAAAATAAATAAATCATACAATCCCATATACACAATCGTTCCCCCACAGTTGATTCAGAGGAATGTGATAATCCCCAGCAAAGCATGCTTCAATTTGCTACAGCAGGGGAAATAATTCCTTCCTGATTCTCCCTGAGGCAATTGGATTTTCCCTAGATCAAATTTACCTATAAATGTTAGTACCCAGTTATATTATGTACATTGAGGAAATAAACCAGGTCTTTTTTAAAGCAATCTACTGAGCTGGCCAGAACCACCTCTTTTAGTTTGTTTATCTATTTATTTATTTATTTATTTTTCTGGGAGGGAAGGGTGAGGGATGGGGGAGGATGACGTGGAATTGAGGTATGGATTGAAATATTATAAGACATAGCTGTTAAAGAAGTTGTAGATATATAATGAAATGTAATGTGAAATCTATGGAAAGAAAAGATGAAAAAATAAAGAATTTATAAAAAAAGAACCACCTCTGGAGGGAGTTTATTCCACATTTTCAAAGCTCTTACTGTGAAGAAACCTTTCCGTATTTGGAGATGAAATATTTTTTCACCTAGACGAGTGCATTGATTTCCCCTAGTATGTATGATGCATGCATATTCTTAGCCTCCAAGTGCATAAATTTACATTTTATCAACATTAAACCTTATTTGCCACTTAGCTGCCCAATTAGACATTGAGGTCAGCCTGTAAATTGGAGACCTCCTGTAAGGAAGTTAATCCACTGCATAGCTTAGTGTCATCTACAAAGCCAGAAATTTAACTTTTAATCCCAGACCCTATATCATTTATAAAGATAATAAAAGTAAGGGTCCCAGCATTGAACCTTTGGGTACACCACTGATAACCTTAGACCAGGGGTGTCCAAATTTTTTTCAAAGAGGCCAGATTTGTTGAAGTAAACGTGCGTGAGGGCCGACCATTTTGCCTGACATTCTTTGAACCATTAAAATTCGGTCTAAGTGTGTTCGTTCGAGCACTAATACACTGCCCATCAAGAATTCTCTTGCCTTTGTGGCTATGTATGGGGAAAGAGATGAGCTTGTGCGTGTTATTTGGATATATATATCGTATTTATGGGTGTATAACACACACCTTCACATTAAGAGGGAAGTTTCCGGGGAAAAAAAAAGTACATTTTAAATAGAGAACTGTGAAGCAAAATAAGGGTCAGTGCACATCTGCAGCCTCACAAGTGCCATGAATGCAGCCCCACCTTTGCCATGAATGGAGGGGACAGGGAGGGGCAGGATGAGTGCCAAAAGATTACATACAGGTAAAACTCCTGTTTCTCGGTGGTCTCTTTAATAGAAAGTCCCGCCTCCTTTGATGGCCAGGACAGTCATCCAATGGCAGCGCTGGAGACGGGACTTCCTATTACAGAGGCTGCCGTGTAAACAGGAAATACTCCTGTATGTACGGCTCTTGTCCTGCCTCCTCCCTGTCCCCTCCAAGGCAGCCATCATATATATCTTTTATGGCCTTGGTGCTGGGATATCATTGGGGGCCATAAAAGTATAGTTGCTTGGTAAAGACTTTGATCCCTTTTTAAACATGGGCACCACATTGGCCCTATGCCAATCCAGGGGTACCATTCCAGTCATTAGCGAGTCCCTAAATATTAGAAACAATGGCTTTGAAGTGACAGAGCTTAATTCTTTTAGGATCCGTAGGTGGATGCCATCTGGTCCAGGTGCTTTATCCACCATTAATCTGTCTAAATATTTCTGGACCATATTACTTTTGTGCTATTTTCGATCATTTGGGGCACTACCACCCCCATTATGGACATGAACTCCCCTGTGCTCCTTTGTATACACAGAGCTGAAGAAAGAATTTAATAAATGAGCCTTCTCTTTGTCCCCAGTCACCCACTCTAGATTATTTTGTAAAGGGCCTACATACTCAGGCCTAAACTTTTTTACTATTAATATATTTGAAGAATTTTGTTTTAAAGTTTTTTCCTAATATCTTTTGCAACCTGTCGTTCATTTAGAATTTTTGCATCCTTGATTTCCTTTTTACATATTCTGTTATATTCATATTGCAACTTGCTTTTCTTTTTATTTGAGATAAGCTTGAGACAATTCTGAGATCATTCACAGTTTATTGACTGGTGCATTTGCCTCTACATTCCCATTGCCTTGTAGGCAGCGACAGTTGTAAAGAAAAGCCCCTCAAGACAGACACTAAAGCAAATCAGACCTTGCATGTACTTTAGATCCAATTGAAATGTATTAGTGTGTTATGGAGATATATGTAACTGGCATTTTAATCATATTTAATGCTTTATTGTTCTCATTTCAGTGTATCAAAGCAGCATTCTGTTGTCCCAAGTCAGGTTTTTGAACCTGAAGATGGTACTTACAAGGATTTTTCAATGAGTAAGAATAATAGGTTTACCAGTGCTGGTCAGGCCTCCAAGAACATCATCCAGCCACCATCTTGTGTTCTGCATTTTTATAATGTCCCCTTGACAATGGATGAAAGTATATTTCAAAAGGTAATCAATTATGCTTTGCCTTGGTTGTTTATTTGGGCAGTGGAGGGTGCTCGAATCTGGCTAATCCAGGTGGGGCTTGCAAGAAAAAGTGTATATGGTACTATTTTACAGCCCTCTAGAGCCACATTGCAGCCACGAACCACGGTGCTGTTGGTGGTGTAGTGCTCTGTACACGGTACACCCCAATACACAGCCCTGGAGTGAGTATTCATCATAATGCTCACAGTGGCAAGCGCTCATTGGTCAGCATGATCTCACTAACCAATGAGAAATGTTTCTTTATTCTGTGACAACGGAAGAAGAAGCCTCAAATGCGCTTCTCATTGATCAGTACAGTCATTTTGCTGTGCTGACCAGCGAATGCTTGCTGTTGCGAACATGATGGAAACTCACTGTGGGGCTGTGTTTTGCAGTGTATGAACTGCTATACTAGCAGCACAAGGCATTACGGTCACTATGTGCAGTAGGGTTTAGAATGGTATCCAGGATATTTGGAGTTCACCTTTTAATTTTTCATGGATAGGTGAATTTAGGGGATTTATCATTCTTGTATACAGTTTGTTTACAGTGCTTTGCGAAAGTATTCGGCCCCCTTGAACTTTTCAACCTTTTGCCACATTTCAGGCTTCAAACATAAAGATATAAAATTTTAATTTTTTGTGAAGAATCACCAACAAGTGGGACACAATTGTGAAGTGGAACGAAATCTATTGGATAATTTAAACTTTTTTAGCAAATAAAAAACTGAAAAGTGGTGCGTGGAAAATTATTCGGCCCCTTTACTTTCAGTGCAGCAAACTCACTCCAGAAGTTCAGCGAGGATCTCTGAATGATCCAATGTTGTCCTAAATTACTGATGGTGATAAATAGAATCCACCTGTGTGTAATCAAGTCTCTGTATAAATGAGACTTTGTCTGATCATTTGTAGAGAATTCCGATCAGACAAAGTGCCACGCATGCTGAGATCAAATTCCTAGACCAAAGCTATTGGCTACTAGCCTGAACGTAGTCCTGTCGTAACGAAATAACGTCATCACGTTACGAACGATCAGATTTTCCGACAACTTTGTCCGACTGTGTGTATACAACACCAGTTTCGGACAAAATCCGACGGATTTTGTTGTCGGAATGTCTGACCGTGTGTACAAGGACTAACAGTTGTTTTTTGCCCCTTTTGACATGTTAAGTAAACCTAACCCTGTCTAAAGCATTTCTAAGCGAACAGTATTGCATTGCATTGCATACAGTACACTTTGTAGTGCCCACAACTAGTAGTTTGCTAGTTGATACCCCTTGGATCCCAGGATCAGACTGTACATAGGGCCTTGGCTTAAAGTAGTTGTAAACCTTTAACATGAAAAATAAACAAAACACATGCCTCTATAGTGTATGCTAGCCTCAATCCAAAGTACTAAGTGTTATTTCTCTTTAACCTTTCTTCCCTCTGTCTGCATAAAACACAGATAATAAGTCTTAACTCTGTGTTCTAGCTGTTCAGTGCATGTGTATGATGTCAGATCCCCGAGAGTACCAAGTGTTTGCAAAAACTTTCACTCCATTCAAAAGTGAAATCTCCATTTTAGCCATAGGTAAACTTCAACAGATTTGGCCTATGGCTTCGTACACATCTTGGCGTCCCAAATAACGGCAAATCGCAGGACCCCCGTGCAATCCCCGTTGCTTCCAATGGCACCCTAATTACTGCGCAATTTTTCCGTGATTATCACCTGACAAATCGCAGTAAAATTGCACAAACAGAATCGCGGTACTCCTGTCGCACAAAAGAAGAACAAGAATTTATTTTGGGAAAAAGACGTACAGTGATTTTACCGCGATTCGTCAGGAGACAATCGCACCGAAACTGGGTTGCCATTGGAAGTGACGGGATAATTCGGGATTACCAGCAGAATTGCCATGATCCAGGACGCCAAGATGTGAATGGCCATAGATGGTTCAAATATTGCCTGGTTCAGCAGAGTTTTGAGCCATGTTATGGGTAGGCGGAATGTACCCAAGTTGATCAATTTGGGTACAACCAGCCTGCTGGATTTTACATGCAATGATTGCTAGCAGCTTTTATAGCTGTTAGCAGTAATCACTGTGTTCTCACAATGGCTCCTTGTAGGGATACACCCATCACCACTGACCGTGTCATTTTCTTTCCTGCAACCTGTGATTGCAGGAAAGAAAATCACTCCATCTAAGGCTGGCATTACAGTTAAATTAAGTTCTCTACAACCAAACATGTTGCATTTATAAAGCATGCAAATTGAATCACCTATTCTAATCTTGTACCTCTTGGAGATCGTAGTGATAAGTTGTTTGGTCCTTCAAAATACAATACTAAACTACTCCCCCCCCCCTTTCAACCCATGGGGTTAAACCAAAAAAAAAAATGATAGTGTGTACTATGCTTTAAAGGGGTTGTAAAGGTAAATATTTTTTCACCTTAATGCATTCTATGCATTAAGGTGAAAAAACATCTCACAGTGCTGGCGTCCCCAGTCCCCCCGTTTTTACTTACCTGACCCCTCGAAAGTCCCGCGCTCGCCCCCGATGTCCTCTTTGCCGCTCAGCCTGGCCGCTGATTGGTTAGAGTGGATAGATTGAAAGCAGCGCAGCCATTGGCTCGCGCTGCTGTCAATCACATCCAATGACGCGGCACACCTGGGAGCGGGGCCGAGTGATACAGTGAGCGGCAATAGCTGCTGGCTGTATCACTGGAGCACGCCCGCAAGTGCTTCTCACCATGCGAGGGAGCTCGCATGAACATGAGAAGTACTTGCGGGAGGAAGCCGAGACAGCCGCTGAGGGACCCCAGAAGACCAGGTTCGGGGCCACTCTGTGCAAAACGACTTGCACAGTGGAGGTAAGTAGAACATGTTTGTTATTTAAAAAAAAATATAATAACTTTACAACCCCTTTGAGGTATCATTCGTTGGTCACAGGGAATGTCCAAAGGATGTAAAAACCTTGATAGGAAGCTATGCAAAACTGAAACCTCACCTTTTTGGTGTTTACTTTTACTACAAAACCAGAATGCACTGTCTGCATTGACCATATAGTCTCTGCTCCCTTGTACTAAGCAGCACCCATATTTAGAATAAGAAAATGACTGCCTTACTACTGAAGAGCTCACTTTGAAATTTTGCGTTTATTTTTAATGCATGTACCTGTATGTTTCTTAATTTATTAACCAATTTGTGTTTTTATTTTAGCTCTGCGAAGACCACGACGTTTCCAAATTCATCAAATACAAAGTGTTTGATGCAAAACGTTAGTAGATCTTAAACTGTTATAGAATGTTTTGCTGTGGTGGAGCTAGCCTATTTAACATCCCTATGCTATTGTTCTTCTACAGCTTCATCTAAAACGTTGTCTGGCCTGCTAGAATGGGAGACAAAGAATGAGGCTGTTGAATCACTCACAGTATTAAATCACTATCAAGTAAGAGTACCAAGTAAGTTAACTTTCTGTTTCAATCATTATGCAGTAAAATGAAATGATCTATATGTCAAAAAATGACTTTCAGTATGTGCTTGTCAGGAAACCATGAAACAAACATACAGAAAATGCGGTAAAAATCACACATTTTTAATGAAATGGTACAACTGGTAAACATAATCAAAACACAGCCCAACATAGTTCGGTAGCCAAAACGGGTAGGCAGAACAAGTCAGGAAATCAGGAAGCCAGAGATCAGTGTAGTCACAGGCACCAGACAGGATCAGGAACCAGAAGGGACATCAGCCAGGCAAGTCTTCAACAGGAACATAGCAGAGAGTCTCTAGATATGTTGACCATGGTAAAGAAATGAACCAGGCAGTTTTAATAGCCAAAAGGGGCTGGCTGTGGGCTTGACTGACGAGCAGGAGATGATCAACAGGTGAGCCACTGTGAATCGATGAGTACTGGCAATTAACCAACAGCTGAGCACAGAGAAGGAAGGGCTGTGAGTCCAGCCCTGACAGTACCGCCTCCTCAATGACACCTCTCCCTCAGAGGATCACCAGGTTTGAGGGGAAAATGTCTGGAAAGCACAATTGAGGACAGAAGCAAGTACGTCCGATGATGAGACCCAAGCGTGTTCCTCCGGACCGTACCCTTTCCAATGAACCAGGTACTGTATGCACTCATGGAACTTGCAGGAGTCAAAGATCGATTATATCTCATACTCCTCTTGTTTCTTGACCTGCATCGGGTGAAGACCTGGTACCGAGGTATGAAGCAGTTGCACACCAAGGGTTTTAATATGGAGACATGAAAACATTTGAAATACGCATGTTAGAAGGAAGGTCTACTGTGTAAGCCACTGGGTTGACTGTGGGCTTGACTGACGGCTGGCTGTGGGCTTGACTGACGAGTAGGAGATAATTAACAGGTTAGCCACTGTGGAGCAATGAGTACTGGCAATTAACCTGCAACTGAGCACAGAGAAGGAAAGGCCGAGAGCCCAGCCATGACAGTGCTTCAGTTTTTTTGCATTCTGAGATAAGCTGGTTGGTATGTCTTTCACCATATGCAAAACTATTTACAAATTAAAAATTTTAAAGTGGATTATACATATGTAGAAACTACTACGGATGGCTCATTTTTCATAAACTGGTTGCAGCAGTGATTATAAAAAAACATAAGCATGGTTTCTCCATTTGGCAATTATCAATAACTCATTTGCAAATGGATATCCTAGAAATTTCAGTACATTATTTGTAAAGCCAACCTGCCACTGTATTTACCAAAACATGAATACTATGATTCTGTGCTGATCTTTACTTGTATGTTGGGTATAAACTTTTGCCAGCTCATCTTGAAACTGCTGGAGGGAAAATGCAGTGAGATCTACAGGCATTGGCACAGATATCTGCTCACAAAATTAAGCAAAATGGTACTAAAACTTCATTAAGTGGGGCATGGGTGATTTAGAGAAGGCTCATAGACAAACAACTACATTTTGATTAAAAGGATAAGTTTACATAAACTAGGCTTAAAGGTTCAAAAGGAAGTAAATGTGATTTAATACCTTGTCTAAATATACTTTATTTAAAGGTTTGGTGAATAAACTGTTTTACATAAGCCTTGCCCGGGGTCTGTTCAGCAGAGAATCCATAAACAAATCCACTGCTGAAATGTAGCAAAACGGGATGGATTGCACTGTATCACTTGTTAAGTCCGTACCTGGTCACCTTTTTTCTGTATTTTGATACCTTTCCCTACCTGCTTGCGATCTATGGGCATCTGAAGTAAAACAGACTTGCAACCATATGGTGATCCACCATGTTTTAGATCCAGAAAAATGAAATGAAGAATTCAACCATTTTTTTCAAAAAAAAATAAAAAATTCCCTGACCTGGAGGTAAGCAGATGTAAATGGACACACATCTGTTTACATATGTCTGTCCATGGACTTGCATGGAGTTTCCGATCAGGTCTACCTGAAAAACTATCAGGCAAACCCGATTGGAAAGCCAGTGTTAAAGGACCTTTGACGTAAGAAGTATTTTTTTCACCATGAGAGTAGTTATTCTTGCAACCTAATAGTGGTTGTGGTTTTTTTTTTTTTCACTAACTTGAATATGCCAAGTAATATTTGTATCCAGAGAATTGCTCTGCTTTTGTGCAGACATAAAGGAAATGTACTCCCTAATGAGGCAATATTGTACAGTATGCCCTGTGGACTTTGTCTTCAATTGAGCTCAAGCTGCTGCAGTTTGTGAAAAGCTGAAATAGACACATTCTTTTTTCAGTCGAAAAACTTGTATGTGGTTGCCTATGTCACTATATAAGTTTCCTAAATAAACCACATTGCTCCTGAAGGTGACCATTTGCATTAGCTTGTTACTAAACGTGCACTAAAAGTTAAACCACATCCTCTCTAAAGCTAGGAAACTGTCAAGACAGTGAACCAAAACAAATTGTGTTTCAGGTCAGTTTGTATTATAATCCCAGAGAATAACTCTTTGAATGACAGAACTGTAAACGGTAAAGCTGGGTTTACGTGCTGAGGTATTTTATGCCAACCAGCGGGTTGAACAGATAAAAAAAAACCTTTCAGATCCCTGCACCAACCCAAGCGATGTGGATGCAGAGATCTCTTCTGCTGATCTTTTGTATTCTGGCAGTGGGGATACCCCGCATGCAATGATTAAATGCTAGTTTTCCAGCATAACCTATTGACATGATGGTTCTAAAGATCAGCTTTTGTTGAACAGACAGGTACACGCGTAACAAAATCTGTCCAGTTTCTTCTAAATTGGCCGTTTTTGATATGTATAGCATGTGAAAAAAAAGTATTGATCCCCTGCTTATTTTGTACATTTGCCCACTGACAAAGAAACGATCAGTCTATCATTTTAATGGTCGGTTTATTTTAACACAGAATAACCACAAAAAATCCACAAAAAACACATTTCAAAAAAGTTTTATAAATTGATTTGCATTTTAATGAGTGAAATAAGTGTTTGATCCCTTTGTCAAGCATGACTTAGTAGTTGGTGTAGAAACCCTTGTTGGCCATCACAGAGGTCAGACCTTTCTTGTAGTTGGCCACCAGGCTTGCACACATCTCAGGAGGGATTTTGTCCCACTCCTCTTTGCAGATCCTCTCCAAGTCATAAAGGTTTCATCGACATTGATAACTCGAACCTTCAGCTCCCTCTACATATTTTCTATGGGATTAAGGTCTGGAGACTGGCTAGGCCACTCCAGGACCTTAATGTGGTTCTTCTTGAGACACTCCTTTGTTGCCCTGGCCATGTGTTTTTGGGTCATTGTCATGTTGAAATACCCATCCACATCCCATTTTCAATGCCCTGGCTGAGAAGGAGGTTCTTGGTACTTGCTTTTTCTGCTGCCTGCACCACTGAACTTTAGTCTGTTAAAGTGATTGTAAAGTCGAATGCTTTTTATCTTGATACATTAGGATAAAAAGCCTTCTGTGTGCAGCAGCCCCCCAATTCTTACCTGAGGTCCATCTAGATCAGTGGTTTTCAACCCCTGTCCTCATGACCCACTAACAGGCCAGGTTTGCAAGATAACTGAAATACATCACAGGTGATATAATTTGCTGCTCAGCGATTGCAGTATTCTAGTCTGCATCTCCTCAAGGTAATACTTAAAATCTGTCTTGTTAGTGGGTCCTGAGGACAGGAGTTGAGAACCACTGATCTAGATGCAGCGATGTTCAAGGTGTTTCTCAGCTGTCCGGGACTCCCCTCCTCCTGATTGGCTGAGGCAGCAGCATGGCACCATTGGCTCCCGCAGCTGTCAATCAAAGTCAGTCAAAGGGGGCCGAGCCGCTGCTCCATGTCTGAATGGGCACAGAGAGCTGTGGCTTGGCTCAGGTGTCCCCAGACTTCTTTTTAAGCCATGTGTGTGCTGTGGTTCCATCTGATAACTCCTGAAGCTTTGAGTATTAGGTATTTTTTGTACAGACCAAGCTTTATTTATACATTTTAAACTGCCGACAGAGTAATTTTTAAGCAGTTTACACTTTGGATGGTTCTCCAGCAATCGAAAAATACAGTAACTAGGTACACAACAAATATATACACTTTTTTATTGGAAGCAGAATAATAATTTGTAACGCTCCTATATTTTTCCATGCAGACTTTACTAAAAAGTTAATAGTATTTCTTTTTCTTCCACAGATGGTTCCAATCCATATACATTGAAGCTGTGTTTCTCTACCTCTTCCCATCTTTAAACAAGAGTATCGCGGAGCTTCTGCACTCTGCATGATTAACAATGCCTTGAATTGAATATATGTTTTTAGATGTTTAAAGCAGCACTACATGTTTTTATTATAAATGTTAGCTTAATTTAAAATGAAATTATGGGATATAACATTAACAAAATGTATTTGAATATCTTGCAAATTTCCATTACCAGTATCTCTCATGGGTTGAAGTTTTAGTCCTTATATAGAACGCCTGACTGGTGGTTTTGTTTTATGTATATAGAAATATATACTGCTGCTTTTAATTTGCATGTATGCATTCTCACTAAGACCCCTTTCACACTGAGGCGCTTTTTCAGGCTTTTTAGCTCTAAAATTAGCGCCTGTAAAACGCCTCTCATGCCCTTCCCGAGTGCTTTCACACTAGGGCGGTGTGCTTGCGGTACGGGAAAAAAAGTCCTGCAGGCATCATCTTTGGGGCGCTTTGGTAACGGTGAATACGCCACTCTAAAAACGCCCTGTCGAATCGGCTGTAAAGCACTTTGGCAACGCGGCAACACAGGCACTTTTTAAACCTTTTCTTCGGCCGCTAGCTTGGGTTAAAAGCACCAGTAAAACAATGGTAGCGCACCACTAAATCTAGCGGCACTTTACTGCTGACGCCCCCCGCCCCAGTGTCAAAGTAGCCTTAATTTCTTTGTGATACACAGAATTATTTCAATAGATTTGTAATAATGTGCATTGTGCTGGCCCTAAAGAGGATATCCAGTTTTACCTAAAACTTTCTTTCATAGCCCTTTCTGTAGTAACATGGAGGGTCCCCCATGCCAGCTGCTGGGTTTTACTAGTAGCTACAACCTCCATTATCATTTGCTGGGAAAGTCTAGTTTTGTAGTCCTGACAAAGACTTTTCTACTTTTATTATGGGGCTATAGGAGTTGGGAACCCCTTCATGTAACTACACAGAGGGGTACATAAATGACTAGGGTTTTCCAGTAAACCAGGAAATCTGCTTTGTTTCATAGGAAAGGCTTTATTAGGAAATGGTGATATAAAGTAGGTAGTCTACATCTCATAAACATTCATAAATACTGTAGTCATCCATGTGCATAATTGGAAATACATTTTGAAACCTCCATGTTATTAGTGCAGCGTTATCAGTAATATTAAATGCAGGTATTTAGACTTTTTCAGAAAGTTTTACATATTTTAATTTGAGCATTCTTTATGCTTCATTCTTTATGCTTTTTAGCATTTGGTAAAATGTGCTTTACATTTTTAAGATTGAAGGTAGAAGAAACCCCTTCCATTTTGTTTAAAGTTAAGACATCATAGTTTTGTCTCTTTTTTTATTGTTAATCAGCGATTTGAACTGTGTCATTCAGCTTGGATGCCTCATTGCTCAGTCCTGTCCAGCTTATTCTGATGCAACATTGCATGGCTTGGCAAACACAGTAAAAAAAACAGAAGTGGAGCAATGGGGTTGATTTACTAAAAAGCAAATACAGTAAAACCTTGGACTGCGAGCATAATTTAAACACGCTTGTAATCCAAAGCACTCGAATATCAAAGCAAATTTTCCATAAGAAATAATGGAAACTCAAATCATTAATTCCACAACCATTTATTCCTTCCATTTATAGTCCATATAAAAAATATTATAGCAATGGGATCAGGTTGTGTAACCATAAAATGTTCAACCCCAAATAGCAGCCTCCACAGGGGGATTAGAAGCAAAATCCAGCAGAAGCTACAGAGTATAAATGAGAAGAGAGGCGCCTGTAAGGCCCCTTTCACACGGGGCGGATCCACCTAAGTGCAGGGAAGGACCTGTCAGAGCCATGCTAATTTCAATGGGGAGATCGGTCGAAAACAGACAGCATGTCTGTTTTTATCAGATCACATCAGATCCACCAGACAGATGGCTTAACATATCACCATATGTCTGTTTTTAGTGGATGGGATGGAAGAAGGGTGTCAGCGGATGCCACCAACATCAACCTACCCATAGGAGTCAATGAGTGGCCCGCTCAGAACCACCTGAAAAACAGACAGGCGGATCCGCGCAGGCTTATCATGTGAAAGGGACCTAAGTGTAGCAATATGGTTACATTTAATGAAGTTACAACATTTAGCAACTCGCATGGTTGATGATTAAATGAGAGACATGTAAATATGCAGGAACCCGGGGTAAAGCAGTCCACATAAACCATCCCCCGCACCGCCGGCTCTTATCACTGTCAGTCTGCAAACATAACCGGGAAGACTACCCTGCAGTAGAGCGATCTTAAAGCGAGGCTTGAAGCGCTCGTGGAGCACAGCGTGGAAGAGATGACGTCAATGTCAGTGCGGTTGGTCTGTGTAGACAGCTTTACCCCAGATACCTGAATACTTAGATGTGCCTGTTTTATTCATCAACCACGTGAGTTTCTAAATGTTGTACTTTCATTAAATGTAAGCTTATTGCTACACTTAAAGGTGCCTTTCTGCTCTTTTATACTCAGTTGTAATATTACGCTACTTGTATATCAAGACACTGCTTGTATATCAAGTCACAGTTATTTCAACATTTTGCTTGTCTTGCAAAACGCTCTTAAACAAAGTTACTCTCAAACCAAGGTTTTACTATAGACTGCTTTTTTTCTTTTTTTGCAAGAGAAGTTGCACTTTGCACAGGAATTTTCCGCAGACCTTGGTGAATGTGGTGACGTTTTCATTTTGCAGTGAATACTCAATCACATATAAGCAAAATAAAAAAACAGCATTTCCACTTCCATGTGATTGGATAATGGAAGTCGGCAGAGCTTCACCTCATTCACTTAGCTTTGGCGCAAGTTCCCTAGCAAAAGTGCAACTCCCCTTGCAAGTGAACAGCCTATTTTGTCTTTAGTATATCAACTCTGAAAAGCTGCACATTTCAAACAACTGATTAGTGGCAGTACCCCATGTGATCAGTCACACAAAACTGGGGAATTTTCAATCGGAAAGCATTATAGAAAAATCTTAAGAGAAATAGATGTACTATTAAAAAAAAAACATTGGCCTTAATATCATGAGACCCATCAAACAAGTTTGCAGATATAACATTTTACATTTCTTTTGCATTTGTATGTAACACTGGGATCAGTAAAGGTCCTGACATTTCAAATTTTCTTCTTTTCAGTTGCAAATAACTATAATTCTTTAGATGTCAGCGCACACCCTTAGGGATCGCTACAATCGCTGCACTGCTCTCTCAATGCTTTACTTCCACAAGCACATACACAGAACAATTGTAGTTTAATGATAACCCCTCCTACACTTTGCACAGCACAGTTCACTCAAATTCATAAAATGCCACCTTATATATTTTTACATAGTGATCATATCCCCCTTAATCTCCTCTTCTCAAGAGTGAATACATTCAATTCCTCTAATCTTTCCTCATAGCTGAGCTCCTCCATGCCTCTTATCAGTTTGGTTGCCCTTCTGCACTTTCTCGAGTTCCCCAATATCCTTTTTGAGAACTGGTGCCCAAAACTGAACTGCATATTCCAGATGAGGTCTTACTAATGATTTGTACAGGGGAAAAATGATATCTCTCTCTGGAGTCCATACCTCTCTTAATACAAGAAAGGACTTTGCTCACTTTGAAAACCGCAGCTTAACATTGCATGTTATTATTGAGCTTATGATCTACAAAAAACCCCAGATCCTTCTCAACCATTGATTACCCCAGTTGTACTCCCCCTAGTATGGATGATGCATGCATATTCTTAGCCCCCATAACTTTACATTTATCAACTTTAAACAAGAGCATTGAGGTTGGCTTGTAAATTGGAGACATCCTGTAAGGACGTTATTCCACTGCATAGCTTGGTGTCATCTGCAAACACAGAAATTTTACTTTTAATCCCAGACCCAATATCATTTATAAAGATATTACTAAGTAAGGGTCCCAGCACTGAACCTTGAGGTACACCACTGATAACCTTAGACCATTCGGAGTAAGAATAATTCTGTCTTAGCCAGTGTTCTATCCGTTTACAAACTGATATTTCCAAGCCTGTAGACTTTACCTTACACATGACTCATGTGTGGGGAACTGTATCGAACGCTTTTGCAAAATCCAAGTGTACCATATCCACCACCACCCCTCTGTCTAAGGTTTTACTTACCTCCTCATAAAAAGAAATCAGGTTTGTTTGACAACTTTTGTCTTTCATGAATCCATGCTGTCTGTTGCTTAAAATATTTTTTCCTGCAAAAACTCGTCTATGTGCTCTTTTATTAATCTCTCCAGTATCTTCCCGACTATAGAAGTTAAACTAACAGGTCTATAGTTACTTGGTAAAGACTTTGTTCCCTTTTTAAATATAGGCACCACATCAGCCCTATGCCAATCCAGTGGTACTATTTCCCTCATTAACGAGTCCCTAAAAATTAGATACAATGGCTTTGAAATTACAGCGCTCAATTTTTTTTAGGATCTGTGGGTGGATGCCATCTAGTCCAGGTGCTTTATCCACCTTTATTCTGTCTAAATATTTCTGGACCATATCCCTTTTGAGCCATTGTGAATCATTTGGGGCTGTGTCACTACCACCCCCTTTATGGACATGACCCCCCTCATGCTTCTTTTGTATATATAGAACTGAAGAAAGTATTTAATAAATTTGCCTTCTCTCTGTCCCCAGTCACCCACTCAAGATTATTTTGTAAAGGGCCTACATGCTCAGACCTGACCTTTTTACTATTAATATATTTGAAGATTTTTTGGAGGTTTGTCCTATTATCTTTTGCAATCTTTTGTACCTGTCTCCTAATTCCTTCCAGGTTGTGTCTCAGTGAAGGTTTAAAGACCCTTTCCTGACCAGATACTTCTGTCTACTTGGGGTTCTCAATACTCCTCCACGCTCTCTCTAGAAGTTCAAAGGAAAGAAAAAAGATGCTTCTCCTTTTGTATCATAAAGCTATAGGTGATATTCCTATTATTTTGTCAGTTTAGAAATCTAAATAAACAGTGCTGTGTAAAGGATAGGAGGGGTGATCGGTAAGACTACAATCTTTCTGTACTCTGCCGAGTAGAAGGCAATTAAATATCTGCAAACAGATTTATATCTCAGAAGGCTTTACAGAACCCCATTCAATGGATTGATCCTGATTGGCAGGAAAAATGCTGCAGATTGTGGTTGTAAAGGCTTAAGGTTTTTTTTACCCTAATGCATTTTCTGCATTAAGATAAAAGAAAACATGGTCAGCTCCCGCTCCCCACCTTACCTGAGCCCGATCTCTCCAGTGCTGGCCATGGGTTTCTGCTGCTGTCAATCAAATCCTGTGAGGAGTGGGTAGGGCTGAGCCACGCTGTGTGTCAATAGGCACACGCAGCCCAGCGGGGGATCAAGCATGCACGAGTGCCCCCATAGGAAGCGGCTTGCTGTGGGGGCACTCGGAAGGGAGGAGGAGCCATGAGCAATGGCTAGAAGAGGAGGTTGGGGCTGCTCTGTGCAAAACCTTTGCGCAGGCAAGTATGACATATTTGTTAATAGAAAAAAATATATTTTTCAATCAGTTTGAGCGGGCCATACGCTGTTCTGGTTCCTGATGAAGTGGCAAAATTTATTTTGTGTGCGGCCCAGTTGGGCTCCCTCCCACCTGACATTCTTTGATTGAATAATCAAAGGAGCTTAGTTGAAAATTGTCAGAGAAGCAGTGGGTGTATCAATTTAGATGTAGCCGTGATTTGAACATTTAAAAACCCACTGCTGCCGGCTATCAACATATGGTAGCCCAGCAGGGGAGATTCTTCCATCTGTACTGTATACCACAAAAGAAGGAGATTTTTTTTTCGGCCTGTAGACGAAGAAAAAAAACAATCCGTGCGTGGCCAGCCTGGATCCTTCCTTAGCTTCTGCCCCCCATGTTCTACTCCAATAGAGCCATGTGTTATACATAAATCATCTGACAGATGGCATAGAACTGTCCAGGTACAAGGAACATTATTTTTTTTTTTTTGCAATTCATAATTGACAAAAACATTAACTAAAAATTGATACAACTTGTTCTCTTGGTATCTAGTTGACTGAATAAACAAGTGTTACTGTAGTAGTGTTTTTAGCTTTTACCATGTGATGTACATTATGTGCCTACTATTTGATTGTGATTATATATGTGAATATACAAGGAGTCATTTACAATGTATAAAGAAACCTAATTTTTGTAAATTTACATCTGAGCAAACTATTATTTTGAATCTGAAAACACAATAATGTTAATCAGAAGTGTGAGAATTGGAGTTAGAGAACCACTATAGTGGGCAAACAGTTTGTGGTTATTCCTAAATGATTCTCTCTACTTCTTTTAATTGCAATCTGTAAGGATAGAAACGTAAAACCTATGATTGTGGACTGTACTTTAAAAATGCAGGCTATCAGGGTATCATCCCCACTCAAGCTTAGAAAGTCACTGACCTGGAACAAGCATGCAGCAAGTAAAGTCTAAAATTGTCCACTCTTCTCTTATAAAACATAGGTCGATGACTCTCCTATATACATAGGTCAGTGACGCCTGGATCAGAATGACACCCTGGTCCTTTAAAAACAAGTAGGCATTGACCACGCCTATAGTTCTATCCTCACAGGTTTTTTTTTTAAAGGGCTCCACATAATAATGTTTCTAAATCTGCTTATTAATAAAATAAATAAAAAAGTGCATTGTTTCAGTCGTAATACTGTTTATGCTGCAGTCAATATGAGAGGTCCTTTCAGTGGAGTTTTTACTCATTATTGCTCGTTAACATCATCAGTACAGTGCTGCTGCATGTCATTCTTGCCATCATTCTCACAAAAAGCTGTGTGTAAAAGGGTATGTATATTGGGTATTCTAAACCTGATCTGTTGATAAGTGTACCCTATACAATATGGCATACTAAGGTCTCCCAGAGCCAATACACAATCAGTTGGTAATCAGAGTCAAAATGGTGGATGTCTAAAGGCACACAAGGGGGGATTTCCTCTTTACAAATAAATGCCACTTTTTTTGCAATTTTTGGGAGGGTTAGATGTGTGCTTTTTTTGTAAAGCCTGAGTGGTATCATCATAGATGTTGTACCTGCCTCTGACTACTTTTTGTAGAAATTACTATGAGGCTGGGAAGCTCAAGCTACAGTATATAGTTTTGTTCTGCCTTCCTTTTGTTATAGAACTTTTTTTTAGTTGGCCACACTAATAGAATCCAAGAAGCTGGTAGCTGTGATTTCATGCTCATCCTTCCAAATTTACCAGTTTTATATATAAAGTCCAGATCAAACATGCAAATATTGAACTTGGACCACCTTTTAGTTATGTTGCAAGCGTTAAAACAAGGTAGAAATTTATGTTGAAAGATTTTTTTACTCATAGTACATAGTGGAAGATCTATTCTACATCTGCAATTCATGCTAGGTGGTTATTTTACTAACTGCAATCATATCAAATGTGCTCAGAACTTAACTTGGGGCTCCTGTGAGGGAGGAGAAGGGTGCATACTCAAGTAAACGTGCTGCCATCTTTGCTTATCAACTCTTTGGACTACTTGGATACCCCAGATATGGTGGGATATTGATCCACAGGCCCATTATCCTTACTCATTGATTGGCCTGGGTTTGGGCACTAATATTAGCCAGTTGATATTAAAATTATGTTTAGCTTCAATAACCCAGTGGTACATTTTCATGTTTTAGAAAGCACTGCTACATTGCTATGATGATTACCTTCAAACGTTTTTAATAAGCTAAACAGTTTACTTCCGGAAGGTTTTACCCCCTTCATGACCAAGTAGTTTTTTGCTATTCAGCACTGCACTACTTTACATAATGCAACACTAAGCTTTAGAGCTTTCTCTTGGTGATATTTGATCACCACTGGGTTTTTTATTTTTTTAATACATAAACAAAAACAAAGATTATGAAAACATAAAAAAAATATTCTGCTCTAATTTCTATTAAAAAAACCTATCCAGTAAAAAAATTAATTTTTTCATAAGTTTAGGCCAAAATATATTCTGCTATATGCCTGTTAAAAAAAAAAAGAAATCCCAATAAGTGTATATTAATTGGTTCGTGTGCAAGTTCTAGCGTCTACAAACTATGATGTATATACTGGAATTTATACAGCTATAGATGCTATACTGTAATGGCAGTGATCAGCGACTATGATAGGGTGGCGGGCAATCTGGTGTGAACAGACACTATCTGGGAGGGTCACTAACTGACACTGATTTCGCTAATTACACTGATATACAGTGACTACAAGTAGTATTCAACCCCCTGCAGATTTAGCAGGTTTGATAAGATGCAAATAAGTTAGAGCCTTCAAACTTTAAACAAGAGCAGGATTTATTAACAGATGCATAAATCTTACAAACCAAAAAGTTATGTTGCTCAGTTAAATTTTAATAAATTTTAAACATAAAAGTGTGGGTCAATTATTATTCAACCCCTAGGTTTAATATTTTGTGGAATAACCCTTGTTTGCAATTACAGCTAATAATCGTCTTTTATAAGACCTGATCAGGCCGGCACAGGTCTCTGGAGTTATCTTGGCCCACTCCTCCATGCAGATCTTCTCCAAGTTATCTAGGTTCTTTGGGTGTCTCATGTGGACTTTAATCTTGAGCTCCTTCCACAAGTTTTCAATTGGGTTAAGGTCAGGAGACTGACTAGGCCACTGCAACACCTTGATTTTTTCCCTCTTGAACCAGGCCTTGGTTTTCTTGGCTGTGTGCTTTGGGTTGTTGTCTTGTTGGAAGATGAAATGACGACCCATCTTAAGGTCCTTGATGGAGGAGCGGAGGTTCTTGGCCAAAATCTCCAGGTAGGCCGTGCTATCCATCTTCCCATGGATGCGGACCAGATGGCCAGGCCCCTTGGCTGAGAAGCAGCCCCACAGCATGATGCTGCCACCACCATGCTTGACTGTAGGGATGGTATTCTTTGGGTCGTATGCAGTGCCATCCAGTCTCCAAACGTCACGTGTGTGGTTGGCACCAAAGATCTCGATCTTGGTCTCATCAGACCAGAGAACCTTGAATCAGTCTGTCTCAGAGTCCTCCAAGTGATCATGAGCAAACTGTAGACGAGCCTTGACATGACGCTTTGAAAGTAAAGGTACCTTATGGGCTCGTCTGGAACGGAGACCATTGCGGTGGAGTACGTTACTTATGGTATTGACTGAAACCAATGTCCCCACTGCCATGAGATCTTCCCGGAGCTCCTTCCTTGTTGTCCTTGGGTTAGCCTTGACTCTTCGGACAAGCCTGGCCTCGGCACGGGAGGAAACTTTCAAAGGCTGTCCAGCCCGTGGAAGGCTAACAGTAGTTCCATAAGCCTTCCACTTCCGGATGATGCTCCCAACAGTGGAGACAGGTAGGCCCAACTCCTTGGAAAGGGTTTTGTACCCCTTGCCAGCCTTGTGACCCTCCACGATCTTGTCTCTGATGGCCTTGGAATGCTCCTTTGTCTTTCCCATGTTGACCATGTATGAGTGCTGTTCACAAGTTTGGGGAGGGTCTTAAATAGTCAGAAAAGCCTGGAAAAACAGATAATTAATCCAAACATGTGAAGCTCATTGTTCTTTGTGCCTGAACTACTTCTTAATACTTTAGGGGAACCAAACAGAATTCTGTTGAATTGAGGGGTTGAATAATAATTGACCCTCAGAATAAACTTTTCACTATTTAAAAAAAAATTAAACAAAGAAATAACATTCTTTTTTGCTGCAGTGCATTTCACACTTCCAGGCTGATCTACAGTCCAAATGTCACAATGCCAAGTTAATTCCGAGTGTGTAAACCTGCTAAATCTGCAGGGGGTTGAATACTACTTGTAGGCACTGTATACATTACATTGACATATACATATACACACTGATGAATACAGTGATATTGTTGCACACTGACACTGCACTAATGACACTGGCTGGGGAGAGGTTAACATCTAGGGGCAATCATGGGGTTACTGTGTCAACTATGTGCCTAACAATTTGTAATGGGTGCTACTTCAACTAACCGATCTGGTTGTATTTTTCTCTGCTTTACAGGGAGAAGAAACAGTCAGATCACTGATCTGTGTGCAGGGCCTTGTGTGTATGTAAACACAGGACTCTGTGCTGTGATTGGCTACATCCAGACAGCAAGTTTCAGCCATAAATTATTGCCGGGACTTAAATGACAAAATCCTGCTGTAGCCAATGACTTGTACATGACTGCCTGTGCTGCCCTGCCACAGTAAATGTATTGTGTCTGGGCGGCAAGCAGTTAAGAGATTACTTACCTTTTTGATGTTTCTGAGGAAAGTTTGCCATGGCTGCCTGCAAGCATTTTTGTAGCTAGCTGAGCATGATCTGTCCCAGTAGCAGGGCTGGGAACTGGCTGAGTCCAGTTCTTGATAACATACAATTGAGAAGCCCAGCTGTATGTTGGTGAAAACAGATCATGCTAAGTTAGCTGAGAAATACTTGCAGCCAGCCATGACACTTGGACTTTTTTAAAAGGGAAGTATGGGCTAAGCTTTTTTGGCCATTTTCTTCTGGGTCACAAAAGTGCACTTGTTCTCTCCTGTGACCCTAAATCAGCTGACAGTGTGCTTTAACCGCACCAGGCTCTGGAAGGACCCTTACAATGTTGGGATCCACCCAGATGCCTGATTAGCAGCTGGCTTAGGCAGGCCATACACTGCAAATCCCCCCATCAACACAGACAGTGCTTATAGGGGAATCCCTCCTGCCAAGGAATTGTCTGCTGTCCGGGAGTAGACAGTGATTATCACCAGTGGCTATAGTAGCTGTTAGCGATAATCGTAAGAGAATCCAGCAGGCTGGTTGTACCCAAGTTAATCGATTTAACTTGGTACATTCAGCCTTTCCATTAACGGTTCGATCCAAACCATATATGGCCGGCTTTAGCCTCTCAGCGCATGCTCGTGACCTTGGAAGATGACTGCATAGTCTCTCTGCGCTGTGCCACTGGATCATAAAAGCTCAGCTCACGCTGCACTGTCAAAGCCTAGACATCAGCTATCCAGCTCCCCCGACAGCGGACACAGCCAGGCATCTGGTGGATATGTTTGGTACACCCAGGTATGAGCAGCAGCAGCTTGCCCAGCAAAAATCAACCCCTGCCACAGGAAAGGGAAACTGAAAGGGCAAGATGGCGCTTGAGCCTGATGACACCAAGCAGCTCTCGGCGGCGGATCCGGCCTCTCCAGCTGATAGTCTGCAGAAATTTCCTACAGACTTGGTAAGCCCACAAACCATGGATCATGATGTTATGCTGTCCAAGCTTTGTACTATAGTGAGGGATGAGATATCAACAGCCTCTCATAAGCTCTCTTCTGATCTGATGAAAGGTCTTAAAGAGCTAGGCCACCATACAAATCAACTAGATCAGCGTATGGCTCTAGCAATTAAAGTATTAGAGGGGCATGAGGAAGAAGCTGACAAACTCAATGCTGAACTTGAGAACCTGTGAGATAAACTGGAAGATGCAGAAAATAGGGCTTGCAGGGATATCATCCGCAGAGTACCAGAGGTCATACCTGATCTACAAGGCACTGCTGTTTCCTTCTTCCAGGAATTGGTGCCCAAGATTCCTCTTGTATGCCTGGAATTCGATTGTATCCACAGATCCCTTGCGCCTAAACCTATGGAGGGCCCCCTAGGGATATTATCAAATTCCACTATTATTGCACCAAGTGACTCCTACAGGCAGCACAGGACCGCTCTGATCTCGCTTTTCAGAGCCACCCCCTTCAATTATTCGCAGTCCTTTCACCAGTCACGATCGCCAAATGGAGGAATTTGAAACCCTACCAACAGATTTTGCAGACCCAAGGTATTAAATACAGGTGGGGGTTCCTCTCCTTCACCTATCGCAGCCATCAGTTTCACGTTTCTTCACTGCCTGACTTGTGGCAACATTTTCAAGACCTGCACCTTGATCTTCCCTCCTCTCAATCAGAACCATCATCCTCAACATCCCACATAGGATCATCTCAACCCCTCCACAGGTTATTCCAGGCATCCCACAGCTGGGCATGGTTTCCAGGCCCATCGCTCTCTCCAGGCTCAATGGTATCAGAAAGTACCAGTAGGCTGACGGCCTCAGCCCAGCTGAATCAAGATACTCATCTTGACAAAGACCTGGCACTCCCATCTGGTATTCTACCTTCCGCAGTCTGCTGCCGACTGTAAGTGACGGGATATAACCTGTCACCCTCAAGTGTTTGCATGGCTGTTCTAGGCCATGCTGCTGATGCCTTTTTCATTCAAATACTGCTCACTGCTCTGAAGATAGTGTATGCTTAGTAGTTAGTGTTTTTTTTTATTATTGTTATTGATTATTGATACATGGACTGCTTCAACACGTGTGGGTTCTCCACCCAGGCCCGTCCCAACTAAGAGAAGTTGGGCTTGATTGGTTGTCCCCTGCACTAACTGTCCCTCAGAATGCGTCAGGCTCAATCGCCTGACGTGAAGAAATTTCTTAATTTCCTGCAATCTCGTGACCTGGTTGATCTTTGGAGGGAGCTCTATCCCTTGGGTAGGGACTATACCCATTATTCTCACCCACACCATTCCCATTCACTATATTTTCATGTCACGAAAACATTTACCTTTGGTATGTTCCGTGTCTATTCTCGCTACCCCATGGTCAGACCATAACCCAGTTTTGGTAGTATGTCATTCTATTTTACGTAAAAAGCTTCAACAGAGTACTTCTTAATTTCCGACTCAGTCTCCTTTCCTGTAACCCTTTGGGAGGCCTATAAGGCAGTACTGTCAGGAACCATGAAACAGACAGACAGAAGTACAATCTAATCACACTTGTTTATTGATAAAAATAAAAAGATAAATAGGAAAAAGCGTAGTCAAGCAAGCCAGAGTCCAGTAGCCAGATAGGGTAGTCAGCCAGTCCAAAGTTCATAAGCTAGATCGGGTAATCAGCCAGTCCAGACGTCAGGAAACCACGGAGAGCAACTGCAAGCAGGATGGAAGCCAGGAGGGATGTTAGCAAGCCAGTCTTGAAACAACAGCAGGAGATGGTTCCTAGAGATGTGAGCAAACGTGAAGGCAAAGGAGAAATGAGCTGGAAGACTTATATATAGGCAGGCAAGACGAGCATCATCGGGAACAGCTGGTAACTGAAGAGAGAGAAGAGAGCTGGCAATTAGCCTACAGCTGGGCGGCCAGCCCAGAGGAGGAAGGGCTAAGCCAGCCCTGACAGTACCCTCCCCTCAATGACCCCTCTCCCTCGGAGGGACACCGTGCTTGAGGGGAAACCGTCTATGGAACTCGCGGAGGAGGACAGGGGCATGTACGTCACAGGATGAAACCCAGGAGCGTTCCTCCGGACCGTACCCCTTCCAATGCACCAGGTACTGTATGCGCCCACGGAACCTACGGGAGTCAACAATGGATTGTACCTCATACTCCCCAAGGTTCTCAACCTGAATAGGGTGAGGACATGGCACCGAGGTGGTAAATTTGGTTACAGACCAACGGTTTCAATAAGGAGACATGAAACACATTAGAGATGCGCATACTAGGAGGAAGTTCCAACGCGTAAGCTACTGGGTTAACCTCCCTGGCGGTATGATTCAGTCTGGAATTAGGTGCTGAAAGCGGTACAATTATTTTGCATGGAAATCTGGCATTTTTTTTTGTAGTCCTGTAATTCTTAGGAATAACGCTCTTAAATCTCTTCAAACCAGAGTCTAGCAGACATCCCGGGTATGATAAAGTTTTTGGTTGCTATGGACAATCTCCAAATTCCAGGCAGAAAAAACAGTATTTATAATATAAAAGTGCATGCAGGGCACTGGACAGACCACTAGGAACAAAGGGGGTGTGCATTTTTTAATACAGTACTGTAATCTGTAAGATTACAGTGCTGTGTGTGTTTTGTGTACTTTTACTTTTTTGAATTTGCCGCCGTTCTCCGCTTCGTGCGCCGTAACGCCGCAGGGAACGGAGCTCGGCGGCATTCGGCACTGTGAATCGAGCGGGAGACAGCTCGATCGCATAGCGCGGGGGACATCGCTGGATCCAGGGGACAAGGTAAGTAAGTCTCACTGTGTCCTCCCCTGCATCCAGCGATGCGATCCCGAGTCTGGCTCGGGGTTACCGCTCCTGCTAGTAAATTCCCAACCCGAGCCAGACTCGGGATTACCACTAGGGAGATTAATCCTGTGAAGGATACGGAAAAGACCAATAAACCAAGGTGCAAACTTCCGTGAGGGAACACGAAGCCGGAGGTTGCGAGATGACAGCCAGACCCTGTCCCCAACCTGGTAGGAAGGCACTGGCAGGCGTCTGCGGTCAGCATGGAGTCTGTACCTATCATTAGCATGACGCAAAGCTTCCTGAACTTGTACCCAAGTGGAACGAAGACCACGGAGATGCTCCCCTAACACAGGAATACTCTGCGGAAAAAAAAAGAGTCAGGCAACATGGAAGGTTTGAAACCATAATTCGCCATAAATGGAGACAATCGGGAGGCAGAATTCAAGGCACTGTTGTGAGCAAACTCTGCCCAAGGTAAAAGGTCAGACCAGTTGTTATGATGGTCAGAAATATAGCAACGTAGGAATTGCTCCAAGGACTGATTGGCTCGTTCTGCGGCCCCATTAGACTGCGGGTGATATGCAGAAGAGAACACAAAATGGATTCCCAACTGTGCACAAAAGGCTCGCCAGAACCGGGAGACAAACTGACTGCCCCTATCCGAGACAATCACCTTGGGTAGCCCATGTAAGCGAAAGATCTCCCGAGCAAAAATGGAAGCCATTTCCTTAGAGGTGGGCAACTTCTTAAGTGGAATACAATGACACATCTTTGAGAACCGGTCCACCACCATAAGGATAACAGTGTTGCCTTGGGATTTGGGCAATTCCACAATAAAATCCATAGAGAGGTGAGTCCAGGGCCTCTCTCCATTGGATATGGGTTGTAGGAGGCCCGCTGGAAGGTGTCGTGGAGTCTTACTCTGAGCACACATGGGACAGGCAGCTACGAAAGCAGTAACATCAGCCCGTAGACTAGGCCACCAGAATTGTTGGGAGATGGCCCAAATGAGTTGATTCTTCCCAGGATGGCCAGCTGCCTTGGCAGAATGATAAGTCTGGAGTACTGCAGTACGGAGACTCTATGGGACAAAGCAGTGGTCACAAGGTTTCTCAGGAGGAGCATGGACCTGAGCAGCAAGAATTTTGCCACCCAAAGGAGAAGTAAGACTGGTGCGAACCGTAGCCAAGATATGATCAGGAGGAATCACAGGAACTGGTATCGACTGACTTGGAAGTGGAGGAAAATTGTTGTGACAAGGCATGCGCCCTTACATTCTTAGTACCGGGTAAGAATGAGACAATGTAATTAAAGCTCGACAAGAAAAGTGCCCATTGCGCCCTTCTGGGAGAGAGTCGCTTAGCCTCAGACAAAAATGTAAGATTCTTATGATCAGTAAGAATAAGAACGGGCACAGTGGTACCTTCAAGGAGATGTCTCCATTCTTTCAGGGCCAAAATGATCGCCAACAGCTCTCTGTCACCAATCTCATAATTGCACTCAGCACGTGACAATTTCTTGGAAAAGTAGCCACGGATGCATAGCGCTCTCAGAGTTAGGACGTTGAGACAGAAGGGCGCCAACTCCAGTCTCAGAAGCAAATTCTAGGATAAAAGGCAACGTAGGATCAGGATGTGCCAACACAGGAGCAGAAACAAAGGCAGCCTTGAGAGTCTCAAAGGCCTTAATTGACTCCGGAGACCAACTCTGTGGGTTGCCGTTCTTTCTGGTCATATCAGTCAGAGGCTTGACCAGAGACGAGAAGTTACGAATAAACTTCCGATAGTAACTGTCAAAGCCCAGAAAATGCTGCAGAGGACGTAAACCCACGGGTCGAGGCCACTGTAGGACTGCTGAAAGTTTCTCTGGGTCCATTGAAAAACCAGCAGTGGAAATGACATAGCCCAGGAATGTAACCTGTTCACGATGGAACTCGCACTTCTCCAGTTTACAATAGAGATTGTTCTCTCTTAGTTTCTGAAGTACACGACAGACATCTGTGTGGTGGCTCTCCAGGGACTTGGAAAATATGAGTATATCATTGAGATAGACCACCACACACAACTGCAACAAATCTCGGAGGACATCGTTAATAAATTCCTGGAAAACTTCCGGGGAGTTACAAAGGCCAAAAGGCATTACCAGGTACTCATAATGGCCTGTTCTGGTATTAAACACAGTTTTCCACTCTTCGCCCTCCCTAATGCGCACGAGATTGTATGCCCCTCTCAGGTCAAGCTTCGTGAAAACCGTTGCTCCCTTGAGGCGGTCAAATAACTCAGTAATCAATGGAATCGGGTAGGCATTCTTAATCGTGACACGATTGAGACACCTATAATCTATACAAGGTCTCAGTTCACCGCTCTTCTTTTTCACAAAGAAGAAACCAGCACCAGCAGGAGACGAGGATTTGCGGATGAAACCTCGAGAAAGTGCGTCAGCAACATACTCCTCTATGGCCTTATTTATCCTCCAAGACCGACAAAGGGTAAAACCGGCCATGAGGAGGTATGGCACCAGGTTGAAGGTCAATTGCGCAATCATAAGGGCGGTGTGGAGGCAAACTACCGGCTTGACTTTTATCAAAGACATTGCCAAAATCACGGTTCTCCTCCGGCAGGGAGGGGAGTGAAGCAGTGCACAGGACCTTGGATACCTTCAGGAAGCATGTCTCACTGCATTGTGGTGACCAGGAGAGAACCTCAGCACGGAGCCAATCAAAAGAGGGGTTGTGCCTCTGTAACCAAGGATAACCAATAACCAGCGGAAATCTGGGTGAGGAAATAACTTGGAATATGATTATCTCATGGTGAAGAGCCCCTACAGCCATGGACAATGGAACCGTCTCATGAGCCACATGGGCAGGCTGTAAAGGTCTCCCGTCAAGAGCCTCAATGGCAAGTGTAGTGTCACGCAGCTGCAGCGGAATCGAGTGCTGCGAAACAAATGCAGCATCAATGAACAGGCCTGCAGCCCCAGAGTCGATTAGAGCCTGTATCTCGATGGACGATTCAGCCCAAGAAAGAGTGACCAAAACCAGGGGCTTATCCTTCTGGATAACTGGGGACGAAACAACGCCACCTAAGGTCTGTCCATAACAGGACCCCAAGGTTCGGGCGTTCCCTGGACGGGTAGGACGAGACTTCAAAAAGTGACCTGCCTGGCCACAATAAAGGCACAATCTCTCCCTCCTATTAAAGGCTCTCTCATCCGCAGAGAGACGCGTGAAGCCCAGGTGCATGGGTTCATCTTCACTGACCAACTCGGTACCAGGAGGCATGGGAGGTGAGGGAGGCATGGGTGGGGCTACAAAGATTGGAGGCAAACGTACAGAAGGCTTCTGCAAGCGCTCCTTAAGAGAAAGTCTTTCTGAGTCAGAAGTTAATGAGGATGGCAAACGAGATCAAGCTCTCCAGCTCAGTGGGTATATCTCGGGCTGCTATCTCATCCTTGATGGAATCCGAGAGACCATGAGAAAAAGCAGCCATGAGGGCCTCATTGTAGATGAATCTGAATGCTGTTTGCGTTGGTCCCACCAAAAATGGTATACCAAGGCTAATAAACCAAATCCAATGCTGGCCGACAGGTTATGCACTTTTGCTCCTAAGTTTACTCCCATCATTTATTTTTTGTAAACTTATTTTTTTTTTGAGTCATGGCAGTACAGTAATGCCACGATAACACAATCGAACTTTCTGGCAAACTGTCGGACAATTCCATCGTGTGTGGGCTCCAGCTGACTTTTTATTCCCCAAAGTCCGGTGGACCTAGAAATAAAACATGTTTTAAATCTTCCAGCTGAAAGTCCGCCAGACCCAGTTCCTGTCGGGAAGTCCGCTCATCTGTATACTGGTCCGTCGGACCAACTACGACGCAACGGCAACTACAGCACCTGCCCGCAAGGATTGTGCTGGTTCTCAGCTAACGTGTACTGTACACCAGGCCCTTAGGTCTGGTATGGATTTTAAGGGTAACCCCTACACCGAAAAAAACTGTGTGGGGGTCCCCCCAAAGTCCATACCAGACCCTTATCCGAGCACGCAGCCCGGCCCATTTGGAAAGGGGGTGGGGACAAGCGAGCGCCCCCCCCAACCATACTAGGCCATGTGCTCTCAACATGGGGGTGGGTGCTTTGGGGAAAGGGGGAGCTCTGCGCCCCCCACCCCAAAGCACCTTGTCCCCATGTTGATGAGGACAAGGGCCTCTTCCCAATAGCCCTGGCTGTTGGTTGTTGGGGTCTATGGGCGGGGGGCTTATCGGAATCCGGGAGCCCCCTTTAATAAGGGGGCCCCCAGATCCTGGCCCCCTACCCTATGTGAATCACCCGGTGACCCACCCCTTATGCCTATATAAGTCGCCGCGCCCCGTGTCCGTGGCATTACAGTGGGAGAGAGCGTTGTGTCAGCATCGGAAGAACAGAAGAAGACGACAAAGGAGAAAGCCGGGCCACCGCTAGCAAAAGAGCAGAAGATAGAGAAGAAGTACTGAAAAGCAAGGAGAAGTCAGTAGAAGACACCCGAAGTTGGAAGAAGACCCCCGGAGCTGCCTCATAAACTACTTTAAAAACCTGTGTAATGTGTTATTTTTATTGAAACTTTTTCCCCCAGGTGAATGGGTAGGGGTATGATGTAATATGTAGGGTACCGCTGCGCCAACTAGTAAAATAAAGAGTGAAAAAAACGCTGCATGCACTGAAAAGGGTTACTCCTACCCAAAAAATGTTAACTGTATGTGGTAGTGCCATGCAGTATATGGGGAAAAAAAAAGGGGAAGGAAGGGGAATAAATTAGAGAGTAGATGAGGGAGATGCAGTGAGGGGTGATCAGTCAGTAAGATGGAAACAGGGAGAATAAGATAGGAATGTAGAGATGGACATATATTAGGAATACATTGTATCAATGGTCACCTCTTATGTCTAACATCCACGTAGGGTTTCACTACAAAATATGCGTGCTATAAAAGAAATTAGTGCCAATAACAGTAATCCAAACTTAGTGAGGTCTAGGTGCTAATGTACAGTAAGACCTTTTCTCCTATTGTGTAAAACTCAAGTATTACAGAGAAAGTGCCAAAGCTAATTTGTGCAAAAATTGCAAGAAAAGCATCTATATAAAATAGCTGTTAACAAAAAAGTGCCAAGTGACAGACCTTCAGTGTGCCAGTAATATTCAAGCCATTCAACCCCACACATGGGCGCAAACCCCCCTAATGCCACTGCATCAGAGAACACCTTGGGTGAAGAGCTGGAAGGCTGAGGCACAAGCAACGAAATGCCATTCCAGTCCCGCAGAAACTGATCCCACATGACCAATTCGGCGCGTGCGTCAGCTTGCAAGCTGACGCAAGCGTCCACATTCTGAACAAGGGGCAAGAGGGCCAATAATCTGGAGACAAAAGCCCTGCCTTGCGGAATGATTTTCATCGCATGATTAAGCATGCCCAAGAGTGACTGCAACTCCCTCTTTGAACGGACGGGAGATCGTACGAACGCATGGACGGTCAGACGAATTCTGTCCAGCTTCTCCTTGGGCAAACTTGCAATCATGTGACTGGAATCAACCGTGATGCCTAAAAAATTTATGATATTGGCGGGACCTTCCACTTTGTGGACAGCCAGAGGCACGTTTAATTCCGTGAACAAACCCATGAGACACTGCAGGTCCCTAGGTGGCCGACAGGGATCCTCCACGAGCAAAAAATCGTCAAGGTAGTGCACCACTCCCCGACAGCCTTTGTGATGACCCAGGATCCAATGTTGAACAAACAGGGACTGCTTTTGGATCCAAAAGTTAATTTAGTAGCAAAATAGTAAGCCCACGTACACACGGTCGGAGATTTTGCCAACCAAATCCGTCGGATTTTGCCCGTCGGATTCAGTCCGACGGATTGTGTCCAAAACTGTTGCATACACACGGTCGGGTCAAGTTGGCGAAAAATCCGATCTTTCAGAACGTGATGATGTAATTTCGTTACGATGGGACTACATTCAGGCTAGTAGCCAATAGCTTTGATGTAGGAATTTGATCTGAGCATGCGTGGCACTTGGTCCGATGAAAATGCTCTACACATGATCGGATTAGGTCCGTCCGGCCCAGTTGGTCGGGAAATATTTCCAACATGTTGGAAAATTGGGTCGGACGGAATCAGTCCGATGCATACCATACACAGTCGGATTATCTGATGACACGGTCCGATAAGACTCATTCCGACAGATTCTCCGACCGTGTGTACAAGGACTTACAATCCCGCCACCTGATGCCATGCCATTGCCAAAGCGCCGCACTGATCGGCAGTAGCTTGAACGCATCGGCAATGTCCGCCTTAGATAACCAAGCCCCTTTACCTGACTGAAGAAGTAGCTGAAAGGCTGAATCCATGTAAGAATATTTCAAAGAAAACTCTTCTGAAGGAATCAGTGAATTGATACTCAGGACGTGTGAAAAATGAGGTGCGGACAAATCATAAATGAGACGGTGTTTATTAGAAAATTTACCACACACAACCCCAATAGGGCTGACCCTCCACATACCGAACGGTAAGGATGAAAATGGCCCAATCACAAAACCTTTGGCTACCTCAATTTCCAACAAATGGTCTACTAATAAGGCATGGTGGTCAGCAAAAAAAAGATTCCTACATTCAAAAGTCTCTGTAGGCAATGTGATCAACCCTGTGTGGAACCCAAAAGTGAAGCCATCTATCGGAAATCGCCTGACATCTGCAGATGGGTGATACTCTAAATAGACCCCTAAGGCGGTAACATCCACTTGGCTTAGTCATGCAGTCCTAAATGGTTTGACCAGACAGGAAGATTTAGGATAAGCAGGGAAACAATTTGAACAAATGTGCAGGAGTCTACACTGGTTGTAATTACAGCCAGCATGATTAAAGTTGTTGCATACCTATGATTTCTCTAAAAAATTAATGGTAGAAGAGACACCAACCCCCTGCTTACTAACCCCTGACGGGCCCGGGACCTCAACCACAGGACACCAAGCAGAGGTATGCGCCGAGGACTGACAGAAGCTGCATACCGGGGACTTCTGATTGGCAAAATGTCTGCAGAAAAGCTCCATATCTACATTGCTCCAACACATGACCACCTGGAACTGAGCCACCTTGGCCAAAAAAGACCAGTGGTAATCATAAAAACTGCAACCTCCATACTTGTGCACCAGATCCACTACCTTGTGTAGATATAGATCCAACTCCACCCTCCTGTCTGGACTGACCGCACAAATAATGTCACGGAAAATGCTATAAGCCAGCACAAACTCAGCCACATTCAGTTTGCGATTGAGTCTGGGGTCCTTGACTTTCAGAACAACCGACACTTCACCACAAGCATAGAACTTGTTTTACGTGATATCTTGCGACGCAATCAGTAAGGAAGTCAAATTCACATCCTTCCCCTCCAAAATGTCATTCTTTACATTTTCAGGAATGAAGTGAGCTGGTGAAACAGACGGGGGAGCTACTAATGGAGATGGAGCTGTAATAGGCAGGGAAAAGTGAATCTGCGGTGAAAAACACAAGAAACATAAGGAGCTACGTACCGACCCTCCCACCCCCCACCTAAATGCACGGACCTAACCATAACATGGGTGTAGTAACGTAACCACCAGCGCATGAATGCAAACCTGATACGCCACCCTCCTGAATGTATGTGCTGAGTGAGCCCGAGCAACCTGCGGCGCTAAGACAGGCAATTAATAATGGACACTCAGGGCTCAATACCCACAGAGTGTGGTAGGTACAGAAATAAGAGTAGGAAGTGAAGTGCAACATATGACGTATGAAAAGTTGACCAAGAACCTGTATGACAAAAAATAAGTGAATCCTGGCCCGTAAGGATCTAAAGTCGTGATGGACCCTGACCTGAAACATAGATTGAACACATGAAACCGAAAGAACACACGCACCTGCTGCTTTTGCGTAAAGCTGAGACCAGACGACCGAACCACCCGCGAGGTGATGTACCTAACATATGTTAACATGACAGACAGAGAAAACCAAGCACATCATTTACCCTGCCAGAGGAATGTTATCAAAGAAAAAAAAAACCCTGACAAACCCCCCCACCCCTCACCCCATCCCTGAAACACACCTGACGATTGAAAAAAAGCACGGCTCCCTGAGAACCAAATACCTGAACTAGGAATAGAACTTGTAATACAACGTGAAAATAAAAATAAAATGACCAATCAAACCACAAGATTCACCCAACAAGGCAAACCCCCCCCCCCCCCAACCTGAGCCGAGCGAGCCCCCCAGAATGAGAGGAGCACTGTCCTGTGAAATGGAGCCTGAACATGCCTGCAGCCCCCCCAAAACGATCCCTGTTGTGAAACATCCCCTCCTCCCCAATCCCCCCCCCCGATGCTGAAAACCAGAAAACTACCCCCCCACTCCGAGCCCACAAATGAACGTACAGCCTGCGCCCAGATGCCCCCAGACACTCCTAAATAGCACCATGAGGCCCCTAGAGTTCCCTCCAGCGTGCTGCCGAGATAAGCACCCCCACCTGGCCAGCCACCAAACTGCCATGTTGCTGTTCTCTCCCCATACACATCCACTCCATGCATGGGCCACCCACTATTACTCCCAGTATACGGGGGGTAATCGGCCGCTGCCGACTCCTCTCCTAGGGCAAGACAGCAGCACCGTGTCCCAGTACATCACAGCAACATGGCAATGGCCAGGCATGAGGAGACAGGGCTGCCGAGGAGCAGTAGCTGCCTGCTTGGCCCTCTGAGCCATCTCTGCCGTCCCCCCCCCCACCACCACCTACCTCCCACCCGTCCGACTGGAGTCACAAAACGCAGAGTGCTGCGGTCTGGGGATGCCTCGGCTGGAATGCAAACCAGAAGTACGAGCAACCGTAAATGACGTTGACCCCGAAATACCCGCAGACGCTGCCCCTGACAGGGAAAGAGGGCTAAATAGAGCTGGGCTCCTCCCACAAATACAGGCTGGCCTATGACCAGCCTTCCAACATGTTATAAACTACAACATGCTATGTCATTCTTATACAGTCATTTCTTATACAGTCATTTCTATAGTTTCAAAGTGGTAGATACAATTAAGTTATTTTTTAAGGCAAATTGACTTTTTTAGTTATTGTCAATCCAAACTGAGGCCCGGTGACCAGGTAAAAAATTCCCACTAAGAGGAGAGTTAAGGACAATGCTATGTTGCGTAGATGTTTATTAATGAGATAATATTGCCTGGTGGTTTTGACCCATGTTGCTAAACTACATAAAGTTTTTAGGGGAACTGTACCTTGAAATGTACCTTGTTTTTCCTCATACTCTACAGGCTTTTATTGTATAGATTGTATACCTAGCTCCTATTAATTTTGTTTGCAGGCAGTCTGCATAGATCACTATGTTTCAGAGTTTTTGTCAACCTTTTTTGGCACGCATAGGAGGATCCTTAATGCAACTGATCATTTTTCATCACTAATCACTAATCCGAAGTGTGCAGCCTTTTTTATTTATGACCCCTTGTAGCTGGGGAGATATGTATGAGTGTATTACTGTTTAGGCTTACTTTGTAACAAAGGAATCCCTATTTAGATGGAATGCTCTGACACATCTTTGTGTCAACTGGGCAGCCTGATGATCTTCTTACAATACAATATATATCAGTACTGCTTATACATCTAAACTGTACAAATTGTGGTAAACCTTTTTTAAAGCAAGTGAGTGAGTCATTGGCAGTAACATGAGTGTCATCTTGGTGGGTTTTTATACACCCATTCTTATTATGCTACCTGGCTAGGTAGCAACCACAAAAATGTACTGATTGGTGCTTTATTCCAAGGTTAAGGAAACTATTAACATAATATGGGTCCTTAACAAAAGAAGACAATAGTCTAAAATATACCATATACAACATTTATATGGCCCAGGTAAAATGGTATAAAAAAGTGGGAAGACGAGTCCCCACCCCCCGCTAAAACTGGGAATATTGCGATATTAAATATATTAAATATTACTGAAAATATTACACACTAACCATATTTACTTGTACTTGTTGATGCCTTGTTTGACTGAGAAATCATATGAGCAGATAAATGTATTAATACCAAAATAGAATACCAAATGTGGATTTTGAAGAGTGTGGGTCTGTAGTACCAAATAATGTTACTATACCAGAAAAAAAAAAAAAAAAAAAAAGTTACAAGTCAATATCCAGTTTTTAACAATCTCCTAAGTAACATGGAACAGATCCCACCATTTTAGTACGTTTCTCAACTTCTGTAAGGGTATGCAAGACAAAATGACCATGAGTTGGCCTTGTTGCTGATGGAAGTACTACCTTAATTTATATTTTCCAGATTCTGATCTTTTTTCTAATAAAATTCAAATAAAAGTGGTTGCGAATCCATGTTTGCGTGCTTTAATATACAGTATGTGTAATGTATATCAAAATCAAGATCAATATCTTGCTGAAATAGAATGCTTGTAAATGCCTTTTATGAATCTTTTCTGTTATTTATCAGCACCGTTGTGACCATGTATTTTACTATCAATCACGATGCATGATGTCTCCAAGTTACAAGCCGACCTCAATGCTCTGTCTAATTGGGCGACTATGTGGCAGATGAGGTTTAATGTTGAGAAATGTAAAGTTATGCACTTGGGGGCTAAGAATATGCATGCATCATACATGCTAGGGGGAGCACAACTGGGGGAATCCATAGTGGAGAAGGATCTGGGGGTTTTGGTAGATCATAAGCTCAATAATAGCATGCAATACCAAGCTGCGGTTTCCAAAGCGAGCAAAGTCCTTTCCTGTATTAAGAGAGGTATGGACTCCAGAGAGAGAGATATCATTTTGCCCCTGTTCAAATCATTAGTAAGACCTCATCTGGAATATGCAGTTCAGTTTTGGTCACCAGTTCTCAAAAAGGATATCGGTGAACTGGAGAAAGTGCAGAGAAGGGCAACCAAACTGATAAGAGGCATGGAGGAACTCAGCTATGAGGAAAGATTAGAGGAACTGAATTTATTCACTCTTGATAAGAGGAGATTAAGGGGGGATATGATCAACATATACAAATATATAAGGGGTCCATATAGGGAACTTGGTGTCAAGTTATTCACTTTACAGTCAACAAAGAGGACAAGGGGCACTTTTTACGTCTAGAGGAAAAGATTTCATCTCCAAATACGGAAAGGTTTCTTCACAGTAAGAGCTGTGAAAATGTGGAATAGACTCCCTGCAGAGGTGGTTATGGCCAGCTCAGTGGATTGCTTTAAGAAAGGCCTGGATTATTTCCTAAGTGTACATAATATAACTGGGCACTGACATTTACAGGTAAAGTTAACCCGGGGAAAATCCGATTGCCTCTCGGGGGATCAGGAAGGGATTTTTTCCCCTGCTTTAGCAAATTGGATCATGCTCTGCTGGTTTTTTTTGCCTTCCCCTGGATCAACTGTGGGTATAGAATTGGGTATATGGGCTGGTATGATATTTATTATATATATATATATATATATATATATATATTTTTTTTTTTTTTTGTGGTTGAACTAGATGGACTTGTGTCTTTTTTTAACCTGACTAACTATGTAACTATGTGAAGGAGTGTCATGTGGGTTGACTCAGAAGACTGTAAAGAGTTTTTATGTCCATGAATGAAAGTAAGCTATACATTTCTGTGTTTTGTTTTACTTATTAATATTCACATTTAGATCTCTCTTTTTTTCTTATCACATAACTGCCAGAACAATAAAATAATAGACAACAACCTTCTGACTTCAGCCTTATAAAAAAAAACCTTTTTAAAAGTCAGAAGCTACAAACACTGTAGCTGCTGACTTTTAATAAGGACACTTACCTGTCCAGGGCGCCCGTGATGTCAGCCCCCCCCCCCCCCCCGAGGCCGATACGTGCCTCGTATCGTGGCCCGGCGCCGGCATCCTCACTAAGGGAAACAAACAGGGGAGCCTTGCGGCTTCACTGGCCGTTTCCTACCATGCATGCGTGAGTCACGCAGCGCTTTGTGAATGGCCCCGTTGTGTTCTGGGACACACACATGTCCCAGAAGGCAACGGGGCTGCTTGCCGAAGAGGAGGAAGCCCCGCGGAATAGGAAGAGGCAGATTCGGAAGACTGCCTAGCAACAGGGGTTTCTGGTAAGTTAATTTTTTTTTTCCAAATTTTCTTTTTTTTTTTTTAAGAATATTAATGCTATTTTTATTTTTAGGACGGCCCTCCACTTTAAGTTTTGACAATACAATCTTGAAACTGACTTGTTTCTTTGCAGAGCTGCATCAGATTCTGTGTGCACCATTTTTAGTATATCTGCCCCTTTGAGTCTAAATATATTGACAATTCTTGAATCAGGAAGGCTGTAAACTCGGGTGCTCTTGAATAAAAGTACTTTATTTGTCACATGGATACAGGGGTACAGGCTATATGCTGATCCATTTTGGCTATGAAGCCTTCCTCTAAGCATGCGTATTTGATTTAAAAACTGATATTTATAACAAAACAAGTCCTCAAAAAAGGCGCAGGTACATCTTGATTAGAAACCATTAAATCTATTAAAAACGCATGGAGAAAAGGGGCAAGAGACACAGCAAGCATATGAAGGACACATTATTAACAAATAAAACATGTTCATATTGTCATGTGAAGCAGCTTGCCATAGAGGAAAGAGGAAGTCCACAGCTTCCTCACAATAAATTGGCAATGTGCCGGCTGATTGGTAATGCAGAAGGATGTAGATATATTCTGATAGAATACTTCTTGTACAGTTTAATATATAAAAAAAATTCTACCTTTAACTACTTCCGGACCACCGCACGCTGATGTAAGTCCCTATCGGGTATCGCTGTTATGGCAGCAGCTAGCTGCCATAACCCTGGTGTCCCCATGTTCGGCCGGCGGTTTGGTACAAGATAAAAGTGGTCTCTGCGGCAAATTCGCCGCAAGATCACTTTTATCTAGGGCGGGAGAGAGGGCCCCCCGCTGCAATCCGGTGTCCTCCGCCTCTTACCGGAGCCATCGACAGTGGCAGAGGTGATCGCATCTGTCCCCTGAGCTGACTTGGAGACGAGTGAGGGAAAGATGGCCCCCACCCGTTTCCATGACACTGCAGGGCGGAAGCGACGTCATAACTCTTAAAGGGGCATTTTATTTTTTACATTTTTTTAAATTACAAAATTATTATTTTTTATTGCATTTTAGTGTAAATATGAGATCTGAGGTCTTTTTGACCCCAGATCTCATAATTAAGAGGTCCTGTCATGCTTTTTTTCTATAAACATCCTAAGGGGGGATGTTTACATTCCTTGTAATAGGAATAAAAGTGACACAATTTGTAATCAGTGTAAAAATTAAATGTAAAATGTAAAATAAATAAAGAAAAAAAAAAAAGCTTGCATGCAGAAGCACCCGCATATGAAAACTGGGTTCAAACCACACTTGTGAGGTATTACCACAATCGGTAGAGCGAGAGCAATAATTATAGCCTTAGGCCGCGTACACACGCGCGGACTGTTTGCCCAACCTTGTTCGTCAAACAGTTTCGGCAAACAGTCCGCTCAAAATTTGCATGAGCGGACTTGCCCACACACGAGCGGACTGTTTGACGAACAAGGTTGGGCAAACAGTTCGCTCAACTTTTGAAATGAACGGACTCGCCCACGTAAGGAGGAGGCAAATCCGCCCATTTCGAGCGCGTGTACAGGTAGGCGGGGCCCGCGAAGGAGACGTCGCGGGCTCCGCCGCCTGGAATGGGCTTAAAGGGGAACCCCAACGCCGAAAAAAATCGGCGTGGGGGTTCCCCCAAAGTCCACACCAGACCCTTGTCCGAGCACGCTACCCGGCCGGCCAGGAAAGGGGGGCGAGCGAGCGCGCCCCCCCTCCTGAGCCGTACCAGGCCGCGTGCCCTCAACATGGGGGGGTGCCTTGGGGAAGGGGGGGGCCGCGCGGCCCCCCCACCCCAAAGCACCTTGTCCCCATGTTGATGAGGACAAGGGCCTCTTCCCGACAACCCTGGCCGTTGGTTGTCGGGGTCTGCGGGCGGGGGGCTTATCGGAATCCGGGAGCCCCCTTTAAGAAGGGGGCCCCCGGATACCGGCCCCCCACCCTATGTGAATGAGTATGGGGTACAATGTACCCCTACCCATTCACCTGTGAAATAAAGTACAAAAAAAAACACAACACAGGGGAAAAAATATTTTATTGCACAGCTCCGGGGGTCTTCCGTCTTCGGGGGTCTTCTCGCCGGACTCCTCCGCTATCTGTGTGTAGCTCTTTTACTAGCGGAGGAGTCCGGCTTTCTTCCTCCCCGCCGCCGGCCTCTTCTCCCGACTTCGGGGGTCTTGTCCCCCTCTTCGGTTCTTCTGCCGGGCCACCGCGCCTTCTTGTAGCTCTTTTACAGGCGGTGGCCCGGTCTTCTGTCGCCGCTGTCGTCGTCGCCGCCGCCGCCGCCTTCCGTTCTTGTTCTTCTTCTTGTTCTTCTTCTTCTTCTCCTGGAGATGTTGACTCGACGATCTCTCCGGCCGGACAATGGGGCGGTGTCACATGGTATATGTCACATGGGTTGGTCACATGGTGACCCCGCCCCCTTACGATGTCATAGTCCCCATGTGACATCAACCCATGTGACCAACCCATGTGACATATACCATGTGACACCGCCCCATTGTCACTATATAAGTGGCAGCGGAGCGTGTCCCTGGCATTCCGGCCGGAGAGATCGTCGAGTCAACATCTCCAGGAGAAGAAGAAGAACAAGAAGAAGAACAAGAACGGAAGGCGGCGGCGGCGGCGACGACGACAGCGGCGACAGAAGACCGGGCCACCGCCTGTAAAAGAGCTACAAGAAGGCGCGGTGGCCCGGCAGAAGAACCGAAGAGGGGGACAAGACCCCCGAAGTCGGGAGAAGAGGCCGGCGGCGGGGAGGAAGAAAGCCGGACTCCTCCGCTAGTAAAAGAGCTACACACAGATAGCGGAGGAGTCCGGCGAGAAGACCCCCGAAGACGGAAGACCCCCGGAGCTGTGCAATAAAATATTTTTTCCCCTGTGTTGTGTTTTTTTTTGTACTTTATTTCACAGGTGAATGGGTAGGGGTACATTGTACCCCATACTCATTCACATAGGGTGGGGGGCCGGTATCCGGGGGCCCCCTTCTTAAAGGGGGCTCCCGGATTCCGATAAGCCCCCCGCCCGCAGACCCCGACAACCAACGGCCAGGGTTGTCGGGAAGAGGCCCTTGTCCTCATCAACATGGGGACAAGGTGCTTTGGGGTGGGGGGGCCGCGCGGCCCCCCCCTTCCCCAAGGCACCCCCCCATGTTGAGGGCACGCGGCCTGGTACGGCTCAGGAGGGGGGGCGCGCTCGCTCGCCCCCCTTTCCTGGCCGGCCGGGTAGCGTGCTCGGACAAGGGTCTGGTGTGGACTTTGGGGGAACCCCCACGCCGATTTTTTTCGGCATTGGGGTTCCCCTTTAAGCCCATTCCAGGCGGCGGAGCCCGCGACGTCTCCTTCGCGGGCCCCGCCTACCTGTACACGCGCTCGAAATGGGCGGACTTTCCGAGCGGGAACAGTCCGCTCATTTCGAAAGTACAGCGGACAGGCCCACACACGGGCGGACTGTTCGCTCAAACACAGTTTCAGCGGACAGTTTTTCGGAATTTCCGAAAGACTTTGTCCGTCCAACTGTCCGCTGAAACTGTCCGCTGAAAGCCCACACACGAGCGGACTGTCCGCCCAAACACTGTTCAGCGGACAAGGTTGGGCGAACAGTCCGCCCGTGTGTACGCGGCCTTAGACCTCCTCTGTAGCCCAAAACGTGCAACCGGTAGAATTTTCTAAATGTTGCCTATGGAGATTTTTAAGGGTAAAAGTTTGTCGCCCTGCCACGAGCGTGACTTTTGAAGCGTGACATGTTTGGTATTTATTATCTTTCACAATATAAAAAAAAATAGGCTAACTTTACTGTTGTCTTATTTTTTAATTTGAAAAAGTGTATTTATTTTTATTTTTATGGGCGCTTGTAAGACCGCTGTGCAAATACCGTGTGACAGAAAGTATTGTAATGAACGACATTTTATTCTCTAGGATGTTAGAAAAAAAATTGGATAATGTTTGGGGGTTCTAAGTAATTTTCTAGCAAAAAAAAATGTTTTTAACTTGTAAACAAGAGGCCCGGTCTTAAAGTGGTTAACGTGACCTATAAACTGTACAACCCAGTTGAACAATAAAAAACTTGCATAAGTGTGCACACCCTTAAACTAATTGTTGAAGCACCTTTTGATATTATTAAAGCATTCAGTCTTTTTGGTTATGAGTCTATCAGCATGGCACATCTTGACTTGGCAATACTTGCCCACTCTTCCTTGCAAAAACACTCCAAATCTGTCAGATTGTGAAGGGCATCTCCTGTGCACAGACCTCTTCAGATCACCCCACAGATTTTCAATGGGATTCAGGTCTGGGCTCTGGGTGGGCCATTCCAAAACTTTACTCTTCTTCTGGGGAAGCTATTCCTTTGTTGATTTGGGTCGTTATCATGCTGAAAGATGAATTACATCTTCATGTTCAGCTTTCTTGCAGAAGCCTGAAGGTTTTGTGCCAATATTGACTGGTATTTGGAACTGTTCATAATTCCCTCTACCTTGACTAAGGCCCCTGTTCCAGCTAAAGAAAAACAGCCCCAAAGCATGATGAACTGCCATGCTTCACTGTGGGTATGGTGTTCTATGGTGATGTGCAGTGTTGTTTGGGGTTAATCGGAGGCACTTTAAATGATGGCAGGTGTGCACGACTCCTGTTTAACCACTTGCCAACCAGGAGATAGCCGAAAGATGGCTACAACGCTGTGGGCTTATTCTGGGAGGGTGTCCATGGACGTCCTCCCAGAATCTTGCTTTCGCGCACCCCAGGGAAATATCCATGACTGCCAGGTCCGGAAGACCCAGCGCATCACGGATCACAGTAAATGGCCGCTGGTAGCGGCGGTTTACCACGTGATCGCTCCATCAATTGACAGAGCGTTCACTTGTAAACAAACCGGCGTCATATTATGATGCCGGTTCCTCCCTCCCCTCTCTGTACTAATCTGTACAGTGCAAGGGGAGAGGGGAGAGGGGGAGAGACCATTTGTAGCAGCACTGTGGGCTGGATCTGTAGTGCCCACAGCGCTGCTCAATGCCCATACTCTGCAGTACTCTGCCAATACTCTGCAATACATTTTAACAGAAACAAAGAATTTTTTTATTTACCGAATTTTAAGTATTTGTTGATTTATAGCGCAAAAAATAAAAAAGCCAGCGGTGATTAAATACCACCAAAAGAAAGCTCTATTTGTGTGAAAAAAAGGAAAAACATTTCATATGGGTACAGTATTGCATGACTGAGTGAGTAATTGTCATTCAAAGTGTGAGAGCACCGAAAGTTGAAAATTGTTCTGTTTAGGAGGGGGGTTTAAGTGCCCAGTGGTCAAGTGGTGAACATGAGTTTGAATGTGACATGCCGGCCGGGCCATAGCCGACAGCGCGGTCGACTTATATTGGGTGGACATCCGTGGGACGTCCTCACAGAATCTTGCTCCTGCACGCCCCCTGGGGCTAGCACCTGGGAACATCCGTGACTGCCGGTTTTACAAGCGATCACTTGTACACAAACCGCCTTCACGTCATGACGCTGGTTCCTCCCTCCCCTCTCTGTACTGATCGGTACAGTGAGAGGGGAGAGGGGGAGAGATGGCAGCAGCCCTGTGGGCTGGATGTGTAGTGCCCACAGCGCTGCTCAGTGACAATACTCTGCCCATACTCTGCAACACTGTGCAATACTCTGCCAATACTGTATAATACTCTGCAACACTGTGCAATACTCTGCAACACTGTGCAATACTCTGCAACACTGTGCAATACTCTGCCAATACTCTGCAACACTGTGCAATACTCTGCCAATACTCGCCAATACTCTGCCAATACTCTGCCAATACTCTGCCAATACTTGCCAATACTTGCCAATACTCTGCACTAAATTTTAACAGAAACAAATAATTTTTTTTTTTTACCAAATTTTCAGTGTTTTTTGATTTATAGCGCAAAAAAAAAAACCCAGCGGTGATTAAATACCACCAAAAGAAAGCTCTATTTGTGTGGATAAAAGGACAAACATTTAATATGGGTACAGTGTTGCATAACTGAGTAATTATCATTCAAAGTGTGAGAGCACCAAAATCTGAAATTTGCTCTGGTTAGGAAGAGGGTTTAAGTGCCCAGTGGTCAAGTGGTTAATTCTGAACATAGCTACATCCCCAATTATAATAGGGTGTGCACACTTCTGCTACCACTTCTGCTACCACATTAATAATTATTTTTTACTTTTACTCCCCCCTAAAAGATTTCAGTTTTGTTTTTCAATTGACTTGTACAGTTTATATGACCTATAAAGATGGAAAAAGTTCAGAAATGATTTAAATTTGTCTAATTTTTTTTTACATCATTTACATTTTAACAGGGGTTTTTACATCAACTTTTTTTTTCTATAGACTTTTTATATAGACTTTTTTTTATATAGACTTTTATATAGACTTATATTTTTTTATATATACTTTTTTTATATAGACTTTTTATATCCACTTTATGCCATACAGTATAACTCACAGATGCAGATAATTTTCAGGTGGAGCAGTATCAGTAAGATAAGGGTTATAATGTCTCACTCAGCCTGTGTAGCAGTCCACAAAAACCTATGGGGAATTAAAAAAGCTCAAAGATCTGCACGCCTAATAAGATATGCTTGTGTAATAGAATAGTAAAGACAGTCAGACATGGAAAATTCATGCTATATACCGTATTTTAAATTCTTCAAAAATAAATATGTACATATTTGAATTACAGTGTTTAGCACCAAACAAAGCATTTAAACTATCACCATTCATCATGTAAAAGTTACAAAAAATATAACAGATAATACGTTAAAGTTGCAAAAATTCAAAGTAAAAGACCGTTTGCAAAAGAAAGTAGGACAAAACCCCCAAAAATCCTTCAAATATATATATTAATAGTAAAAAGGTCAAGTCTGAGCATTTAGGCCCTTTACAAGATAATTGTAATATTGTTGAATGGGGAGGACAAAGAGAAGGCAAATGTATTAAACTTTCTTCACTTGTTTTGGAGATGTTCAAAATTACACCAGTTTTGGCAGGTTGTAATAGATGTGATAAACTCTGTTTACAACGCTGCATTAATTATGCCCCATACACACGGTCGGAAATTCCGATGGAAAAAGTCTGATCGGATTATGTTGTCGGAAAATCCGATCGGGTGTGGGCTGCTCTATCGGAATTTCCGACAGAAAAAGTTTGAGAGCTGAATCTAAAATTTTCCCACAACAAAATCCGATCTGACTTTTTCCGATTGCGTGTAGAGAATTCCAGTGCTAAAAGTGCCACGCATGCTCAGAAGAAATTTGGAGACGAAAGCTATTGGCTACTGGCCTCTACGTAGTCCCGTCATACATTTTGTACGTCACCTCGTTCTGAACGATCAAATTTTTGTGCGACCGCGTGTATGCAAGACAAGTTTTGGCCAAAATCCTTTGGAAAGAATCCGACGGATTTTGTGGTCAGAATGTCCGACCGTGTGTATGGGGCATTACAGATGCCATTCTATGCCTATTATGCCACGTACACAGGTCCGTCAGTCTTCCCAAAGCACTTTTGGTGGAGTTCCGACAGACTTTCCGAACGAATGGACTTGGCCACACACGAATGGATTAAGTCCATTCGAAAGTCTGTTAGTTTTGAATGTGATGATGTAAGAGGGGACTAAAAAAGGAAGTTCAATAGCTAGTAGCCAATAGCTTCCCTTGCTTCGTATTTGGTCCGTCGGACCAGCATACAGATGAACGGTTTTCCCGATAGGAATTGAGTCCGTCAGACAGATTTGGATTGTCTGACAGACATAATCATATTGTCCAACGGAGTGATTTCGTCGGACCTAGTCTGCCGGAAAGTCCGGTCGTGTGTACACTGCATAAGAGTATATAAATCCCAACAATCTGGAACATGATCAGGTGGCCGTTTTAAGATCACCTTTTATGGCTCATATGCAGGGCCTGCCCTACTATGAGACCTAGGCAGCACTTTGAGAGGAGCAGCAAATTGAACAATGGCCGCCTCGCCTTCTCTTCTATTTACCCATCAAATTGACGACCAAGATTTTTTTTCCCCTGCAGTTTTTTGTGTCATGATGACAACTACCGTCCGTGACATTTTGCCTGCCCCTATACTACCCTAGCCCACTCCTATACTGCCCTAGTCTGTCTATATACTACCCTAGCCTGTCTATATACTTCCCTAGCCTCTCTATATACTACCCCAGTCTGCCCCTATGCTGCCCTAGCCTGTCCATATACTACCCTAGCCTGTCTATATACTACCCTAGCCTGCCCCTATACTGACTTATCCTGTCCATACAACCCTAGCGTGCCAATTTACTACCCTAGCTTGTCCATATGCTACCTTAGGTTGCCCCTATACTACCCTAACCTGTCCATCTACTACTCTAGCCTGTCTATATACTACTTTAGCCTGTCCATATACTACCCTTGCCTGTCTATATACTACCCTAGCCTGTCTATATACTACCCTATCCTGCCCCTATACTGCCTTAGCCTTTCCATATACTACCCTAGCCGGTCCCTATACTACCCTAGCCTGTCTATATAGTACCCTAGCCAGTCCATATACTACCCTAGCCTGTCCCTATACTACCCTATTTTTCTACCAATGGCAGTAATGAAATAGACACATGACAATCTGATGAACTAATAAAAACTTTGTTTACTGATATGATAAAGACATATGAGGGTGAGCAACATAAACGTATACTCTATAGCAATACTTGAGGTAAAATGTCACCGATGGTGAAACTGCAATGGATAATGTAAAATAATCAAATATAAAGAACAATTAGATATAGACAGCCCTTATGCATATATATATATATATATATATATATATATATATATATATATATATATATATATATATATATATATATATATGGTCTGAGCCCTCCGCTCTAAGAGATATGAAAGAACACATAAACACGTCACAAGACTAACAACATAAAATAGACCTGAATTGTGCCCTTGGTCTGCTTTAAGGTAAGCCCTGGTGAGCTGGGCGGTGAGCCCTGGTCTGCTGGGCGATATGCCAAGAGAAGGCCGCATACCTTAAGAAAGTAAATGGATGTTTCTGTAGAGAAACGTGTTTCAAGAGAAGTACTCTGAGAAGGGAAATGGGTGGGTGGGTACCTTGCACTGGAACTGACACAGACCGTTGTGGGTGGTCTGCTTAAATACCCTCCGGGCTCCTCCCATAATTACGGGCCACCATACTGGCCCTCTTATTTATGGTCTGAGCCCTCCGCTCTAAGAGATATGAAAGAACACATAAACACGTCACAAGACTAACAACATAAAATAGACCTGAATTGTGCCCTTGGTCTGCTGTAAGGTAAGCCCTGGTGAGCTGGGCGGTGAGCCCTGGTCTGCTGGGCGATATGCCAAGAGAAGGCCGCAAAAGACTTGGTTTAGGGAGGTAATTATTAATTTATGTACAACAAGACACTACGGGGCAAAGTTGCTGAAGGCTCATGACATTTCCACTTGTGGATTGGAGATGTATCGAGTAAAGCGGGTGGATTCCCGCCTGCCCATCTTTGATCGCGTGGACTGGGACCCGTTTCGTGAGGCTGCTGATGCTGCTCCAATGTGAAAGAATGTCCAAGAAAATGACCAAGGTCCTGGCCTAATTTGCTCAAAAGGAACCTGACGTGACTAATGAACTGGTTGCTGCCTGGGGTACTAATCGGGAACGGTAGTAATGGGCTGTCCTGCGAGGGATCAAACATATGGGCCAAAAATTGATCTAGGATGGACACGGGGCACCAGGCTTTGAGAGTTTGGAAAGGTTTGATGTCAACCCCTGGACCGGACTTTTGTGTTTTGGACACCCTGAGGAGCAAGATGAAGTAAGTCTGATGGCGTGTGAGGTGGCGTCTACGTAACACTTTACAACTGGGATGGTGGCAGTATTCACTGGGGCGTAAGAAGCTGTAGAAAGCCAGGTAGATGGCTGCTTGAACGACCAGGCTGAATTTAGCCAAAGGAGAATGTGACAGGATGAAAGACACGTCTCGGAATATGGCGCTGGTGACGGGTAGCCGTTTGATACTGATTTGGGGTCATTGCCTGTGAATACCACGCAACATGGTCTTGGCCGTATGGGCAGCAAACAAGACGGTTTGTTAGGATCTCATAAGGGGATGAAATACTGGATGTCAGCTGAGTGGGGTCTAAGGTATTGTATGACAATGCCAACTGTGTGTGGTGGCATAATATGAAGACCAGGATGTGATGGAGAACTCTTGGTATTGCTCTGGGGTTTGAGGCTAGTAACCTGACATGCAGTAGAACCTCTAGGCTGCACGGTAGGCCTTCAGGGTGTTGTGAGATAATGAAAGATTAATAAGGCAGGTAGCGTCGTGAAAGTGTTGTTGGAATCCGAGGTTAGCTACGACCAGTGTGGGATAAGAGACATGGTCGGGTCGGTTCCAGGTTCCTGCAAAAAATAACGAAGCAAAGTTAACGGGTAGTGCGTCAGCCAGATTATTTCATTTGTCTGGGATGTGGACGCATAGGACGTTAGATTGGTGCTGTGGGGATAGTGGCACCAGCCTGCGCAGGAAGGCCACGATGGCCGGCTACTAGGACCTCCTTCATTCATAATGACGGCTGTGGCTTGGTTGTCTGTGGCGAACGTCACTGTTTGTCCTGCCCAGTTGTTGCACCAGACTTGAGCTGCTGCGACAATGGGGTAGAGGTCAAACGAAGAGGAGGACTAACTGAACCCAGGAATCAAGAGGATTTCTGACGGCCATGGCCCTATAAACCCAAGTTTGGCAAAAAATTGAGGCGAGGACCTGTGGAGGCGGTGGTGACCATGACTACCTGAGATGAAGAGAGAGATGCTGAGGGAATACACATTGGCATGCCATTCCAATTTGTGAGAAATTCGACTCCCATGGGCAGATCTGCTATAGCTGGCACATCTTAATTTAAGGATTTAGTCAGGGTCTTTACCTGGAAGAGAAACACTAAAAGGTGGGAGGTAAAGGATCACCTTGAGTCTGGCTGCTGCCTTGGCTGAAAATGAGCGGTGATAATCAAAGGATGGGCACCCTGCGTACTTGTGACCTGCTGCATGCAGATACGGGTCCAATTCTACCCTCCTGTTGTGGTTGCTCTGCCTAGCATGTCTCTGACTGTCCCCAAGGCCAGCAAAAACTCTGTGACAGTGAGCTTGCGATTAAGTAAAGGGTCTCTGGCCTTCAGGATGACGGAGACATCTCCCCGCGAATATGACTTGTTCTAGGCCAAGTTGTGTACTGCTATGAGGAGGGATGCTGAGTTAACGTCGTTGTCATCCAAGATGTCCTCCTAGATGCCCTGCTAGGACAAGGTGTGCAGGGAAGACGATGGTGCAGAAGTTGGGTGTATCTGTAAGTGAAGGTACGGGAATGACGGTGATGACTGGAGCTGGTAGGGGCATGGCTGGGCGTACCTCCAGGGCTGTCACTCTGCTTGAACTTCGGCGACTGCTGTTGACAGTGTGGTTACCCAGGAGTGCAGCTGAGTAGTCGCAAAGAAGATAGACTGAAGTAGGTGCCTGGAAGGGCTGCCATTGGCGGTGGAAACAGTAGCCTAAAGGCTTGATTTCCTGGCTGCGGCAGGGTAGGATTTACTCCTGCGACACCGTTCTGCTATGAGTTTTTTTTTTTTTATTGGTCCAAGCTCTTGTGAGACTGTAAACCGCCGCTTGCTGAGCCCGTAAAGGGTGATGGCAGGGCTGAGGCAAAGTCCTCACTGTCTGCCTGCGACATGGCGTCAACTAAAAGCAAGGGGGGTGGTGCGTATGTTTGAGGTAAGTTGCAAAGGTAGGAGAGGATAGTTGCGTTTGGGTAGATAAGATGAAAGGCGGAAGGAAACAAGAAGAATAGGACAAGGAACGACAGCCATAGTGACAGTTGGTTTGCGCTCGAGCGCTGTTGAGTGTGACTTTAGAAAACTCAAAGGAATGCGTGACAACCGAGGTGAGCCAGGAGGTGACTGGCTAGGTAACCGATAGCTCTGGTGTCAGTCTGAGCTCGGCACAGACTAATGAACCAGAGCGCCCCAGGGCGGACTGGGGTGGGTAGCTGAAGTCTGGTATACTAAGTAGGAATGTTGCGATCTGTAGTTAATTGACGTGGGTTCGGTCTACTAATGCTTGCACTGCCAGCAAGTATGGAGATAAGGCGACCTTGTCTGCGTATTGAAGGCTTGTGCTTCGAAAACAGAGTGAAGTGCACAGAAGTATGTGACAGTTACTAACGCCTCAGGAGCAGGTCAAATTCTGTATGTGAAATAAAAATATGTAGTGAAAGAATGTTTAAGAGAAAGGGGGAATCCCATTGAACTAAACACCTGACTTTATGCCCTAGTTGTGAAGTTGACTTCTTGGGGTCGAGAACTGAGTTGACCGGGAGCCTGTAGTAAGGTGACATGAGAATTTCGTTTTGACAAGGGGGATTGCAAAGAGCTGTTTGGGGCAAAGCTGGCCCCCTGGTGAAGATGCAAGCCCTCGACAATGGGGTTTTTTTTTTTTTGTTTTGTTTTTTGGGAGATACTGTCCAAACCTGGTGCAGGGTGGACTAACTGGTGTTCTAACTGGCGTAAAAAGGTGGCAGTTTGAGACACTTGCTGAAATGCTTGCAGTGATTGCAAGAAAGTGGCCTTATTTGAATTATGAGGTGAGAATGAATGAATGGATGAATGAGGTGAGCAGCTGTGTTGCTACTGGAGATGAGTGGCCGTATTAAGCTATTGCAGAGATGCTTGCAGCGATTGCAAGAAAGCAGCTTTATTTGTATCTATAAATTAAATTATAAGTGTGTAGGAATGAGGAGAGCAGCCGTGTTGCTACTGGAGATGAGTGGCCGTATTGAGCCATTGCATTGATGGTTGCAGCGATTACAAGGAGCTTTGTTGAAAGGCGAAAGAAAAGGTTATAGAGGAAATGTGATTATGTAGGAATGACCGTGCGCAGCACTGAGCAAATTGGTGGAGAGAATTGTGTATGATCATGTATGGATAGACTGAGAAAGTCAAACGTAAGTACTGCTGAATTCGTACAGTCGATGTGACTAGTTTGAACTGGGTTATAGCTATGGAATAGTCTGCAAAAGATTTGACTCATTTGAGTCGGTGATGCAACAGGATTCGGCTTGGTTGTTAGAGTTGCGTTTGGCAAGGACTGGAATCGTTGCGCCGATGCTGCGACTAGACTCGAATCCTCCGTAGATGCGACTGAGAGGCTCGTATATGGGATCCGACCATATCGCTGAGGATATGGCTGGGTTCGGATTGATTGAATTGTGATGGTGGTTGAAGGGGCTGGTGATTGCCAATGATCCGAAACATAGAAGCGAAGTTGTGACTAGATTCGAATCGGCCGTAGATGCGAGGTGACTACAGGGCTCGTATGACAGATCTGCCCGTATTGCCGATGATATGGCTGGGTTTGAATCGACTAAATGGTGATGGCGGTTTGAAGGGGCTTGTGATTGCAGAGGATCCGAAACATAGAAGTGAAGTTGCGACTAGATTCGAATCGGCCATAGATGTGAGGTGACTACGGGGTTCGTATGACAGATCTGACTGTATTGCCGATGATATGGCTGGGTTCGAATCAACTAAATGGTGATGGCGGTTGAAGGGGCTTTGTGATTGCCGAGGATCCAAAACATAGAAGCGAAGTTGCGACTAGATTCGAATCGGCCGTAGATGCGAGGTGAGTAAGGGGCTTGAGTGTCAGATTTGACCGCATCGCCGTGAAGTGTAAGGGGGGGGATTTTATGTGGAGCTATCTATAGTGAAACTACCTGTGTCTATTTAATAGTCATAAATAACACAATACAGTGCAAACAAATGTGCAAATAACGCAATACAGTGCAAACAAATGTGCAAATACTGCCGATAATAAAAGTGCATACAATATCAGTAATAAGGTGCAAGAAAAAATGAAACCGTGAAGTGAACGGCTCGAGTAAACCCGCGTTGGGTAGAAAGCATGAAATACATGAAAGATGACATAGAAAGACTTACGGTGGCGTAAGTGCGACTTTTTGCAAAATGAACATGATAAACGAACATGATAACGTAGCTACTAGAGTTTAGAGGAGTGGTAACAACAAAGTCCTACCTACGACAGCGAGTGTGTAGCGGTCCAAGCGTGGGACAATCGATGAAGATATACGACCGATCTCCAAGGTACAACTACGTGGACACGCAGTGAGTTGGCAGAGTCAGCCTGTGCAATGCTTTTGACACGAATCAGCTTAAAAAATGTATGAGATGAATCTGATATAAATTGGCAGTAAGGAGTATCTGATACGAATTGGTTGTAGAGTGTATGCCGTTCCTTACTGTGAAACCAAACAACCTATCAACCACCCATCCCCCCAGGCTAGTCAAGTGCAGGAAAGACATCAGGTGGGTTTAATTACACCTCAATCAGCCACAGAAACCCATACAAACAATTCCTGTTTATCTCAAAAAAAGGATGAGAACAGTGAATCTTATAACCAGTGAAGCCTATGGCCAGTGATATTGGAGAACGACCGACAGCGACTCGGAGGCTTGGATCTATGAATGAATCGTATGTTTGGTAGAAGGAATTTACGAATGTACTATGCCTGTGCCGAAAGATGTCGGGACATGAGTGTCAACAACTCAGAGGTAGGTTTTACGAAAGGGGTGCAGGATAGTAAGCATGATAAGCCGCAAGTTTGCACATGATATGAAAAGATTCGGATACTACTTATCTGCGACCATGAGCGGGAACCGCCGACGAAGACCACAAATGAAGAAGCCGAAGTGCACCTGCAATTGGACGCACAGATAGTCGACTGTGAGGGAGCTGAGAAGAGTCGGCCCCTTGATGTGCAGTACCTTGCACTGGAACTGACACAGACCGTTGTGGGTGGTCTGCTTAAATACCCTCCGGGCTCCTCCCATAATTACGGGCCACCATACTGGCCCTCTTATATATATATATATATATATATATATATATATATATATATATATATATATATATTTCTTGATCATACATCACGGGACACAGGAGCTCATTACATAGTGGGTTATATAGGCACCTCTGGTGATTGGACACTGGTTAACCCCAATTAAGGAGAATTCCTCCCCTATATAACCCCTCCCATATGGGAGGCACCTCAGTTTTTTCGCCAGTGTCTATGGTGGTTGGTCACGTAAAACATGTGCTATGAAGAAAGCTCTGTGCAGGTCCCTGCGGGGGCCTAAGGGCTACAACAAACCGGATCCATATCTCGGGCCGATATTTTGACTCCCAAGATGATATGGTACCCGGGCCTCGTCATCCGAAGAAATTAGGTTTGGCCTGTAAGTTCTCTTCTATTGGAAGACTGGGCTCTGGGAAAACCAGACTTGGTATACTATTTACATAGTGGCACGAAAGTTTCTGGCAGAGTCTTTTACAAGGTCCAGGTAGGAGGTTCTTCTGAGAAAGAACCCCAAAAAAACCTGAAGGTTGGCACAACTCTGCCCGCCGTGATGGGTGAAGGCTGGAATCTGTCTGTTTTCAGCAATTCCTGCGGCGAGGACAGGTAAGGGAAGTTAATCCTATATAAATTATATTATGGATTTCTTCATTGAGTAGTAGTATGTCTTACCTGGTTTCCACCACTAGAGGGAGTAAGAGCAGCCTGATGCATACTTACATGCCTTTCAGTACACACGCTCAGTAAAGCCTGGTTCTCCAGATGTCTCTCATCTCCACTGCAATCCCTGCCACAATAAAGGTAATACAGGGGTCCCACGTAGTCTGGGGGTCCCACGCAGCTCCAATGGCAATTCCCTTCCCCCGAGCGCGCTTCCGGGCTAATGGAGGAGGGGGGAGTGTGGTTGCGAGCCGTGCACGTCAGTGTGCATGGCGCTGTACTGCGCAGGCGCCAGGCGGCAGTTTTAAAAAGCCCAGAGCGTCAGGGGTCTGTAAGTGGAGACACAGGAGCATCATCCCGAGGGATTGTATCCAGGCAAACCTACTCAGCATCAGGCTGTGCATTATTAAGCATATATATTTATTGTGAGACTTTAAGCACAACAGTGATTGCACTTGGTACTAGTACCTCTGCTTGTAGCTTAGGACTATGTCTCTTCATAAGAGGGTCTCAGGGGGAGGTAACAAGGGCACTGGTAAATCATCGCCTAGGTCCAGGGGTTCTAAAAATGCCTGTAAGTTACCATCCCCCCCTGCAAGACTGGAGCCAGCCTCACAGGATGAGTCAGTGCCCCTGTCAGGTTTTGCAGCCTCTCCTAATGTCTCAGCCCCACTATACGTCACTGAGGACTCCCTTAGGGCTACATTGGAGGGTTTTGAAGGGAGAATCATGCATTTTATTTCAGCTTCCCTGAAAGATAGCAGGAAAAGGGGTAGATTCCCTCCCTCTGCTGAGATTCCTCTTTCAGATGACACTTCTGACAATGAGGAGAGATCCCTATCTTGGGACAGGGTTCTTGAGCAGTCGGATGAATCAGAGGAAGAGGAGAGAGTCCCCTCCTCCCAGGCACTCAGAAAACAGGTGCAGTATTATACTGAATTGGTGCGTACCACATTCAGAATGCCTGCTGCTGAGGTCGCTACATCCTCTGTTTCCTCCCTGGGAGTCAGAAAAGTCCCACAGACTGCTTTTTCCTTTCCAATTCATCCCTTAATGGATAAATTGTTGTATGAGGATTGGGGACATCCTGATAAACTGTTTGCTCCTCCTAAAAGGTTTTCTATGCATTATCCTCTGGAGGAAAGTTTCACCAAGAGATGGGGGGTCCCATCTGTCGATGCGGCTGTTTCTTGCGTGAATAAAAACCTGACCTGTCCTTTGGATAATGCTCAGGTATTTAAAGATCCAACTGATAAGAAGCTGGAAACATTATTAAAAGCCTCCTTTTCCATGACTGGCGCTGTAGTGCAACCTACAGTCGCAACCGTGGGGTTGTGTCAGTTCCTCAAGGAACAGGTTAAGCAGATGCTTGGCCTCCTTCCCAGTGAGGAAGTGGAGAATTATGCAGAAATACCTCAAATTCTGTGTTTCATGATTGATGCGATTTTGGATTCTGTCCAACAAGCATCTTGTTTGTCTCTCCTGTTGGTACACATGCGAAGGGCCCTATGGCTAAAGAATTGGGCAGCTGAGCTATCATGCAAGAAACATTTGATTGGGTTCCCGTTTAAAGGGGAACGTTTGTTTGGAGAAGAATTAGACAAATTCGTCCAAAGAATTTCAGGGGGTAAATCTACTCTCCTTCCAGTCAAAAGGAGCAAACGTCCATCATTTAGGCGTTCTCTCTCTCCCAGAGCATCAAGCTCTAAGCAGTGGCAACGGCCTTCTCAACCCTCCTCTGCAGGAAAGGCTCAAGGCTGGGCCCAGGGGCAGAAGAAATCCTGGTGGCGAAAGCCTGCCAAGCAGAGCCCAAAAACTTGTGAAGGGGCGCCCCCGCTCGGCCGAGTGGGGGGAAGGCTCCTGCAGTTTGCGAAAGCCTGGCGGGAAGAGATCCAGGACAAGTGGGTGATCTCTTGGGTATCTCTGGGCTACAAGCTAGAGTTTCAGGAGATTCCACCTTCTCGCTTTCTAAGGTCAAGGATCCCCAGGGACCCAGTAAAGCAAAAACCGCTATTTCTGGCCTTAGATCACTTACTATCCCAGGGGGTGATAGTAGAAGTGGACTCAAAAGAACAGGGTTCAGGGTTTTACTCTAATCTCTTCACCGTTCCTCGGCAATCACAAAGCCCCTTCAACCGCCATCACCATTTAGTTGATTCGAACCCAGCCAAACGGAAGTGTCAGACCTATCCTGGATCTGACCGTTTTTTACGCATCCGGTCCTTCCGAATGCAGTCAATTCGCACTGTGGTCTCCTCCCTGCAAGGGGGAGAGTTTATGGCATCAATAGACATCAAGGATGCATATCTCCATGTGCCAATATTTCCCGCACACCAAAAGTATCTAAGGTTTGCGGTAGAGCAGCGCCATTTTCAATTTGTGGCCTTGCCGTTCGGGCTCGCTACCGCCCCTCGAGTCTTCACAAAGATTCTGGACCCTCTCTTGGCAAACCTAAGAGCTCAGGGTATAGCCGTCATGGCTTATCTAGACGATTTGCTTCTCATGGAGAAAACAGTAGCGCTCCTGAACCACAGTGTTACCAGAACGCTGGAACACCTGGAACGCCTAGGTTGGATTATAAACCTAGAAAAGTCGTCCCTACAGCCTGCTACCAGGTTGGAATACCTGAGTATGCTTATCGACACCGCTCAGGGCAAGGTGTTTCTTCCAAGGCCAAAAGCCTTGGCCATTGGGGATCTGGTGCGCCTAATTCTGGGCAAGAGATCTTCCCCCATTCGGTTGTGCATGAGACTGTTAGGGAAAATGGTCGCCTCCTTCGAGGCCGTTCCATTCGCCCAGTTCCATTCAATGCCTCTGCAAAGATGCATCCTTGCAGCTTGGAACAGGAAGCCCCAGTCTTTGGATCTTCCTATGCGTCAATCCCCAGGGACACGCAAGAGTCTCGTCTGGTGGTTACAAACCGAGAATTTGCTGAAAGGCAAAACTTTTCTTCCTCTTCCATGGAAGATTATTACGACAGATGCCAGCCTGACAGGCTGGGGAGCAGTGTTGGAGGAGACGTGCTTGCAGGGGAAATGGTCTGCGATCGAGAAGCTATTGCCCATAAATGTCTTGGAGATCCAGGCAGTTTATATGGCTCTCATAAATTGGTCTTTCAGACTACAGGGTCTCCCTGTTCGGGTTCAGTCCGACAATGCCACAGCAGTGGCCTATATCAATCACCAGGGCGGTACCAGGAGTCTGGTTGCGCAAAAAGAGGTGAATCGCATACTTGTCTGGGCAGAAAAGCATGTTCCATGCCTTTCTGCAGTCTTCATTCCAGGAGTGGAAAATTGGCAGGTGGATTTTCTGAGCCGCCAGCAGTTGTGCCCAGGAGAATGGGCTCTGCACCCCGACGTGTTTTGGAACATATGTCGCAGGTGGGGTACTCCAGACGTAGATCTGTTTGCATCCAGGTTCAACAGAAAACTGGACAAATTTGTGTCAAGAACAAGAGATGCACTTGCTCAGGGGTCAGATGCTCTGACAGTTCCCTGGGATCAGTACAATCTGATTTATGCCTTCCCCCCCAGCCCGCTTCTGTTGCGGTTCCTGGGAAGAGTCAAGAGGGAGACAAAGTCTGTTCTCTTGGTAGCCCCGGCTTGGTCCAGGCGACCGTGGTACGCAGAGATCATGAAGTTGGCAGTAGGCAGGCCGTGGATCCTCCCTCTCCGGCCAGATCTGCTCTCACAGGGTCCAATGTACCATCCTGCTTTACACAGTCTGAATTTGACAGTTTGGCTGCTGAGACTCACATTCTGAGAGACTGTGGGCTTTCGGGGACAGTCCTTTCTACTCTGGTCAATGCCAGAAAGCCGGCCTCCAGGCTTATTTACTACAAAATCTGGAGGGCATATGTTTTCTGGTGTGAACTCAGGGAATGGCATCCTAGAAAGTATGTCATTAGCAGGATCATGGCCTTCCTCCAGTCAGGCCTAGAAATGAATTTGGCTGTAAGCACTATCAAGGTGCAGATTTCGGCCTTGTCAGTGTTTTTTCAGAAGCCACTTGCATCACATTCCCTGGTGCGGGCTTTCATCCAGGGGGCCATGCGGATAAGGCCGCCAGTCAAACCTCCGGTATGCCCATGGGATCTGAATTTGGTTCTCTCGGCTTTGCATTGGCAACCTTTTGAACCTTTGCATCTGGCTTCGTTAGTTCTTTTGACAAAAAAATTGGTTTTCTTGGTAGCCATATCCACGGCTAGAAGAGTGTCAGAACTAACAGCTCTCTCCAGCAAAGAGCCGTATCTAATTATTCATAAGGACCGGGTGGTCATGCGTCCCAACAGGTCCTTTCTGCCTAAGGTGGTTTCAGGATTCCATTTGAATCAAGATGTAATCCTACCATCCTTTTTTCCGGACCCACAGTCCGCAGAAGAAGAATCTTTGCACACTTTGGATGTGGTTAGGGCAATCAGTATCTATCTTCAAGCAACTGCTCAGATAAGGAAAACTGATTGCTTATTTATTTTTCCGGAAGGCCCTAGGAAGGGCCAGGCGGCATCAAAATCCACTCTCTCAAGGTGGATTAGACAGATTATTTCTCAGGCCTATAGTGTTAAAGGGAAAATCCCTCCTTTTCAAGTGAAAGCGCCCTCTACTAGGGCTGTAAGTGCTTCTTGGGCAGTGCATCACCAGGTTTCCCTGGCTCAGATCTGTAAGGCTGCAACTTGGTCATCAGTCCACACATTCACCAGATTCTATCAGGTGGATGTCAGAGGGCAAGAGGATATTGCCTTTGGGCGCAGTGTACTGCAGGCTGCAGTTTAGGTCCTCCGGTCCATGGCGGTCTATAATTATGATCTGTATCTTCCTCCCCTCAATCTGAGCATTGCTTTGGGACATCCCACTATGTAATGAGCTCCTGTGTCCTGTGATGTATGATCAAGAAAATAGGATTTTTATATACAGCTTACCTGTAAAATCCTTTTCTTGAGAGTACATCACGGGACAGAGGGCTCCTGCCCCTCTTGGTTTTTACGTGGTTTCCTATTGCTTTGCTACAAAACTGAGGTGCCTCCCATATGGGAGGGGTTATATAGGGGAGGAATTCTCCTTAATTGGGGTTAACCAGTGTCCAATCACCAGAGGTGCCTATATAACCCACTATGTAATGAGCTCCTGTGTCCCGTGATGTACTCTCAAGAAAAGGATCTTACAGGTAAGCTGTATATAAAAATCCTATTATAAATATATATATATATATATATATATATATATATATATATATATATATATATATATATATATATATATATATATATGTGGCCTATGTAAACAGGCAAAGGAAGGGCAGAAGAATGACTTTCAGCTATATCAGACCACTCCCCTCTGTACCTCAACCCACAGGCGCAAGCAATGTGTCATAACATTCAGCAAACGTTAAAGTGGTTGTATACTCATTTTTTTTACTTTTACCTACAGGAAAGCCTATAATAAGGCTTACCTGTAGGTAAAAAAAATATCTCCTAAACCTGTACGTTTTAGGAGATATTCGCCTCGGTATGCGCACAAGGGGATTCTTGGCTGAAAGTTCGGCAGTGGCCGGAGCCGGCCGGGATGAAATCTCCCGTGCCCATGCGCGGGAGTGACGATATCGTGGCTCCGGCCACTCACAGCGCCGGAGCCACGATACCCAGAAGAAGCACAGAGGGAGCATGTCAGCTCCCTCTGCGTGGATCGGGCCAGATGTCGGGGCCTCGTTCTAAGGTAAGTATTTCATAATGAGCTAGTATGCGGTGCATACTAGCTCATTATGCCTTTTGCTTTGCAGGTGGTGAAAAAATAAATAAAAAATTAGCAGGTTTACTACCACTTTAAGTGTTGTGGAATTTAACTTGCTCCTTCAAAGTGTTCTAGGCAAATTCAAGCTCTATGAGCACATTAAAGGGAATTCTTTATGATGGGGGGAAAGGTTTGATGTAGTCCTGGACTACAGAGATGAAGTTCTTTGGTCTTCGGCTACCATTTAGGAGAGTTGTAGTAAAAGAAATCATGAATGGCAAAGCAATTCAACTGATTTGGCTTTATCAAGTTAAGAACAGAATCTTCTTGTGTTGGTTAAGTGCTGAGAGGGATCACGTTAATTGTTGACTCAAAGGTATTGTATCCCGTGGTACTACAAGTAACAGCAAGGTGAATGGAGACAATGATGTCTGTATACAGTGTTTATGTAGCTAGATGGACTTATCCTGTAGCACTGCAGGTAACAGCAAGATGAATGGAGACAATGATGTCTGTATGTATATATATGGATAGGCAGGTGCATGCTCACCGATACTGCTGTAGCGGCCATAACCCGTTACAGGGCGGCCTTGACTTAATGGGCTTACCGGTTACCTTCTCTCGGCCTGCTCCTCCACTTCTAGGGGTTCCCAGGGTTGATATCTAACGACTTGTACGCTGATACAGATGAAGTCCTTTCAAAAAGGTTTTATTCTGCAGTATAACTTTCAATTAACACAGTCTCTTAGGGAACAGAGGGCACGGGTGAAGAACTCAGGCACCTTGAACTGCAGGTCTAGCAAAGTGTCTATTTCCACCCAGAGAGTAGCCACTCGCAGCTGGGCACTTCAAGGCTGAACAGATCTCTAGCCAGAGATCATGGCAGTCAGCACGTTGACTCAAACTTGAACAAACAACTTAAGGGCAAACAGGAACCTTTTTCCTCCGCACCTGAAACGTTTCCCGTCTCCTTTATGGTACTGGAAAAGTGTGAATTTGTCAATGTCCTTCTCAACTCAGTAACCAGGCACATCTCGGGATGCCACTTGCCGGCCCTCCTCCAAAGAGTCCTCCCCCGGTCACTTCCACAAACTGCGATGTCCCTCCAAGCCGAGAGCACACCCGGACACTTTGAATCCTCCCTCAGTTACTGTGCCTCGGACCAGCAGGTTCCGAGACTCGGGAACAGACGGATCCCTACCCCCGACCAGGCAGGTCTATCAGGGGCCACTGACAGGAACATGTTGCGGGGTGTCGAACACCCCGTGACCGGGACCCCTCATGGGGCTACCCCGGTCCTGGAACCAGACCAGACCACACGGGTCTCTCGAACAACTCTGGAACCCCGAACATGTGACCCACACCCCTTTAAGTACCCCTTCCCAGACTCCTCAGCGGGCCCCGGCACTCCCACTGATTGGCTCTGAGAAGGCTGATACCCAAACATCCAACCAGACTTGGTTCTAGCCTGTCATGTGCACCTCACCGTCCACATGACCAGGCAAAACTTCCAAACACAGCCTGGCCATACTGGTGTTAAGGCCTACCTACACAATTAACCCTCAGAACCCTGTTCTGAGGCCAAAAAAACTAAATTTACAGGCATGTGACATATGATCCTAATTCGCTACACTGCAAAGGATGATGCTGGTGGTGATGAAAATGACTTTACAGGCTCTCTCTCAGGGTCCTGGCTCAGGTGAGGGCATCCGACCTCAGTCTGTTCTTCCCAGCCAGGTAGTTGTAGTTCCAAACAATTCAGCTAAAGGGGAAATCCCAGCAGTCTGAACCATATGTTCCTAGATTGTAAGCTCTAACGAGCAGGGCTCTCTGATTCCCCCCTGTATTGAATTATATTGTAATTGTACTGTCTACTCTAATGTAAAGCGCTGCGCAAACTGTCAGCGCTATAGAAATCCTGTTTTAATAATAATAATAATATGTCCCAAGATGCTTTGCTTTGCCTAGTCACTCCATTCAGGATATGACAACACAGAGTCCAGGCTCAACACTAGAGGGAAACAGCTCCTTAACGGTAAGGCTACACAATATTTCCTGATTGCAAACACAGATAGCCATTTCCTCGCTACACGTAATTTGATAGCTCCTACCCTGGGGGACTGGATCTAGTAAATGTATAAACATGTTATGTTTCAAAAATACACCTATGTTCAACTAAATGCATCCTTGAAGTTCAAAAAAAATATGGAAAAAATGGATAGATGCTCCATGCTCCAGCCTAAACGCATAATAAAGAGAGGTAGTGTTTGAAGAGCAGGTTGGCCTGTTTAACTTTTTACACAGTGTACCGGTTACCCTGTAATATTTCTGGAAATTTTGGTATAATTAAAATAATTAAATAAATGTGTTGTTATTAAAGTTTTATCAGCCTAACTGCGCAGTAAGGAAAGGAGAGAGAGAGGAAGAGAAAAGGGGAAAGGGGATTTTTTGTTCTGGGGTTTTCTGGGTTTTTTTTGTTCTTTTTTGGTTGTTTTGTTTTTGTATATGTTTGTTATGTAAAATAAAAAAATAAAAAAATAAAAAATAAACTGTCTTCAGTCTCTATGTATACTAAGGAAAATAAGGGAGCTCAAGTCCATAAAGTGGAATGTCACCTAAAAAGGGAAGTTCCGTATTTCCTTCTCCAACCCCCCTCCTCTACCACTGTTGGATGTATATATAAATCTAAAGGAAAAAAAGTCATTCAAAACTGCTTGCGACTGTAATGTAATATTGCCCTCCCTGCCCCAGCCCATTAATGGGCCCTTTGGGTCTGGTATGAATATTAAGCTGAAAGGCATGGGGCCCCCAGGCCCTATATACTCTGAACAGCAGCAGTATACAGGCAGTCCCCGGTGTTACAAACAAGATAGGGACTATAGGTTTGTTCTTAAGTTGAATCTGTTTGTAATTTGGAACAGGTACATTTTCTAAGTGTAGCTCCAGCCAAAAAATCTATTTAAACAGTTCCCAACCGGCCCATAGCCAAATGACGGGTACAGGGCAGTTGGATAACTCTGGGAGGGCGTACAGTGACGTCCTCCCAGAATTCCGCTCTCGCGCACCCGAGAATGTCGGAGAAATGACAGAGCGATCACTTGTAAACAAACCGTACCTCTGTACCAATCAGTACGGTGGAGGGAAGAAATCGGTGGCAGCAGCGCTGTGGTCTGGATCTGTAGTGCTCACAGCGCTGCTCTGTGACAAATACAATCACAGCCACGGATCCATCCATTCATGCTCAGCCATCCCTCCATACTCTGCAATACTCTGCCATACCCTGCCAATACTCTGCAATACCATGCAATATCCTGCCAATACTCTGCATTACCCTGCCAATACCATGCAATACTATGCCAATACTCTGCAATACCCTGCCACATTCTTCAATACCCTGCCATAATCTGCCATACTCTGCAATACCCTGTGATACTCTGCAATACTCTGCCAATACCCTGCAATATTCTGCCATACCCTTTCAATACTCTTCCATACCCTGCCAATACTCTGCCATACCCTGCTGTACCCTGCAATACCCAGCCGTACTCTTCAATACCCTGCCGTACTCTGCCCTTCCCAGCCATACTCTGCAATACTCAGTAATACCCAGCCATACTCTGCCATACCCAGCCATACTCTGCCATACCCAGCCAAACTCTGCAATACTCGGTGATACCAAGCCATACTCTGTCATACCCAGCCATACTCTGCCATACTCTGCAACACTCGGTGATACCCAACCATACTCTGCAACACTTGGTGATACCCAGCCATACTCAGTAATACACAGCCATACTCTGCAATACCAGCCGTACTCAGCCATACCCAGCCATGCTTGGCTGTACTCAGCCTCTGTATGTGGCCAGGCTGTGGAAGTCTCACACATGTGGTATTGCCATACTCAGGAGGAGTAGGAGAATCTATTTTGTGGTGTAATTTTTGGTATGTACATGCTATGTGTTAGAAATATTGTATAAATGGGGCGTGGCCTGGAGCAGCATGAGATAGGACGCATGTGAGCTGAGCTCCGCCGGCCGCATATCCTGATCACTAATCCTAAGACGCAGACTGCCTTTTTTTCTCCGTTCTGACCGCTCCGTTAACCAGGCAACCACAGAGCACATGTCGCTGACGAAATGGGACGCAGCGGCCGCCAGATTGTCACAATTCCGGGATGATGAAGCAGGCCCCGCAGACCAAGATGGCGCCGCCATGCAGGGGGAGGAGGACGCGCGGAGCGCAGACACAACCAGGCTCCTCGATGCTATTACAGCTTGCCAGGAAGCGGTTACGAACTACCAGGATTGAAGAGGTAAAAGTAGATATATCGCTGGTTAGGCAAGACTTTCAGAAACTAAGAGAGAGGGTTACTGAAGTTTAAACCCGCTCGAGTAATGTAGAAGACTCCCTCCCCCCCCCCCGCAGATCTCCTCGGAGGCCATGCAGCACCAAGTGAATCAAATCCTTCAGAAGCAGGATGATATTAAGAACAGGATTCGCAGATGTAACCTGCGCTTTATAGGCCTGCCTGAAGGGGTGGAGGGCAGAGACACCCCGACTTATTTGGAAAAGTTACTTGTGGACACATATGGAAGGGACTCATTCTCCCCCATGTTTGTGGTGGAACGCGCACATAGGCTGTCGGGTAAACCTCCCGCACCGGGGGCGCCTCCCCGCACTTTTATTGCCAAGTTCCTAAATTTCAGGGATAAACACACCATCCTTCGTCTCAGCAAGGAAAAGGGGAATATCCCCTTTGAAAACAAAACCGTAGCAGTCTTCCCTGATTTTTCCTCTGAAGTCCAGAAAAAACGCAAACGTTTTATGGAAGGGAAAAGACGTCTGCGCATTAAAAACATAAAGTATGCCATGCTATTTCCTCCTATTTGCCTCCTCACTTTTGATTATGTTTGTCTCCCTGGACTGGGACCCCCGTCTCCCTGCACCTCCTGAATGAGTGCCCAACTGCCTGCCAGTTCTCCTCTCTAGGCACACTACATTCAGGCCCAAAATGCTGAGGTACTGACTGTCCCTATTTTGTTCCATGTGATTCAAACAACCTCCTTGGCATGCACGCATAGCTGGGCCAACCGTGCTGTGACGGGGCATCTGACTGCCTAAGCACATTGCTCATTGGTTACTACTGACGCCTCAGAGAGTGGTGGCTGAATCCCCCCCCCCAAGTGTGCTGGAACTCCTGACTCTGGTCTGGCCTCCCATGCAGGATGGAGATGGGGCTGTTATGGCTACCCTGACTGACATCTCAGATTGAAAGAGTGTCCTGCTTTATACGAGGCTCGGTGTTATCTAATTGCGTACTGCAGCTGAACTTACCAATGTCTGTGTTGAAACTTTAACTTTGTTTTTCCTACTTATTATAGGAATGTACTTTACTGCGCCCTCCTGGCCGGCGGAGGGGAACAACTAATCAGCAAGCTCACCTTGCTTTGTGAGCACGGTCCTATAGTGTCACATAATACAGCGAAGTTTCGCCCAAAGTTTTACTATGCACCTCTCGGGCTATAACAACTGGCATAACACTTTGCTTTTTTCTCCTGCCACCTACATGGGTGTTTCTCTATTGCAGTGTTGTTCCTTCCCGAGTTGGAAAATGTTTATGCCCTGTTGGCAGTTAGGGGTTAATGCCCGCACTAATTGGGACCAGTGCAGGGCGGGGAGGGGGATGTACGGTTTTCGTGGGGTAAACAAGTTTTTTCTGAGTTTTTCTATGATTGTTCTCTATGGTACAATGTAGGTCTGGCAAGGAGGGTGGGGCCCTCTTCCATTTGGGAGGGGCGGGTTCTGACTGCTCCAACCTTGTGGGTTGATCTGTCTCCTGGAGTCTCACCACTGATTACTATGCATCCATGGCCACACTGAAATTTCTTACATGGAACGTGAGGGGATTGGGGGACCCTATTAAGCGGTCAGCCGTTTTTGGGCAGCTTAAAAAAATGAAGGCAGATGTTGTGGCTTTAGTGGAAACCCATGCTGAGGGACCCATGCTCAGAGCGCTCCGACGCCCTTGGATAGGCTGGGGGTATCACTCCGTACATACTGCCCATTCCAGGGGAGTCTCCCTCCTGATTGCCAAACACACGCACTTTGAGCTCCAGGATTCGGTCATTGACCCGCTGGGTAGATTTGTATTTATAAAGGCAAAGCTACATGGGAATATGTTTCTTATAATGGCTTTTTATGTACCCCCACCATTCCAGTTCAGTGTGCTGTCAGAGGGTTTTAATTATATGGCTCTTCATCCCGCTGCTTCGGTGGTGTGGATGGGGGACTTTAATAATGTGTTAGACAGATCCCTAGATAGGATGGCGGACCCCTCTCAGGGCACCCCGAGCCCCCCTCTGACCAGGTTTGCCAGACTTCTCCACGATTTCCACCTGGTGTACTTGTGGAGAACTAGGCACCCAACGCAGAGCGTTTTCACATGCTTCTCTGCTACTCACCACTCTATGTCCCGCATAAACCTCATACTCTTCTCCACATCCCTCCTACCCAGACTCGCAGATGTAGGCTTATTTCCTAGATCGCTCTCTGACCACTGTCCCTACTGGGCGACGCTCTCCCTACGACATACTCACCCTTTGACGACTTGGCGTCTTAACCCCTTTTGGTTAACTCTCCTCCCCGAAGACAGTGACCTTGAATCGGGCTGGCAGGCTTTTTTTGAGACCAATGAGGGCTCGGCCCGACCACACGTAGTCTGGGAGGCTTTTAAACTACATGCAAGAATGACCTTACAGACTCAAATCAACCAGGTAAAGCGGTCCTCTGCTGCAAATATAGCTGAGGCAACACATATTCTCCAGACAGTGGAACAGGATTTCATGCGTGACCCCTCGGCAGAAAAGGCAGATAGCCTTAGACTCTGCTCCAGAGCACTGGACCAATTGCTCTATGAAAAATCCAAACAGAAACTGTTCTTTCTCAGGCAGAGGTCGTTTGAACATGGTGAGCGAGCAGGGAAAATATTGGCTTATCTAGTTCATGGTGAGGAGAGACCCTCTGTGGTGATCTCCCTCCGCTCGTCACAGGGTATACTTGAGACTGATCCCGTATGGGTCACGCAGATGTTTTGTGACTTCTTTACCTCTCTCTACACCTCTACTGCCTCAGCCGACCCCTCCCTGATGGAATCTTTCTTAAGCAGATTGCAGTTCCCCCAATTGACTGAGGAACAGATCTCAGGACTGGAGGCACCTCTGACTCGGGACGAAATAGCTTCAGCTATTGCTGCGTTCCCATCATCCAAGGCCCCAGGCTCAGATGGCTTTCCGATAGAATTCTACTCTACCTACATAGAACTACTGGCCCCTAAGCTACTTGTAATCTATAACTCTATATTTGAGCACTCCGAACTTCCAGTGACTATGACGGAGGCCACTATAGTGTTAATCCCTAAACCTGGGAAGGACCCGCACCTCCCGGAATCTTATCGCCCTATCTCTTTGCTGCAGGTAGATGTCAAGATACTTGCTAAGATTCTTGCCACCCGACTTAACAAAGTGATCCTCTCGCTGATCCATGCGGATCAAGCGTGATTTATGCCCGGTAGAAATACGTTGTTTAACCTCCGGAGGCTATTTATTAACCTCCAGACTTTCCATGACGACCCAGACTCTAGGATAATAGGTTTGGTTTGGTATAGAAAATATGAATAGCTGCGCCAGCATCAATATACAACAAAACCAACTATACAAAATGAAAATACATAGAGGGTATATGGCTCCCATACAAGACAAATGCCCAAAGAGCAATCACCCACTGTGCATACAGCAAACACAAAGAAATATTTAAATAGAGAACATGTAGTCCATGTGAAATGTGAAACTGCATATAAAAATAAAAGTGAAGGTAGAAAGATTTTTTATAGTCCAATAAGGTGTTCCAATGTAAAGGCGATTAACATGTCACCACCGTGAATCCACACAAAGCTGAAGATCTGTGCCCGTCACCGGATAAGTGATGCGCTTACCAAAAATATGGACAAAACAGCCTTATTGACACTAGTCCGCAGCAGGGTAATGGAACATCAAATCACAGTTCTTGCATCCAAAATGGCCCTTAACGTGGGTATATGGCGATACCACAGCCTTTAGAGCTCCAATGGTCAATGGTCACATATATCTCCGGTAACACCATTAAAGAAAAAGAGATGCCTCCATAGCGTAAAAACGTTCGGGTAATTTATTAAAATAAAAGAATCACACTTACATGAAATAACTTTAAATTAGCATCGAAAGCGGAACTGAACAACGCCGGCCGGCATTCAAACAAAGCGTCCCGTCCTCCCCTCGTAGAGCTTGGTGGCGTCACTGCGTACCTTCCCAGACGCGTTTCGTCATAGATGACGTTATCAATGGGGAACGGGCAACGCAGCGACGCACCACCTATTTATGCCCGGACCTCGTTCTGGGATGCAAGATCCGGCCTCCAGCGCCATCTTAGCTGATGGCAAAAACGGCTAATCTCCCCATATAATGAAAGGAAATACGGAATATAAACAAAGAAGAAAAAGAAAAGGATATTGCAGATCCCTGCCTGATGGCAAAGGTAAACACTAATAGTGATACTAGGTAATAGTCCCAGAAGCTTCCACATTAAGTGCGGTGTTGGGAAAACAAAATCGCAAGTGGAGATGTGAGTTCCAATATGAGACTAGAAACTTTGCAGCAGTGTATGTAAACGAAACCATAAAACATATATATATGAGTAAATGCATAGTGATAAAAACTGAAAGTTAATAAGAAGATGTGTATATAGTAGGAATACACATGTGATGGAAACTAAAAATTACTACGGAGATGTGCATGTAGTGAAGATATACATCACCAAAAAATAATAAATAAAACATATGATTATCAAACATATACAAAATGTACAATGTTTGATTGAAGAGAAAAATGTTGGTACAACATTAAGTGAATATGTATACCTAAATAAATGTGTATGTTGATTAGATAAAAATTGATGTAACTAAAAGGGGAAGTTGTCAGTACAACAAACCATAACAAACGTGTACCTAAAATCAAATAATTATAAACAACAAAAAAGAGAATAAAACAAAAAGGGGAATAAAAAGTAGAGGAATAATAAAATGTAAATGAATAATATACCCATCTTACAAAAATGAGCCCATAATTAGTATATAATCCCTAATTTAAAAAATATATGAATTATCACCCCCAATTTGATTAATTATAAATTTTTTGGCCTGTTTGGCATCTCAGAACAGGTTTACAATAAAGAACACTGAAAGGTATAAAAAAATACATATATAAAAAATGTATGAATACACCCATACCTTAAACAGTAATACTCTAAATACAATAATAATAAAGGAAAAAATAAAAAATAAAAGAATAATACACTATATATTAGAGTAGAACGAGCAAATTCATGAATTATCAATGAAAGCGTTAATGTCTCTCACCAGCGGGCTACCACGCCAATGGGGCTGAAATTTATCTATTCCCAAAAATAGCGTGTTTGACGGATATTTATTGTGGGCAACCAGGTAGTGCTTGGACACAGAATGCTTAGAGAACCCTATCAAAATGTTGGTTATGTGTTCGTTCAAGCGCACCTGTAGTGGGCGCTTGGTCCGACCCACATACTGTAACCCACATGGGCACTGGAGCAAATAAACCACCCCCGTGATCATGTGATACAAGGTTTTATAACATGGTTCCGCCCCGTAGTTGTACCCACAAAAGAGGTAGTACGTCTACGTGGGCAGGAATTTAGGGAACAGACCCTACATCTTCCACATTTATAGAAGCCAGTCAACTGATCGAAGAAACCATTACTTTTCTGTGGTGGATCAATGACATTAGGGACCAATCGGTTCCGCAATGACGAGGCACCTCTAAAGACTATTCTAGGTCTCTCTGGAACTATCTCTTTTAAAGCAGCATCGCTGCTAACAATGTGCCAGTGTTTATTAACAAGTTGTTTAATCTTCTTTTGTTGAATAGAATAAGTGGTCACAAAGGGAACAAACCCTTGGACATTGTCACCTCGTGGGCCTTTCTCAGTAAGTAGTTCCTGTCTATTCATACTGGTCACCATCTTAATAGTGTCCGACAAGAAGTCTGGCTGGTAACCCTTCTTGAGGAACCTAGCAGTAAGAATCTCTGCCTGGGACAGAAATTCTCCAACTTCTGAGCAATTCCGTCTCAGTCGTATATACTGGCTCTTCGGGATTGAATTGAGCCACGGGATATGGTAGCAGCTATCAGTGGGGATGAAGGAGTTTCTATCTGTATCTTTGAAAAACGTAGAAGTGACAAAACGTTCATCCTTCACGGTGATAACAAGGTCCAAAAAATGAATCATAGATTGGCTAGTCACATAGTTGAGTCGTATGCCCCTCTCGTTTATATTAAGAGATTCCAGGAACTAATTCAAATCATGGCTATTACCATCCCATAGGAGGAGGACATCATCAATGTACCTAGCCCATAGGACTATTTGGGGTACATTTTTGGCATAGATGACGTCCTCCTCCCAACGGGCCATAAAAAGATTCGCCAAACTGGGGGCATACTTAGCCCCCATGGTGACACCCTTAACCTGCCTGTAAAATTGTTTACCAAACCAAAAATAATTATGCGAAGCCGCAAATTCTAGTAAACACATAATGAAAGTAATTTGTTCATCAGACAGGCCCGAATATCTATTTAAATAGGATTGAACTGCTTCAAATCCCAAATGATGTGGGATGATGGTATACAGTGATGTGACATCAGCTGTAACCAACCAGATGCCTGACTTAGCTGAAATGGCTCCCAACATATTAATAATGTGCCTAGAGTCCTTAACATAAGAAGGCACCAAAAGGCAGGGAGAAAGAGGAGAGGAACCAGAGGGGGGAGGAGAATTAGAGCAGCAAAAAAGGCCCAGGATGTAGTAGGTAAAGGTATTTTCAATCTGAGCTCTAAACCCCTATCAACATCTGAAAAATTAATTTTGGATAAAGGGTTAAAGTTTGTGCCTCCAACTAGTCTGAATAAATTTCAGACTTATATGGATGTTCACAAGTTTGTAAGGAAAATTAATATAAAAAGATATATGGTTGGCTGTTCCACTAATAACTTAGGGGACAATCCCAGTACTTCAACCCCACAGGTAGCCTATTCGGGTCTAGCAAATGCGTCACTTTTTAATCCTCCAGGTATACTCCCACCTGCCTTACGTGTATTTAGAGACTTAGTATTAAAGGACTTCGATTCATTGGAAGTCAAGAAAACAAGGATGAATAAAAATCTACAAGAAGGCTTGGATTCATTGTGCAATAGGAAAGATTTGGTTATTAGACCATCTGACAAGGGTGGCGCAATAGTAGTTTTAGACCGCTCAGATTACCTATCAGAAATGAATAGGATTTTGGGCGATACTGATACTTATGTTGTCTTGCCTTCCGATCCCAAGACACAATATAAAAAGGAATTGGAAAAAATAGTTGCTGTAGGTCGTGAGACCGGGATTTTGAATGTTAAGGAGAGTTTATTTTTGATCCCACAAACTCTGCGTACCCCTATCTTGTATTATTTGCCCAAATTACACAAGAACCCTATCTGCCCCCCGGGACGACCCATAGTTAGTGGGATAGATTCTGTCATGTCCCGGGTGGGCAGATATATAGATTTTTACTTGCAACCGTTGGTTAGGGATACGCCTTCTTATGTTAAGGACTCTAGGCACATTATTAATATTTTGGGAGCCATTTCAGCTAAGTCAGGCATCTGGTTGGTTACAGCTGATGTCACATCACTGTATACCATCATCCCACATCATTTGGGATTTGAAGCAGTTCAATCCTATTTAAATAGATATTTAGGCCTGTCTGATGAACAAATTACTTTCATTATGTGTTTACTAGAATTTGCGGCTTCGCATAATTATTTTTGGTTTGGTAAACAATTTTACAGGCAGGTTAAGGGTGTCACCATGGGGGCTAAGTATGCCCCCAGTTTGGCGAATCTTTTTATGGCCCGTTGGGAGGAGGACGTCATCTATGCCAAAAATGTACCCCAAATAGTCCTATGGGCTAGGTACATTGATGACGTCCTCCTCCTATGGGATGGTAATAGCCATGATTTGAATATGTTCCTGGAATCTCTTAATATGAACGAGAGGGGCATATGACTCAACTATGTGACTAGCCAATCTATGATTCATTTTTTGGACCTTGTTATCACCGTGAAGGATGAACGTTTTGTCACTTCTACGTTTTCAAAGATACAGATAGAAACTCCTTCATCCCCACTGATAGCTGCCACCAAATCCCGTGGCTCAATTCAATCCTGAAGAGCCAGTATATACGACTGAGACGGAATTGCTCAGAAGTTGGAGAATTTCTGTCCCAGGCAGAGATTCTTACTGCTAGGTTCCTCGAGAAGGGTTACCATCCAGACTTCTTGTCGGACACTATTAAGATGGTGACCAGTATGAATAGACAGGAACTACTTACTGAGAAAGGCCCACGAGGTGACAATGTCCAAGGGTTTGTTCCCTTTGTGACCACTTATTCTATTCAACAAAAGAAGATTAAACAACTTGTTAATAAACACCGGCACATTGTTAGCAGCGATGCTGCTTTAAAAGAGATAGTTCCAGAGAGACCTAGAATAGTCTTTAGAGGTGCCTCGTCATTGCGGAACCGATTGGTCCCTAATGTCATTGATCCACCACAGAAAAGTAATGGTTTCTTCGATCAGTTGACTGGCTTCTATAAATGTGGAAGATGTAGGGTCTGTTCCCTAAATTCCTGCCCACGTAGACGTACTACCTCTTTTGTGGGTACAACTACGGGGCGGAACCATGTTATTAAACCTTGTATCACATGCTCCACCACGGGGGTGGTTTTCTTTGCTCCAGTGCCCATGTGGGTTACAGTATGTGGGTCGGACCAAGCGCCCACTACAGGTGCGCTTGAACGAACACATAACCAACATTTTGATTTAGTTCCCTAAGCATTCTGTGTCCAAGCACTACCTGGTTGCCCACAATAAAGATCCGTCAAACACGCTATTTTTGGGAATAGATAAATTTCAGCCCCATTGGCGTGGTAGCCCGCTGGTGAGAGGGATCTCAAGACTCGAAATGTCTTGGATCCATTGTATAAAATCATATACTCCATATGGATTGAACATCGATACCGACATTAACGCTTTCATTGATAATTCATGAATTTGCTCGTTCTACTGTAATATATAGTGTATTATTCTTTTATTTTTTATTTTTTCCTTTATTATTATTGTATTTAGAGTATTACTGTTTAAGGTATGGGTGTATTCATACATTTTTTATATATGTATTTTTTTATACCTTTCAGTGTTCTTTATTGTAAATCTGTTCTGAGATGCCGAACAGGCCAAAAAATTTATAATTAATCAAATTGGGGTTGATAATTCATATATTTTTTAAATTAGGGATTATATACTAATTATGGGCTCATTTTTGTAAGATGGGTATATTATTCATTTACATTTTATTATTCCTCTACTTTTTATTCCCCTTTTTGTTTTATTCTCTTTTTTGTTGTTTATAATTATTTGATTTTAGGTACACGTTTGTTATGGTTTGTTGTACTGACAACTTCCCCTTTCAGTTACATCAATTTTTATCTAATCAACATACACATTTATTTAGGTATACATATTCACTTAATGTTGTACCAACATTTTTCTCTTCAATCAAACATTGTACATTTTGTATATGTTTGATAATCATATGTTTTATTTATTATTTTTTGGTGATGTATATCTTCACTACATGCACATCTCCGTAGTAATTTTTAGTTTCCATCACATGTGTATTCCTACTATATACACATCTTCTTATTAACTTTCAGTTTTTATCACTATGCATTTACTCATATATATATATGTTTTATGGTTTCGTTTTCATACACTGCTGCAAAGTTTCTAGTCTCATATTGGAACTCACATCTCCACTTGCGATTTTGTTTTCCCAACACCGCACTTAATGTGGAAGCTTCTGGGACTATTACCTAGTATCACTATTAGTGTTTACCTTTGCCATCAGGCAGGGATCTGCAATATCCTTTTCTTTTTCTTCTTTGTTTATATTCCGTATTCCCTTTCATTATATGGGGAGATTAGCCATTTTGCCATCAGCTAAGATGGCGCTGGAGGCCGGATCTTGCATCCCAGAACGAGGTCTGGGCATAAATAGGTGGTGCGTCGCTGCATTGCCCGTTCCCCATTGATAACGTCATCTATGACGAAACGCGTCTGGGAAGGTACGCAGTGACGCCACCAAGCTCTACGAGGGGAGGACGGGACGCTTTGTTTGAATGCCGGCCGGCGTTGTTCAGTTCCGCTTTCGATGCTAATTTAAAGTTATTTCATGTAAGTGTGATTCTTTTATTTTAATAAATTGCCCGAATGTTTTTACGCTATGGAGGCATCTCTTTTTCTTTAATGGTGTTACCGGAGATATATGTGACCATTGACCATTGGAGCTCTAAAGGCTGTGGTATCGCCATATACCCACGTTAAGGGCCATTTTGGATGCAAGAACTGTGATTTGATGTTCCATTACCCTGCTGCGGACTAGTGTCAATAAGGCTGTTATTGTCCATATTTTTGGTAAGCGCATCACTTATCCGGTGACGGGCACAGATCTTCAGCTTTGTGTGGATTCACGGTGGTGACATGTTAATCGCCTTTACATTGGAACACCTTATTGGACTATAAAAAATCTTTCTACCTTCACTTTTATTTTTATATGCAGTTTCACATTTCACATGGACTACATGTTCTCTATTTAAATATTTCTTTGTGTTTGCTGTATGCACAATGGGTGATTGCTCTTTGGGCATTTGTCTTGTATGGGAGCCATATACCCTCTATGTATTTTCATTTTGTATAGTTGGTTTTGTTGTATATTGATGCTGGCGCAGCTTTTCATATTTTCCATTTGTTTCAGTGCTTGTATCTCACTTAGAGCTGCTGCCTATAGTTTGCGTTCATTTTTAGTTTTTTGTATTTTTCACATGTAATTCTTTCCTGAGCGCAGTTTATATATTTTTTCTATATTTGGTTTGGTATAGGGCCTAAATTTATTAGGTGGATCCAATTGCTCTATCAGAATCCGGTGGCTAAGGTTTTGGCGAATGGCTGGTCCTCGGAGCAGTTCCCCCTGTCTAGAGGTACTAGACAGGGGTGCCCCTTGTCGCCTTTGCTGTATGCTCTGGCGGCGGAGCCATTGGCTATGGCAATACGTGAGCACGTGGGCATAGTGGGTTTGTGTAGAGATGGGATAATGGAGAAGATCAGCACCTATGCCGATGATACTCTACTGTACCTAAATGATTCGGATCAATCACTCCCCCTTGCTTTGGCACTGATAGAAGAACTTGGCACGTTCTCTGGTCTTAAAATGAACTGGGACAAGTCACAGATTCTACCCCTGGACAGTTTTCTGCCTCCCAGAGACAGGGCCCTGCTTCCTTTACAGAGGGTGGACACTATTAAATATCTTGGAATCATGATATCCAGATCCCCATCAGATTATATTAAACTTAACATAACTCCTCTGATTGACATAAATAAACAGAAGACGCAGCTTTGGGCACGCCTCCCCTTGGGGATAATGGGTCGTACAAATCTGATTAAGATGGTCCTTCTTCCTAAAATTTTGTACATGCTTTGGCACTCCCCCGTCTACCTGGTCCTCAAACATTTTAAGGTAATGGAAGCTCTTTTGAAACCCTTTGTGTGGGGTAATAGCAGGCACAAACTGGCATGGCAAAAAATTACAACAACCCACTAACCTAGCGGGACTGGCAATGCCGGACTTTAATGTCTATTATTTAGCATCTCAGTTGTCGCAAATGTTCCATATAGATAAAACAGACAAAGACAGGTTCTTACATTTTTTGTGCCCACCATGGATCAGGCCTACTTTAGACCCGATGGTGGCGATTGTTGGGGGGGTGGAGGGGGAAGGGAGGAGGGCGCCTACCACATCTCTTCTTTATCAGTATAGGAAGGTGTGGCATATTGCCTCTGTGAAGCTGTGCCTTCCACCCCTGCATGAATTCACCCCCATATGGCATAATTGGAATATCCCAGAATTTAGACGGATTGTGGATAGCAGATTATGGTGCGGGAAGGGCATATTTTATTTATCCCACATGCTTTCTGGTGGCAAACTGAAATCCTTTACTGCCCTGCAGACGGAATACGGGCTCCTGAACCACTTTTATTACAGTTACCTGCAGCTTCGTCATGCATACCGTGCCCAATTCCCCCTAGATGACCTATCTGTACCCCCCAACCCATTGATGGCAGCAATAAAAAACCCAGACCCCAAAAAATTAATCTCACAGTTTTATGCTATGCTGTCACTTCCTTCCATGACCGTGGCTGCCTATACACTTAAAAATAGGTGGGTGGGGGAGTTGGGGCCTATCACAGACGATGAATGGAGTGATGCATTGGACACCTGTAAACTAGTTTCGCCCAAACTCTCTGATCGGCTGACTAAAATTTTCATAACACACAAAGCGTATCTCACGCCGCTTATGGTTTCCATGTACAAATGCACATGTTCCAGTACTTGCCCCATGTGTGCACATGCATCTGGCACCTTTTTTCATCTGCTCTGGGAATGCCCTAAAATTCAAGCGTATTGGTCCCAGGTGGTGAGGTTTCTACATGATACGATGGGTTCCCCCGTCACACTTCAGCCAAAGCTGTGTCTTCTGGGTATATTCCCGGACCCTGCTTTGAATAAATACACCAAAATATTTCTACACGAAACCCTGTTTTCTGCATGGAAAATGATTGCCAGAGTCTGGATGAAACCTGACCCTCCAACGGTCTCCCAATGGCTTGGGGAAATTAATGGAGTCTTGCCGTTTAAGAAACGTATATACATTCATAGGGGATGCCCCTCCAAATACGAGAAGATCTGGGACAGGTGGCTTAAAATCTCTGCAACATGCATAGCTTAGTCTGTCTGTAGATGAGTATTGTTTGGTACTTTTTGATAGGTTAATGGAGAAGAGTCGGGTATGGGCGGGTTGGGAATAGGGGGGGTGGGGTGGATTTCTGGAGGGGATTGTATGGCTCCGGTAATAATTCTAAAACTATGTACTGACTTGATTATCTCTGCGTGGCATCTATATACATTATGTACGAAGAGTGAACTTGAGATTACCATAAGTTTTGATGTGGACAACCTTTATTTTTTCTGTATGTACCATAACTCTTTTTTCAATAAAAAGAACTCATGTTTAAAAAGAAATATTGTATAAATGGACAACTTTTGAAAAAAAAAAAAAGAATTTTAACCACTTTCATATGACATCCTTGACTTTGTGCAGGGATATCTGAATGTTGCCTGCAGCTACAGGCATCATTCAGATATCAGCTTTTTCAGCCGGCGATTCCATACACCATAAGAATGATCATAGCGGCTGTTCCACTGTTTGATCATTCTTATGGGAGGCGAGAGGGGACATCACCCCCTCCCGCCCCCTCCGGTGCTTCTACCGACTTGCCAATACAATCAAAGCCAGGATTGTTTTTTATTATTTATTTCAGGCTTCCCAGCCTAGAGGTGAGATGTGGGGTCTTATTGACCCCATATCTCATTGTAAAGAAGACCTATCATGCCATATTCCTATTACAAGGGATGTTTACATTCCTTGTAATAGGAGTAAAAGTGATCCGAAAAAAAATTTGGGGGGAAAAAGTGTCAAACTAAAATAAATAAAGTAAAACGAACAATAAAAAAAAAAGTTAAATTGCCCCTGTCCCCCTGTGCTCCCATGCAGAAGCGAACGCATACGTAAGTCCTGCCCACATATGAAAACGGTGTTCAGACCACACATGTGAGGTATCGCTGCGAACATTACAGCAAGAGCAATAATTTTGGCCCTAGTCCTCCTCTGTAACTCAAAACTTGTAACCAGTAAAACATTTTAAAGTAGTGAAGTTTGGCGCCATTCCACGAATGTGTGCAATTTTGAAGGGTGACATGTTTGGTATCTATTTACTAGGCGTAACTTCATCTTTCACATTATGTAAAAACATTGGGCTAACTTTACTATTTTGTTTTTTTTAAAGCACAAAACAGTTTTTTTCCCAAAAAAATGCGTTCAAAAAATTGCCACGACTGCCATTGTATTCTCTAGGGTCTTTGCTAAAAAAACATATATAATGTTTTGGGGTTCTATGTAATTTTCTATCAAATAAATTATAATTTTTATGTAGGAGAGAAATGCCAGAATTGTCCTCGTGTCAGAAACCATGAACCAGAATGAGACAGAAGTACAATGAAATCACACTTGTTTATTAATAAAAAAATAAAAAGGTAAATAGAGTAAGCGTAGTCAAAGCATAGCCAGAGTCCAGTAACCGGATCGAGTAGTCAGCCAGTCCAGAGTTCAATAACCAGATCGGGTAATCAGTCAGGCCAGAAGTCAGGGATCCAAGTGGAGCAACAGCAAGCAGGATAAGGAGCCAGAAGGGATGTCAGCAAGCCAGTCTTTAAACAGAACCGCAGGAGATGGTTTCTTGTGATGTGACCAAGGCAAAGGCAGTGTCAGGAAAGGTTCCCTCCGCTGGTAATATCGATCATTTGGCATGCAGTACTGCGATCCACCAGCAGGTGTCTCCTGGCAGTTTGGAGCTGTCAGAAGAGCTTTTCCCTGCTGGAATTATGTAATCTTTGGTCCGCAGTACTGGCGTCCACCAGCGGAGGGATCCTGGCAGTGTGGAGCAGGTATTACCTTCTGCAGTCAGGCGTCACATGACTGATAGCAGCCATTGTATAAATACCCGGCAAGTGCACACACACCTTGCCCTGGTATTGTCCTTGTGCCCTGACCTGCAGCCTGTTTACCTGATACCTGATACCTGATACCTGATCCTGAACCTTGATTCCTGCATCCTGCCTCCTGAACCCGTTGTACCTGATCCTATCTATTGCTGCATCCCTGGAACCTTATCCTGCAACCTGTTCCCTTTCTCCTTGTCCCCCCCATCTGCTGACCTCCTATTTATGACCCTGGCCTGGCTTGACTACAATTCTGGTACTCCCTTTTGCTATGTATGCTGGTTTGTTTATCTTCACTGTTTGGTTGTTTGGTTTGTTCACTCAGTTTGTATTGGTGGTGTATTCACATTTATATACATTTATTTTAATAAACTTACTTTCACCTATTTATGTCTGGTTCACTCTGTCGCAGTCACATTGTTCTGGTCACTTCTAGTTTATGGCAGGCAGAGATGAAGTGAGCTGGACAGCTTTAAGTAGGCAGGTCAGACGAGCAGGATCAGGAACAGCTGGGTAATTGTGGAGAGAGATGAGAGCTGGCAATTAGCCAACAGCTGAGCAGCCAGCCCAGAGAAGGAAGGGCTAAGTCAGCCCTGACAGTACCCCCTCCTCAATGACCCCCCTTCCTCTCGGAGGACCACCGGGCTTGAGGGGAAAACGTCTATGGAAATTGCAGGGGGAGGACAGGGGCATGTATGTCCGAGGATGAAACCCAGGAGCGTTCCTCTGGACCGTACCCCTTCCAATGTCCCAGGTACTGTATGCGCCCACGGAAGCTACGAGACTCAACAATGGATTGTACCTCATACTCCTCATGGTTCTCAACCTGTATAGGGTGAGGACGTGGCACCAAGGTGGTAAATCGGTTGCAGACCAATGGTTTCAATAAGGAGACATGAAACACATTTGAGAGGCGCATACTAGGAGGAAGGTCCAACGCGTAAGCCACTGGGTTAATCCTGCGAAGGATATGGAAAGGCCCAATAAACCAAGGTGCAAACTTCAGTGAGGGAACACGAAGTCAGAGGTTGCGAGATGACGGCCAGACCCTGTACCCAACCTGGTAGGAAGGTGCAGGCAGGCGTTAGTGGTCACTATGGAGTCTGTACCTATCATTACCATGATGCAAAGCCTCCTGGACTTGTACCCAAGTGGAACGAAGACCACGGGGATGCTCCTCTAATGCAGGAATACTCTGCGGAACAAACGAGTCAGGCAACATGGAAGGTTAGAAGCCATATTAAATGTAGACAATCGGGAGGCAGAATTCAAGGCACTGTTGTGAGCAAACTCTGCCCATGGCAATAGGTCTGACCAGCTGTTATGGTGGTCAGAAATATATCAATGTAGGAATTGCTCCAAGGACTGATTGGCTCGCTCTGTGACCCCATTAGACTGCGGGTGATAAGCAGAAGAGAAAGCAAGCTGAATTCCCAACTGTGCACAAAAGGCTCGCGAGAACCGGGAGACAAACTGACTGCCCCTGTCCGGGACAATCACCTTGGGTAGCCCATGTAAGCGAAAGCAAAAATGGAAGCCAGTTCCTTAGAAGTAGGCAACTTCTTAAGTGGAATACAATGACATATCTTGGAGAACCGGTCAACCACCATAAGGATAACAGTGTTGCCTTGGGAGTTGGGCAACTCCACAATGAAATCCATTGACGGGTGGGTCCAGGGCCTCTCTCCATTGCGTATGGGTTGTAGGACACCCACTGGAAGGTGTCGTGGAGTCTTTCTCTGAGCACACACCGAACAGGCAGCTATGAAGGCAGTTACATCAGCCCATAGACCAGGCCACCAGAATTGTTGGGAAATGGCCCAAATGAGTTGATTCTTTCCAGGATGGCCAGCTGCCTTGGGAGAATGGTAAGTCTGGAGCACGGCAGTACGGAGACCCTCTGGGACAAAGCAGCGGTCACAAGGTTTATCAGGAGGAGCATGGACCTGAGCAGCAAGAATTTTGTCACCCAAAGGAGAAGTAAGACTAATGCGAACCGTAGCCAAGATACGATCAGGAGGAATCACAGGAACCCGGAACCGACTCCGACTTGGAAGTGGAGGAAAATTGTCGTGACAAGGCATCAGCCCTTACATTCTTAGTACCGGGTAAGAATGAGACAATGTAATTAAAACTCGACAAGAAAAGAGCCTATCACGCCCTTCTGGGAGAGAGGCGCTTAGCCTCAGACAAGAATGTGAGAATCTTATGGTCAGTAAGAATGAGAACAGGCACAGTGGTACCTTCAAGGAGATGTCTCCATTCTTTCAGGGCTAAAATGATCGCCAGCAGCTCTCTGTCACCAATCTTGTAATTGCACTTAGCAGGTGACAATTTCTTGGAAAAGTAGCCACATGGATGCATAGCGCTCTCAGAGTTAGGACGTTGAGACAGAAGGGTGGCAACTCCAGTCTCAGAAGCATTAACTTATAGGATAAAAGGCAATGTAAGGTCAGGATGTTCCAACACAGGAGCAGAAACAAAGGCAGCCTTGAGAGTCTCAAAGGTCTTAATGGACTCTGGAGACCAACTCTGTGGGTTACCATCCTTTCTGGTCATATCAGTCAGGGGATCGATCAGAGAGGAGAAGTTGCGAATAAACTTCTGATAGTAGTTGGCAAGGCCCAGGAAACGCTGCAGAGGACGTAAACCCACGGGTCTAGGCCACTGTAGGACTGCCGAAAGTTTCTCTAGGTCCATCAAAAAGCCAGCAGTGGAAATGAAACAGCCCAGGAATATAACCTGTTCACGATGGAACTTGCACTTCTCCAGTTTACAATAGAGATTGTTCTCTCTTCGTTTCTGAAGCACATGACAGACATCTGTGTGGTGGCTCTCCAGGGACTTGGAAAATATGAGGATATTATTGAGATAAACTACCACAAATAACTGCAACAAATCTCGGAAGACATTGTTCATAAATGCCTGGAAAACTGCCGGGGCGTTACAAAGGCCAAACGCATTACCAGGTACTCATAATGGCCTGTTGTGGTATTAAACGCAGTTTTTCCACTCCTCGCCCTCCTTAATCCGCACAAGATTGTATGCCCCTCTCAAATCAAGCTTCGTCAAAAACCGTTACTCCCTTGAGGCAGTCAAATAACTCTGTAACCAATGGAATCGGGTAGGCATTCTTAATTGTCACACGATTGAGAACCCTATAATCAATACAAGGTCTCAGTTCACCGCTCTTCTTCTTTACGAAGAAGAAACCAGCACCAGCAGTAGACGAGGATTTGCGGATGAAACCTCGAGAAAGTGCGTCAGAAACATACTCCTCCATGGCCTTATCCTCCAAGACCGACAAAGGGTAAGCCCGGCCACAAGGGGGTATGACACCAGGTTGAAGGTCAATTGCGCAATCAAAAGACCGTGTGGAGGCAAGCTACTGGCTTGACCTTTGTCAAAGACATTGCTAAAATCGCGGAACTCCTCCGGCAGGGAGGAGAGCGAAGAGGTGCACAGGACCTTGGATACCTTCAGGAAGCATGTCTCACTGCATTGTGGTGACCAGGAGAGAACCTCAGCACGGAACCATGAAAATAGGGGTTGTGCCTCTGTAACCAAGGATAACCAATCAGCAGCGGAAACCTGGGTGAGGAAATAACTTGGAATTGGATTATCTCATGGTGAAGGGCCCCTACGGCCATGGACAACATCACATGGGCAGGCTGTAAAAGTCTCCCGTCAAGAGCCTCAATGGCAAGTGGAGTGTCACGCAGCTGCAGCGAAATCAAGTGCTGCGAAACAAATGCAGCATCAATGAACAGGCCTGCAGCCCCAGAGTCGATTAGAGCCTGTATCTCGATGGACGACTCAGCCCAAGAAAGGATGACCAAAACCAGGGGCTTATCCTTCTGGATAACTGGGGATGAAACCACGTCACCTAAGGTCTGTCCATGACAGGGCCTCAAGGTTCAGGCGTTCCCGGGACGGGTAGAACAAGACTTCAAAAAGTGATCTGCCTGGCCACCTTAAAGGCACAATCTCTCCCTCCTCCTAAAGGCTCTCTCATCTGCAGAGAGACACATGAAGCCCAAGTGCATGGGTTCATCTTCACTGACTGACTCAGTACCAGGAGGCATAGGAGGTGAGGGAGGCATGGGTGGGACTGCAAAGCTCGGAGGCAAACGTATAGGAGGCTTCCGCAAGCGCTCTTTCAAAGAAGATCTTTATCTGAGTCTGGAGTCAATGAGGATGGAAAACGAGATCAAGCTCTCCAGCTCAGTGGGTATATCTCGGGCTGCTATCTCATCCTTGATAGAATCCGAGAGACCATGAGAAAAAGCAGCCACGAGGGCCTCATTGTTCCAAGCAACCTCTGCTGTCAGAGTACGGAATTCAATGGCGTAGTCAGCAACAGTTCTCGTACTCTGTTTGATAGACATGAGGAACTTGGCAGCAGAAGCGGAGCGTGAGGGAACATCAAATACCCTTTTAAAGAAGGCCACAAAGTCAGGGTAACTCAAGACAAGTTTTTGCGTCTCCCATAGAGGGTTAGCCCAGGCCAAGGCTCCCTCAGAAAGCAAAGATATCACGAAACCTACTTTGCTCCTGTCCGTGGGAAACGCCTGGGGCAGCATTTCAAAGTAAATCTCAACCTGGTTGAGAAACCCTCTGCATTGAACTGGATCACCCCCAAATCGCTGGGGAAGCGTAGCAGAACCAGACATGCCATTCGAGAGGTAATACTCGAGGCAGGTGCCTGTACAGAGACTGGCGCAGCAGCAGGGACGGCCTGTGACTCAGGTTGCACTGAAGCAGCCACAGTGGGGGATTCCAGGTGAGCCGTGCGACTCAGGAGTGAGCCAAGGCAAACTGATCCATGTGGTGATCTTGCTCATCCAATCTGGAAAAAATATTACCAACAAGTGGATTGACTGTATCTTCTGAATTCATGGCCTTCGCCTACTGTCAGAAACCATGATGAACCAGACCGAGACAGAAGTACAATTAAATCATACTTGTTTATTAATAAAAAATAAAAGAGTAAGCGTAGTCAAAGCATAGCCAGATTCCAGTAACCGGATTGAGTAATCAGCCAGTCCAGAGTTCAATAACCAGATCGGATAATCAGCCAGGCCAGAAGTCAGGGATCCAAGTGGAGCAACAGCAAGCAGGAGAAGGGATGTCAGCAAGCCAGTCTTTAAACAGAACCACAGGAGATGGTTTCTTGTGATGTGACCAAGGCGAAGGCAGAGATGAAGTGAGCTGGACAGCTTTAAGTAGTCAGGTCAGACAAGCATGATCAGGAACATTCTTTGCAGCCAGGATTTCCACATGTTCACAAATTTCCTATAATTGTTTTGCCTGGTAAGGGCTACCTTTTCTGTCAATACTAGCTTGTTGATGGTTCTGAGCCATTCTTCTGGGGACAGGGGAATTCATGATTGCCAGTTTTTTGTAATTCATTTCCTAGCCTGATACAGGCATCTCGCTGTCACTGTTACGGTACTGGACAGTCTGATTTATTTTTCTATATGACCCAACACACACACTCTAGGTCTCGTTTCCAACGTGACCCCAAATGTGGTGTTGATAATCTTTAATATCTCCGTCCAGTATCTGAACAGCCTTGGGCATCTCCAAACCATGTGAATAAGATCCCCCTTCTGAACACATCTAAGCCCCTGTACACACGGTTGGAGATTTTGCCAACCAAATCCGTTGGATTTTTTCCGTCGGATTTAGTCCGACGGATTGTGTCCGAAACTGTTGCGAAAAATCTGATCTTTCAGAACGTGATGACGTAATTTCGTTACGATGGGACTACATTCAGGCTAGTAGCCAATAGCTTTGATGTAGGAATTTGATCTGAGCATGCGTGGCACTTGGTCCGATCAAAATGCTATACACATGATCGGATTAGGTCCGACCGGCCCAGTTGGTCGGGAAATATTTCCAACATGTTGGAAAATTGGGTCGGACGGAGATTCGGACGGAATCAGTCTGATGCATACCACACACAGTCGGATTATCTGACGACACGGTCCAATAAGACACATTCCGACAGATTCTCCGAGCGTGTGTACAGGGGCTAAGACACTTGTCGTCCAAGCAGCAACCCAATCTATACAATTTTGTGGGGGTGTAATAAACTCTATGCAGGAGGAACAGATGCAACACTTTTTGCGATGGGGAGACCGACACTCGCTGCCGTAATTTCTTTTACATCTTCTTCCCATTTTAGTTTGTTTTTAAAGGACCTCTCCTTGTCCTTATATTTACCCATTATTTGCGCATACATTTCCGATATTAAACCTTTGAAAGTGTCCGCATTAACTATTTTTTCAAGAAGGGGAATCTTGCACCATCCCGGAGTATTATCAACGAAGCCAAGTTACTCTTGGTGGGCACTGTAACGGCCCCTGCTGCGAAATATTATATCAAGAATTGTAATTACCTGCCCCTATTAAACAGGGGCAAAAATATTGGGCATTAGGCGGTGGTGATGGTGGTGGTGGCAAAACACTGTAAAGCCTCACAGATACTCTTGTTGAGAGGAGGAACGGGCCCTGCTGTGAAATATTAGATCAAAAGTTTTAATTACGTGTCCCTGCTAAACAGGGGCATACAAATTGGGCCTTAGGCAGTGATGGTGGCACAACACTGTAACCCCTCACAGATACTCTTGTTGGGCGCAGGAACAGGCCCTGCTGTGAAATATTAGATCAAAAATTGTAATTACATGCCCTTGTTAAACAGGTATTCTTGGTGGTACTGTTGTTTCATTCATATTTCTCTCAGTTCATTTCTTCTTAGATATAGTTATGTCTCACGTGTCAGAGAGAGACGAATTCAGGGTCATCCCACCTACCCCTCGTAGGGGTTCAGAGCATGGCAGCTCACCATCGTTGAGGAGTTGGACTGTACCTAGGCTGGTAGCGGAGCTTCGTCGGAAGGGTATTCCTTTCCCTGCTATGGCTAGGAAAGTGGAACTCTTCAGGTTGTTGTTTCCATCTCCTTCTCAACCACTATCATCTACCAGCGCGGAACATGCTTCAGTGCACAACTCTTTGACGCAGATACATGTGGTATTAAATACACTCTCTGCCTCCATGCTGCAGTTGCAGGATAGGATGGAGGTAATTGAAGCCCGCTCAGTCAGGGCAGCAGTGACAGCTAGCGCTGGGGTGTCTGCTGCGCCTCCAGCTCCGGCTCTTCCAAGCCCGACTACAGGTAATGTCCTATCTTTACCTTTGGCAGCTCCTTCACCATTGGCGGTATTTCCTTCTGCGTCCCCTGCCCATTTCATTCCTGCCAACATCAAAAAGGATATTTTAGAAGGAAAGAATGTCAACTTAGCCTCGCTACTAATAGCAGGCCAAGACATTACAGAGAACAAGTCTTTTGCTTGTGGAGAGGTATAGGTGGTGCTCAAGGTCAAGGATCCCAAGCTTAGTCACAAACTCAGTGTGCCAGAATTTGTACTGGCGTTAGGCATTTTCAGAGACGTTGTCTGTTCGGTCAGTCCGGGTAGAGTTTGACCTATACCTTCATAAGATGGTGGATTTGGCACACAAGTACGGTGGTTTCACGTTTTACGACTATCATTGTTCCTTTGCAGTGAAGGTAGCAGCTACTTGGGCTCAGTTTCAGGTGGAGACGTGTTGGGGCAACATCGACATGGAACTATTTTGCAGGCATTTCACTAACCAGAAGTCTCCTGTATGTGCCAACTGCCAGTCATCAGCACACACCTCAGCTTGGTGTCCAAACTGTGAATCTTCCAGTCAACCAGGGACAACCAAACAGGCGGCTGGTGGTTCTTCTGGTAGTTCAGGCCAGGTGGACAAAATGGGTAGACCTATCCGTTATCTGGGTAAAGCTCAGCTGTGTAATAATTATAATTACACTGGGTGCAACTACAACCAATGCAGGTTGTTGCACATTTGTGCTAATTTTCAGAGCCCATCCTAAATATGCCTGCCATGTTAAGCCTTTCAGTACTTCATGTCTATGCCAAATCAATATCCCCTTGCTAGGGGATTACCTGGAAAACCACCCATCCCCAGCGTTCGGACAATTTTTGCTGGAAGGTTTTTCTTCAGGCTTTCACACTGGACTTATCACTCTTCCAACTGAGTCGTTTGAATGCAATAATTTGAGGTCAGCAGAGAATCACCCTGCCATTGTCAACGAGTTGATGCAGGCAGAAGTGTCCAAAGGGTTCCTGATTGGACATTTTCTATCATCACCATTTTGTATGTGGAGGGTCAGCCCCATCGGGGTGGTCTGTGGAAAATTTTCAAATAGATATCGCTTGATTTATGACTTGTCAGCGCCTCATTCATCTCATGTCCCTAGTCTCAATTCACTCATCCCCTCTGAAGAGTTCTCACTAAAGTATTCATCTGTGGATTTGGTAATCCAGCATATGGTGCAGTTAGGCAGGGGTGTTTGGCTGTCCAAGTCTGATATTTCTGATGTGTTCAAACTACTTCCCATTAGTCCTGCTATCTGGCAATGGCATGGCATCAAGTGGCACGGGCAGTATTATTTCGCTACCAGATTAATGTTTGGGTCAAAAAAGCAGCCCTTTCTTGTTTGATATCTTTGCCCAGGCCCTTCACTGGATTTTGGATAATTGCAAAGGTTGTCAGAAGGTAATTCACTATCTTAATGATTTTTTACTTTTGGAAAACCCAGATGAACCGCCCGGGCATACGCTTACAGGACTGTTTTCAGACTTGAATGTCCCTCTAGCTGCGCACAAGATGGAGGGTCCGATGAAAGTCATAACCTTTTTGGGGATTACGCTTGATGCCGATCTCATGGTGGCTAGCCTTCCTTTGGAGAAGTTGGTTAGGATATGCCAGACCATTCATCTGTTTGTCCGATCACCAGTATGTTCTAAGAAAGAATTGCAGTCTCTGTTGGGGATTATCCTGTCTCAATATGCCTCGTTTTTTCTTACAGCATCTGGAGGCAGAACAATCCGGGCAGCTTGTTCCCCCTTACTGACTAAACACATTCCGGGCTCAGGCGATCAACCTGGCCAATAGGTCGTTGTCCAGGAATACGCTAAAAGCATACACAATGGATTGGAAGACTTTCCTCAGGTTTACGGATTTATAACCTTCCAATTGCCCTGAAGATATCAGCTATGTCATGTCTTTCACTGCGTATTGCCACAGTGAGCTGGCATTAGCTGCTAGTACCATCAAGAGATATTTATCAGGAATATAACATTTCAGATCCCTGCAGGCGCCTGACAGTGCATCCATTTTTGCTGCTCACCCTCTGAAAGCCATGCTCAGGGCTATTCAGAGGACCCAGGGGAGAGTTCAATTATCTCGGCAACCTATCATGGGTCAGATTTTCCTTGGTTTGTCTGACCTACTGTCCTCTTCTCCCTTCAGTACAGGTCCTAGCATAGTGCTCAAGGCTGCCGTTTATCTTAGTTTCTTCGGGTTCCTCTGAACCGGGGAAGTGTCTCATGCCAGCTGTCATGCTCCGGTTCTGCTCAGAGGTAGTCTCACCAGATTCCCTGAGCACTATGAGTTACAGCTGCACAACAACAAGAATAGACAAACTGGTCAGGGGTTCGTGGTGAAATACTACCAAACGAACAGCGCTTGGTGCCCGGTAGAAGTTCTCGACTCTCCTGTCAATAGGCCGCTGCTCCCATCTCCCACGCATCCTATTACTTACCTATTACGCATCCTTATTACAAAACAATTAATTTCATATGTAAGGATTTTACTCACCAGATTAGATGTAGATCCAAGGCGTTTCTCTGGACATTCATTTAGGATCGGGCCAGCGTCTGCAGCTACCAAACAGGGGGTCCTGTCTTACATTATTAAACACATGGGGCGCTGGAGGTATATAGCAGGTACATTCCCAAACCTCACACAGAGGTTATTAGGGCATTTGCTACATTGTTGGATTAATTGTTATCTATTTCAATAAAGCTTCATACTTTACCTATCTTGTGTCGTTTGCCCTCTTTTAGGTGTACTGACCAGTGTGACCAAGGCACACCGCAGGTCTTGGTAGTTAGTGTTAACGTATGTCACAGTGAAGACTCTGACTACAAGTCTGGATTTGTAGGAAGAGTCTGAGGGGGTATATATCCCTCCTCCTCCTACAGGTCCCTCGTCGGCTCATCTTCTGGTTTCCCACCCTTCCGTTCCCCATTTTTCATTTCATTTCATTCACAACACATTTATCTTACTCTTATTCAGGGTATGCCCTCTTTTAGGCGTACCGACCAGCGTGACCGAGGCACACCGCAGGTCTTGGTAGTTAGTGTTACCGTATGTCACAAGTGAAGACTCTGACTACAAATTATATATATATATATATATATATATATATATATATATATATATATAGCGCTGGCTCCTGACAAGCATGCGCTATATGTTTTTGAAATGTAATATTCCTGAAACCACAGTTGGGTTTTAGGGCTAATTTTAGTAAATTATGATTTCAGTAACCAGTCCAGCTGGGTTGCACGGGGGTTCTCCATGGCCGCAGGTGTCGCTGTCACCGCCAGCAAGTATGAGAACGCAGTTTAGCTGGGTGTATTGAGTGCCACGTTTTTCTCTGAACCAGCCCACTGGGAGTGTTCTCCTGCTGTGCATTCTAGGAGGTGGTATTTAAGGTACTGACATAACGTGCTACGGGGTTCCGGTTCAGAAGATAATTTTGTCTGTTGGGTTCTGGTCCTCCTGACCAGCCCCCATGGCCCTCCTGGCCTGGGGTGCGGTTCCATGCATTTCCAGGTCTCGGGGCTGGATAGCCCAAGGCGAAGCAACTGCACGGACAGGCCTGAATGGATATCGGGGGCCTGGTGATTCAAGGGTGGTCCAGTGCCGTCTCATCTAAGGAGAGGCCCAGCAACTGGAGAAGCATCCTGGGGAGGGCTCTTCAGGAGAAGGCCATGCACAAGGCTGGCTTCTCTGAAGGAGCCTGGAGGCTCAGTTGAAGGACACTTCATGGATCTACACTCATACGGTATCATCGTACCGGCTGAGAGATACCGGTACCGTATGATAGCTCTATAAATTTGTCTATGTCCCTCAGTTACGCTCAAGTCTGTGGCAGAGACTTTTTCTCAAGTATTCTACGCTCAAGTCAGAGACTTTACTTTACTTAACACCCTACCAGCTGCTAGGCCTAATGAGAGGAGGTCTATCCGGGGGTTGTGAATATCCAGCTGTGAAACAGTTATTCTCCGGATTTATTTTATAAAAGACTTTCCATTTTTGGCAGTCCAAAGTACCTGAACTTCCTCCTAACCCTCTACCCTAAACTGAGAGATTCTGTTTTTACTTCAAATAAATAACCCAAAAGAAGATTCAGTGTCAGTTTCTACATTTCTTTGGGCCTCTTTGGGCCATCTACCATGAGAAACACTAGATGGAGACGAGGTCAAGAAGGTAATGGTAAGCCCAATAAAACCAGCAGCTCCTCCGGGGGTCAGTGCTACATTTTTATATATATATATACATATATATATATATATATATATATATATATATATATATATATATATATATATATATATATATATATATATATATATTTGGTCTAATGCAGGTGGTTGATGCATACGATGCATACCTTTACCATCTGATTGGAAAGCATCAGGCAAGTGTGAATTACGTGTATGATAGTGTTATATGTTGTCAATTTTGTTGTATTACAACTTTTAATCTTTTCCAACAGGAACCTGTTCACCATCTGTTTGCAGTGATGCAACAGCAATGTAAACATGTAAACATTTTTTAGGCTAACTTTTGCTTTAGGCCTCATTCCCACGAGGCGGATTCGCTTCCACGGAGCCTGCCTCTATCCACCAGCTCAGCAGGAGATCTCTCCATTGATCTCCACTGAGCCAGCGGATGACAGGTCCCCCTCTGCTCACTGAGCGGGGGGGCTTGTCGACGCCACTTGTTTCTAGGGAGAGATCGTTTTCATCCGATCCCACCCGATCTGATCCGCCAGCAACAGATCCGGACGTAGGACCATCTGTCTGCTTTTGGCGGATCTGAATGGGTCGGATGTCAGCAGACATGTCACCGCTGACATCCATCGCTCCATAGGCCAGCATGGAGCGCCCGTTCAGGTCCACCATCAAAACTGACAGGCGGACCTGAACGGTCTGACAGTGTGAAAGGGGCCTTACACTGATTCCTCAGATGATGTTTCCAGTTGAAGATCTTTGGATTTTCCCTGTTAACGTCAACAAACACTGGATTTTAGTGGTATTTATTGTTGAACAAAGTTAATTTACTTTTCTTTATTTATTTGCACACTATTATATACAATTGTTATGTATACTTGTATCATATGATATACTGCAGAGTACATCCTTCTCTGGCCTTGATTACACAAGCTGCAACGCTCAAGATTTGGATTGAAGCTTCAAATTGCTAAGAAAAAAAATGCTTTTTCTAATGCAGTTTTCTTAGCAACATTCAAAACTTCGCTAGAAATTTGGAGCATCGTGACTTGTGTAATCAAATATCAATACCATCTACTAATTGTGTGTCTTCCTAAAATGTTTTTTTAGATTGTCATTATGTCAGAGCAGGTCATTGTGGTGATGGACCCTATAGGAAATTAAACTTCCTATTATTCAGTATTGCCGGACAAACATATGTGCACGTTTGTGTTTACATGTGTATTTTTCTGTTTTTAAACTCTTGAGGATGAAGTCATATGAAGACCACGGAGCCCAATGGAAGAACTCGATAATGGAACAAAACATCCGGCATGATTCTAGTAACTGTGGCGTTTTGCTCTTGATGGTAAAAAAAATGTCTTTTTCTTTTGTGTAATGCCGCATACACACAATTGGAATTTTGGTCGGAAAAAGCTATGATGGTTATTCCGACGGAATTCCACTAAAGCTTGTCTTGTGTACACACGGTCGCATCAAATTCCGACCGTCAAGAATGCGGTGACGTACAATATGTACAACGGTACTAGAAAAAGGAAGTTCACTACCCAGTGAGCAACCCTTTGGGCTCCTTCTACTAATCTCCTGTTAGTGGAAGTTTGGTGATAATTTGCGCTTTTCAGACTCGTGCTTTTTCAGATGGTTTTACTGCTGTTCAGTTTGTGCTTGTGGGTTTGTATTTGGTTTTCAATGCGTGTAGTCAGTTCGTATGTGTTTTTTTTTGTAATTGTTTATTTAAAATTTTCAACATCATACAGAAGGAAATATACATGAAATATTAACATTAACATATCGAGAGTGCAGGTATACTTTGATTACAGGGCATACAAAATCTGAACACAGAGAGGTATAGTGATGTTATTAAAGTATTAATTTGAGTGGGGGAGAGATGGTCGCATCCCTAAAAATAGAAATTAAAGCGACCCTCTACCGTATCCTTAAGGGGGTTATAGACAAAAACTGTAAACATACCATTTAACCTCAAAAAAAGCTTTACACAAAAGGAAAAAGAAATTTCAGACCTTCTCTCTGGGATATGTAAGTATCCAGGTTTAACTAAGTAGGATCAATCCCATCAGAGCCATATGTAGACTCATCCCATTTTGACCAAGTTTTAGAAAATTTCTGCACCTTACCCTCCACTACGGCCGTCAACTGTTCCATTCTACGTATGCCAGCTACAGTGGTGATCAATTACGGAAGTGTTGGTGGAGAGGTGGACAACCATAACCTGGTTATGACCCTTTTAGCAGCCAATAAGATGAAGCACAACAGTCTGTGCAAGGCCTTAGAAAGACCAGAGAAAGGGAGGCCTAGCAGATAACGCATGGGCGTCAGGGGATTAGGAATGCCGACCAATGATTCTAACAGATTTTGGACTTGGAGCCAGAACTGGTGGACTAGGGGGCAGTCCCAAAAAGTATGATAGTGAGAGCCGACTTCCCCACTACATCTCCAGCATTGCTTTGAAATGAATCTGTTACAGGCATGTAGAATATCTGGGGTCCTATACCAGTGCATTAGAACTTTGTATGCAGTTTCCTTGTGGGTCACACATCGAGTTATTCTGGAAGTGTGCTCCCATATGTTCCCCCAGTCCACCAGGGAAATATCGTGCTGTAGAATCTGAGACCATTTCCTCATGTAGTGGTGGGTATTCATCGTCATAGGAATCGCTTCTGTTTTTCAGTGCGTTCTTCTCCACTCGTTACTGATTTTCAGCTCGCTCTTCACAGGCCTTGCTGTTCTTCAGTGCGTTCTGTTTAGTTCATTCTGATCAGCCGACTGTTTTGAAGCCATGTTGCAGTTACGTACTCGTCGTACAGTTCGTGCTGTGAAGGGGCTTGGTGTTGGGGTTCTTACTTTGACCCAAGCCCAGTTCATGAACAGGGTGAGGAGCAGTTCATGGACCAAGAATTGGTTACTCCAGCATGACCAATTCTCTCATATGACTTTGCTGCGTGAGATTCAGGAGAATAACCCTGATGATTTCAGGAATTATCTCCAGATGACGGACCCCGTATTTCACCGTCTGCTGGCTTTGCTGTCCTCTTATATTAGCAGGCAGGACACCTGCCTGCCTCAAGCCATCACTACTGAGCAGAGGCTAGTCACCACGTTGCAGTACTTGGCAACTGGGAGAAGGCTACAGGACCTCAAGTTCTCGACAGGCATCTCCCCCCAGGCTCTGGGGATCATTATTCCAGAGACTGGTTCTGCCATTATTCAGATCCTGCAGAAGGAATATTAGGGAATATTAGGGTAAGTTTTATCCTTTATTAACATCACATTATATGTATTTAATGTTTGTATTTATTTCATCATTCCCTAATTACCATGATTGGAATATGCTGTGAATGTCTCCTTTATTCTCATGCATGCTGAATTTTTTTTAATGCCTTTTTTGGCCTACATGCATATTTGCCTTCACTAACCTCCCCGGCATGCTATCCTGGGCCCATACACACCTATAGCCTAGTCAATTAACAATGTATTTTGTCAGCTCCATTCTAGTGCTTTACCCTAAACACCCCCTAAAATGTGTACAAATGAATGACCGTATGTCAGATGGTGGAGTCTTTGCCCAGACCGAGTTCTACCGACGTCTCCAGAATGGTGGCTTGGGATTGCCACCTGCGGAAGAGAATGTCAAAGGACTCCCGTTTGTTTTTATTGCTGATGAAGCATTTGATCTGGGTCAGTGGTGGCTGGTGAAGTTTTAGGATGGGGGTACACAAGACCCCCCCTTCCTTTTTGACCCCTCCCACTTGGCAAAATTGGGCGTGGTTTCAGCAAAATAGTGGGTGTGGCTCTAAGGTGGTGTGGTTAGCATCTGAGATGAACGAGGGATGGAGGGAGAGGGAGGGAGAGAGGGAAGGACAGCAGGCCCAGATCCTACACAACAATAAAAATATGTGTATTCTAGAAAGTTTAATAATCAGCAGATAAAGATACTCCAAACCCCTCATGTTAGCACTTCAATCATCCCGGAACCATGGTTGTTGTGGTGTCAGGATGATTGAAGCGCATTATTTCTATTATTACATTGTAATATAAAATTAAATCATTCAACTCACCATAATGCAGAATCAGTGGGAGTCATGAGCGTGTTACTAGCCACGTCGCCTGCCACCAGATGCCATCAGCGTCCTTACATCAGATGCCCCCCAGCAGCGTCCCTCCTTACATGCAGCCTGAGTCACATCAAATGCTGCCTGTGTCACATCAAATGCAGCCTGCCTGTGTCCCACCAAATGCAGCCTGTGTCACATCAAATGCAGCCTGTATCCCACAAAATGCAGCCAGCCTGTGTCACATCAAATGCAGCCAGCCTGTGTCACATCAAATAATGCAGCCAGCCTGTGTCTCTGTGTCCAGCCTGTGTCCCACCAAATGCAGCCAGCCTGTGTCCCTGTGTCCAGCCTGTGTCCCTGTGTCCAGCCTGTGTCCCACCAAATGCAGCCAGCCTGTGTCCCTGTGTCCAGCCTGTGTCCCTGTGTCCAGCCTGTGTCCCACCAAATGCAGCCAGCCTGTGTCCAGCCTGTGTCCCATCAAATTCAGCCATCCTGTGTCCCTGTGTCCAGCCTGTGTCCCTCTGTCCAGCCTGTGTCCAGCCTGTGTCCCTCCAGCCTTTGTCCCTCTGTCCAGCCTGTGTCCAGTCTGTGTCCCACCTGTGTCCCTCTGTCCAGCATCTGTCCCTGTGTCCAGCCTGTGTCCTTCTGTCCAGCCTGTGTCCCTCCAGCCTGTGTCCCTCTGTCCAGTCTGTATCCCTTAAAATGCAGCTAGCCTGTGTCCCTGTGTCCCTTTGTCCAGCCTGTGTTCCTCTGTTCAGACTGTGTCCCTGTGTCCAGCCTGTGTCCCATGAAATGCAGCCAGCCTATGTCCCTGTGTCCAGTCTATGTCACATGAAATGCAGCCAGCTTGTGTCCCACCAAATGCAGCCAGCCTGTGTCCCTGTGTCCAGCCTGTGTCCCACCAAATGCAGCCAGTCTGTGTCCCATCAAATGTAGCCAGCCTGTGTCCCACCAAATGCATCCAGCCTGTGTCCATGTGTCCAGCCTGTGTCCCACCAAATGCAGCCATCCTGTGTCCAGCCTGTGTCCCATTAAATGCAGTCAGCCTGTGTCCCTGTGTCCAGCCTGTGTCACTCTGTCCAGCCTGTGTCCGTCTGTCCAGCCTGTGTCCAGCCTGTGTCCCTGTATCCAGCCTGTGTCCCTTTGTCCAGCCTGTGTTCCTCTGTTCAGACTGTGTCCCTGTGTCCAGCCTGTGTCCCATGAAATGCAGCCAGCCTATGTCCCTGTGTCCAGTCTGTGTCACATGAAATGCAGCCAGCCTGTTTCCCACCAAATGCAGCCAACCTGTGTCCCTGTGTCCAGCCTGTGTCCCACCAAATGCAGCCAGTCTGTGTCCCACCAAATGTAGCCAGCCTGTGTCCCACCAAATGCATCCAGCCTGTGTCCATGTGTCCAGCCTGTGTCCCACCAAATGCAGCCATCCTGTGTCCAGCCTGTGTTCCTCTGTTCAGACTGTGTCCCTGTATCCAACCTGTGTCCCATTAAATGCAGTCAGCCTGTGTCCCTGTGTCCAGCCTGTGTCACTCTGTCCAGCCTGTGTCCCTCTGTCCAGCCTGTGTCCAGCCTCTGTCCCTCCAGCCTTTGTCCCTCTGTCCAGCCTGTGTCCAGTCTGTGTCACCTCTGTGTCCCTCTGTCCAGCCTGTGTCCCTGTGTCCAGCCTGCATCCTTCTGTCCAGCCTGTGTCCCTCCAGCCTGTGTCCCTCTGTCCAGTCTGTGTCCCTTGAAATGCAGCTAGCCTGTGCCCCTGTGTCCAGCCTGTGTCCCTCTGTTCAGCCTGTGTCCCTGTGTCCAGCCTGTGTACCGCCAGCCTGAGTCCCTGTGTCCAGCCTGTGTCCCACCTGTGTCCCTCTGTCCAGCCTGTGTCCCTGTGTCCAGCATGTGTCCCTCAAGCCTGTGTCCCTCTGTCCAGCCTGTGTGTACTTACCTTGCTGTAGTGTCCTTTCCTGCGATGTCTCCTTCCACAGGCAGCGGCGATTCCGCTCCTCATACTTCCTGCTTCCTCTCTCCCAGGAGCAATGGGAGAGAGAAAACAGGAAGTGACATTAAACTGAGATGTCAATCAAACCGCCTGGCCGTAGTAATAGATACTACAGGCAGCGGGCTTCACAAAGCGCAACAAGGCGGGCTAAACGCCCGCAAATGAAGCGCCACGTCTGCAATCTCATGATTGCATAGACGTGGCACTTCCCATAAGTGTCCGGTGTCACACTGTGTCCCGCGTCACACGGTGTCCGACGTCACACTGTGTCCGGTGTCTGAACACAGTGCACTTAAGGACTTTTTTTTTTCTTTTTTTTTAAGGGGCCAGTTTTAAAGAAAAAAATATTTGACATTTTTTTTTTGTGACTGCCTGGAGGAGGGGTGGCGCCCATGCGCCTCCTATGGATGGGCCGCCACTGGTCTGCATGATCATATGATGAGGCCATTCCCCCAGAGGACCCTAACCGGCTGGCCAGAGCCCGAACAGTCGTGGAGAATACCTTTGGAATAATGGCCAGCCGCTTCTGCCTATTTATGACACCAATAAATCTTGTGGAGTAAAAACTGAACCACATTGTATTATGCTGCTGCAAAATGCCCACATTTTTAAAACAAAATGCACCAACTTATGTAGCCTCATTTGGACCTGAGGCTGGACTCTGTCCACCTGTGTCCCTCTGTCCAGGCTGTGTCCCTGTGTATAGCCTGTGTCCCTCCAGCCTGTGTCCCTCTGTCCAGCCTGTGTGTACTTACCTTGCTGTGGTTTTCTCCCCTGCGATGTCTCCTTCCACAGGCAGTGCGATTCTGCTTCTCATAATTCCTGTTTCCTCTCTCCCGGGCACATTGGGAGAGAGAAAACAGGAAGTGGCATCAAACTGAGATGTCAATCAAACCGCCCGATCGTAGTAATAGATACTACAGGCACCAGGCGGAAGCTACTCGGCGCTTCACAAAGTGTCACAAGGTCGGCTAAACGCCCACAAATGAAGCGACATGTCTGCAATCTCATGATTGCATAGATGTGGCGCTTCCCCTAAGTGCACTGTGTCTGGCATCACACTATGTCCCGTGTCACACTGTGTGCGACGTCCAAAATGCACCAACTTATGTAGCCTCATTTGGACCTGAGGCTGGACCTCAAGGAAATATGATGACCCTAGAAGTTGGCCACCCTGGCTTGCCCCCCCAAAGCGCATGTGAAGTGCGGCAGAAATATGTTGAATATTTTATGGGTAGGGGGGCCATTGCTATGGCAGAATTTTTTTTTATATTTTAAAACTAAAAAAAGTTTGATATGATAAAATCTTGATTTTGATTTACTGCTTGAGTTTATTTTATCTGTCTCCTAGGTTCTCCTAGTGCACTTGTAGTGCCAAGTGGTTTTAACATTATTTATATAACATATGGAGGAGGGCCAACGCCTCAGGTGTAAGAAATTTATTTTTGAAGCCATTCAGAAGGGGTTGAGTGGCCAAATAAGTGATAACATGCACTTATGTGCGGTCGCCCATTCTCCCTCTCCTCCTCCTCCTGCCACAAGTCCACCTCCAGAGCCACAGCCTCCAAGGAAGGCTGCAAGGAAGGGTGCAGGGAGGCGTGGAGGGAAGGCTGCAGGAAAGACAAAGTGATGGCCTGGGTTCTGGTCTGACAGAAGACACAGGCTGCTATAGTACCACAGCCTGGGGACATATATGTCATCTGCTACTGTTCCTGATAATGTTTGGAGTCCTGGAGCAGGTTGTGCTCCCCATTATATGGACTTCTCAAGATAATAATTTATTTTTTCCAAATAGTTGATGTGTGCCCTGGGGTAGAAAGGCTTTGCAAATTCTAGCAGTTTCTCTAGCGTTGCCTTTCTCTTTATTTTGTTATGAAGCAGAATAAATGGAGATTTTTTTATCTGAAAATACTTGTCTATGTGTTTTTCTTCAAAAAGTACAGTTTGTGAGTAGGCAGGTACAGGTTTCAAAAATACAAGGTCAAATTAACAAGGGACACCAACACCAACCTCCTTGAGTTAAAAAAATACAGGATAATAATGGTGTTGTGGTAACTTGACACACAAAACCAGAAATAATATTATGGAGATCACTAGAAAAAAAAATTCAGATCTTGATAAAAAACAAAACAAAAAAAACATTATTATGGAGATGTGACAAAAAAAATGAATTATATTATTCATGAGATCACGAGAAATAATAAAGATAGACGTTTGTGAGAATATGAGTAGCAAAGCAACTTCATTCTTCTAGCATTCTAAAGAAGAAGAGAATGCGCTGCATTAAACTATTTAAAAAATTTCAGCGTGACAAATGTGCCATCTCCATTATGAATGGCAGTTTTACCAGACCGAACACTTCAGTTTCGTACTTGAATCTGAGGATGTGTGAGTTTTTGCGTGTCAGAATTGCATACACACGAACGGATTTTCGGACAGGAACTTTTTCCAACCGAAAAATTGAGAGCATGCTCTCAATCTTTTGCTGGCTGAAATTACACCAGTAAAAGTCCAATGGAGCATACACACAATCGCATTTTCCGACCAAAAGCTCTCATCAGACTTTTGCTGGCGGAATTTCCAATCTTGTGTACAGGGCATTAGACAGGCATACTGCAATTTTCTGTAAAGTTGCCCATGTGCTATTATTTTAGGTGAGCGGCTTGACATTTGTAGGACTTATGACCAGTGTCCTGATCACCCCCTTAACCTCAAAACCACCCCTCCAAATCCCTCAAGAATGACTTGACCAGGTTATTGGAGTAAAGGGCCTTAACGGCCTCTTTTATTAATAAACTATAAAAATATATAAATAACAACTTATAAATAACCATTAAACTTTTCTGTATTTTATAGGTCATGTAAGAAAAAACAACATACCACTGGTCACTGTGAACAACTGCTTTAACTTTAGGCCTCCAGTCAGAAAGGCCTGGACTTGGAGGCAGTACCCAACCATCACAGTGATCTACCTTTTAACCCTTCCAGGTTAACCCCTCGTAACCTGAAAATACCCGAAAACCTCTCATCCTCATGGATGGGTACAACATGTTCCATAGATGTAACCACAATCTTCTCCTCCTCCAGCGACCCAACACTGCCCTGTCATACTGCCCGTCCTTAAATCCCCTGCCTTCCAACCAACATGGGAGGGTGGGTGGCAATCTCTTCCTCCGCCGCTCTGCCACTGACGTCACTTCCCCCTCTCCTTCACTATACTCCGCTCAGCGCGCCCGCTCTTGGCCCCTCTCCCTTTTCCTTAAAACGGAAACTATGCTTAAAACGGCAATGCTGTGCTGTCCAGCACTGTCATGCCGTCCCTGTGCCCAGGTCTTCTTCTCCTTCTGCTCCGGGACTTACTATATGGTGCTACTATTTCCTCCATGCTCCACCGCTGAAAAGGTGCTTCTGTCACGTTTTTAGTGCTGTGGCATGGAGGATATAGCAAAGCTTGCTGTAGCTGGAAGCTTTAAACTTTGCCCTCCATGCTCCAGCACTGAAAGAGTGATAAAAGCATCTTTTCAGCCCCAAAGGCCTTTGAACAACTGCCCCTAGTAAGTTCTGAATAACAGGCCTGGGCTGTTATTCAGTACACGGATATGGGCCAAAAAGACAGGATTTTCCATATTGCCACCCTGGGTGGCTTTACAGAAAATCATGGTAATAAATGTTAAATGCTGTTACAAATGTTGAATGTTATTTTACAGTTTGGCAAGGAGTTTTTTTAGGACAAAGACAATTAATGCAGTGAAGACCTTTTCTGAAGCACTGGCGGATGCACGACTAGGAATAGCTTGTTCCCTGCTGCAGTAGAAAGGTCAGTTATATCACACACAGCATTAAAGCTGTGTCAGGTGAGATTGTATTCATATGCAAAATCCACACATATTCAATAGCCAAGCTGGAAACATATTTACGTCTCAAAAAAACGTAATTTTGACTGACACTTTTAACATGTTAAATAGTTACATAGTAGGTGAGGTTGAAAAAAGTCCATCAAGTCTAACCTATGTGTGTGATTATATGTCAGCATTACATTGTATATCCCTGCATGTTGCCATCGTTCAGGTACTTATCTAATAGTTTCTGGAAACTATTGATGCCCCTCGCTGAGACCACCGCCTGTGGAAGGGAATTCCACATCCTTGCCACTCTCACAGTAAAGAACCCTCTACATAGTTTAAGGTTAAACCTCTTTTCTTCTAATTATAATGAGTGGCCACGAGTCTTGTTAAACTCCCTTTTGCAAAAAAGTTTTATCCCTATTGTGGAGTCACCAGGATGGTATTTGTATATTGAAATCATATCCCCTCTCAAGCATCTCTTCTCCAGAGAGAATAAGTTCAGTGTTCGCAACCTTTCCACATAACTAATATCCTTAGGACCCTTTATCATCTTTGTTGGCCTTCTTTGTACTCGCTTCATTTCCAGTACATCCTTCCTGAGGTCTAGTGCCCAGAACTGGACAGCATATTCCAGGTGCGGCCAGACCAGAGTCTTGTAGAGCGGGAGAATTATCGTTTTATCTCTGGAGTTGATCCCCTTTTTAATGCATGCCAATATTCTGTTTGCTTTGTTAGCAGCAGCTTGACATTGCATGCCATTGCAGAGCTTATCATCTACTAGGACCCCAGGTCCTTTTCCCTCCTAGATTGCCCCAGAGGTTTGCCCCCTAGTGTATAGATTGCATTCCTGTTTTCACCACCCAAATGCATTGTTTTACATTTTTCTACATTGAACCTCATTTGCCATGTAGTTGCCCACCCCATTAGTTTTTCAGATCTTTTTGCAAAGTTTCCACATCCTGCGGAGAAGTTATTGCCCTGCTTAGCTTAGTATCGTCCGCAAATACAGAGATTGAACTGTTTACCCCATCCTCCAGGTCGTTTATGAACAAATTAAATAGGATTGATCCCAGCACAGAACCCTGGGGGACCCCACTACCCACCCCTGACCATTCCGAGTACTCCCCATTTATCAACACCCTCTGAACTCGCTTGTAACCAGTTTTCAATCCATGTACTCACCATATGGTCCATGCCAACGGACCTTATTTTGTACAGTTTATGGGGAACTGTGTCAAATGCTTTTGCAAAGTCCAGATACACCACGTCTACGGGCCTTCCTTTATCTAGCTGGCAACTCACCTCCTCATAGAAGGTTAGTAGATGGTTTGGCAAGAATGATTCTTCATTAATCCATGCTGATTACTGCTAATGATACCGTTCTCCTTACTAAAATCTTGTATATAGTGCCTTATCATCCCCTCCAAGAGTTTACATACTATTGATGTTAGGCTAACTGGTCTGTAATTCCCAGGGATGAATTTTGGGCCATTTTTAAATGTTGGTGCTACATTGGCTTTTCTCCAATCAGCTGGTACCATTCCAGTCAGTAGACTTTCGGTAAAGATTAACACCTTACCCCAATGTAACCTATGCTGGGTTTGTTTTTTGTTTGTTTTTTCGTTTTGTTTTTTAGGTGTTTTTTAGGTGCAACATAACTCCATCACAGTAGTAGGGATGGAAATCTTCAGGTATGGAGAGAATGTTGTGTACATTTGTGTGCCAATGAAGATATGAAAGATGCGTATGGTCAGCAGTAGGTGTTGGAAGTTTTCATGAAGAAAGGTATGGTGTCTGTTTCAAGATATGTGTGAATGTAGCAAGGGTAGAAATCTCGATTTATGGAAAGTATGGTGTGTACTTCTGTGTGTGTTTGTTTAAGCAGTAGTAGGGATGGAATTCTTGAGCTATGGAAAAAATGGTGTGTACTTATGTGTGTGAGTTATGAAAGGTGTGTGAATGGTCAGTAACATGGGTTGAAACCTTGACGTGGCGTTACTGCTCACATGGGAATCAATGTGCAAATTCAACCAACGTGAGTGACTGTAATACTTATCTGGTTAACTAAAAAGAGTGTTCTATTTTTATGCATAAATTAAAGAAAACTTGTGTTTAAATAAATTTATAAATAAATAATAATTAATGAATGTGACAGACCTAACCAGGACAGGGGCTTTTGGAAAGGACTAGAAGCAAGGCTCTTACCCACGGACTATGGGTCCTAGCTCTTAAGGGAACACAACTCTTTGGGAGGTGGGTGCCTGGGGGACCCTTGGAGTGGTCTTGTTGATGATATCAAGTTCATGTCTCCCCAAAACATACAGACTCTGGAAATCTATGCCCGGGATCCATGTTTAGGGTCTAGCTGGCCGATCACCAACAATGACTGCTTTACACTGTGAGACGCATAGCAGATATTAAAGTGGTTGTAAACCCTAGGACAAAAAACAAACTGCAAGACAAAGGCATAATGAGCTAATATGCATAGCATACTAGCTCATTATAAATTACTTACCTGAGATCAAAGCCCCTGCAGCTGTCCTCGTACACCGCTCTGGCAGGCTGACATAGCTCCTGGAGCTACTTCCAGCTATTGCGGGCTCCAGCACTGTGATTGCCCAGAGCCGCGATGACGTCACTCTCATGCGTGCGCGCGGGAGCCGCCGGTAATGTACGTGCCATTGCTTCAGTTTGCTTGAGTGCACATGTGCAGATGACATCGGCACATGCAAATACAGGGGATATCTCCTAAACCGTTCAGGTTTAGAAGATATCCAGGGTAGCTACAGGTAAGCCTTATTATAGGCTTACCTGGAGCATAAAGTGTGTTGTAAGGGTTTAAAACCACTTTAATACAATCAAACTACTGGGACATGGTTTGTTTTCTAATAACTGGTCTAGTGGACAGAATACATAAATGTGTGTCTCTCCCATTGTATGCCCCTAAAATGCAGTCCCATATTCAGCTTGGTACCTTCCTACATGTTGTCTGGCCATGCCCCCTCATTCAGGAGTTTTGAACATATATAGTGAATGTGATAAACTCTAACGGCAACTTGTCTGTAAGCATGGATCCTAGGATCCTCCTTTTAGGTATATGTGACACTGCTACCTCCAAAACTCATAGACTATTGTTTATATTTTATGCAGCATTCTGTGCCAGACTTATGTACATGAGTCGAAGATGCCCTAAAAAGTTTGAAAAGATATGGGGCGCCTGGGTTAAAGCCTAATCTCCTGACATCTCTGGGGCTCTCCTCCTGTGCTAACTGAATACTGGGCGGTAGTGATATATTTTCCTCTCTCTCCCTGTTTCCTCCTCCCCACTCCCCTCAAGGGTGATTTATAATAACTGTTTGTTATCAAGTTACATAGGGGACTAGGCCCGACATGAATATACTTGATTCTCTAGATGTAACATACTGTCTATTATAGCATGCTTGTTTCGAGATATATAGTATCTCGTTATACTGCACTGAATTAAAAGTTGTGCCTTAGTGTTAAATTTTCTTTTTATTTATTGATTTGTATGTATTGTATTTTCTTTTGAGTCAAATAAAAACTTTTCTGTTTAAAAAATAAATAAATGCAGTCCCATTGTTAATTAATACCTATTGCCTGTCTGCGTCTGCTAGCATACTATTGTGGGATGTTATGCATACATTGTTGTGACCGTTGGGCCATGAAGTCTGACCTGGAGTGAGATCTCTGATTTATCTCAACATTCTCTGGGTGGCTAGCTGTTTAATTAAGTTAAAGTGGTTGTAAACCCTTACAAACCACTTTGACCTACAGATAAGCCTAGATTAAGGCTTACCTGTAGGTCCAAGAAATATCTCCTAAACCTATACTGTTTAGGAGATATTTACCCGAAGACAGCCACCGCTGTCTACGGCGCATGCGCCGTAGACAGCGGCGCGCAGGCGCACTGGGCAGGCCGCAGATAGCGGCGATATGCGGCGAGTGTCAGCTCCCGTGCGCATGCGCGGGAGTGATGTCATCACGGCTCCGGTGAATCACAGCGCCGGAGCAGCGAGACCCAGAAGTCGCTCCGGGATACATGGCAGCGGCGAAGAGGAAGATGGAGGACCGCTTCGGGGGCTTCGTTCTCAGGTAAGTTATTCATAATGAGCTAGTATGCTATGCATACTAGCTCATTATGCCTTTGCCTTACAGGGTGTGTGTTTTTTTTTTTGCCTTTATTCCTCTTTAATGTTTATAGTATATGTTGGTTGTTCCTTAATTATATTTATGTACACAGTTGCCTTTGCATATGATGTGATCAGGCTCACCTGACCTGGTCTATTATAAATCCTGTGTGAGTTTTCAATAAACAGTTCTAGTTCTCATACAAGCTATTGTCATTTGTGTTGTATGGTCAGCTATAATATCTGTATGGTCAGCTATAATACTCCTATGTCCACACTGGAGGAAGCTGTATACAGATGGAAGGACTTAAGCTGGATGCTGGACTGGTCCGTCACACTGAGTTTACATAAGGAATTATATTTTGAATACTTGATTCACGCAAAACTTTGATAAATGCTTTTTAATTGAATGCAACACAAAAACATCAAAAACATCAAAAACATCAAAATCAAGGGAAGCTACATGGCAGTTTTCCCTATTGAAGGATAAGTTCAAACCCATAATTTTTAAAGTTAGCTTGGTTCAAGTTAACGTGTTGAAATTTTATATATATATTTTTTCTTCAAAAAGTACATTTTTAGAGAACAGATACAGACTGAAAGCCACAAAAAAGTGTGACAAGAAGTGGATGTAAGTGAAATAGATGGTGACCGTTCACTCTGACTCACAGAGTGTGACCCTGAGAGTGAGAGTGAAACAGTGTTGCACACAATATGTGTCACTAACGGACACGGTCAAAAAAAATTTCTCTCTCTCTCACGCACACAAAGAGTGTGAGACAGAGTCATAGTTTACGCTCCTAACAGACTGTAAGAAAGTAAATGTGAATGATGGCAAGAGAGAGTGACAGAGACATACAGAGACTGAGAAATTAGGTGTTACAAATATAAATGTCAGTAAGATCCCATCACTCTCAGACAACCCTGTACCGGTGTGCTTTTGGATAGTGCACGCTATCGAGAAGTGCCCGGGATGTACTGCGCATGCGCTGTACGGAACAGCACAACAGCTGATTTTACGTTCAGCTGTTGTGATGGCGCCTATGCACAATAGCCGAAAGAAGTAACGTATCTGTCAGATTGTACTTCGCGCGGCTGATGCGTGTTCATGTCGGTGAGGGGTGGATTTGTACACGTTGGGGGCGGACTTTTAAAAGATGGGCATGCCCCGCAAGCATCCAGGAAAAATAGCAGAATAAAAATTGTTTTGCAGCACTGACCATTTTGCAAAATCTGCCCCTAACATGTACAAATCCGCCCCACACCGACATGAACACGCCTCACCAGCGACAGGCACAATCTAACAGAAACAGTTCTTCCGTCGGCTATTGTGTGCAGGCACCGTCACAACAGCCAATCGTAAAATCAGTTGTTGTGCTGTTCTGTATGGCGCATGCGCAGTACATAGCGGGCACTATCCAACAGAACACCGCCTGGGATCAATCATATCCCAGAGAATACAAGGCTGCCTGATAGTGATGAAAATGAGATTACTGACGGCAAACACATTCCTCTCACACTCAGGCAGCCCTGGCCCTGCTAATTTATCTCACTGATCCCACCAGATACATGGCTGTCTGAAAGTGATGGGATTGTGACTGATAACAGCAATCCCATTTCCATTACTCTAAAGCAGCTCTTGACTTGCTGGAATGAGTGAGATCCCAACAGATCCAGGGTTATTTGAGAATGACGGGAGTATGATTTCTAACCGCAATCACATTACCAATACTTTCAAGTTGGGATCGCAATGATCGCAGCATGTACCAGCCGGCTGGGGATGATAGGAGTACACTTGCAGCACTCCTATTATTAAAAGACATGCAGGTGGGCAAGAGAGGGAAGGTACACATTGCGATCTTGTTTTCATATGCGGACGCTACTCACATATGTGCTCGCTTCTGCGCACAAGCTTGTGGGGATGGGGCGCTTAAAAAAACGTTTTTTCCTATTTATTTTACTTTAAAAAAATGTATTTTGACACCGTTTAAAAAAATTATAAAACAATTTGTAAACATCCCTTGTAATAGAAAAAAAAAGCATAACAGGACCTCTTAAATATGACATATATGAAGAAGGATTATATATAAAAGAGAAAGACGTTAAGACGAAGGCTGGATTGGTGTGGAAAACAATCAGCCAGACCGTGCAACTAACCTTTCCACCTATGCTGCAAACATCAGCGTCCCCAGAAAGCCAGCAACCAGCCAAAGGCTGGAGGGGCTTATATACCCCCACCCCGTGGGCGTCAGCGGCGTGTGACGTCACCGTCAGACCACGCATGCGCGAGCGTGCACGCCAACAGGGAGCGGACAAAGCACTCTCTGCATCGGAATCCGCCCCACACAATATGCCTACAATCCCCAAGATGCCTAGTGGTTGACACAGCGTCAGCGTGATGATGCAAAATGACGCGATTGTCAAAGATGACTCGAGCGGGCATAACTGGGTGGTATATGCCGGAGAATAATACCGGATAGGGGACAAAGGGGTAGGGCAGATGGCAAGGGGCGTGTACCGAAGCCGGGAGTGTTACAGCGGGCGCTGTTTCCACAGAACAGAGCCCTGGGCTTCCATACAGGCACCAAAGGGCTAGAACCCGGCTGGATCACCCACAAGAGAAAACAACACCGACACAGCGCATAGAGGAACAAGCCAGGGGCAGCCATACCAAAGGAGAGTTCCATAGAATTCCGTCACATGCACAAAAATTAACGCAGTCTTTTTTTTTTTTCTCATTGAAGATTAAGTCTGCTTAACATGATTGTTTACTTTGAATATTCTATTATTTAACTCATAATTTGTTTAATGTGATGATGTTCCTTTTTCTCTTTTGGATATGGGAATTTATTCCCCTGAAGAAGCCATGATTATGGCGAAACATGTCGGGATTCTCTTGACCAACAACCTAAACTGAATGGATTGAACTTTTATCTATGTATTGTGGTATCTTTTGTAAAAAAACATCTGGTATTACACAGAATACTTTATTTTAAAAAAAAATTTTCAATAAAGCTTTGTTGTATTTATAAAAATCTTTCTATGCATAATATTTAACCTTTTTAGACATTGGTAATTCTATGACACAATTCTATGTCCAAATTGGCACCGTAATAATCCCACTCTCCCTATATCCACACTCTTTATCTGTAACTAGGGATGAGGTGCCCCACCCATTAAACCTTCTCGCCAAAACGTTCCTTTCCAAACATATTTAATCGGTGTTAAAAACACCACCCCCTCTAAGGCGAGGTACAATTCCTAATCTTATTAAATTTAATGGTAATACATGCTATTTATAATTGTGTGAAATAACTTTTTTTTTCCCCCCTTTCCTCTGAGTCGTGGCAGCGTTTTGTGGGGATGCCTGGACTGGCCTTATGACCAAAATTCGATCATCAAGAAAAGATGCTAATATAACTGATGCAGAATTGGATCGCTCTTTTATGAGACTACAACGCCTACTGGAACGTAAAGCACGTGTCTACTGGCATAAAACATATTTTGAAAAGTATATTGAGTATCAAGTTGTTCCTTGGGGCCTGAGAGTCCAAATCTTTCCTAATATCAGAAAGATGAGTGACTCCTTAAAAAAACATGGGAAGACAACCTACAAAGTTGTTCCTTCCAGATGATTACGATCATAATCAAAGAATATGATACTGAATTGGAACAACTTGATACTCTTATTAACAGTTGGTACGATGAAAATAATATTTTGGTTGATCCTCTTTACTGTGTGAGAAAACAAATTATTAACACATTTGGAATACTATACTCGAGAACTCATTAATGTCAAAGAGGCTAAATTTCTTCGGGACAAATCTGCATATGATAATAACTATGCATACAAATGGAGTATCTCAAACAGATAATGTTATGCCTGATAACGTTCCCTCCTTTTTCTTCTAGTGCCTCCACATCTTATAGAGATATATCTCAAGAAAGAATTCCAAAGAAACGGAAGGGGGACCACTCGGACACATCCACCACCCCATCATCACATATGTCAGGTTTGGCACAGCAACCTCCCACGGTTCGTCCCAAAATCTTTAATTCACAGGCTTCCACCCCTTTACCCACAATGAATCCTCGGTTGAACTTAATTACACACCCACCTACCTTACCTGCACCAGCCACACCAGCACTTCCCCCACTCCCTTCCAACATCCACTCAGCCCCCCTCTCTCGGAGAGTAAGTGAACCCACACTTTCCTCTATGTTCCCTTCTAGCACACAATCTATTGACCCACATATTGCACCTATTTTTTTAGTTCATACTCCGGAACCCAAAACGCACCCTCCACTTCCCCTTCACCCCACCCCCACCCTACAACCCCCACTGATCGAACATTAGAATTGGAGGTGGTGAATCTGTCCTCGGTCTCCCTAACGGCGGAACAAATTCAGGTATTAAAATTGGGCTTATCTTTTTGCCCTTCCGAGAATTTAGATAGGTTGCAATTTGTTAAAGACATACACCTGTTTGCAAGGCGGTTATTGTTTAAAGTTTTGTATGATAAACCCCGAAACGCATTGGAGCCTGAACTTGCGCCTCCTGAATTTTCTTCTAATGAGTTGCAAGCGATGGACGATCTGATGTCTTTGTGGGAGGAGGGTCACACGGATACTGATGACCTGAATAATCCGGCTCTGCCGCAGGTCTCCGTCTCTGGTGTTTCCTTCCCCCCAACTTCGTTTAAACCTAAGTCTAAATCTTTTCCTTTGTTGCAGACCAATCCCTATATTTGGGCGTTTGTTCAACAAATTACACTTGAAATTAAGAACCTCCAATTGGATGAACATGAACCTTTTAACCTGTCTCGCAAACACCGTCAAGCTCTCAGAGATTTTCAAAGTCACTCTGAACTAGTAATTAAGCCTGCAGACAAGGGAGGGAATATCTGTGTTATGGATGTCGGGGCATATAGGAGTATGTGCCTCGACATCCTTAGGAACAGACAATGGTACCGCCCGGTCTCTAAGTCTTTTGTGGATAACTCCAATACACAGTATTATCAACTAACTTTTAAGGCCTACCAATTAGGCACCATAGATCTCAATACTTGGAAATACCTAAACGTTAAATACCCTAAAGTACCTACTTTTTACTCCTTGCCCAAATTGCATAAATCTCTGACTAGTCCACCTGGCAGACCAATAGTCTCTGGTTGCCAGGGACTAACGGAAAATGCCAGTGCACTTGTTGACAAGTATCTTTTCCCACATGTACTTTCTCTATTCTCTTATGTCAAAGATACTATTGACCTACTAAGGAGTCTAGAGGGCAAACAACTACCTAAGAACACCTGGTTGGTGGCTTTTGACCTTGAATGTCTATACAACTCCATTCCTCATGAAAAAGGACTCCAAGTTATTCAGGATCACTTAAGCGAAAGGGGCTCCACCTTTGAGGCATACGGTGGATTTGTCCTTGACCTTCTGAAATTCATTTTGACTCATCATTTTTTTATGTTTGACTCCTTCCACTATATCCAGGTGCAGGGCGTAGCAATGGGCACTAAGTGTGCCCCTTCCTACGCCAATCTGTACCTGGGGGGGGTGGAAGAGGGTTATTTTTTCTGACGATCGGCTATCTAGTTTAACTGGACATATTTTAAGCTGGCATCGTTACATTGACGATGTCCTCCTGTTCTGGACAGGAACCATTGATGAGTTGAAGCTGTTCTTTGACCATCTGTCGATCAACAGCTTCAATTTGAGTTTTACCATGAAATACAGCCAATCTCGGATTGAAATTTTGGATTTACAAATTTTGATCGATGATGAAGGTAGACTTAATTCATCACTAGATCGCAAACCATCAGCAGGAAATACCATCCTGCATGCTTCAAGTGCCCATCCTCGACAACTACTCAACAGTATTCCGTATAGTCAATACCTTCGTCTTCGACGAAATTGCACATCGGATTCCGATTTTCATCAGGCTGCGGGGGATCTATTTACTAGACTCCAGCAGCGAGGCTATAGCAAGTCGCTTTTAAAACGTACCTTCAATAAAGTTGCCAACTGTAATCGAACTGATCTTATCTTTCCCAAAAATACTGCTCCAACTGATCAGCCTATTCGGATAATCACTCAGTATTCGTGACAACATTCTCAAATTAAAGAAATTATTTCCAAGTATTGGCCTCTTCTTTTGGCAGATCAGACGATTCAGAAATATACTGGATCTTGTCCACAACTCACTTACTGTAGATCCCCATCCATGAAGGATCGTTTGGTCACCAGTCATTTTGTGTTGGATCGACCATCTAGACCCTTGAGAAGAGGTACCTTCTGTTGTGGGTCATGCGATGTTTGTAAATTTATTTCTAATTCTCCATACATCTCTTTACCCAATGGAACCCAAGATGTTACTAAACATCATGTCACCTGTAAAACTATTGGTGTAGTTTACTTGGCCCAATGCTCATTGGGAAAACTAAATGTCCGTTTTTCAAACGAATTAGAGACCATATGTCTCCTTTATTGAAACGCCAATGCACTACTGCACTTAACAGACACATTGGCTACCATCATGACTTATGCTGTAAATGTGGTATGTTTCTCCGCCCTCGAGCAGGTACCGATGCATGCACGAGGAGGGGAAATAGATTCCTCATTATTAAAATTGGAAACAAAATGGATACATAACCTGGATGCTATTCAGCATCCCGGTTTGAATGAGTATATCACTTTCAAACATTTTCTATAATTGAGGCCGTTTGGCCATGTCTGGACCTTGCCCAACTTGATTGTCTGCCCTGACTCTCCCTTTTTATCTTCCCCTTTCCCCCCCTTTTTTTTTTCTCATTGAAGATTAAGTCTGCTTAACATGATTGTTTACTTTGAATATTCTATTATTTAACTCATAATTAGTTTAATGTGATGATGTTCCTTTTTCTCTTTTGGATATATGATCTAATGCCCTCATTATATGTGGTAATATTTTTGTTTTAAAAAAAATTTCCTTTTTTTTCCAGTTATTCTGATTTTTATTCTGTTCAAAGATTTGTAATTTCTCTTCAAATGATTTATAGAATCTATTTTCTATTTATTTTTATCATACTGCCCAAACCCCCCCACTGCTTTAGTCACATAAAGACTGCGTTAATTTTTGTGTATGTGACGGAATTCTATGGAACTCTCCTTTGGTATGGCTGCCCCTGGCTCGTTCCTCTATGCCCTGTGTCGGTGTTGTTTTCTCTTGTGGGTGATCCAGCCGGGTTCTAGCCCTTTGGTGCCTGTATGGAAGCCCAGGGCTCTGTTCTGTGGAAACAGCGCCCGCTGTAACACTCCCGGCTTCGGTACACGCCTCTTGCCATCTGCCCTACCCCTTTGTCCCCTATCCGGTATTATTCTCCGGCATATACAACCCAGTTATGCCCGTTTGAGTCCGCTTTGACAATCGCGTCATTTTGAATCATCACGCTGACGCTGTGTCAACCGCTAGGCATCTTGGGGATTGTAGGCATATTGTGTGGGGCGGATTCCGATGTGGAGAGTGCTTTGTCCGCTCCCTGTTGGCGCGCACGCTCGGCGCATGCGTGGTCTGACGGTGACGTCACGCGCCGCTGACGTCCGGGCGCTAGCACCCATGGGGTGGGGGTATATAAGCCCCTCCAGCCTTTGGCTGGTTGCTGGCTTTCTGGGGACGCTGATGTTTGCAGCATAGGTGGAAAGGTCTGGCTGATTGTTTTCCACACCAATCCAGCCTTTGTCTTAATGTCTTTTTCTTTTATATATAATCCTTCTTCATATATGTTTTTCCTTGTTTCTTTTACCATTAGGGGCCATACTAAGCAAAATTGCTTACTATTTAGCCCTGTCTTGGTTGGGCTCAGTTGCTGGTTATCCAACCACTGTCTCTGATTGATCAAGACTTTCAAACAGCCTTAGGCTAAGCTTTAGGTAGGCAGATTTATGATGTTTCCTTTCCTTTCTCCTTTTAATTTTTTGAGAATTACTTACTGTATAGTTTTTTTTTTGCTCTATTTAGGCTATCCTAAAGCCCTTTCTACTATAAATTTGCTGCAATACTTTCAGCGTTCCCAATACGAATCTCCTACACCAACCCGTAATTGGTACGTATGTGAGACACACACCTACTTTGCATGCCATAGTTGCAATATTATAGATTTCCTTTTTTTTTTTTATATTGATTGGCCTCCTCTCTGCCCCCTGCAGCCACTATGGGTGGGTTTGGCTGTTCCATTCTCCTCTCCCGTTTGTGGGAGGGCTCCACCGACTGTGGGCTTGTGGATGAGCCAGGGGTATGTATCTATTTATAGTATGCCTTATTTATTTGTGTAGACCATTTCAGTGGGGGTTACTGGGCGGTGTGTGCTATTTTGTAATTTTATGCAAATAATCATGTATTGTCTATTGTTATTCCTAGCTGCCATTCATTCTCTTTTGGGTCAAAGAATTTATTCCCCTGAAGAAGCCATGATTATGGCGAAACATGTCGGGATTCTCTTGACCAACAACCTAAACTGAATGGATTGAACTTTTATCTATGTATTGTGGTATCTTTTGTAAAAACATCTGGTATTACACAGAATACTTTATTTTAAAAAAAGTTTTTTCAATAAAGCTTTGTTGTATTTAGAAAAATCTTTCTATGCATAATATTTAACCTTTTGAGACATTGTTAATTCTATGACACAATTCTATGTCCAAATTGGCACTGTAATAATCCCACTCTCCCTATATCCACACTCTTTATCTGTAACTAGGGATACCCCACCCATTAAACCTTCTCGCCAAAACGTTCCTTTCCAAACAATAAAGAAGTTTGTGAGAACTCTGTGTGAATACGAGCAGCAAAACAACTTCATTCTTCTAGCATTATAAAGAAAAAGAGAATGCACTGCATTAAACAATTTTAAACTTTGTGTGTCGGAACTGTCTTCACACGATCAGAATTTACGCAAACGGATTTTGTTGTCGTAAAATTTTAGATCCAGCTCTCAAACTTTGTGTGTTGGAAATTCCGATGGAAAAAGTCAGATGGAGCCTACACATGGTCGGAATTTCTGACAGCAAGCTCCGATCGCACATTTTCCGTCGGAAAGTCCAACCGTGTGTACGGGGCATCAGCCCTCACAGTTACTCTTGTTGGTGGCAGGAACGGGCCCTGCTGTGAAATATTATATCAAAAATTGTAATTACATGGCCCTGTTAAACAGGGGCAGAAAAATTGGGCCTTTGGTTTTGGTGGCACCAAAACACAGTAAGCCCTCACAGTTACTCTTGATGAGCACAAGAACGGGCTCTGCGTTGAAATATTATATCAAAAATTGTAATTACATGCCCCCGTTAAACAGTGGCAGAAAATTGGGCCTTGGGTGGAAGTAGTGGTGTCACAACACTGTAACCCTTCACAGTTACTCTTGTTGGGCGCAGGAACAGGCCCTGCTGTGAAATATTAGATTAAAAATTGTAATTACATTCCCTGTTGAACAGGCTCAGAATAATTGAGCCTTGGGTGATGGTGGTGGTGCCCTAAACCAAAAATATTGTTGGAAGCTAGCATCATCAAGATTAAGGAGGATAGTCAGCATAGGCCAGGGGTCTCCAAACTTTCTAAACAAAGGGCCAGTTTACTGTCCTTCAGACTTTAGGAGGGCCGAACTGTGGCGAGTGGGAAGAGAAAAGGTCCCAACATCAGTGGGAAAAAATAATGCCCCATTGTTTATTTCAGTGAGAGTAACTGCGCCCCATTATTGGTCTAACTGGGAGGAATTGTGGCCCATCACTGATGTTATTGGGCCTCATTGTTGGTATCAATGAGAGGAATTGTGCCCTATCACTGATGTTATTGGGCCTCATTGTTTGTATCATTGAGAGGAATTGTATCCCATCACTGATGTTATCGGGCCCCATTGTTTGTGTCATTGGGAGGAATTGTGCCTCATTGTTGATGTCAGTATGATGAATTGTGCCCCCTTCATTGGTGTCAGTGGGAGGAATTAGGCCCCATTGTTGGTATTAGTGGATGAAATAGGGCCCAGGGCCCGATAAAAGCAAGCAAGGGACCGCATCTGGCCCCCGGGCCACAGTTTGGAGACTGCTGGCAAAGGCAGTCTTCAAGGGATCCCTGATCCATAGAAAATTCAATCAGTTACATCAGCATCAGGTGCTTCATAGCTGCTGATCCGAGACTGATTCAATTTTATGAATGTGAGCCTATCAACAGAGTCTGTTGACAGGTGTACTCTTTGATCTGTTGCAAACCCTCCAGCAGCACTGAATGTGCATTCAAAAATCACGCTGGATGCAGTTCAGGCCAGCAGCTCAATTGCATATTGAGAAAGTTCTGGCCTGTAGTCCATCCTCAAGACCCAGTAACCCAGTGGATGCTCTGTTGGAAAGGTCTCCAAGTCTGCTCTTGCCCCTAGATATTCCTGCACCATATATTGCAGACACTGGCGATGGTTGCTTGAACCGATCAGACCTTGGCGCTGAGGACTGAAAAATAGTTTAAAGGCATCGGTCAGCCCGCCACCATCTCCACCGCTCTTCCTCTGACTGAACAAAGCCTCAGCAATACGTTGTCCAGCACCTGGAGTTTCAATGTTCTACCTGTGCCTGCATGGGTTTCCTCCAGGTACTCTGGTTTCCTCCCACACTCCAAAGACATGCGGGTAGGTTAATTTGGCTTCTGTCCAAATTGGCCCTAGTATATGAATGGGGACCTTGGATTGTGGGCTCCTTGAGGGTAGGGACCAATGTGAGTGTGCAAATACAGGGATAGGGACAATTGTAGACACTCACTCAGGTTGAACTGGATGGACTGGTGTCTTTATTCAACCTTACTAACTATGTAACTATCTAACTATGTAACCAGGAAATGGTAAACTCCCAGGGTCTGGAAATGCATTGTACAAACTTTTCTTCAAGGCCTCCTGAAGATGTTTCATCCTCTGCTCCCTCTGCAAAGGCAGGATGAGTTCTGCAACCTTACTATTGTAACGTGGGTCAAGAAGAATTGCCAGCCAGTAATGATCTTTCTCCTTGATACAACGAATAGTAGGGTCCTTTTGCAGGCTTTGCAGAATCAGGGAGGCCATGAAGAGTAAGTTTGCAGATGCATTTGATTCTGCGTCCTCTGGGTCACTAAGGATCACATTATCTGTAACTACCTCTCCCAGCCACGTACAACTCCTTGGGTTTCTGGGGACTGAAAACCATCCCTTGAAGACTGCTGCTGAGTGTTATCCTCTACATCCATGCTGGCACAATCCTCTTCCTCTTCTTCTTCCTGTGTGTTTGGCGGAATGCTATCCAGATAAAAGGGGCCTTAAGAGGAAAGGCAGTTCTCCTCATCCTCCCGCTGTTCTGCCTCAAGTGCCCTGTTCATGACTCCACAAAGCGTGTGCTCCAGCAGGAAGACTAGAGGGACAGTGTCATTGAAGCATGCATTGTCGCTGCTCACTATCTTTGTGGCCTCATCAAATGGTGACAGGACAGTGCATGCATAATTTATCAGTAGCCACTGGTGTGGTGAAAAGCCAAGCTCCCCTGACTCTGTCCTGGTGCCATACTCACACAGTTATTCATTTATGGCCCTCTGCTGTGTGTGGAGCCGCTGCAGCATTACCAACATTGAGTTCCAGCTGGTGGGCATGTCACAAATGAGGCGGTTGGTGGGCAGGTTGCATTCCCTTTGAATGTCAGACAGCTGAGCACTGAAATTGTATAACCGGCGGAAATGACAACAGACTTTTCTGGCCTGCTTCAGCAGATCCTGTAAGCCTGAGTACCCGCTCAAGAACTGCTGCACCACCAAATTCAGGACCTGTGCCAAACGGAACATGTGTCAAGTGTCCCTGTTGGAGGGTAGAGAGAAGGTTGGTGCCATTGTTGCATACAACCATTGCTGGCTGAAGCTGGCATGGTGTCAACCACCTCTGAGCCTCCCCCTGCAGAGCTGACAGAATCTCTGCCTCAGTGTGGCTCCTGTGCCCTAGCCAGACCAACTCAAGCACCGCATGGCATCTTTTAGCTTGACTGCTTGTGTAGCCCCTTGAATGCTTACAGAGCACCACTGATCCAGAGGACAAATCTGAAGAAGAGGCGGTAGAGGAAGAAGAAGAGGAAAAGGTGGAGTAGAGAGCAGTGGCAGAATATCCACTAGCATTTTGGAGGCATGGTGGAAGAACAAGCGCCAACAACACTGAACCCTGTCCTGCATCCTTCCCAGCTGCCAGCAGAGTTACCCAGTGCGCCATGTAGGAAAGTTAACATCGCTGCCCATGCCTGCTGGACCAAGAGTAAGCGGTAATATGAACCTTACTGCTGACCGCCCTGTCCAACAAGGCCAAAATATTTCCTTCCACATGCCGGCAGAGAGCCAGAATGGCCTTCCATGAAAAGAAATGGTGTTTTGAAACCTGCCACTGAGGTACAGCACATTCCACAAATTCACGAAAGGGGGCAGAGTCTACCAACTGAAAAAGCAGCAGTTGCATTGCTAGCAATTTGGCCATGCTAGCATTTAGACATAAGAATGTGGATAGCTGGGACCAAATTTCTTTTTATGGTTCAGCAACAGGGTTAGGGAAATTTGCCTACTAAAATCAATTGGTGGTGTACTGCTAGCAGATTGCCTGCAAGTACTTGGGACACCTATTACTATACCTTCATTCCTCTCAGTGCAGGTTTATGAGAGTACTGGAGTTATAGTGGAGTTGGAGATTCCAGATGAGTAGCAAAGAGAAGTCTGCCTTTTTTTACATGGGTCTTTCAAGTGCTGTTGCCAAGGGACTGCATAGCAAGTTGTCATATGTCTGGTCAAGCATGTAATGCCTAAGTGGGTGCTGTTCTAGCCATGTTTGATATGCTTCAGACATTCAGTCAGTGGGAAGTCAGCAGCGGTCGGCACCTGCAGAGTGATGCAGTAGGGTGGCTGCCCTTAATCTGCCCCCTAGAGGACATTCTGCCTCGTTGGAGTTGTGCCTCCTACTCCTCCTCAATTTCCTCCTCTCTTCTCTCAGGCACCCAAGTACAGTCAGCGACCTCATCATTCCCTTCCTCCCTGTCACTGGAGCAAACTTGGCAGTATGCTGCAGCTGGGGGAACATGACTGCCAGTTTCTTGTCCGTCTGTGGCACCCCCTCTCTCTAGGCTCATGTTATTCCCATCCTCTACCTATGAACCAACATCGGAGCCTTCAAATCGCTGCGCATCCTCCAGCAGCACATAACCAGGGCCGGACTGAGAATAAAAGCCAACCCTGGAAAAAAATTCACACCAGCCCAACAGCATAACATAATTTTCTTGTTCATAAAAGGAAAACCATACATTTTAAAGTAATATAAGGGTAATACAAGGGGAAACCTTTATATCAGTGCCCCCTACATTGTTGTATTCACTCCCCCTTACATCAGTGAACCCCTCTCAGACTGGTCTGGCAACGCTGTCACTGACCTCTCAGGTGCACCATGCATGGATCAGTCAGGCGGCTTCAGCTTGGTGGCTCTGGTTTTGTCCTATAGTCTCCTCTCCACAGTCCACACATGTCTGACTCCTCCCATTAACCCCATCCTGGTGGTACTCTCACTCCTCTCCAGACTCCCTCAGAGACTGCTGATATGATACAGGAGATGGTCAGAGACTGCGGACATGATACAAGAGATGGTCAGAGACTGCAGACATGATGCAAGAGATGGTCAGAGACTGCAGACATGATACAAGAGATGGTCATAAATTGGAGACATGGTACAAGAGATCAATGCAGCCAAACTGTGCCAACAATGCAGTCTCATTGTGCCCATTTGCAGCCTCATCAGTGCCCATCAATGCAGCTTCACTGTGCCCATCTGCAGTCTCATCAGCACCAACAATGCAGCCTCACTGTGGCCCTTTGCAGCCTCATCAGTGCCAACAATGCAGGCTCACTGTGCCCAGCTGCAGCCTCACTGTGCCAATCTGCAGCCTCACTGTGCTCATCTGCAGCCTTGTCGGTGCCCATTAATGCAGTCTCACTGTGCCCATCAATGCAACCTCACTGAGCCATCAAAGCAGCCTCACTGTGCCCATGTGCAACCTCATCAGTGCCAACAATGCAGCCTCACTGTGCCCATCTGCAGCCTTACTGTGCCAATCTGCAGCTTCACTGTGCCAATCTGAAGCCTCACTGTGCCCATCTGCAGCCCTGTCAGTGACCATCAATTCAGCCTCACTGTGCCATCAATGCAGCCTCACCGAGCCATGAATGCAGCCTCACTGTGCCCATTTGCAGCCTCATCAGGGCCAAAACTGCAGCCTCACTGTGCCCATCTGCAGCCTCACTGTGCCAACAATACAGCCTTGTCAGTACCCATCAATGCAGCCTCATCAGTGCCCATCAATGCAGTCTAACTGAGCCATCAATGCAGCCTCACTGTGCCCATGTGCAACCTCATCAGTGCCAACAATGCAGCCTCACCGTGACCATCTGCAGCCTTACTGTGCCAATCTGCAGCCTCACTGTGCCCATCTGCAGCCCTGTCAGTGCCCATCAATTCAGCCTCACTGTGCCATCAATGAAGCCTCACTGAGCCATCAATGCAGCCTCATTAGTGTCAACAATGCAGCCTCACTCTGCCAACAATGCAGCCTCACTGTGCCCATCAATGCAGCCTCACTGTGACCATCTACAGCCTCATTAGTGTCAACAATGCAGCCTCACTGTGCCCATCTGTATCCTCATCAGTGCCCATCTGCAGCCTTACTGTGCCCATCTGTATCCTCATAAGTGCCCATCTGCAGCCTCGCCAGTACCTTGATTGCACACAGCGGGTGTCTCCCACTGTTTCATGCAGCTGTAGTCTTAACTGTTCGGCGGCCATCCACTGTAACAAAGCCCCACCTCCTCGTCCATGATAGATGGTCAACTGAACACTGATACAATGCTGGCAAATTGAATCAGTGCTCTGTCTATTACAGATGAGGAGGTGGGGCTTTGTTACAGTGGACGGCCACCAAACAGTTAAGACTGCAGCTGCATGACACAGCAGGAGACACTGGCTGTTTGTGATTACACAAACAGAGGGAGGGAAAGGAGGACCATGACTATGGATCGGCCTTGGGCACCGGTGCAGCCGCAGCTCAAAGAGGCCCCAGGGCAGGCGACCTAGCATCCTGTAAAATGAAAAGGTTATGGCGCTAAACCCTATCAGTGATGTGATAAATTAACCTATCATCAAAACCTGGTGTTTTTTATATAAAAAGAAAAAGAAAAAACTGTTGACAATAGGGTACAAAGGTTTCCTAAAATACCTTTGTATCCTAATTAAAAAAATATATATGTGTGATCAATGTGAGATCAACATTCGTGTTCCATCATAATTATAACCAAAATAAATATTAAGTTATCTTATATGTGTCAGCCTACTTGAGTGAGTACCAAAAAATATGTAAACATTCATTTAGATATACAAAATGGTGAAAATGTTGTTTGTATCCAACAATGTGCTAGTTCAAAGCAAAACTGTGCAAACATGTGCAAAATAAGTGCAAAAAAGCAACTAAGGATCAAAACAGCCAGGGATCAGAAATATATTCAACCAATAATCGCATGAAGACGCATCTATGTCCAATATAAGTCCAAAATTAATGTTTGGCTTAATGATACTGCCTCCTCAGATTATTGCTGTAATTGATGCGTAAAGTCAATAGGGAATATTTGATTCACTCGTGCAAACAGTGCGGATTTTCAATTAGAGAACTTCATCCCCGGTGCGCCACTCAGTGCTATAGTATGTAAATGCTCTCACCAGAGTTAATGCCCCTTGTGGGGCTGGATGGACCTTCACAATGTAAGCCACTGTGTCGCTCTCTGGCTGCTGCTGGTGCACTGGGTGAAGCTTCGCTATTCCGTCCGTATGGTCTCCAACGTTAATTATATATGAGGAAAGACATATCCATAGTGTAATACGTTCTTAACCAGATCGTTCATTTATTAATATTAAAAACTACTCACATTTGACATTAAAAGCATATGCGTATGGAAAAAACTCAGCCGTTCGTCTCTATCCGTTCAAACGAGTGCACACAACGTGGCCACGCCCGTTGTGTGCACTCGTTTGAACGGATAGAGACGAACGGCTGAGTTTTTTCCATACGCATATGCTTTTAATGTCAAATGTGAGTAGTGCTTAATATTAATAAACGAATGATCTGGTTAAGAACGTATTACACTATGGATATGTCTTTCCTCATATATAATTAACGTTGGAGACCATACGGACGGAATAGCGAAGCTTCACCCAGTGCACCAGCAGCAGCCAGAGAGCGACACAGTGGCTTACATTGTGAAGGTCCATCCAGCCCCACAAGGGGCATTAACTCTGGTGAGAGCATTTACATACTATAGCACTGAGTGGCGCACCGGGGATGAAGTTCTCTAATTGAAAATCCGCACTGTTTGCACGAGTGAATCAAATATTCCCTATTGACTTTACGCATCAATTACAGCAATAATCTGAGGAGGCAGTATCATTAAGCCAAACATTAATTTTGGACTTATATTGGACATAGATGCGTCTTCATGCGATTATTGGTTGAATATATTTCTGATCCCTGGCTGTTTTGATCCTTAGTTGCTTTTTTGCACTTATTTTGCACATGTTTGCACAGTTTTGCTTTGAACTAGCACATTGTTGGATACAAACAACATTTTCACCATTTTGTATATCTAAATGAATGTTTACATATTTTTTGGTACTCACTCAAGTAGGCTGACACATATAAGATAACTTAATATTTATTTTGGTTATAATTATGATGGAACACGAATGTTGATCTCACATTGATCACACATATATATTTTTTTAATTAGGATACAAAGGTATTTTAGGAAACCTTTGTACCCTATTGTCAACAGTTTTTTCTTTTTCTTTTTATATAAAAAACACCAGGTTTTGATGATAGGTTAATTTATCACATCACTGATAGGGTTTAGCGCCATAACCTTTTCATTTTACACTTTTCATTTCCCTCTCCTCCCCACTAAGGAAGTGAGGGCTTCAGGCACAGGCAGCTCTAACCCAGTATATTTTCTTTTCCTCCTTCACTTTTTATTTTATTTTATATTTCTATCACATTGGAGATCTAGCTTTGTTTTTGGTTTCTCCATAGCGCGACTTTATTTATTTATTTGACCTACCATCCTGGTAGGCCAGTTCAGCCCTGCATATAACCGTCACTGTGGTCGAATAATTCTGGGGGCTCTTCCGTGCATGATGGTGGGGCTAGGGAAGGAGTGACTATGGACAAGGAGCCGGTGGAATAGGCTGCTTTGGCAGTTGCATTGGAAGGCAAACTACTCTGAGCCTAGGTGAGGATGAGGGCGGCTGCACTGAATTATATACTGTGTACATCACCAGAAGTGTAGTAGAAACTGCACACACTGTATTAGATGCGGTGTACACGGTGTTAATGTATATATGTATATATATATTAACTGAATAACCTGCCTGCTTTATCTAACTCAAGCTATCTCTCTGTCCACGCCAACAACACTACACATGGCCGCTCTGTAAGCAGCCTTATATAGTGTGGGGCGTGGACTTAGTCCCCCTGAGCACCCTGCCTTTGGCCAATTATGGCTCGCTCAGCAGAGCACACTGTGATTGGCCAAAGGATGCAGGTGCATGCTTTGGCCAATCATCATACAGCAATGTACTGCGATCTTGCAGTGCATTATGGGGTGTTCCACGGTGCTCAAATTTTCTGTGAATGCCCCACAATGGTCTCTGTTCATCCCTGTCAAGAGGCTCTCTGTAGCTAATGGAAGGGAAGATGAGCTGTTAAACTGTGATGAACAGCTTGTTCGATGGTGTTCTATCAGATTTGTAATTGGTGCGCACTTCCACCTTGCTTGCGCATGCTTGAGAAGCAGATTGTTGGTAGTGAAGCAAAGGAGAAGTGTTTGGAACGCATAGCACCATGGAGCGCATGTTGGAATGCATGTTGGAATCGTCACTTCTGTTACACGATTTTACATGTAGCGGAAAACACAGTTGATCTCAGTTTAACAACTGATGCCCCGGTTCTATCAGATTACCGATGTCTGTCAGATCATGTAACAGAAGTGACATTGCAATTAAAATAATACTTACTGTGCATGCGCTATGCATTCCACAGCGTTATGCGTTTCAAACACTTTATGATCTGACAGGTAGCTGTAATCCAGCTACATCTTGAATTTCAGAATAATTTTAGCAATAAAGTGAGCTTTTATAAATAAATATACTATATTGACATCTGTAATGCTGATTTGATGTCAAAATTTCAAAGCCTAAATGTTTAGCAGACAGCAGTGTGGGGTGTAGCAACATGGTCTCCGCCACCTTCCTACTGCTGGCGCCCAGATTCTTTTAAAATGTAACATCAAAGCAGCATCACAGATGTTATTATTTTACTATATATATATGTTACTATATCTATTTATATACACTCACTTGATTGCTAAAATTGCTCTAAAATTCAAGACATAGCTGGGTGTAGTAAGATGTCCGCATGGTGTGTGGAGCGCATTATGGCCGCGGAATGCACGGTGGACCGCATTGCGCATGCGCAGTAAGCCACAACATCACTTCCATTGCATTTTCTGACTGGTAGGGGTATTCTAATAGAATAGATTTGGACCGTAGATAGATCTCATTGGTGCCTCCTTAACCACTTCAGGGCTGGGAACTATTTACCCCCTTAATGACCAGGCCATTTTTTCCGATATGGCACTGAATTACTTTAACTGACAATTGTGTTGTCGTGCAACGTTGTACCCAAACAAAATTGATGTCCTTTTTTTGACATAAATAGACCTTTCTTTTCCTGCTCCCCGTTCACACCTGAGACCTTGTAACACTAACGAATCACATGACAGAAGAAAAAATGGCTAATTGGGCCCAATTTGGACATTTTCACTTAGACCCCTTTCACGCTGGGTCATTTTGTAGCCGCTATTGCGCTAAAAATACCACCTGCAAACCGACCTGAAACAGCCGCTGCTTGAAATCAATGGGGCAGTGCGGCTATACTGCCGGCAAAGCACCTCTGCAGAGGCACTTTGCGGTGGTTTTTAACTCTTTAAAACCGCCCTGCTAGCTGCCGAATAGCGCAGCAAATCCGCCGACGCACCTCTCACGCCGGTGTGAAAAGGGACCCTAGAGGTGTACTCACATTTGTTGCCAGCGGTTTAGACATTAATGGCTGTGTGTTGAGTTATTTTAAGGGAACAGCAAATTTACAATGTTATACAAGCTGTGTACCCACCATGGGCGTCCGCAGAACTTTTTCCAAGGGGGGGGCATCATTTCAAGGCCACTCATGCTCCGCCCCTTTTCGACAATCTCATGAAAATCTTTACACTGGTATTACATATGTGTTATATAACAGATAATTCATCTTCACTTTGTATTGGAAGTTACTCTGACCGCTGTGTTCCATGCCCATATAGCCTAGAGAATGTACATCTTTTTACATTGCAATACATCTGTTGTGGCCATATTTTGATCTCATACTGTCACTGTATAGACTGTTTTCATCAAGATAAAAATATGGCCACAACAGATGTATTGCAATGTAAAAAGATGTACATTCTCTAGGCTATATGGGCATGGTACGCAGCCACCTGAGTAACCTTGCGGACGCCCATGCTTTCAAAAACCAGCCCTGGAAAAAATTTCATACCAGCCCAACAGCATTATTATACCAGCCCAACAGCATAACGTCATTATTTTCTTGTTCATGAAAGGGAAAAACCATGCATTTTAAAGCACATTTGATGAAGAGAGTATTAGATATAGATATGAAATCACATAGGGCTTTATATATATATATATATATTCAAATTCCAGTTAATAGTGGTAAGTGATCAATCATCAAGGGGGACCCCAGAAACTCAGAACGTGGGGGGGGGGAACCACCTTCTGCAGAAAGAATACTCTAAGGTAAGGGGGGTGGGTTACTAATATAAGTAGGAAACCCTTTATATCAGTGCCCCTTACATTATCGTATTCACTCCCCCCTTACATCAGTGACCCCCGACTGGCCTGGCGGTGCTTTCACTGACCTCCTCTCAGGTGCACTGTGCAGGGCTCAGTCAGTCGGCTCCAGCTTGGAGGTTTTATCCTATAGTCTCCTATCCACAGTCCACACAAGTCTGACTTCTCCCATGACCCCCATCCCGGCGGTGCTCCCACTTTTGACTCCTCTCCAGACTCCCTCAGAGACTTCAGACATGCTACAGGAGATGGATAGAGACTGCAGACTTGATGCAAGAGCTCAATGCAGCCTCACCAGTGCCCATCAAATTCAGCCTCACTGTGCCCACCAAATGCAGCCTCACTGTGCCCATCAAATGCAGCCTCACTGTGCCCATCAAATGCAGCCTCACTGTGCCCACCAAATGCAGCCTCACTGTGCCCACCAAATGCAGCCTCACTGTGCCCACCAAATGCAGCCTCACTGTGCCCACCAAATGCAGCCTCACTGTGCCCTTCAAATGCAGCCTCACTGTGTCCATCAAATGCAACCTCACCGTGTCTATAAAATGCAGCTTTACTGTGCCGTGAATGCAGTCTCACTGTGCACATCATTGCAGCCCCTCCTGTGCCCCATGTCCCAGTCTGCAGTCCCTGTCTGTGGGAAGGTGTGTTGTTTATGCTCGGTACAGTACCTTGCATGCCAGCAGGATATCCATGACGGCCAGCAGCAGGCAGGGTCTGTTCTCGTTTTGGATGGGGACGGTGCTCCTTCCAGAGGATCTGTCTGCTGTGAGATGGAGTGGTCCCTGGCCACCTGCACCTTCAGCCGTCTCATTTTCTGGCCCCAGTCAGCCTGCCCTCTGGTCCTGGGGAAGTGGAGAGCACTGAGTGGGAGTTGGAGAGAAGGGGGAGCAAAGAGTACTGGCGGGGTTGGAGAACACATGGGTGGGGCAAAATGCAGGGGGAGAGGAGAGTACAGGGGTGGGGAGTGGGAGGGTGCTAAGGGGGGAGCCAAAAAGAACATGGGTGGAGAGCACGGAGAGTAGAGAGCACTGGGAGGGGGGCCTGGAGAGCACCAGGGGGGCAAATAGAACAGGGGTGGGGAGTAAGGAGGGCTGGAGAGCACTGGGGTGGGGGCTAGAGAGTGATGGGGAGAGCTGAAGAGCACTGGGGGGGGAGGGAAGAAGAGGGGGGGAGCATTGGGGGGAGGGGAGAGCAATGGAGGGAAAGAACAGGGGGAGAGAGGAGAGCACTGGGGGGGGGGGGGACTGGGGGAACAGGGGCGAGAGCACTGGGGGGGGGAAAGCACTGGGATGGTGGCTAGAGAGGATGGATGGGGAGAGCTGGAGAGCAGCAAGAACAGGGGAGGAGAAAACTGGGGGGGGGGGCAGAAGAGTGTGGTGGTGGTGGAGGCAAGTACTGTGGGGGGGGGGCAGGAGAGTGTGGTGGTGGAGGAGAGCACTGGAGGGGGTGGCAGGAGAGTGTGGTGGTGGAGGGAGAGCACTGGAGGGGGTGGCAGGAGAGTGTGGTGGTGATGGAGACCACTGGGGGGGGGCAGGAGAGTGTGGCGGTGGAGAAGAGCACTGGGGGGAGGCAGGAGAGTGTGGTGGTGGAGGAGGAGCACTGGAGGGGGTGGCAGGAGAGTGTGGTGGTGGAGGAGAGCACTGGAGGGGTGGCAGGAGAGTGTGGTGGTAAGAGGAGACCACTGGGGGAGGCAGGAGAGTGCGGTGGTGGAGGAGAGCACTGAGGGGGCAGGAGAGTGCGGTGGTGGAAGAGGAAGAGCACTGGGGGGGGCAGGAGAGTGCGGTGGTGGAAGAGAGCACAGTGGTGGAAGAGAGCATGGGGGCAGGAGAGTGCGGTGGTGGAGGAGAGCACTGGGGGGGCAGGAGAGTGTGGTGGTGGAGGAGAGCACTGGGGGGGCAGGAGAGTGCGTGGTGGAAAGAGAAGAGCACTGGGGGGGCAGGAGAGTGCGTGTGAGGAGGAGAGCATGGGGGGGCAGGAGAGTGCAGTGGTGGAGGAGAGCACTGGGGGGGCAGGAGAGTGCGGTGGTGGAGGAGAGCACTGGGGGCAGGAGAGTGCGGTGGTGGGAAGAGAAGAGCACTAGGGGGGCAGGAGAGTGCGGTGGTGGAGGAGAGCATGGGGAGCAGGAGAGTGCGGTGGTGGAGGAGAGCACTGGGGGGGCAGGAGAGTGCGGTGGTGGAAGAGAAGAGCACTGGGGGGGGGGCAGGAGAGTGCGGGGGTGGAGGAGAGCACTGGGGGGGAGGAGAGTGTGGTGGTGGGAGAGAGCACTGGGGGGGGGCAGGAGAGTGTGGTGGTGGAGGAGAGCACGGGGGGCAGGAGAGTGCGGTGGTGGAGGAGAGCACTGGGGGGGCAGGAGAGTGCAGTGGTGGAGAGAGCACTGGGGGGGCAGGAGAGTGCGGTGGTGGAGGAGAGCACTGGGGGGGGCAGGAGAGTGCGGTGGTGGAAGAGAAGAGCACTAGGGGGCAGGAGAGTGCGGTGGTGGAGGAGAGCATGGGGGGCAGGAGAGTGCAGTGGTGGAGGAGAGCACTGGGGGGGCAGGAGAGAGTGCGGGTGGGGGAAGAGAAGAGCACTGGGGGGGGGGGCAGGAGAGTGCGGTGGGTGGAGGAGAGCACTGGGGGGCAGGAGAGGTGTGGTGGTGGAAGAGAGCACTGGGGGGGGGGGGCAGGAGAGTGTGGTGGTGGAGGAGAGCAGGGGGCAGGAGGTGCGGTGGTGGAGGAGAGCACTGGGGGGGGCAGGAGAGTGCAGTGGTGGAGGAGAGAGCACTGGGGGCAGGAGAGTGCAGTGTGGGAGGAGACTGGGGGGGCAGGAGAGTGCGGTGGTGGAAGAGAAGAGCATGGGGGGGGGCAGGAGAGTGCGGTGGTGGAAGAGAGCACGGGGGGCAGGAGAGTGTGGTGGTGGAGGAGAGCACGGGGGGCAGGAGGAGTGCGGTGGTGGAGGAGAGGAGAACTGGGGGGCAGGAGAGTGCGGTGGTGGAGGAGAGCACTGGGGGGGTCAGGAGAGTGTGGTGGTGGAAGAGAAGAGCAGGGGGGGCAGGAGAGTGCGGTGGTGGAAGAGAGCACGGGGGGGGGCAGGAGAGTGTGGTGGTGGAGGAGAGCACGGGAGGCAGGAGAGTGCGGTGGTGGAGAGAGCACTGGGGGGGCAGGAGAGTACAGTGGTGGAAGAGAGCACTGGGGGGGGGGGGTCAGGAGAGTGTGGTGGTGGAGGAGAGCACGGGGGTCAGGAGAGTGGGTGGTGGAAGAGAAGAGCAGGGGGGGGGCAGGAGAGTGCGGTGGTGGAGGAGAGCACTGCAGCCCCCCCCCCCCTCGATCCTCCTATCCAGGCACTGTAGCACGGATGGGCATCTACTCCTGTGTATCACAGCGCTGGATGGCTGTGTTCGGCGGCCGTTCTGTAATACAGTCCCGCCCCCCCAGACCGGCTCATGTGATAGGCGGAGCGTTGATTCTCTCTACTATCACACGAGATGGTCTGGGGGGGCGGGACTGTGTTACAGAGCGGCCGCCGAACACAGCCATCCAGCGCTGTGATACACAGGAGAGAGCGGACTCTTCCAGGGGGGGGCCACTTGACCCCCCTTGCCCCCTGTTGCGGATGCCCATGGTACCCACTACATTGCAGCACGATCCTGGATCCACAGAGTATCTAGGTTATAGAGCATGACCCATTGAGTTTGTCGCAAGTAGCCACCTTCCCTTCCTAACCAGACCAATTTGCAGCTTCAGTGCTCTCACATTTTGAATGACAATTACTCAGTCAGGCAACATGCTACCCATATGAATTTTTTCCTTTTTTCACAAAAATAGAGCTTTCTTTTGATGGTATTTGATCACCACTGGGTTTTTCATTTTTTGTGCTATAAATGAAAAAAAAAAAGACCGAACAATTTAGAAATTAACCACTTAAGGACCGCCGTATTGCCAATATACGTGATCAGAATGGCACAGGCAGGCACAATCACGTAGATCTACGTGCCTGCCTTCCAGCGGGTGGGGGGTCCGATCGGACCCCTCCGCAGGATACGCC